>NC_090026.1:59587251-60787251 GCF_037176765.1 Anolis sagrei
CATTTCTGTAATCTGTAGACTTCTCTCTCTCTCTCTCTCCACCTTAGTACTTTTGCACTGAGTTGTGTCACTGTAATTAATTGTAGAACTGCCATTATTGCAAACGATTTGCACTTAATGAAATGTCATCTTTGTCTGTATACACTGTGGAGGCAATGGAAATACTGTCTTGGTACCTCGGGTATTTAATAGCTCTTGAAACATGCTGTAAAACTGTTCAGAACTACTTTAACTGGTTTTATAACTGAAGTAAACAAATGTGAGAATTTGCTTGGAGTGAAATGTTGTTCTATATCAGTTGTACTCAAGTGTTGTTCCTTAATGGTGCAAAGATCTTTTCCCCTTTGCTCCCCCCAAATTTGTTCTTCCTGATTTTTGTTCCTGCATTTCAGGCTCTCTTCAGAAGTAACTGGCCTCGGGGCTCTGTAATCTGTCCCAGCATGCTCTAGGGCTTGAGCTGCCTGAGAGGACTTTTCCAAAGCCCCATGAGACAATGCTTTCTATGGACTAATCGACAGAGGAAATGGTCATTTCTAACGTTATTATTCTGAGATCTCAAAATAAATACTTTTACTCTTTAAACAACTGGGATTTTGTAACTGTTGTGTTGCTTTCATTAGTATTGAGGCGTAATGATCTCGAAGTTCAGCAAGGAATTATGGTTTACATTTTGGAGTTGATGATACTCTAGAGCAGGCCTGCTCAACTTGAGAGAAAGGGCCAAAATTAGATAGGCTAAGCCTCTTAGGGCCACAAATAGTTTTTAGCATCTCTGTTTCCAAGCAAGGTATAATTCATGATTAATTGCAATTGTTGTTTCTGTGTGCCTTCATGTAGCTTCAGACTCAGGGCAACCCTAAGCTGACCCTATTAGAAGAGTTCTCGTCAGGATATATCCAAAGGGTATTTGCCTTTCCCTTCCTCTGACACTGAGAGGGTATGACTTACTTAAAGTCACCCAGTGGGTTTAGAGTGTAGTCCAAGGTTAAAATCAATATACTACACTTTCTGAATGCCTTCCCGTTTTCTTTTCTTTCTTCCTTTTCTCCTTTTCTCCCTTTTTCCTACATCCCTTTCTCTCTCTCTTCTGTCCATTTTATTTTACTCCTCTCCCTCCCTCCCTTTTTCCTACCACTCTTTATTTCCGCTTTTCTTTCTCCTTCCCTTTCTTACTTCCTTTTCTCCCTTTCCTTCCTTTCCTATTTTTCTTTCCCTCTCCCATCCTCCCTCTCTTTCTTCATTTTCTTTCTTCATCCTAGTGGCACACACTGGGGAGGGGGGCAATGGTGCAGAAGTGGTTATTTTCTTCTCATTCTACCTTACTTCTTTGCTCCCCAGGAAGGTGCAGATGGGGGGGGGGGTGGCTTTTTTGCTCCCTTCTTCCTTCCCCAGAGATGCGCTACAATGACTCCCCCCCCTTTTTTTTCTCTTTCTTTGCTCCTCAGGGGCACATGGCCAGGCAGGCAGAGCATGTGGCAGTAGCTTTTTTCTCTCCTATCATGGCAGCAGCTGAGGAACATGTGGGAGAAAAGCCTCAAGTGGAGTGCAACATGTGTGGGCCACAGGATGTACAGGCCTACAGGCTATAGAAACTAGCCAGTCTAACCAAAGCATGTGCTACTAATGCTTTAAACAGAATAGTTATATATCCAGTATGAATTTAAATCTTTGGATACACAGAATGTTGCTATTCTTAACTCTGTGGCTAAGGTATTGATCAAGTACAACTTCTATGACCTTCCAGAAAGTCCAGATTTTAATCAACAATTGAAGGTTGACAAAAGTGCAGTTAGGTCACAGAGCTCACTGAGGAAAAATAGCATCACAATTCAATGCAACATTTTAAAGACTAACTTCTTGGTTATTCAATACAGTAAATATGCAAATGGATAAATTATCTCCTACAGGGTGACTTTGCTAAGACATCCACTTTAAAACTTAATTCCAGTCCTCATTCCATATTGATTAGGGAAGAAGGGGATATAGATCATCCATGGGAAGAAGGACCTTCCACGCAGAAGAGGAATTTGTTTTTTCTGTCAACTAAATTATCTTAGGGACCAAATATTTAACCTAACAACCAAATGGTAAACTTGAGAGCAGAAAAAAAAAACCTACAGTGCAGTACACTCATGTATTAGAATATATTTCCTGTAAAGTTGATTAGTGTTTTAGGAGAAAATATTTAACTTAAATTTTTCACCACTCCTAAGAAAAAAGGAAAACAAAGTAAAAAAACAAATAAATTAGAAAAAGAAAAGATATGCAATGACACATTAGAAGAGAAAAGAAGAAAGAGAAGAGGCTGAAATTTGCCTTTTGTTGTTGTCTTTGTTTTCACTGCCTACTGCATTTATTTGCACCTTTCTCCCCCTCTCCCATTGAACAGAATAATAATTTAAAATAACCAAAGAAGGGAAAAGTCCAAAAAATTAAAACATAAGAAAATATAAACACTTAGGAGACAAAGAAAAATCTACTCTTCAAATTTCCATTTGAAAGAAAGAAGGAATAACAGGAAAAATACACTTTTACAAAGAACAGGAAAGTAAAAGAGAAAGGAATGGCAACACCGCAAATAAGGGGGGGGGGGGGGGGGGAGAGAGAGAAATAAAAGAGTTGAAGGGAACGGCCAGGAGAGCATCTTCAACGGAAGATATGAATTTGAGAGACATGATGAAAAATATGATGAAAGAAATACAGATAATGCAAGACATACAGATCATATTCTGTTTTTTATGGCTACAATAAATTTCTTTTGAGAACATGTTTCCTAGCCATAGTATTCAAACTGCCTTGAAAATGAAGAGCTACTGGAGATGGAAGATGAAAGAAATGGATAATTCAACCTTAGAATATACAAGACATGTTTTACTAGGAATTAATAAGTTAAGCTACATATAGCAGTAACAAAACAGAAATTTCCCTGTGAAAATGTATTTTTCAAACTGAGGAATGGTTTAGGATAAGGCATGGATTCAAATTTCTCAGGAATTGGCAAATGTCAATTCAACAGATCTATTATTACCAATCCAGTTTTATATTCCTGCCTAACACTGAAGCATAATAGTTTCTATTATTTTGAGGAGCGAGGGGGACACAGAGGCAACTCCACTTGGTTTTAACAACAGTGCCCTCCACACTACCTGCAGGTATTATTATTATTATTATTAAAAATAATAATAAAACTTTATTTATATACCGCTCCATCTCCCCGAGGGGACTCAGAGCGGTTCCCAGGTAACATCACAAAACATACAAAGCAAAAAACAAGCTACACAAGTGCTGAGTCCTATTCTCAATATAGGTTTAGTACCGGAATCGTTTCCAAAATACCTGGAGGAACTGTGGAAGAGGCTACCATTAAAACCAAGTGGAGTAGCCTTCTCCTTCCCCACAATAATGAAACCACCAGCTGAGCCTGTTATCAAATCCTTGGCTCATGCTTCACACACTTTTATTGATATTTTAAAAGGTACACATGACACATCATAACCTGCAAGACGCAACTATGGGTTTAGGTGGGAAAACAATAATTCTCTTTATAAAAATGACCTTGCAATTTGATAATTTATAAACCTTATTTGTTCTTAAACCTATGAAAGCCTTTTTACAATCAATTTCAATATGTTCCAAGTTCATTAAACAAATAATTTACAAAATAGTGGTGTATGATAAAAAGTCAACACCACCACAGAGCAGGAGCTCAATCTCTGTCTCAAGGCAACTACAACAGAGTTCCTTTTGCCCTCCAATCCTGAGAAAGCAGGTCCTGCAATTCACCGTCACTGCCAACATCATCCTCTTCCTTTGCCTGTGCAGCTCTGAACCTCATGACTTCTTTCAGTTTATCTTTCATTATTTCCTGGCGGTCACGCAGTTGCTCAACACGGCGGAAACATTCACTAGGATAAAATAAAAACATCAGTTTGTTTCTCCACCTGGCTGCAGCAAAAAGGTTTATATATGTACCCCAACATTTAGGGAATCTTTCAGTAGACCCATCTTATGTATCATTATTTATACTCCACTGGAAAAACAAGGATGACTCTCCAAACCAGCACATTTATTTCAGGCCTACGACACGGTTAAAAAATCCAGTCTCTAAATATTTTTTAAACACTCACACACATATCCCTTAGCTTCTAGTACTTTTTAAACTGTTTTAACTGCCCTTCTGAGAAGAAAATGATATTTAAGGCAAGCCAGATATGTTGTCGTTGCACTAAGGAAAATAATCTGCCATTTTATATGGTAGTATTCACTTAATCTATTTTCAGCCATGGCACAGTGTGTATTGTGGATATGGTGGGCGTAAGAAACCCTAGAAGTTGCAAAAACATTGGCTGAAATTCGGTTTTCTAACCCTTTTGCTTTGCAAAAATAAATTTCTAGCCCTTATTGATCTAAAGGTGTATAATATCTCCTGAAATTTCAGAAGCAAAAATTGTTCTGAATAACATTTTCAACTGATGAGATTTCTTTGTCATGTATAACTAGGGCTACCTATTGCTAACACACAAAAGATACTGCAGATTTGCTTAATATATATAAAAGTTATGAGAATTTTGATTTGTTATTAAGCACAAAGCACACCATACTTTTAACAGTCATTAGATACTTAAGAGGTGAAAAGGTTAACTGAATGAGAGATTTTTCTTGGCTAATTCACCATATTCCTGGAAATCACTGCAAACCTTCTTTATCTATTTTAAAATGCTATGCTAACCATTTTTATTGCAAAGGAAGACATGAATCTGTCAAACAAATACAGTTTAGAAATGTCAAACTCCTCATACATTATTGTATAACTTTTCCCTGTTCTATCCTTTTAAACATTTAAGACAGATATAGTAACAGATACAAACACACAAGTCAAATCAAAGGCATGATGTATGGTTTTGCCCCTGCCAAATTAAGTTACTTTTGAGAAGGCCTATGCTCAAATAGCTTTTTTAATTCAGCTGACTTACATCTGCTCATCAATTTCTCCAATCTGACGGTCAAGTCGCCCTTCTTCATCTTCCTCTGCTACTATAGCTTCTGAAATCTATTTCCAAAAATAGTAATTAAAAAACCGTAAAGATCAGTTTTAGAATACAATCTGTGTTTCACCTCAACAAATATTCAGTAATTCCATTGGCATCAGCATTTGCATAACTATTCAGATTTTGCTGGAATTAAATAAATTAGTGAGGAATTGTGGGAGTTACAGTCTCATCATTTTCTACAAAATCTCATAAACATAATTGTACATAATTGTTACTGATGTTATTTGAAGAATTCTGTTAGCACCTATCTCCATCACTCCTGATTTTAAAACTATATACCTAACCTGTCATTTTTTTCAGCACATACTTTTTCTAACTTGGAGATAGCATGCAACCAAATGTGTCCATGACTCATCTTGTATGGATGTCAGCCATGTTTATAGTACTGATGTTTTGGAACAGGATAACCGTTATATTATCTTCAGCAATTCATTCATGCAAAAAGTTGTGCAGCACCAGACATTAAGAGCAAAAACAACTTAAGTTACTGGACGTTTACCTTTGCAGCATATACAACAACAACAACAACAACAAACTTTATTTAATACCCTGCCCAATGGGGACTTGGGGCGGCTTACATGAGGCCAAGTCCAACTGTATATTACAATAAAATAAAATCAAAACACAATAACGACACAGAAAATACATACAACATGTCAGTACAAAAAACAATAAAACAAAATCATACATACACAATAAAACAACAATGAGCGGGCCTGTGTAAGATAAAATACTAAAAATACTAAAAATCAGGATGAGATAGGGATGGAGCAGATTGTTTGTGAGGGAGAAACTCATAAAGGAGTGGGGTCATAAATATAGACCTTCATACAGGTGGAGAAATATACTCTGGGGACAAAAACCATTGAGGGGGAGCAACTGTGTATGATAATATGGCTACTCTCCAAAAACACATCGGAAAAACCAGGTTTTGAGATCCCTCTTGAAAATCTCTAAGGTGGGGGCCTTCCTAATCTCAATGGGAAATGAGTTCTAGAATCGGGGGGGGGGGGGGAGGACACAGAGGAGAAGGCTCTCTCCCTTGTGCTTACAAGACGAGCCTGTGATAATGGCAAGGGCGAAAGGAGAGCCTCCCCCGAGGATCTAAGAGCTCAGGCTGGTTCATGGAGATCCGGTCACGAAGGTAGGCGGGTCCCAAACCTGCACCTTGAATTGGGACCAGAAGACAAACGGCAGCCAATGAAGCTCCTTAAACAGGGGAGTTGACCTTTCCCTGTAATTCACCCCCAAAACTACAGGTTTTTAAGCACTTTGTTACAATAGAGGTTCATTTAAAGAGAAGTTGTCGACCACAGATTTATTCAAGGGAAATGCGGAAAGATAAATTCCCCAATAAAACTGCTAAACTAACTCTCAATTCAACTGCAAAAGGAGGCACAGCTTTAGATCCTACAGGTTACACAATCACAGTGGCAAGAAGAAAAAAGGTCTGGGTGCAATTGGGCAGAGGATAGAAGACAAAGTCAACACCAATGTGGACAGAAAGCCAGCTGCAAGCTGTAAGCAGCCTATTTCTACAATGCCTATTTTTTGGGGAACAGGCAAAGTACTCTAGGACAGCTAATCTCTGGGACAGGAAGTGGACCAGCAGAATCAGAACTGGAAGCTTTCCCTTCCCATTCTGTGCAACTCTGGGGAAAATGCAACTTTCTGTAATGGACTTGTGCACCAGTAGACAGCATGAACCTGATTCTGGCCATAGAATTCCAGGTGAAATAGCAGACTGAACCTTCAGCAAATGCATTTTACTTTTACCAAATATAATGCACTGGAGTTTAATACAAAGGAATTTGTCAAAAATACACAGAAACTTCAACACTGGCGAACACACATTTTGTTGCCTCAAATGTCAGCCCTGTTTCTGCATGTATATAACCTGCTGATTCCCAAAATGGTACCAGTTTTCTCCTATCAGCTCTAGTTTTTGAAATACAGAACATATGCTATCTACCAGCTGACATCTCCTCGCCCACAGAAAACATAATAACCAGATCTAAGAAATCCGCGCTGATGCTATGCAATTTCTGAATCAGTGCTTCAAGTAGACACCAATAATTATTTGGGAGGGGGCGGGGTGAGCAATGTATATAAAAATCAAACAAGGAAATAATTTTAAAAGTAGTGTATATCTTGGCTATCAACATTTGCAGGCACATGATTTATGAATTTATATGTTGGTTTGAGGCTTGATGCCACATTTACATTTGTGCCTCAGACTTGGATTCAGGAGGGAGGAACACCAGCAATTGCCCCAGCTGCTGCCAAACACCAGCTGCTCTGCCAAGAAGGAAGGAATAAAATGAATTTAACTGCTAAAAAAGCAACAAACTGGAAAATATAATATGATGTGCCACTACCACGTTCCAGTTTTGTGTATAAAGGTATTTGGGAACAATGCAAGCAGAACAGCATCAACTCACGGTATTGACTTGTCGTATGGCTTTCTGGAATTCATCCCATTCTTTATCCATTTGATCCTTTGGCGCATCAACTTTTCGCACCTGAGGAGACAAAAAGTGCTTCTGTTCAGAAAGGACTGTGCAGTTATGTTTTTAACAACAAGGTCTTTTTATCCAATACTGCAGGCAAAGCAAATATTTTTGGCAGAGTTGCTCATGTTCTGGAGAAAACTGCACATCTAGACTAGGGCTTCGTAAACGAGACTCCTTTTGACCTGATAAATTTTTATGTTACCCCAGGTATATAAAATAAGTATAAAAATCAAGCATTTACTCACAACAAATCAACATTTGCAAGGCTTGCTAAACAGACGGCTTTTCCTGTTTAAAAAATGAAGTACACCTGAAACATCGTCTGCAGAGTCCACTGCAGGCAACAGGTAATGTTCACGTAATGTTCAGAAAACATTTACTTTTTTACTATAATTTTCAGGACTCCAAGTTTGAGCCAAGGGAACCCCTTTTGGGGTCAGAACCCACAGTTCAAGAAGCAGTGATCTAGACAACTCACAGCTATACATGATGAAAAACATTCCAGAACATTATACCTTAATGAAAGTCATAGAATCATAGAGTTGGAAGAGACCTCATGGGCCATCCAGTCCAACCCCTTGCTAAGAAGCAGGAATATTGCATTCAAAGCACCCCTGACAGATGGCCATCTAGCTTCTGTTTAAAAATCTCCAAAGAAGGAGCCTCCACCACACTCCTGGGCAGAGAGTTCCACTGCTGAACGGCTCTCACAGTCAGGAAGTTCTTCCTCATGTTCAGATGGAATCTCCTTTCTTGTAGTTTGAAGCCATTGTTCTGCGTCCTAGTCTCCAGGGAAGCAGAAAACAAGCTTGCTCCCTCCTTCCTGTGACTTCCTCTCACATATTTATACATGGCTATCATGTCTCCTCTCAGCCTTCTTCAGGCTAAACATGCTCAGCTCCTTAAGCCACTCCTCATAGGGCTTGTTCTCCAGGCCCTTGATCATTTTAGTCGCCCTCCTCTGGACACATTCCAGCTTGTCAGCATCTCTCTTCAATTGTGGTGCCCAGAATTGGACACAGTATTCCAGGTGTGGCCTAACCAAAGCGAAATAGAGGGGTAGCATTACTTCCCTGGATCTAGACACTATGCTCCTGTTGATGCAGGCCAAAATCCCATTGGCCTTTTCAGCTGCTACATGACATTGTTGGCTCATGTTTAACTTGTTGTCCATGAGGACTCCAAGATCTTTTTCACAAATACTGCTCTCGAGCCAGGTGTCCCCCATTCTGTATCTTTGCATTTCGTTTTTCCTGCCAAAGTGGCAGGAAAAACTATTTGTATGTTAATGAGCTAAGCACATTAACATACAAATGTAGAAACTGGATAGAGATATGAGATATTAAGAATAATATGGCATTTCAAATAGTTTGAGAACTGGAAATTACTAAATAACAAGGAAAATGGATCTTATAAATCTTTGCATTCTCATATGTGATGGCTTCAAAACAATTGATCTTAACTAACATCTTGGTTCTCAGTAATATAGTAACGCAATATATAGCATAGTACAATAGTATCACCATCATAATTCATGTTATTCAAAATATGCACAAAATATGGACATACTTGCAAGATTTGTTTAAGCTGGTAGATAGACACCAAAGCAGAACACACATCTGCTTCCACTGGAAAGCAACAAACTCTGAATAACTGAAGGGGATGAAATTTTCTTCCTTTCATATAAGATACCAGATTCATAACATTGCTAAGGTACAACATTATGAAGTGACACAAAGAGAAGAAGTATGGAGAAATGTTCTCTAGTTGCTGGGCAGAAAGGGGAGAAATCCGTTTGAAACTGAGAAATGCTATAAATATAGAAAATACTGTGGCTCTACTGAGTTATTATTTATTTATTTATTTATTAGGAGCATTTCTATCCCGTCCTTTTCATCTCCGAAGAGGTACTCAGGATGGCTACCAACAGGCACCATTCGGTGCCGCACAATAAAAACAAAGCGCAATATTCATTTAGCATTCATTAAAACAATTGTAAATACATTAAAACAGTTATGTTATGTTGTAAGATTTCTTGCATTCAAGCAATGGAAGAAATGCAGGACAAAGTAAAATAAGCAGAAAAACTCATGCTTACCTTTGCATCCACTTCAGGATCATCAAAAAATCCTTCTGGCAAGGCCTCTGCAGTATTTTCTCTCCTGAAATGTCATGGGGAGAGCATACTGTGTTAATTTTCTATTCTTTCAACATAATATAGCCAACTCTCTGAAAAAAGCAGATAAAATATTAGAGAATGACAACAAGATTGATAAAAGGTATAGAGATCATAACATGAAAAAGGTTTGAAGGAGCTGGACATGTTCAGCTTGGTGGAGAATAGACCGAGGAATGGCTTTCATAGCCTGCAGAGGCAAGCTTGTTCTGTCCTATCCCAGAGGATCAGACCAGGTCTAATGGTTTGAAGAACAGGATAATAAATTTTGACTGAACCTTAGAAGGACTTCTAAGAGAGATGGTGGGGTCTCCTTTTCTGAATTTCAAGAGGCTGGACCTTTTGAAGATGCTTTAGCCCAGTGATTCTCTATCTGTGGGTCCCCAGATGTGTTGGCCTCCAACTTCCAGAAATCCTAACAGCTGGTAAACTGGCTGAGAATTGTAGGCCAAAACACCTGGGGACGCACAGGTTCAGAACCATTGCTTTAGCCAAATATCCTGCATTGAGCAAGGGGCTGGACTCGATGCCCTCATGCATACTATTATTGAAGACAGATACTTGTTTAGGACACTATTTTTGTTGGATTGGAGAATCCAAAGAATTGGCACCATCTGCATAATAACAGCACTACAATCTAAAATTCAGGATAACCTCTCACAATAGCTTTATTTATATGGTATATTAAATCACATGCATATATTAAATCAAATAAGTGACCTCACATGGCTAATGAAATCAAACAGAAGTCAACCAGCATTATCTTTTGGATATGCCCCTCTATGAAGGAATTGAGTTTGTATAAAATAGAGTCCCCAATTCGCAACCAGGCAAGGCAGGCCAGAAGAATACTATGGTCAATGACATTGAAATCCACTGAGAAGTCTAACAGAACCACCAAAGACATACTCAGCCTTTCCCGTTCTCAGCATAATCTACCAAGACAATCAAAACTGTCTCCATTCCATAATCATTCCTGGAATCAGACTGACATGGATCTAGATACTGTATTTCATCTAAAAGCCCCTGGAGCTGGGAGGCCACTAGGCTCTCCAGAACCTTGCCCAAGAATATTATATTAGAAATTGGCTGATAATTTATGTTATAGAGGGATCTAGCTATACACACACAAAGCCTGCAGAACATACAATAGGACACTTGTTCAGCAAGATGGGACCATGTTGATAAAAATCAGATAATGTGATTTTCTGGATGTGTTTTCTCATGTTGTCTCTCATTGTTGAGGTCTACCCATGACGTCAATTCCAGGCCTCTCTCATCTTTTTAAGTAGAACGTGTACAATTGGTATCTGACTAAATACTCCCCCCTCCCCACTGTATCACATTGTGAAGACATACCTTTCCCTCTTTCCTCCATCTATTTCATTCCTAATGTGCCATGTGTGACATTTTTTTACCTTTCCACATTTTTTTCTTGTGTTTCTGCTTTCTGTATAGATCCAGAATGGAAGACTAGAGGTGAAGCCAAAGCTTTGTTATCTACTCCATCTGAAAATCGTAGACACAAAAAAGCAGATAAAAGAACCTTTGTCTGAATAATATGCCCAATACCTGATAATTTAGAAGCAGAGTAGAATAAATTGGGCAACAAAGATGATCAGCAGTAGGTCAAGTCCAAAACAAGGGAAATATTTCATACAAAGTAAATTTACCATAAAGCTTGAAATGCTTTGCACATTTAACTTTGGAATCAACCCCACTGGAGTCAATAGACACCAGAACAGCTATAACAACCAGCAATGACTGCTAGCTTAAGTGGTTTTAGAACAACTGGACAACTTCAGGATTAGGCTATCAAAAGCTATTAGCCACATCTTTTAAAGGAAGCTCATTCATCTAAGTACTAAAAGCCTGAGTACTAAAAAGGCTACCCTCCAATTTAGGAGCTCCTTAGATGGGGATTTAGCTGACTTTGGCTGGAAACAGAATTGTGGATTAGATCTTGAATAAAATGTAACTGGAAACAAGTATATGTGATATTTTCTAATATTTACAATTAGATGCAATTGTATCAAGTCTCTAGATTATTGTATCTGCTACTGCTAACAGTAGTATAGTTTGCTGCATCAGCAGAAAATAATTGTTTTAATTCTATGTAACCATCTAACAAAACCGTATGTTATACTCTTGAGGTATAACAAGATTAATGTAAATAGTAATATCTACATATATTTTAAAAAGGAGTATGATAGTTTAAACCAGTAATCTGACTTGCATCATGCTCATGGGCCTGGAATACAAGACTTTTTTGTTTTTTGCCCCAGAATATTTAGAGTGCTATTATTACCTGATGACAAAGTAGTAACAGCTTCCGCTTTTTGAGTAGAAGCTGTATTATGTGCTGCGGATTGCAAAGGAGGTTGGCTGCTACTGTCACTGACTTCTTTTGGTGTCTCATCTGCATTTATGTCTTCCTCTCCATAATCTTCTAATAGTAAACAATGGCTTGAAGCTTTTGAAGAGGGTTTTTCCCCTTCTACTTGTTCAGTTTGGCTAAAAAAGTCTTTTGGCAGCCTAAAAAGGAGAGAAATAGTCCTTCAACATTTATTTGCAGTACAATACAAAATCGAAACACTGAAAGCCACAAAGCTGCTTCCAATAGGTTCCCTGTGGCTACCTCCATTTGATAAACTGCTTGTAATCAGTAGTTTACTCCGAGATATCATTTTCTCCAAAATGTTTGCTGCATCCAATTAATGAAACATATCAAACTTCTATTTGAAAATCACTTTCTCTGCAAAATGGCTCTGAATAGTATAAGCAAATGTCTTATCTATTTCCCTTATTAAAAAGGTAAGTCTAAAATGCCAAGTAACAAAATGTCCAACTTACCCAGAGGGGACAACTTGTACATGGTCTCCAGGATCTGAAAAAAAAGTCAGATATTTAACAAAATCACCACCAATATAAACTTCACACATGTTGGGATGCAATAGCTCATTAGGCACGCTGGACCATTAAAGTCAAATACATCCTTTAATAAGTGAACAGAGCCTTTAAGTGCATAGTTTCACACATTGTACAATCCATTACATTTGTAACCATAACTTCATTACATGATGTGTAACTATGTGTGAGGCTCTGATACTTTTACAGGCACAGATGTCTCCAACACACCCCAAATACCAAAACAGCACAGAACACACCGTTCCACACCTTCTGTGCTTTTCACCTTAAGAACAGACAAGCATCCCGAGCTCTGAGGATTACCTGGGAAGGAATCCCACGGGAGCATTGCAGCGCACCCAAATACCTGGGAGTCACTCTGGACCGTGCTCTGACCTACAAGAAGCACTGCCTGAATATCAAGCAAAAAGTGGGTGCTACAAACAATATCATACGAAAGCTGACTGGCACAGCCTTTTTTCTTTCTTTTTCTGATTTTTCTTTTATAATAGACTTTAACCTTGCTGGTTATACCTTGTATCACTATTTTGTTAGGTCTTCATATCTTAAAGATACTGTAACACCAAAAAGCCCCGACCAAACAAGGGGTTTTAAAGCAAATGACTGAAGCTTATGAAATCTATAGATGATGTGTGAAACACATAACCCATAATTAATTGATAATTACTTTAAAAGGTAATTCATAATTACTTTAAAGATACACAAGCACTGTAAACAATCACAAATAGATTAATAGATATAGAATGGGGGATGCCTGGCTCGAGAGCAGTACGTGTGAAAAAGATCTTGGAGTCCTCGTGGACAACAAGTTAAACATGAGCCAACAATGTGATGTGGCAGCAAAAAAAGCCAATGGGATTTTGGCCTGCATCAATAGGAGCATAGTGTCTAGATCTAAGGAAGTAATGCTACCCCTCTATTCCGCTTTGGTTAGACCACACCTGGACTAGTGTGTCCAATTCTGGGCACCACAATTCAAGAGAGATATTGACAAGCTGGAATGTGTCCAGAGGAGGGTGCCAAAATGATCAAGGGTCTGGAGAACAAGCCCTACGAGGAGCGGCTTAGGGAACTGGGCATGTTTAGCCTGAAGAAGAGAAGGCTGAGAGGAGATATGATAGCCATGTATAAATATGTGAGAGGAAGCCACAGAGAGGAGGGAGCAAGCTTGTTTTCTGCTTCCTTGCATACTAGAATGTGGAACAATGGCTTCAAACTACAAGAGAGGAGATTCCATCTGAACATTAGGAAGAACTTCCTGACTGTGAGAGCCATTCAGCATTGGAACTCTCTGCCCCGGAGTGTGGTGGAGGCTCCTTCTTTGGAAGCTTTTAAGCAGAGGCTGGATGGCCATCTGTCAGGGGTGATTTGAATGCAATATTCCTGCTTCTTGGCAGGGGGTTGGACTGTATGGCCCACGAGGTCTCTTCCAACTCTTTGATTCTATGATTCTATGAATAGTAAATCTCAACTCTATAAATAACCACAAACCATAATTTTTCTGGGACACACTGAAAAGTTTCTGCTAATGTAACCTCCTCAGCTAAAACAGTCTAGCGGTTTATGATAGTTAAGCACCTATTCCACATGGATACATTATTGCTCTTAGTGACTGATTATGTGACTATAGCATCTGAGTATATGTATTCCTTTTTTCATCAAAAATGACAAAGCTATTGCATATATTACTTACATATATTCTATGGCTTTCCTAGCCTCAATTTGGCAAATGATTCATTCTTTCATGAATGACTTGAAATCATCAATATGCTAGCTCATAGAAGGAATTTAAAGTGTAACAGCAATGGCATTAGGAATATGTATGAAAAACTAGTGGTCTTCACCTATATGAGTATTCACAAAGACTATTGTAGACCTTATACTGACAATTCCAGAAACAGACACAAACAACTAACTGGGATTTTTCTTGTTTCTAGCAGGTAGTAAGCTGATTTCCAACTATCCTATGTGCCATCCATGTTAATGCTTCTCAAACAGTATTTAAGTTTACATCATATGATTCAAAAATTCAGAATGCTTTCTTTCCTTGACCTCCCACCCCACTCACCACTGAATGGGGGAGGAAAGAGCCACAGAAAAATTACACTTTTGTTTTCACACCTTTTGCTTTCTTCCATTCTGGAGATTCTGTACTTGTAGTTTTCCTTTTGAGAGAAGATGAGGTGTTTGGAATGGGTCCAGCTACTGATTGTTTAAGACCTTTCACCTGTTCGAGTTTCTAAGGAAAAGAGTTAAAACCGACAGATCAATGTATTATAACTACACAAAAGAAATAAAGGGTATGTTACAAAGTAGCACATTTTTCACAAATAAATACCACTGGCAAGATTATGAGCAAACATAATTGAAGGAAGGAAGCCTGGATGAACAAGAAAGCTGACATTTTCCAATATCAAGAATTCTAACCATAAAATTTGAGAGACTAAATTATGACCTTATTCAAATCTTACATACACAATATTGTTCAAGTTCAGGTTTCTGTACCTGTCAGACCATAAACTTGGGGGCTGACCTTTTTTCAAATAAAAGGAACTACAGACAGTCCCCAAAATACGAACAAAATAGGTTCTGAAGCTTTGTTTTTAAATTGAATTTCTCTGTTAGTCGGAACAGATACATTTTTAAAGTGTAACTCTATCTATCTAAGCTTTGGATAGCATAGGGAAGGGTTAACACCCCTGTGGTGTTTATTTTGCTATCTGTGCCCCTGTTCAGAAGATTTCACCTCACTTTCTGTCCTTCTGATCATTGAATTTTGAAAAAATTGGCTTGTTGTGGAAGCAAGGATTGGTAATAAAGTTTCAGTGGAGACCATTTTCCCCAAAACAACTCTTCCAGGAGTGAATTTCCCTTCCTAGGGATTTCTCTCACTTCCTGTTTTGTTTCACCCCCGTTTTAAACTATGAGACTTTTGTAAGTTGGATGTTTGTAACTCAGGGACTGCCTGTATTAAAGTAGGTAATCCATATAAGAAAGTTAACAATGTCTTTAATTGAGGTTTAGTTGTGTTTAGAGTTGTGTGACTTAAGGTTTTTTAACCTCAGTTCCAAGGACTTCAAACTATCCTTAGAATGATTTTTAAAAACCCTAAAATCCTATACATAAAACAACAGTTACTATTTGTATAACACAATACATAAGGCTGAGTAAGAATATACAGTCACAAAACATCAGACAAGTCCCTTACCTCCTTATGCTGCTTCCCAAGAACATGTGTTTGCCACAACAGTTCACTCTTCACAGAGGTATTGCACAGAGAGCAGCTGAGGTTCCCTAAACTGTTATATGTAGGATTTAAAAGTTAAGGAAACAAACACGAAAATACTCTAGCTCTCAAAGCTGTGATTTTGGACTACATTATTGTTTGAGCACCACTTTGTGCAAAAACACAAGCAGATGTTATTCAGAAATTTTATAATTATCAGTCTAAACTGAGTTAGCACTGCATCAATGGGATTTACCTACACGTTGACTCTCAACTCAGTAACTGAATAGGTTTTCTCTAGTTGGGAATAACCAATGGTTTACCAGCTTAAAACTACAACAAATATAGCTTAAGATACAAGAGGTTTTTCGTTATTGCAGTTCCAAAGACCTATGTGATTCAAGAAATAAAGCTTTGTAACTATCATTGCTACATAATAATTCCTTCTTTTAAAAAAGCAAATTATTGTTTTGTTTTGAAATAAAAATTAGAAGCTTCAAAACTGTATGCTGCTAGAAAGACCAAGCTGTTCACCTAATTAGAAAACACAGTTTTTGGGTGGATTTCTGAGTTTAATGCAGATGAAGTAAAGAAGAGTGGCACATTTGTGAAACATCAATTGAAGATACGCACACAATATTACTGTTGTGTATCTTCAAGCTGTTTCTGATAATCCATGTCTATAGCATTTCCAATTTCTATGCATCATTTTGAAAGCGAAAAACAACTGAAGGTGGGTGGGGGGGAGCCAATTCATTAAAAATGTGGCCTTGGAGGATAACCTGGCCTGCAATGGGTCTGAGAGGAAAAGTGGAGTTTGTTTGCAAAAGGTACCAAATTCAAGAAAATTGAAAAATGAGTTATAAGTGGCAGCACATTATTTGGCTAGGAGTAGAATATTGTGTACAGATCACAACTATCAAATTGTGGTACAGGACTTGGAAAACTGTATTTTCTAACAAAATAATGCATATTCTCAGCACTTTTTTTCAATTCCTATAAAATGTTGTTCAGATGGATTTGGTACCTTTTGGAAACAATATGCTTGGACATTTGAGACAACATGGTTCACTGTAAAAGGTGCAAATGCTAGGAAAAGCAGAAGGCAACAGAAAAGAGGAAGCCCACACAGCAAGCGGAAAGGCGCAACTGAGGAAAACAACAGGGTTTTTACAACAGAGTATCTTGGAGATCTCTCATCTGTAGGGTCATGACAGCAGTTGACAACAACATCTCAAGGGAAAGGCCAATGCCAATGCCATTGGCGGGCAAAGGGAGGCATCTCCTCTTCATTCGCTCACAATCCACAAGGAACCTTGTAACCTAGAGCAGGCCTCCCAAGTGTTTTGGACTTCAACTCCCACAATTCCTAACAGCCTACTGTGAGAGCTCATCCATGATGGCAACAGTGACCCATTAAAGATGGAATCAGGTGTCAAACAGAGATGTGTTATTGCCCCAACTTTATTCTCCATCTTCATTGCTATGATACTTCATCTTGTTGACGGGAAGCTTCCCGCCGGATTGGAAATCATCTATCGGACAGATGGCAAGCTATTCAACCTCAGCAGACTGAAAGCCAAAACCAAGGTTACAACAACATCTGTTATAGAACTCCAGTATGCTTATGACAACATCATCTGTGCGCATTCAGAAGAAGACCTGCAAGCCACTGTAAACACCTTCGCAGAAGCATTCGAGAAGCTCGGCCTGTCATTAAACATTGAGAAAACCAAAGTGCTCTTCCAGCAGTCACCAGCCAATCCCTCTCCAATGCCAGAAATACAGCTTAATGGTGTAACATTAGAAAATGTTGACCATTTCTGCTACCTTGGCAGCCACCTCTTCATAAAAGTCAACATCGACACCGAAATTCAACACCGCCTGAGCTCTGCAAATGCAGCATTTTTCCGAATGAGTGTGTTTGAGGACCAGGACATCCATAGGGATACCAAGGTGCTTGTCTATAAAGCTATTGTCCTCCCAACCCTGCTATCCACCTGAGAGATGTGGACAATCTACAGATGTCACATGCAGCTCCTGGAACGATTCCATCAGCTCTGCCTCCGAAAAATCCTGCAAATCTCTTGGGAAGACAATTGGACAAACGTCAGCGTGCTGGAAGAAGCAAAGACCACCAGCATTAAAGCGATGGTCCTCTGCCATCAACTCCGCTCGACTGGCCATGTTGTCCGGATGCCCAACCGCCATCTCCCAAAGCAGTTGCTCTACTCTGAACTCAAGAACGGAAAACGGAATGTTGGTGGACAGGAAAAGAGATTTAAAGATGGGCTCAAAGCCAACTTTAAAACTCTGGCATAGACACTGAATCATAGAATCAAAGAGTTGGAAGAGACCTCATGGGCCATCCAGTCCAACCCCCTGCCAAGACGCAGGAATATTGCATTCAAATCACCCCTGACAGATGGCTATCCAGCCTCTGTTTAAAAGCTTCCAAAGAAGGAGCCTCCACCACACTCCGGGGCAGAGAGTTCCACTGCTGAACGGCTCTCACAGTCAGGAAGTTCTTCCTCATGTTCAGATGGAATCTCCTCTCTTGTAGTTTGAAGCCATTGTTCCGCGTCCTAGTCTCCAAGGAAGCAGAAAACAAGCTTGAACTAATGGCCGTTGTACACCACACTCTGCACTTAATTTATAATCCTACATACCCCCTGCCACATCAGCACTTTTAATCCTGTACCCATCACTCTGGCCTGACCCAGTTTTATACTGTTTCTGATGTCTTTATGTATTGTTATGGTTGTTGTTTTATTTTTGCTTAATCTGTTTTAATTTGCTCTATGTATTGTATTGTTGTATTGTGTTGAGGCCTTGGCCTATGTAAGCCGCATCGAGTCCTGCGGGAGATGCTAGCGGGGTACAAATAAAGTTATAATAATAATATAATAAAGCTTGCTCCCTCCTCCCTGTGGCTTCCTCTCACATATTTATACATGGCTATCATATCTCCTCTCAGCCTTCTCTTCTTCAGGCTAAACATGCCCAGCTCCTTAAGCCGCTCCTCATAGGGCTTGTTCTCCAGACCCTTGATCATTTTGGTCGCCCTCCTCTGGACACATTTCAGCTTGTCAATATCTCTCTTGAATTGTGGTGCCCAGAATTGGACACAATATTCCAGGTGTGGTCTAACCAGAGCAGAACCCCTGGCCCTTGAGCGCTCCAGCGTGGAGGTCAGATGTGACCAGCAGTGCTGCAGAATTTGAAGAGGCACGAATGGAGGGCGAAAGAGAGAAACATGCCAAGAGGAAGGCATGTCAAGCCAACCCCGACTGAGACCGCCTCCCATCTGAAAACCAATGCCCTCACTGTGGGAGAAGATGCAGACCAAGAATAGGGCTCCACAGCCACTCCCAGGTTACCACTCTTGGAGGACCATCATCCTCGGACTAGGAGGGACCGCGTAAGTAAGTAAAGTACTGTGAGAGCTGAGGTCCAAAACACCCGGAAGGGAGGGCCCAAGTCTACCCTATAGGATGCCCCCCTTCCTTTCAGCGCCCTAGAATATAGTCCTCCAGAAGCGGAGGGCTCCAATTGGGACACTTTGGCCTGGTCGCCGCCCTAAACCCCCGGGGGCCCACCAGCGCCCCTGCCCCTTGCTCTGGGAAAGGGACGCGCAGGCGCCGCACAGGATATCTGGCGAAGGGCGAGTCGACTTTCTTCTTCCCCGCCGCTGCCGCGGTCTCGCGCTGCTTGGCGCGCATCAGCCGGCGCAGCTCCTCCTGGCCCACCGCCGCCCCCCGGCCCGCCTTCTGCTGCTGCTGCTGCCGCCCCCCCGCGCGCGACGAGGTTGCCATGGCGCCGCGGACGAAGGGCCCTCTCCCACACACAGGGCGCGCGCAAACACCTCAGCGCTGCCGGTCGCGGGTGTTTTGCGTCACGGCCAAACAAAGCGCCCTCCGTGACGTGTCTCCGCCCATAGCCTGTTGTTTCCCTGAGGGCTCCAGGAATTTTGGACTTCGACTCCCAGAATTCCTCGTCATTCTTCATAGCGGCTGAGGCTTCTGGGAGTTGAAGTTTTTTGAACTGGAGGGCTCGCGAAGGAAGTGACGGATGGGAAGGGACGATGGCGAACGCGTACAGGACTGGAGACTGAAACGTCTGGCTCCTGTTGACGCTATTTGGTTCCCAGGGTGGCAGAGGGCACCCCAGTAATGGGAAACTCAGGCCCCTGCCACGCAACTGTATAAAATCCACATTGAACTGGGTTATATGGCAGTGTGGACACAGATCACCCAGTTCAAAGCAGATATTATGGATTATCTCTCTTTATATTCTGGGCTGTGGGTTATAGGGCCCTCAGTATGGCCACGGTGGTCCATGCCTTAGTCACCTCCAGATTGGATTACTGTAATGCACTCAGTAAGGAAATGCTCAAGATCCTGCAAGGAAGACTCCAGCAATACATGGAGCGAGAGTTGCCAGATGTTCAAGCTGGGTTTAGAAAAGGCAGAGGAACGAGAGACCAGATTGCCAATATCCGCTGGATAATGGAGAAAGGCAGGGAGTTTCAGAAAAACATCTACTTCTGCTTCATCGACTATTCTAAAGCCTTTGACTGTGTGGATCATAATAAATTGTGGCAAGTTCTTAGTGGGATGGGCATCCCAAGCCACCTTGTCTCTCTCCTGAGGAATCTGTACAAGGACCAAGTAGCAACAGTCAGAACTGACCACGGAACAACAGACTGGTTCAAGATTGGGAAAGGCGTACGGCAAGGCCGCATACTCTCACCCAACCTTTTTAACGTTTATGCAGAACACATAATGTGATTTGCGGGGCTTGATGAATGCAAAGCTGGGGTGAAAATTGCTGGAAGAAACATTAACAACCTCAGATATGCAGATGACACCACTCTGATGGCCGAAAGCGAGGAGGAGCTGAGGAGCCTTCTAATCAAGGTGAAAGAAGAAAGCGCAAAAGCTGGGTTGCAGCTAAACATCAAAAAAACCAAGATTATGGTAACAAGAATGATTGACAACTGGAAAATAGAGGGAGAAAATGTGGAGGCCGTGACAGACTTTGTATTTCTAGGTGCAAAGATTACGGCAGATGCAGACTGTAGCCAGGAAATCAGAAGACGCTTACTTCTTGGGAGGAGAGCAATGTCCAGTCTCGATAAAATAGCAAAGAGTAGAGACATCAGACTGGCAACAAAGATCCGCCTAGTCAAAGCCATGGTATTCCCTGTAGTAACCTACGGATGTGAGAGCTGGACCTTAGGGAAGGCTGAGCGAAGGAAGATCGATGCTTTTGAGCTGTGGTGTTGGAGGAAAGTTCTGAGAGTGCCTTGGACTGCGAGAAGATCCAATCAGTCCATCCTCCAGGAAATAAAGCCCGACTGCTCATTGGAGGGAAGGATACTAGAGACAAAGTTGAAGTACTTTGGCCACATCATGAGGAGACAGCAAAGCCTAGAGAAGACAATTATGCTGGGGAAAGTGGAAGACAAAAGGAAGAGGGGCCGACCAAGGGCAAGATGGATGGATGGCATCCTTGAAGTGACTTGACTGACCTTGAAGGAGCTGGGGGTGGTGACGGCCGACAGGGAGCTCTGGCGTGGACTCGTCCATGAGGTCACGAAGAGTCGGAGACGACTGAACGAATGAACAACAACAACAACATTCTGGGCTGTGGGTTATAGGGCCCTCAGTATGGCCACGGTGGTCCATGCCTTAGTCACCTCCAGATTGGATTACTGTAATGCACTCAACGTGGGGCTGCCCTTGAAAACGGCCCGGAAATTTCAATTGCTACAATGGGCGACAGCCAGGTTATTAACTGGTGCTTCTACAGGGAGAAGTGAACCCTCCTGTTTAAGGAGCTCCACTGGCTGCCATTCATTTTCCGGTCCCAATTCAAGGTGCAGGTTCTTACCTACAAAGCCCTGAACAGTTTGGAACCCGCCTACCTGCGTGACCGCATTTCTGTGTACGAACCCACACGATCTCTTTGATCATCTGGAGAGGCCCTGCTCTTCGCAGGTACGACTGGTCAGGACGAGGGACAGGGCCGTCTCGGTGGTGGCCCCCCGACTCTGGAACTCGCTTCCCAAGGACATCAGACATGCTCCAACGCTGGCAATCTTTAGGAGGGGCCTGAAAACGTGGTTGTTCCAGTGTGCCTTCCCAGAAGAAGGAAAACTCTTAGCAATATGCCCTCAAAATGCACTTTACCATTGATTTAGGAATGCCTGTGCGCTCTCATCTTTCTTTGAAAACCCTATCCCAGTTATATCCTACCTTGTTCATGCCCAGCATTACTTTTTAAATTTTAAATTTTTACATTTGGCCTGGCCATAGGTTTTTAAATACTTGTGTGTTATTGTTTGTTTGTTTATGAGATTTATATTAACTGTTTTGTATTGATTATTTTGTTATTGCCTTTGTTTATTGATGTACTGTGGGCTTGGCCTCATGTAAGCCGCACTGAGTCCCTTGGGGAGATGGTAGCGGGGTATAAATAAAGTTTCATTATTATTATTATTATTATCTATATATATAAATTTGTTAGGGGCATCCAACGAGGAAACAAAACTCAAAAAACCCCCAACGAAACTTAACCAAAATTCCCATGCCCATAACACAACCCACAAGGTACAAACATATCTACTCAAAATGAAAAACAACACAACAACACACTCACAAAACGGCAAAACAACAAAACTCAAAAATCCCCCAACGAAACTTAACCAAAATCCCCGTGCCCATAACACAACCCACAAGGTACAAACATACCTACTCAAAATGAAAAACAACACAACAACACACTCACAAAACGGCAAAAGAACAAAACTCAAAAATCCCCCAACGAAACTTAACCAAAATTCCCGTGCCCATAACACAACCCACAAGGTACAAACATATCTACTCAAAATGAAAAACAATACAACAACACACTCACAAAACGGCAAAAGAACAAAACTCAAAAATCCCCCAACGAAACTTAACCAAAATTCCCGTGCCCATAACACAACCCACAAGGTACAAACATATCTACTCAAAATGAAAAACAACACAACACACTCACAAAATGGCAAAACAACTGAGCATGCGCATTGGCGCCCAGCCGCAAGTTCCATCGCGCGCGCACATGGCCTTCCGGCCAACGTTCCCTCTGCGGAAACCATGCCCACTCCAAGCCCCGCCGCGCTGCTTCCCGCACACACACATGCAACCCCACGCTCCATCACTCCCCCCGCCGCCGCACACACACACGCAATCCCACGCTCCATCACTCCCCTCCACCGCCGCACACACACGCAACCCCACTCCCCCCGCCGCCACACACACACACACAACCCCAGGCTCCATCACTCCCCCCGCCGCCGCACACACACACGCAACCCCACTCCCCCCGCCGCCGCACACACACACGCAACCCCACTCGCCCCGCCGCCGCACACACACACACAACCCCAGGCTCCATCACTCCCCCCGCCGCCGCACACACACACACACAACCCCACTCCCCCCGCCGCCACACACACACACGCAACCCCACGCTCCATCACTCCCCCACCCCAATGTTACCTCCTTTTACTTCAGGCCACCTCCAAACCCCACCTCGCCCCTTCCCGCCCTGTCAAAATCTAGGAAAGACAGGAAGGAAGGAAAGAAGGAAGAAAGAGAAAGGGAGGTAAAGAAAAAGGGGGAAGGAAGGAAAGTTAGAGGAAGAAGAAAAGGAAAGAAAAGGAAAGATGGAAGGAAAGAAAAGAGAGACAGCAGAAGAGAAAGAAAAAGGGGGAAGGAAGGAAAGAGATAGAGAAAGAAGAGGAGAAGGAAAGATGGGAAGGAAGGAAGGAAGGAAGGAAGGAAGGAAGGAGGGAGGGAGGGAGGGAGGGAGGGAGGGAGGGAGGGAAAGAAGTAGAGAAAGAGGGAAGATTGGCCACAGCAACACGTGGCGGGTAAAGGTTGTTATTTCTATTATTATGATGATGATGCTATTGTTCCTATGAGACCCTTTTAGGGGGAATGGGAGAGGTGTCAGGTCCCAGAGGCAATGCATTGCATTATTGTTATTGTTATGATGGTAGTGAAATAAAAGGAAATAAAAAGAGAAAGAAGGAAGCAAACAGGGAGGGAAGAAAGGCAAAGGAAGAAAGGGGGAGGGAATGAAGGAAAGAGAGAAGGATGAAACCAAGTAGTGAAAGAAGGAAAGAAAGAAAGAGGGAGAGAAGGAAGAAAGGGGGAGGAAAAGGGAGAAGGAATAGGTAGGGACCTCTCTTTCATAATAGTCCAGATATCTACCTCAACTTTGATAAGTTTTACTATAGGCCACAGCAACGCGTGGCAGGGCACAGCTAGTTATTATTATTATGGCTGTGACTGAAACAAGCTTGTCCCCTCCTTACTGTGACATCTTTTCAAATAGTTAAACATGGCTATCATGTCTTATCTCAGCCTTCTCTTTTGTAGGTTAAATATACCCAGCTCTTTAAGAGTTTCTCATAGAGCTTGGCTTCTAAACCTCTGGTCATTTTGGCCACCCTTCTCTGGATATGTTCTAGTTGTCAATAGCCTTCTTGAACTGTGGTTCACAGAACTGGACACAGTATTCCAGATATGGTCAGACCAAAGGAGAATAGAATGGGACTATTATTTCCTTTGATCTATCTAGACACTACTATTAATGCAACCTAGAACTGCATTGGCATTTTTAGCTGTTGCATCACACTGTTCACTCATGTTCACTTGTGGTCTACTAAGACTCCTTGATCCCTTTCACAGAAAGCTTATGGTGCCCACAGAACTCTTCTCCAGTACATCTCAAATGAGTTGATATCACCCTTCTTCACTGTCGTTTTTACAAGTATACACAGAAATCAGAAATGCCATTGCATGAGCAATGTCTGATTCTTTCATAGCTGTTCTTCCAAATCTAGTTGTCAGATTTCTTCACTGCAGTCCCCATCATAATCAATGACGAAGCCAAGGTATGGAAATGTGAAACTATTTCAAGGACTTCATTAAACCTTAAAGTTTTTGTTTTCATAATGTCCAACTTGAGTTTCTTGAGTTTCTTCAGAAATCGTTTCAAGTCTTTGTTTTGTACTGCTGGTAATATAATGTTGCCTGTTGCTATTTACTTATCGTGTCAGGGGCAGACTAAACAGTTGCATTGCATTTTTAACAAACAAACAAACAAAACACAAAGTTTGCAAGCTTGGTAGTTGATTAAATGTCCTTTGTCCAGTAGTTGGCCACTTGGAGTGCCTCTGGTGTTGCTGCAAGAAGGTCCTCCATTGTGCATGTGGCAGGGCTCAGGTTGCATTGCAGCAGGTGGCCTGTAGTTTGCTCTTCTCCACACTCACATGTTGTGGATTCCACTTTGTAACCCCATTTCTTAAGGTTGGCTCTGCATCTCGTGGTGCCAGAGCGCAATCTGTTCAGCGCCTTCCAAGTCGCCCAGTTTTCTGTGTGCCCAGGGGGGAGTCTCTCATTTGGTATCAGCCATTGGTTGAGGTTCTGGGTTTAAGTCTGCCATTTTTGGACTCTCGCTTGCTGGGGTGTTCCAGCGAGTGTCTCTGTAGATCTTAGAAAACTATTTGATTTAAGTCATTGACGTGCTGGCTGATATCCAAACAGGGGATGAGCTGCCTGTTGTTGATGTCCCTTTCTTCAATATTCACATTTCCTTTTCCCGAATCTATTCCTGCCTTAGATATAATGTGTTCTGCTTATAAATTAAGCAGGGCGAGCTGTTCCTGATCCCCTTATCACTTGAAAACTGTTCCATTTCTCTGTAATAGTGGCCTCTTATCCTAAGTACATAAACAATGAAATTTATGGCACACCCATTTTGTCAAGAATGATCATAGTTTTTAATGATCTATAAAATCAAAGGCTTTGCTATATAAAACACCAAGCTAATTTTCTTCCGATATACTTTGGTGTGTTTCATTATGCTATTTATGTTTGTTTTTTACATTTCTTGTGCCGTATATGGTAAGAGTCTTTCCTGTATAATTTTGAGTATTATTTTGCTTACATGAAAGATTAATGTAATGGTCAAAGGTCAAATTCTTCCTGCTCTCCTGCTTTCATGAGAACTAAAATGTATATCAAATGTTTCTCATCAGTGGGCCATCCTTGACATATTTGTTGACAGATCACCTTAAAGGTGTTATGCATTTCCTCATTGAAAGCAGTCTTCAACATGCAGCATTTGAGACCAGGCATTCTGCTTTAACTGCCAAACATACTTCTGTGGATGCATTTTCACCTATGTTAACATGCTAACATATGAATGTGCCCCCCCCCCTTCACATAAAGTAAAGGCTAAGTCCAAAAGTGCATAATCTTTTATCTCATGCTTAACTAAATCCAAATACACTAAAATATTGTAGTTCTCGTTATTTAATTTATAACTGTTTAATCTGAATAGTGTCATCTTGAAAAGGAGACGTATTAATAAGTGTAAGAAGATCAAGGGAAAAATTCACTAATTTGTTAAAATATATAATTTCTTATGATGTAATTCTGTTCTCTTTGGGAAAGCACCATCAAGGCTATAGTTCAGAATTCTTCATAATCAAATTTAGACTGTATCAAAAATATACAAGCCATAAGAAGAAGTAGACATTTTGTGTTTCATTAGCATAATTTTACATCTTCTGAAAGAAACCAGTTCCAGTGTAGAATTTATTCCTCAAAAAGATCTAAACATGTGTATCATAACATTCAGGTTCTGAAGAAAATTTCATGGTTAACTGTATATTTGCATTTTATAAGAGTGATTTGTTATATAAAAAAGAATAATTTTAAAATGTACCAAAGATCTTGACATTCTTGTTTTAATATGGGACTGGAACATCACAAACGTTTAACAGAATAAACCTTGTGCTATTTAGCACTTTTTAAACAAAATTACTATCAGATGAGCCTTCTAATTAAGAAAAGAAAAAAAATAGCTGCCATTATTACAGAAATGTGGAAATCGTGTCATGCATTTTAAAATCTATGTACTCTGATTATTGTGATAGTAATTGAGTATTCATCTAGCACCATGCTTTAAATAAATTACATTTTGCCCCCTCCCAAACCAAGCTATTAAAAGATAGTCTGCCAACTCCTAAAAGAAAGATTAAGCCATTTATTTCTCACAGAGTCCATTAATCATGAACATGGTCATTGCTTTATTTATTTATTTAGAAATAAATAAATAAATAAATAATCATTGCTGGAAGTAAACTTTACCTAGGAAGAAAATATTGGACTTACTCTAAGAATTCTTTCTCTTTGGAGGTGTAGATTGCTGGGAAGAATTGCCTTATTTAAAGTAGATTTTGGACATATTAGGTAGCACTAATGTGTAGCTGTTCTATTTTCAAGGAAGAAATCCTTCCTTTAAGAAATTTGGTGTAGTTGAATTAATATTCTTTTTCAGGGGGTCAGGGAGGACCAATGCATAAACCAATGGAATGCTGTTATCGATATTACTAAACATGTAACAGCTATATAACAAAGACGGACTCATACTAAAGTGGACTGCTACATTCTCTTTATGAAGAAAGAACATTAAGTGTGATGCAGAAGAAGGCAGACTTCAGGTTTACAGGAATGTCCGTAAATGCTAGCTGATTCAAAAGGATGTATCCAGGGGGGAAATCCAATACTGCAAGCAAAGAATCTGCATATACAAATATAAATCTGCATCTTAGTCTTGTTTGGACCAAATGATTACTAGTTAAACAACTGGGAATTAGAGATTCTTATTGATCTAGTATAAATCTCTTGTTTTTTATGCATTCAAGGCATTTCTGACACATGGTAACTTAAGGCAAACCTATGATGGGTTTTTCTTAGTAAAATATGTTCAGGGGAGTGTGTTGCCTTTTCCTCCTGCTGAGGTTGAGAGAGTGTGACTTTCCTCAAAGTCATCCAGTAGGTTTCCATGGTCAGATGGGATTAAAATCCTGGTTTTAAAGTTGCAGTCCAATACTCCAACTATTACATCCCACTGGCTTTCAGTGATTCCTAATAAATCTTGATACAACTTCTGCCTGTGATCTACCTGTTTTTTGCTGGGGTTTTTTTTTGGGGGGGGGGGCTTTCTATACTTGGATGAAAAGTTGTCAATTGCACCCAGAATTAGTTCCATCTAAACTCACATTTTCCAGCAAGATTTCTTGAGCTGTATTTTAGATATGTGTGACAAGGTAAGCATCTTCTTCTCAGCCAATGCATAAACCGTGCCCAATAACCAATTCAACACTAGATTCTACTGTAAAAAAGACTTCATCATTTTCTTAGGAAAGTGGAAAATAAGCAGGTGGAAAAATATGCTGCTTCTTGATTGTGATGGTGTTCTTAAAACACTACCAGTGGGTCATTTGCACAAAATAAAATAAAACCACTTTATCTCAATCTTGTGCCTAAAGCGCCGGGGGGGGGGGGGCACACATCTCTTTCCACATGTATTTGTGTGAAAAAAATACACATTTTCTGCTATGTTTGAAGATATGGAGCTGGGTGGAGAATATATTACATCTGCTATTTGCTTTTGTGCCCATTTTATTCTCATGATAGTGAGCTGTTACAGGCCATATCTCAGTGTGACACTGAGATTTAAGGTTGAAAGGGTAGAATGACTCTTGACAATTGATGCTTTTTTTGCTTGCTACTGTGCTGGATGGGAGCAATATACTACACATAGTCCTGGCACCAAAGTGCTAATCAACTACAGATTACAGAAGCAACTTGGCATTACATGTCTCTCACCTGCTATTTAGTATTTGGCTTCAAGCTGTATGCTGTTTTGTTCAAGAGCGGATACAGATGAACAATTTGGAAAGGACATAGTACTTGGATGAAAAATCACTACACCATTTGGCAGAGCCCAAGTATAATGCCAGCATTCGGTAGACATGACTTGGACCTTATAGGCCAAATATATGAATCGGGTAACTTGATCACATATTTTTTTACCCTCCCACACAGTGCTTGGTGTAAAGAAAGAAGGAGCTGAATGAATGAAAGAAAAGGATGAAGAACAAATTGGGCCCAGAAAGTCTGAAGCAGGTTCTGAACTCCAAAAGGCCTGCTTTTTTACTTAAGACAGGGCACATATCAGGAAGATTTTTTTTGGCCATCAAATAAAACAGGAAGTTGGATACAAAAATTACCCTCATTTTTGTGTCTTTACCTGCCCAAGAATACTGAATGTATACACAAAGATCACAGCAATATAATGATTCTCACAGAGCTGAGTGATGTTCAGCCAGTAATTAAAAGTAGCTTTCAGTACATTCCTCTAAGTCTTCTGAAAGTAAGATTCAGAAGGCGTACAAGTACTTTACAATGTCAACATCAATTACTACTCTTAATGATTTATAAAGGAAAGCAACATTTAGCTAACATTTATGTTCACACAAAGACATCCTTGACTATATTCAAGTAAAATTGCAGGATTGTGTCTTTCAAAACAAGGGCTGTAAGCAGAACATATGACAGTAAGCAAGCAACGGCTGACATGCAACAGCCTTACCAGAGTCTGCTTAAGATAAAATTCCGAACACTACACAAGTGCTCCAAAATGAAGAGCAATCTTTTCTTCTTGCTCACAGAGCAATTACTTCTTCTAGTTACTTTAAAATGCCTCATTCTGCCAGGGCCATATTCTTCGATTGTAGTTTATCCATCTCTTGGCCAATACTTCCCTCCACTGTATCACACTGTGCGAGGAAAGCCTAAAAACAAAGTTGAAATATAAGACAATGTATTAGGATCTCCTTTAAAAGTCATTTTCCCTGGGGGTGGGGACATGTTTTCACAGATTGAACAGAGTCAAGAAATAGTTAAAGATCATAGTTAAAGGGTGGTCATTCACTGTGCCTACAGTATAGTGGAACCAACCATGTTTTGCTTCAGTTCACTCAGTCTTGCCTACAGATGCTGCCTACTAGGGTTAAGTTTGGTTCGGAAAAACCTAAAGTTCAGAAAAACTTAACGAATTTGGACTTTTGAACCAATTTTGAACCATGCAGGAATAGTGGGAGGAGCAATTCCTAATTTGAACCACTTACCCATTTTTCAGAATTGTTTCCGGATGTCTCCCACAGTTATTTTGATTTTCAGAACCATTACGCAACTTTGGCAAAGCGTAAACAAACGGTTTTAAAATCTCGTGGTTTTCCTTCCCTGGCGATGCAAAGAGGGACGAAGTGGGTGTGGCTAAGGAGTAGCACAGCTCTTCTTGAAGGCCATGCCCCCAGTGGTAGAGATTGCAAAAGGTCCTTTAACAGAAAGACCTTTTGCAATCTCTACCATTCGTGGCGTGGCCTTCAAGAAGAGCTGTGCTTAGCCACACCCACCTCATTACTCTTTGCATCACCACTCACCAGGGAAGGGAAACTGCGAGATTTTAAAACTTTGTTTAGGCTTTGCCAAAGTTACTTGCTTAATGGTTCTGAAAATCAAAATAACCATGGGAGACATCCAAACATCACAGAATTATTCCACACCGCCTTGCTGCTCATTAGCCGAGATTAGTTGAGCAGCAGTCTTTGTCTAAATATAAAGTAAAGTGAATCTACAAAGGTGTCCAAAGAGAAGGCAGCAAAGCCTTTCCCGTGACAAAAAAACGCTTTCCCTGCAATAAAGATAGCATGTGTCCACCACAAAAGGGGAGCTCCATGGCTCTCCACACACACACACACTGTGCTACACAACGTTTCTGAAAAACTACTTTTCAACTAAATCTGGCTACCAGTATTTTAAAAAACCTCCAAAATCAGCACAGTAAATAAAGAGCGACAATCAGAAAACAATCAGAATTCCAGGCAGGAAACAATAAGGGCCAGCTACCACCTCCCAACAAAGGATTCCCCAGGCAGGAAGCAGTCAGGCTTTGAAGCTGTGAGGCCATTCAATGTTAATCAAGGTGAACAATTGCAACCACCAGACAAGAGTTCTTTCTCCCACCCTGGTCATTCCAGAGATATATACTAGTCCTCACTTGCCTAGATTCCAGCAGACTTCACAACCTCTGACTGCTGGAGAGTGTGAGAGAGAGGCTCTCGCACCCATGTCCATACAAAGAAACAGTGCCAAGATCGAGAGAAGATAAAGGTTCCTATCTCCCATGCAAGTCAATGGCAGCAAAATAGCCTTGGAAACAAAAGCCTCCCTGGTTCGAATCCCCATCAGGGACAAAAATGTCAAAAACGGGAGGGCACAGAGGGTTGCCATTAACGAAGCGATTTGGAATTTTTTGATATTTCCGATCTTTTTTTCCAGAAAATTTCAGAAATCATTTCAAAATCGAATTGCCAGCGCCCCCTACATCCGAAACAAGTTTTGAACCATTTTTTTAAAATCAAACAAGCCTACTGTCTACATAAACTAGGCTTCCTCTTGAACAACTTGCTCTTTGGATCTTTAGCACCAGGCTGTTTGGTAGAAAATGCTAACTGGGGAAATCATCTGTGTACAAATTATTATTATTTATTTTTCTCCCATTTTTCTCCCATGGGTGAAGCACTGGTCTTGTCTTTGGATTCACTTCTTTCCCCTGAAACTACTCTCAGGAGCAAGTTAGGAAGCTGCCAGGAGAGTCAGCTGCTAATTTGAATAGCTGCTTTCTGGTGGTAGGGATCAGTGACTCAGAATCATAGAGTTGGAAGAGACCACAAGGGCCATTAAGTCCAACTCCCTTGCCATGCAGGAGAAGACAAAGCACCCCCACAGATGGCCATAGATGGAGACTCCATCACACTCTGAGGCAGCATATTCCACTGTCAAACAGCTCTGTCAGGAAGTTTTTCATATTGTTTAGGTGGGATCTCTTCTCCTGCAATTTGAAATCACTGGGGCCTAGTCTGTAGAGTAGCAGAAAATAAACCTGCCCCCTCTTCAATGTGACACCCTTCTTTTATCTATGTGAAACATACACAGCTCCCTAAACTGTTCTCCATAGGGCTTGGTTTCCAAACATTTCATCATTTTGGTCACCTTTCTCTGGACACATTACAGCTTGTACGTATCCTTCTTGAACTGCACTGCTCAGAACTGGCACAGTATTTCAGATGAGGTGTGACCAAAGCAGAATTCATTCCATCTGCTTTATTCTTGGTCATGGATAAGCAATCTTCTAGGTCTAGAGACTGACTTTCTGACCCAGAGCCCTTTTGAGGACTGCACAGATTGTCCAAATATTAAAAACTAAGGTCCAGGCCATCTTTTCTTTCAGTGAAGGCAAATAGAATAATATGAAATGTTGGCTATGTAAAAAAAAAAAACCCTAACATTTGTTTCTTCCTGTTAAAAGATAGCAGATGTTCAGCAGGCTCCACTGAACATCAACACAGTATTTAAAAAAGTATTTTAGTTGCAGGGGCTTAAATACTCCAAGCAAAGGCATCTGATTCTGTTTGATCTTGGAAGAGAACCAAATGAATAACAGGCTATTCAGAAGAAGAAAATAGCAAAATCACCTCTAAGTATTTCTTGTTGTTGTTTTTTTAAAGAACTATATGAAGTTGCCATAAGTCAGCATGTGACTTGAACACACACATACATTCAAATATTACGTGAGGAGTCACAATGGACCCATTTATTTTACTTCTAACTCTGCCTTTCTAAACTATGTATTTTACCATTTGACTTTATACATATTTGCTTATGCTTTTCTGGATTGAAGACTGTACCTGACATTCAATGAGGATTCCAATTATTTTTTGCCAACAATTAATATTTTTTTTTTCTAGTGCTGTTTCAACCAGAGTCGAAATTCCCATTCAGTATGGATACTTTGGGCAAGTCACACTCTCCCTGCCTCAGAGGAAGGAAAAAGGAAATTTCCTCTGAACAAGTTTTGTTAAGAACTTCTTTGGATAGGGTTGCCTTATGATCTCCATAAGTCAGAAATGCCTAGAAGGCACAACACAGCAACAATACAATGATTTGTTCTTATTTACATTTATACATTGTACAGAAGTGTTTATAATAATATGCTTATAACTGTATTTATGTTTGCATTGGTTGCCCTAAGGCTGGAGCGGCCTAGCTGTGAGAAATGTGTTACCATGGAAACGAGGCAGAAGAGGAGGTGGGAGGAGCTTAGAGAGAAAAGGTTTTTAAAAAAGTGACAGTTAGAGTCAGTCAGGGGGGAGACTCTGAGAGAGCAGCAGAGTCCGAGGGGAGACTCTGAGAGAGCAGCAGAGTCAGTTTTTAGACTCTGAGGAGTGAAGAAGTGAAGAGTCAGGTTTTAGTGTTCGTGAATAGTAGAGATTTCTTCAGCTAGGAAGCTGAAGGGGAAAACTTTGTTAGTTGCTTTAGTTAGAAAGAACTAACAGAGGCTTGTTAGGATCGCTAGTCGGGGGAAGACTGGAGATCTGTGATTTGATCAAGTATAGATCAAACAGAGAGACTATTCACTGCAGGGAACACTGGTTAATAAAGCGCTTTACCACAGCAAGAGTTCATAAGTTGTAACATCGAAAGTCTGAATTGTATCGCAACCAAGTTACATGTAACCATCAAGTATTTGCCAAGCTTAACATCTTCATACTGCAACCATACGCTGTTTAAAAATAAACTTGTTCTCTTTGGTTTTTAAAACTGCCTCATCTCCATTAATTTTACGTTCTGTGCACCCACTCTACCAAAATTACCTCACAACACAAACAGAGCCTTTAATACCAGAGCCTTTTACAAATCAGTGGCTCCTCTCTCCTAAACCTAGGCGCTTCCTCACTAGTTGGTAGCGTCTCTCTACAATTTGGTGGCAGCTTCATTACCATTGGCGGAGGTTCTTTACATACATAAAACTATTTTAGTTTTGGAGGGGTTTTTTGGCAAGTCTTCAAACAGGTTGAGTAAATTTCCACACTAGACTGAAAGTTTGACTTTCTAATTTTGGCATCACATAAGCACTGGTTTTCACACAGGAATTACCTGAACCTTTTTCACTAGTCCCTTTTTCTTCTGTTTACAGTCACTGTAGTTGTCGGGAAGAGTCTGAAGCAAAATAAAGATAGGTGCAAAATTAATGTTGTTTTTTCCTGAAAACAATACATAAGGTCTTATGTCCAAATTTTATTTTCACAAAAACATGCTTCAGTGATATATTTACCTAAATGGGGATAAGGTAAACAAATTTAATCAGTTGCATAATCTCTATTTAGTTAACGATCAATTGAAAAGCAAAGCAACACAGCAGAACAGTTAGCATTTAATGTTTACAACTCCAGTTCAAAAAATATTTTGGATCTGAACCAGGGTTCAATTATTTTCACTTAATCATGGCACACTGGATATCTGTAGGAATTCACTACTTCAAATTAAAGTGTGGAAAAATGTGACCTATACAAAAGAAGAAGAAGATAGATTTGTCTGTGCTGCCTTAGACACTCCCAGTGCACCCCACAAAGTCAGTAAGGTGTGCCGTCCTCTGTCCCCTGTAATAATTCTTCTTCTTCTTCTTCTTCTTCTTCTTCTTCTTCTTCTTATTATTATTATTATTCTACATTTATACCCCGCCCTTCTCACCCCAGTGGGGGACTGAGGGCAGCTTACAATCCATTGCATACAATGCCGCATTACACATATAATAATAAACATAACATACCAATTTAAACAATTAACATATCAATTCAAGCATACAATAATAAACATGACATAATAATTTAAATATAAATACAATAAAAGGCTTAGAAGTAATTCAAATAGAAATACGATAAAAAGCTTAAAAGTATTGATGTGGTGATACTGCATAAAAGAGATTATGTTAAGAAAAGGAAGAGAGTAACTTTTTTAAAGTCCCATAAGCCATTTATTTTGTGTTTGCCCAGACTTATATAGCCTACATAAAAGCTTCACTACATAAAAAACAACAAAACTAAGTTTTCTTGAACAGCCATAACTAATTGTAATAAGAATTTACTCACAATAGCATCAATCTGCTCCAGAATTTTCATGAACTGCTCAGCAGTTCCCTTTATCCGTTTGTCTAGCTGGTGAAGTGCTTCAATTTGAAGATTCTTTGCCAGAAAACCCTGTGTGGAAATAATCCATTTGAAGATCTGAGATTATTGTATTAACATTAACTGAACAAGGCGTATACAGATGACTGACATATATGTGCATTTGTTTATTCTCACATCTTCCCCATTCATTCATTTTCTGACAGACACATACATATCATTGCCTACTCTCTTTTTTAAATAGATCATTTTTACTGAATACAATTTTCTTGTTGTGGTGTGCCTTGAAGTCGTTTTCCTCTATGGCGATTACAGGCTTTTCTTGGCAAGATTTCTTCAGAAGAGGTTTTTCACTGCCTTCCTCTGGGGTTAAAGAGAGTGTGACTTGTCCAAGGTCACTAAGTGAGTTTCATGGTCAAGCAGGGATTCAAACCCTGGTCTCCAGAATCTAAGACTCAAATTACTACACCATGCAAATCTACATGAAGTAAAACTTGAATAAAACAAACAATGAAAATCGTCTATAATAAAAAACTATGTATACAAATCGAAATCATCTAAATATATAACAAAACATTCAAATAACTAAAGAGAAAAAGAAAAATATGACCTCCAATTACTGCATATTTTAATTCTTAACTTTCTGTTTCTTTTTACCTTAATACATTACACTTTGTCTACACATTCAACTCATACTAATCAAGCAGTCGTCAAATCACCACCATTTTGCCCCTTCCTTCCCAGGTCAATTATGAATTACCAGCTTCTATTAATGATTTTTCTTTAATTAGAATAGACAATTTGTCCATTTCAAGTACATATTTCAATTTTAGTAATCATAGAATCATAGAATCAAAGAGTTGGAAGAGACCTCATGGGCCATCCAGTCCAACCCGCTGCCAAGAAGCAGGAATATTGCATTCAAATCACCCCTGACAGATGGCTATCCAGCCCCTGTTTAAAAGCTCCCAAAGAAGGAGCCTCCACCACACTCCGGGGCAGAGAGTTCCACTGCTGAACGGCTCTCACAGTCAGGAAGTTCCTCCTCATGTTCAGATGGAATCTCCTTTCTTGTAGTTTGAAGCCATGGTTCCATTGCGTCCTAGTCTCCAAGGAAGCAGAAAACAACCTTGCTCCCTCCTCCCTGTGGCTTCCTCTCACATATTTATACATGGCTATCGTATCTCCTCTCAGCCTTCTCTTCTTCAGGCTAAACATGCCCAGCTCCTTAAGCCACTCCTCATAGGGCTTGTTCTCCAGACCCTTGATCATTTTAGTCGCCCTCCTCTGGACACATTCCAGCTTGTCAATATCTCTCTTGAATTGTGGCCACTAATGAAAATCAATTTTCATTAGTGGGTAATAAGTCACTCTTCCATTTCTGAGCATTTAATATTATTGTAGCTACTGTCATTTATTGAAATGTTTCCATGACTCCTTTCCAGCTGATCATCCATCAATCCCAAAAGGAGAAGTTCATGTTTGAATTAAAACAATATTTCTGCACCCTCAAATGGATTATTCGTGGTAATCAACAAATCATCCACTGATGCCCTTAGTTTCTATTATTCCTTCTTGATCTTTATTCCTACTGCCTTTTCATGTTGCCTGATATCTCCATTCAAGACCTCAAATTAAAAAATGAATGGTGACTATGGATATCCTTGTCTAGTTCCTTTTGGTATCTCATATGGATTGGTTAACTCTTCATTAATTATTATTGTTATTGTTGTTAAATAAATTATCATCCCTCTGCATGCCCTGCCCATCTGCATACGCATGAACACTCATGTCCTCTATTCAATCACATTAACGCACCTTCCCCATTTACATTTACACTCCTTATCATCTGTCTCTAAAACGAATCTTTCTGTATTTTCACTGGTAAACCATTCTCCTCCATTTTCATTGTTTCATTCACTTTATTCTGTTCCTACATATTGTTATACATCTTCCTGTATTTCCTCTGTTTTTCCACTCCTAGGTTTTTCCATACTCACTCTCTCTTACACACACATAATACAACCAGTGTCTATACACACCATTACTGGTACACACTTCCTTATTTGTAAAGATTTTCTCCATGAAGAGACCCCTCTATGAATCTATGTTCAGGATCACACACAGGCGCATTCCATCTCTTTGACATGCATCAGGTAGAGCCCCCTCTTCACAAAAAGACCCACAATGCACAGTTCAGAAACACAAACTGAGATATGCTCTCCTTCAGCGAGACACAGTCACCAATACTATAACAATAGTTTTACCAACAACTAAAAAATATAAACACAGATTAATTGCTGCACCAAGAAAGTGACTCACTTTCTGAATACCTCCAAGTTCTTTATTGACTTCTTCTATTTTCTTGGCTGCTTGTTCCACTGATAGTTCTAAATCTTTTAATTTCTTCAGTTCAGCCTCTTCATCAGGACTCTTCTGTGTATTAAGAAGGGAGGGAAAAGATAAACACAACTTTTCATCCTTATCCAGGATTCTGAACTTTATAAAATCCAAAATGTTTGACATGAGTGGCCAAAATAGTGACACCAATGAAAAAAAGTTCAATTTACAACAATATTTAATCCATAAAATGGTATAAAATTACTTTGAGGTCTTATTTCAGGTTTATATCAGGGCTTCTTAAAACATTTTCCGCTCATAACCCTTTTTGCCGAATAAATTTTTACGCAAGCCTAGGTATATAGATATATAAAATAGGTATAAAAACAAAATATTTGCAGATAAACAGGCTGATTTCCTTTTTATGAAGTACATCTGAAGCATTTTCTATAGAGTAAACACTGCACCTTGTTGCTAACAGATTTGTGTAAATGTCTAGATGGCATTCAGAACCTTTTTACCATTGCCAATTTTTTTAACAACCCCAGCACTAAGCTAAGGTGACCCCATTTGTGGTTGGGCCCACAGCTTAAGAAGCAATCTATATAAATAAAATTTAATGTTAGTTTGTGGGATTAACATAACTCAAAAACCACTGGACAAACTGACACCAAATTTGGACACAATACACCGATCAGGCCAACGAGTGACCATCACTCATAAAAACACTGAAAAACACAGTGGAAGAGACTTTAAAAGCCAAGAAATAAAAAATACATTACAACGCATGTGCAAAACCACATATATATACATAAACACACAAAACACATATACACAGACTGGGCCACAGCAATGCATGGCAGGAGATGGCTAGTGGTTTATATGAAAGAAAGATTTGCATGTTTAGGCTTGGCTCCTGTTTCTAAGGCATCTCAATATAAATATGCAAATACAGTGAGTTGTCCACATTTGCTGGGATTAAGGATACAGGGCTCCCATCAAAGTGGAAAAATCTGGGTTTTTTTATCTGAGAGAACACTTCCTTAGAATCTCTAGCTCCTCCAGAGTGACTCTATGGGTAACTTGTGTCAGAAATTGAGCACAGAATTACGCTGGAGAGCTACTAAAGTGTTATCTGTAGGAATCTCTAGGTCCTTCAGCAGTGGGAAACTAATCACAGCAAAGTCATATTTGGAGATTCCAGTACAGCAGAGTTATGGTTATCCAAGCTCCGCTCATCCGACACTCCGTGTTAACCGACGCCATCACGTGGCTGATTAAAAACATTGCTTTCTTTCCCATGCCAGGGGAGAATTGGGAGGAAAGCGCATTTCCAAAGGGGAGGGAGGGAGGGAGGGAAGGGGGTGAATCCAAAGAGAGAGATGGGGGGGGGGGGGGAAGAAGGGAGGGAGGAGGGAAAAAGCAAAAGCGATGGCTCTCCTTCTCTCTGTCTCTGCTCTTGGTACACACAGAGCCTTGCTCTCCTGCTTTGGAGACTTCTCTCCAATCCAGCCTTGTTTCCAGATGGAGCCTGGCGGGGAAGGGCTCATGGGTGGAAGGAAGGTAAGAGGGGAGAGAAGCCTCATAGCCTTGGTGGGCGGAGGATCCCCCCCTTTCTTCTTGCACACACACACTTTGCCCCAGATCCCCCCTCCCTCTTCTCCCTTCCTTTTCCTCCCTCACGTGCTCCCTCTTCCTCCTCCTCCTCCCTCTTTTACCTCTGACAGCCTTGCAGCAACTTACACTTCTGGTCTTCTCCTCCTCCTTCTCTTCTAACCCAATTCTAGAAATGCAAGATACCCCCTCCCTTAAGAGTCTATCCAGTCCAGCCCCTTCTGCTAGGCTGGAAGGCACAAGCCATGCCCTCCCACACAGAGCCACCCAGCTCCAGATGAGATTCTGGAGACAGTCGACCAATATTAGGATCTAACAAACGTTGGCTTTCCAGTGTTATCATTCTTCTATGCTCAATATGGGATTCTAGAGAAGGTTAATCTATAGTATATGAGTGTGTTCCCAACTCTGGTCTTCCAGGTGTTTTGGATTTTAATCATGATGTTTTGGTGCTTAATTGGTAAAATCATAATGTAATAGGTTTTTCCTTAATGCCTCCTTATTATCCAACATTTTCGCTTATCCAACGTTCTGCTGGCCCATTTATGTTCGATAAATGAGACTCTACTATATTACTAATTACAAACATTAAATACAGTACATTACCCTTTTCCCAATAAGCATGACTTTGCAACCATTTTTCACTCCATATGTGGACAACGGCTGCTCCATTTCTTTTAGGGACCTTCCTAGGAAGAAAAAACAGACACAAAACCCACGTACTTATTTTATATCTCTGATATGATAAAAAGAGTAGTTTTAAATTAATTCAAAAGATGAAGTCAAATATAACAAAATGTACACAATATGAAACTGGGTAAATATAATATAAAACACCCCAAACAGTTCCAATTGACTTGCTGTTGATACAAAATATTCTTTGAGACTCCACACCAGTCATTATAGTAACAAAATGTAAGCTACATCTCAATATTCACATATTTTTAGATATGTTATCTGGAAGTTCCCTAGCTACCTGAACCTTCAGTAGCATAAATATTTAAGAGATGTGGCACCTAATGATTGCTAAACCACAAATCTTTGTTTGACTACCATGACTAGCTGGAACAAGCTACAACAAGTCAGATTCATATGGTCCTTCCTCATACCATGTTGCTTTCACTTTGATTAACGAGAGCTGACAGTGGACCACAACCCTATTTATGTTGTAGTAGAGCCTGTAAGTAACATTGCAAGCAGTAGTGTGGGTGCCAGAAGGGGGAAAAGGGGTACTCGTGAGCAGGAGTCAGATGAGGAACAGCAAAGGAAAAGGATCCGGGATATACTTATGGCACCTACCGATGAAGACTCATTCGAAGGGTTCTCTGGAGATGAAGGGTCAATGAATGAGAGAGGAAGGAGATGCAATGGATGGCAATGGGGAACAAAGAAGGTTACTCAGGAGCAAGAGTCGGATGAGGAGCAATAGAGGAAGAGGATCCGGGATATACTTACTGCTCCCACAGATGGAGAATCATTTGTGGGTTTCTCTGGGAGTGATGGGTCTGGGAGTGATGGGGATGACACATTGGACTGGACTAAGGTAAAAGAGGTACAAGATGTATGTGCGGAGCTAACGTCTAGTGCAGTGGTTTTCAACCTGGGGTCCCCAGATGTTTTTGGCCTTCAACTCCCAGAAATCCTAACAGCTGGTAAACTGACTGGGATTTCTGGGAGTTGTAGGCCAAAAACATCTGGGGATCCCAGGTTGAGAACCACTGGTCTAGTGACACATTTATGGGGTTCTCGGGTAATGAGGATTGGAAACCGGGAAATATATCTGAGTCTCGGATCTAAGTCTCAGATCTAAGTCTTGACAGAAGATGGAGAAGTTGGAGGGATGGGAGTAGGAGTTCACGTGTGGAATCAAGATCAGCTGTAAGAGATATTGACAGGGCGGAGGTCAGCTCATTTTCTGATGATGATGTGTAAGATAAAAGTAGGCTCTGAAATGGGAAATCTTTGCAGAAGGCAAAGTGTTGGTTTATGTTCATGCATTGGGTTATTGTCACTGCTGGTCTCGTGTTGGCGTTGGGTCCTGGATCTACAGGTTACTGCTTCCGTTCGTGTGTGCTTCGACTCAGCTTGGATTCTTGTGAGTGTGGATTTCCCCTTCTCTGACTTCGGACTGGTTTGACTTTGTTGCTGCCTACATGGACGTTGGAACTTTGCTATCTTGGATTTCGGCTTGCTTCGACCTCGGACTTTGTTTGACTACGCTTTCTTTGTTTTGGCTCCGGTCGCCCACTGTGCTAATTTGTGTCACTTTCAGAGCGTTTTGTTTAAATCCGTTTTTTTTCTCCAGATAATCCAGATTATTGCTTCAGTTTCCTTTTTGCACCAGAACTGGTTGTTGCCTTTGTGTTTTGACCAGAGACACTGAGTTAAGTGTCTCTTGAGTCTTTTTATTCATTTAATAAACTTTATTTTGGAAATAAATCTGAGTGTCTGTGTTCCGACAATTTAGCCCTATGATTAGCTAGAACAAGCCACCTTCACAAACTATGGCTTATAGTTGTCTTATTTGAAAATAATCATAGTTACTGTTTGCCAAAGTTTGTTGATCAGGACAACACAATGAACACTGTTAAACCAGAATGGAAATTAAGGCTTCGAAATTCATCTTCTTCATGGCTCAGAGGAGGAGAGGGGAAGGTGCAATGCCAAAGTGAGATCAAAGCCAATCAGTACTGGTGTATGCTGGACTGGACTAATGATAATCATTATTTCTTTTTTAAAAAATTGTTTGTTACATAAGCAACCAGTTATCCTAAAAAGCCAAATTGCTTTTCTTTGACATAAATAAAACCTGAAAACTAAGGAAATGATCAAAAAGATTTTCAGTATTTCTATGATACTTAAGCATTTGAGAATTTAAGACATCCATATTTTTCAAGAATTTATAACATCAAGCTATTTTTAGCTATTTTCCAGATAGGGAAAGTCTCAAAGATTAGAGCAGGAACACTAATGTCAAGACTTCTTTTTAAAATCAAATCCTGCACACTATAATAAAGCCAAAATATTAACAGAAGGGGGACAAGCAAAGATCTTATCAAAAGAATTCAAATACAAAATCTACTTCTCATCCAGTTTCAAGGCAAATGGAATACTTAATATAGCATAAAACTAGCAATTAATTCCCCCACTCCCCTATACATAAACATGCAAAAATCTGTACAGATATATTTCAAAGTGAAATATGCCCAAGATCACACACTGCAAGACATAACTGCAGATGTCCTTTATCTATAAAGCCCTATACAATACGATCCTGCATCTGTGGGGGATATGTTCAAGGACTTCCTGCAGATTCATGAAACACTGGGTAGTAATGAGCCATCAACATTTCACATGTGAAATGAAAATAATCTTCACTTCTGGGAAAAAGATGGATGCACCTCTTCTCCGCAGCACCTCAGGAATCCATCCTTTGGCAGAGGGTTGTCTAGATTCTACCCTAGGGTTTTGGCTGTTTTGCTTGTTCCACTGGTACCCTAACCACAGAAGTTTATATATACAATTATGACGTTGTATTCAGGGGGAGCTAGCCTAGCCAAGCCAAGCATTATCCCACAAATATAAAAAGTATTACTTACCTTTATATATCAGCTTCTGAAAGGACAATGGAACTCCAGTTAGTTGTTCAATTAAGAGAGCCATATCACGTACAGTTGGTTGTTTACCTTCTTCTTGAGAACCAACTTGAAGACTATGTTTTTCATTACCTGAAAAATAATGAAAGTATATTCAGGTCACAATAAGGCAAACTTCAATCTGAATTGCAAGCAGTATCCTCACTCATGTGCTACTAAAAGCAAACCTAAGAAGTAGGCCTTCAGCAAAATATATTTTTCTCTAATGCACTATTTCATTACAGAATTATATATTCATGATGCCATTTCACTGACAGTGTTTTCTCTCAAGAAATATAAGTTGAGTGTCCCTTATCTGAAAATGTTTGGGACAGGAAATATTTGATATTTTGAACTTTGTACATGAGAAACCTTACAGATGGTACTCAAGTCTAAACAAGAAATTCACTTATGTTTCATATAATAATAATAATAATCATCATCATCATCATCATCATCATCATCATCATCATCTTTATTTCTACCCGGCCACCATCTCCCCAATGGGGACTCGGAGTGGCTTACATGGGGCCAAGCCCGGACAATATAATACAGCAATAAAATCAAAACAACAACAACATCAAAGTAATATTAAAAGAGAAGAAAAAATCATAAAATAAACATTCCAGTAAACACAATCACAATAAGGATGACAATGGGCGGGCTACATATTCAGGATAAAAACAGTTAATGAACTATAATGAGACAAAATAGGAGCAGGGCATTTACATGGAACTCATAAAACACACAGAGTTGTGAAGCTAAACATCCTATTTGGAGGGCACGAACTCCATTAGCAGAAAATGTTGAAGGGTGCAAAATATCATGCTGTGCACCTACTCACCAAAGGTGCAGCAGAAAAGTCAAGTTTTGAGGTTCTTTTTAAACGTTTCTAGTGAAGGGGCTTTCCTGATCTCTTCTGGTAAGGAATTCCAAAGTCGGGGGGGTCACAGAAGAGAAGGCTCTCTCCCTTGTGCCCATAAGACAAGCTTGTGAGATTGGTAAAGGCGAAAGGAGGACCTCCCCCGAGGAACGAAGGGCCCAGGTTGGTACGTGGAGAGAGATACAGTCACGAAGATAGGCGGGTCCCAAACCGTTTAGGGCCTTGTAGATGATAACCTGTACCTTGAATTGGGACCGGAAAATAAATGGCAGCCAGTGGAGCTCCTTAAACAGGGGGATTGACCACTCCCTGTAGGATGCCCCAGTTATCAATCTGGCTGCTGTGTGTTGGACCAGTTGTAGTTTCCAGGCCGTCTTCAAGGGTAGCCCCACGTAGAGAGCATTACAGTAGTACAGTCTAGAGGTAATTAAGGCATGGGCCACCATGATCAAGTCAGACTTCACGAGGTATGGTCGCAGCTCGCGCACAAGTTTTAGTTGTGCGAAGGCCCTCCCGGCCACCGCCATGTATACACCTTATATATGCAGTCTTAAGAGGATTGAGTAATTTTGAGTAATTTTATGCATGAAACAATGGCTGTGTTCATTGAACAATCGGAAAGCAAAGGTCTGACTATCTCTGCCACCCATATGTACAATTTTGGAGCTTTACCAATAAGGGATGCTTAACTCGTACCTACTTCAGTACAGTGCCCAGATTCACAGAATAAGAGTTTATTTTATTTATTTATTTATTTACGACATTTATATGCCGCCCTTCTCACCCTGAAGGGGACTCAGAGCAGATTACAAGTAACAAGTAAATACAATATATTATATTATTACCATAGCACAATATTAATATTATATATTACATTGTAGTATAATATTATACACTGTAATATTATTAGTCAATTTACATTTAATATAAAATATGTAATTATAATATGTTAATATTAGTAGTATTATATTGGTTGGTGCTAGGGGGGAGGGGGCAGCTCCCAACTGGTGACACTGGAGGCAAGATAGAAGTGCCTTCCTGGCCCCTCTCTTCATTCTGATCTCAGAGCAGCGGTTGGTGCGGGGTGGGGGGGGGGGGGCTCCCAACTGGTGACACTGGTGAGTTGGAAGAGACCACACAGGTCATCCAGTCCAACTCCCTGGCTTGCAGGAAAAGCACAATCAAAGTGTGTACATACACACACACACACACTGACAAGTGGCCATTTGCCTCTACTTAAAAGCTTCCAAGGAAGGAGCTTCCACCACACTCTGAGGCAGAGAGTTCCACTGCTGAACAGTTCTCACAGTCAGGAGGTCTTCCTAATGTTCAGGTGGAATCGTCTTTCCTGTAACTTCAACCCACTGCTCTGAGTCCTAGTTTCCAGGGCAACAGACAACAAACATGCCCCCTCTTCCTTATGACATCCTTTCATATATTTATACATGGCTATTATGTCTCCTCTCAACCTTCTCTTTTGCAGGCTAAGCATTCCCAGCTCTTTAGCACGCTCCTCATAGGCTATGGTCTCCAGACCTTTGATCGTTTTAGCCTTCCTCCTCTGGACACCTTCCAGCTTGTCAATATCTCTTTTGAACTGTAGGGCCCAGAACTGGACACAGTATTCCAGGTGAGCTCTAACTGAAGCCAAATAGAGAGGCACCATGACTCCCTTTCGATGCAGCCCAAAATCCTATTGGCTTTTTTAGTTGCTGCAGCACATTGCTGGCTCATGTTCAACTTGTCCACAAAGATCTTTTTCATGCGCTGTTATTGAGCCAGACGTCTCCTATCAGTCGCAAGGCCGAACAGTGTATAGGGTCAAAACCTGTACTGGATGGGGTCATACTCCCCTTGAAGGCACAGGTTCGCAGCTTGGGACTTCTCCTGGATTCATCACTGAGCCTGGAATCCCAGGTTGCAGCAATGGCCAGGGGAGCATTTGCACAATTAAAACTTGTGCGCCAGCTGTACCCATACCTTGGGAAGTCAGACTTGGCCACGGTGGTCCACGCTCTCGTTACATCTAGGATAGACTATTGCAACGCACTCTACGTGGGGTTGCCTTTGAAGACTGTTCGGAAGCCGATGAGAAGCAGCCAGGTTAATAACTGGGGCGGCATACAGGGAGCATACAACTCCCATGTTACGCCAGCTCCACTGGCTGCCAGTTTGCTACCAGGTACAATTCAAAGTGCTGGTTTCGGCCTATAAAGCCCTAAACTGCACCGGCCCAAATTACCTGTCCGAACATATCTCTCCCTATGAACCATCATGGAGATTAAGATCCTCTAGGGAGGCCCTGCTTTCTGCCCCGCCATTGTCATAGGCACGATTGGCGTGGACAAGATACAGAGCCTTCTCGGTGATTGCTCCCTTCCTGGTGAGATCAGGTCGGCCCCCTCCCTCCCGTCATTTAGAAGGATGGTAAAAACTTGGCTGTGGGACCAAGCTTTCGGGTCAGGGAAATGAAGTGGCAATAGGAAAGATGACAGGGCCAATTGGATTTTATGCAGAGGGCCAATTGGATTTGATGCTAATCAAGGTGGTCAGTTGAAACATTCACACCTAGCTCCAGCAGACAAAAGTCCTTTGTCCCACCCTGGTCATTCCACAGATATATAAACCCATTTTCCTACTTCCAACAGACCTCATTATCTCTGAGGATGCTTGCGATAGATGCAGGTGAAACGTCAGGAGAAAATGCCTCTAGACCAGGGGTCCTCAAACTTTTTAAACAGCGGGCCAGGTCACAGTCCCTCAAACTGTTGGAGGGCCGGATTATAATTTGAAAAAAATATGAATTCCTATGCACACTGCACATATCTTATTTGTAGTGAAAAAGACACAAAAAACAATGCAATAATTAAAATGAAGAACAATTTTAACAAATATTTCAATGGGAAGTGTGGGCCTACTTTTGGCTGATAAGGTAGGATTGTTGTTGTTGTTGTATGCTTTCAAGTCGTTTCAGACTTAGGTTGATCCTGAGCGAGGGCCGGGGAAATGACCTTGGAGGGCTGCATCCGGCCCCCGGGCCTTAGTTTGAGGACCCCTGTTCTAGACCATGGCCATATAGCCTGAAAAAACCTACAACAACCCATTCTATATTTCTCCTTGTTGGAATTCATTTCGTTAGCTTTGACCCAGAGCTTTCTAATCTTTTAAAATCATTTCGAATTCTGATCCTGTCCTCTGGAGCATGAGTTATCCCTCCCAATTGGACAGGCATGCCCTGTACTGTATACAATTCAAAGTGCTGGCATTGGCCTTTAAAGCCCTAAACGGTTCTGGCCCGACTTACCTGTAGAATCATAGAATCAAAGAGTTGGAAGAGACCTCATGGGCCATCCAGTCCAACCCCCTGCCAAGAAGCAGGAATATTGCATTTAAATCACCCCTGACAAATGGCCATCCAGCCTCCGCTTAAAAGCTTCCAAAGAAGGAGCCTCCACCACACTCCGGGTCAGAGAGTTCCACTGCTGAACGGCTCTCACAGTCAGGAAGTTCTTCCTAATGTTCAGATGGAATCTCCTCTCTTGTAGTTTGAAGCCATTGTTCCATTGCGTCCTAGTCTCCAAGGAAGCAGAAAACAAGCTTGCTCCCTCCTCCCTGTGGCTTCCTCTCACATATTTATACATGGCTAACATATCTCCTCTCAGCCTTCTCTCACATATGTCCGAACGTATCTCCTCCTATGAACCAGTTAGGACGTTAAGATCTTCTGGGGAGGCCCTTCTCTCAGTCCCGCCGGCCTCACAAGTGCGCCTGGCGGGGACGAGAGATAGGGCCTTCTCAGCGGTGGCCCCCCGGCTGTGGAATGCTCTCCCTGCAGATATTAGATCGGCCCCCTCCTTGCTGGTATTCCGGAGGAAATTGAAGACCTGGATGTTCGAACAGGCATTTGGCTAAGCAGTGTGACGGATTGATTATTGGAACACGGAATAATGGATAACGAGATTGGATACTGATTCTAGTGATGAGACCTGATGGATTTGCGATACTGATGTAATTTTGTATTGATGATTTGTTTTGTTTTTATTGTGATACTGTTGTTTTAAATGCTTATTAACTGTACTATATATACTGTTGAATTGTTGTAAACCGCTCCGAGTCGCCTAAGGGCTGAGAGGGGCGGTATACAAGCGAAGTAAATAAATAATAATAAATACCTTCAACCAAGTCGGTAACTGTCATGGCAACACTGTGAGTATACAGATTGGGGAGGGGGATTCTGAGCCCTCTGCCAGGGATCTCCTCCTGGGAGGGCTTCGCCAAACTACAAATCCCAGGGTGCGATCACAGTGCGTGAGGGGAAAGGGCAGAGACCCCGCTGCGCCCTTGTTGGAGAGACACCACCCCCCCCCCCCCCAGGTCCAGGGAAAGCCCTGCCTGGGCGCGCCTCCATTCATTCACGGGAAGAGGAGGAGCCTTCAGGCCCACAGACACAAAGGAGGAAAGGGTTCCTGCCCTGCCTTAGGCGACGGCCCCCTTCTTCTTCCTCGTCCCGCGCTTACCGTACGTGACCGTCACCGTCAAGGCCGAACTCCCTGCCGGCACCGCCATGGCCGCTCCCTCCTCCGCCTCAGCAATCTCTCTCGCCGGCCGCCCCGCAGCAGCGCTTCCTCTCAGGCCGGAAACTGCCGGGGGGCCGGCGAAGGGGAGGGGCTGGAAGGAAGGAGCCCATCCAGCCGCCCCTCTCGCTCGACTTCCGCTCTGAGCCGGCGCGCGCGCGGAATAGGGGCCGGAGCCCTAGTCTCTCTCTCTCTCGCTCTCTCTCTACCAGCCACCACGATTTCACAGAAGGAGCTTCCACCACACTCTGAGGCAGAGAGTTCCACTGCTGAACAGCTCTTGGTCAGGAAGTTCTTCCTAACGTTTAGGTAGAATCTCTCCCTTAATAGTCAACATGGATTTATCAAAAACAAGTAGTACCAGACTAATCTGATCTCTTTCTTCGATAGATGGGGAATGCCGTGGATGTAGCGTACCTGGATTTCAGTAAGGCCTTCGACAAGGTCCCCCACGACCTTCTGGCAAACAAACTAGTCCAATGTGGGCTAGGCAAAACTACGGTGAGGTGGATCTGTAATTGGTTAAGTGGACGAACACAGAGAGTGCTCACTAATGCTTCCTCTTCATCTTGGAAAGAAGTGACGAGCGGAGTGCCGCAGGGTTCCGTCCTGGGCCCGGTCCTGTTCAACATCTTTATTAATGACTTAGATGAAGGGCTAGAAGGCATGATCATCAAGTTTGCAGACGACACCAAATTGGGAGGGATAGCCAATACCGCAGAGGACAGGAGCAGAATTCAAAACGATCTTGACAGATTAGAGAGATGGGCCAAAACTAACAAAATGAAGTTCAACAGGGACAAATGCAAGATACTCCACTTTGGCAGAAAAAATGAAATGCAAAGATACAGAATGGGAGACAATGCCTGGCTTGAAAGCAGTACGTGTGAAAAAGATCTTGGAGTCCTCGTGGACAACAAGTTAAACATGAGCCAACAATGTGATGTGGTGGCAAAAAAAGCCAATGGGATTTTGGCCTGCATCAATAGGAGCATAGTGTCTAGATCTAAGGAAGTAATGCTACCCCTCTATTCTGCTTTGGTTAGACCACATCTGGAATATTGTGTCCAATTCTGGGCACCACAATTCAAGAGAGATATTGACAAGCTGGAATGTGTCCAGAGGAGGGCGACTAAAATGATCAAGGGTCTGGAGAACAAGCCCTATGAGGAGCGGCTTAGGGAACTGGGCATGTTTAGCCTGAAGAAGAGAAGGCTGAGAGGAGATATGATAGCCATGTATAAATATGTGAGAGGAAGCCACAGGGAGGAGGGAGCAAGCTTGTTTTCTGCTTCCTTGGAGACTAGGACGCGGAACAATGGCTTCAAACTACAAGAGAGGAGATTCCATCTGAACATTAGGAAGAACTTCCTGACTGTGAGAGCTGTTCAGCAGTGGAACTCTGTGCCCCGGAGTGCGGTGGAGGCTCCTTCTTTGGAAGCTTTTAAGCAGAGGCTGGATGGCCATTTGTCAGGGGTGATTTGAATGCAATATTCCTGCTTCTTGGCAGGGGGTTGGACTGGATGGCCCATGAGGTCCCTTCCAACTCTTTGATTCTATGATTCTATGATTTGAACCCATTGCTCCGAGTGCTAGTTTTCAGGCCAGCGGAAAACAAGCCTGCTCCCTCTTCATTGTGGCATGCTTTTCACATATTATTATTATTATAACTTTATTTGTACGCCGCTAGCATCTCCCGAAGGACTCGATGCGGCTCAAGGCCTCAAAACACAACAACAATACAACACCTAAAGCAAATTAAAAACACCTTCACCGTTTGGAGCCATGGAGAAGAAGAACTCAACAGGTTCCTGGACCATCTTAACAGCATCCACCCAAACATCCAGTTCACCATGGAAAAAGAAAATGAAGGAAGACTGCCTTTTCTAGATGTCCTAGTCATCCGCAAACCAGATCAACAATTGGGTCACACCATCTACAGAAAACCCACACACACAGATAGATATCTACATAAAAACTCCAACCATCACCCAAGTCAAAAAAGAAGCACAATTAAAGCCTTGGCAGACCGTGCAAAAAGAATCTGCGAACCCCATCTCCTCCAAGATGAACTGAACCACCTCAACTGGGCTCTCCAGGCCAATGGATACTCCACCTCAGACGTCAGAAGAGCTGCAAGACCAAGAACAAGCCACGAGAGTAAAGATGAAGATCCACCCAGAGGAAAAGTGTTCCTGCCATACATCAAGGGAACCACTGACCGCATAGGGAAGCTGATAAGGAAACACAGCATACAAACAATCTACAAACCCACCAAGAAAATCCAACAAATGTTACGTTCAGCAAAGGACAAGAGGGATCCTCTCACCTCTGCAGGAGTCTGCCGTGTAGCATGCAGCTGTGGAGAAGTCTACATAGGGACCATCAAACGCAGCGCCCAGACACGCATCAAGGAACATGAAAGGCACTGCAGACTACTTCAACCAGAGAAGTCAGCCATAGCAGAGCACCTGATGAACCAGCCTGGACACAGCATATTATTTGAGAACACAGAAATGCTGGACCACACCAACAACCACCATGTCAGACTACACAGAGAAGCCATTGAAATCCACAAGCATGTGGACAATTTCAACAGAAAGGAAGAGACCATGAAAATGAACAAAATCTGACTACCAGTATTAAAAAACTCTAAAATTACAACAGCAAAACAATAGAGGAAACAACCAGGCACAGATTAACACCTCCCAGCAAGAGATTTTCCCAGGCTCAGCCAGGCCTTCAAATGCTAATGAAGGTGGGCAGTTGAAACCTTCACACCTAGCTCCAGCAGGGAAGAGCTCCTTGCCCCACCCCAGCCATTCCACAGATATATAAACCCATTGTCCTAATTCCAACAGACCTCACTACCTCTGAGGATGCTTGCCATAGACGCAGGCGAAACGTCAGGAAAAATGCCTCTAGAACATGGCTCTATAGCCCGAAAAAACCCACAAGAACCCAGAGATTCCAGCCATGAAAGCCTTCGACAATAAATTAAAAACAGTTAAGCAGTATGAACAATAAACAATACATCAAGACACTATAAAACTGGGCCGGGCCAGAGTAATGGGTACAAGGTTAAAAGTGCTGATGTGGCAGGAGGTATGTAGGATTATAAGTAAGTGCAGTGTGCAGAATGCAGCAATCTTAGTTCTACTAAAGTGCTTCTAGGACTTGATATTGGAGATTCCTAATCTGAGAAGGCACATTGGAGTAGCCAGGTCTTCAAGTTATTTCTGAAGACTGCCAATGTAGGGGCCTGTCTATCTTTTGGGAGGGCGTTCCAGAGTCGGGGGGCCACCACAGAAAAGGCCCTGTCTTGAGTCCCCACCAAGCGTGCTTGCGACGCAGGCGGGATCACGAGCAGGGCCTATCCAGATGACCGAAGTGAACACGTGGGTTCGTAGACGGAGATGTGGTCACACAGGTAGGGACCATTGGCCCTTCAAAAGTTTTTGAATTGGAGCTCCCAGCAATCTAAGCCATCATAATCAGTTGTGAGGAATACTGGGAGTCGTAATCTAGTATCATCAGCCAGATGTTTTTCTTATGATATACACTGTATCTAATACACTCTGGTTGCTTTAATTTCCTGTTGAGTTTTTATTATAACCAGGGATCCCAAATGTAAGAGGAGGAAGTGGTTTTTTTATAGACCTGAAGTAATTAAATATTTATTTCCAAATCAAGGCTGCAGTCATAAACTTGGAGCAAATCTCATGTGTTCTGAGAGCTCTGCTTCTGGGTAGACACATTGCACTTGTAATACTCAACCTTATCTCTCACAAAGCACTTATCATTATTCCCAGAAACCCAGTGAGAGCCAGCACGGTGTTGTGGTTTGAGCATTGGACTATGGCCCCTTCCACAGCTGAATAAAATCCCACATTATCTGCTTTGAACTGGAATATATGGCAGGCTGGACTCAGATAACCCAGGGCCCTTCCACACAGCCATATAATCCAGAATATCAAGGCAGAAAATCCCACAATATCTGCTTGTGGGTTATCTGGGTCCGCATTGCCATATATTCCAGTTCAAAGCAGAAAATATAGGATTTTATTTGGCTGTGTGGAAGGGGCCCCAGATCAAAGCAGATATTGTGGGATTTTCTACCATGATTTTCTGGGTTATATTGCTGTGTGAAAGGGCCCTATGATTCTGGAGATCCCCACTCAATCATGGAAACTCACTGAATGACTGGGCTGATCATATTCTCTCACTCCCAAAGGAAAGCAAACCCTCTCTGATCAAATCTTGCCAGGAGAAAACTATCATAGGTTTTCCTCAGGATTGTCTTACATGAGAAACAACTAGAAGCCATGCAACTATTCAAGAAAGCACTATATCTTTTATTTATTTTGTCCTAGAATCAGAATTGGAAGAGACCTCATGGGCCACCCAGTCCAACCCCCTGCCAAGAACCAGGAATATTGCATTCAAAGCACCTCTGACAGATGGCCATCCAGCCAGTGTTTAAAAGCTTCCAAAGAAGGAGCCTCCACCACACTCTGGGGCAGAGAGTTCCACTGCTGAACGGCTCTCACAGTCAGGAAGTTCTTCCTAATGTTCAGATGGAATCTCCTTTCTTGTAGTTTGAAGCCATTGTTCCGCATCCTAGCCTGCAGAGAAGCAGAAAACAAGCTTGCTCCCTCCTCCCTGTGACTTCCTCTCACATATTTATACACGGCTATCATATCTCCTCTCAGCCTTCTCTTCATCAGGCTAAACATGCCCAGCTCTTTAAGCCGCTCTTCATAGGGCTTGTTCTCCAGACCCTTGATCGTTTTAGACACCCTCCTCTGGACACATTCCAACTTGTCCAGATCTCTCTTGAATTGTGGTGCCCAGAATTGGACACAATATTCCAGGTGTGGTCTAATCAAGGCAGAATAGAGGGGTAGCATGACTTTCCTGGACCTAGATACTATGCTCCTATTGATGCAGGCCAAAATCCCATTGGCTTTTTTTGCCGCCACATCACATTGTTGGCTCATGTTTAACTTGTTGTCCACAAGGACTCCAAGATCTTTTTCACACGTACTGCTCTCGAGCCAGGCGTACCCCATTCTGTATCTTTGCATTTTGTTTTTTCTGCCTAAGTGGAGTATTTTGCATTTGTCCGTGCTGAACTTCATTTTGTTAGTTTTGGCCCATCTCTCCAATCTGTCAAAATCGTTTTGAACCCTGCTCCTGTCCTCTGGAATATTGGCTATCCCCCCCCCCCCCCCCCCCCCAATTTGATGTCATCTGCAAACTTGATGATTCTAACCCTTCATCTAAGTCAGGGGTCCTCAAACTAAGGCCCAGGGGCCGGATGCGGCCCTCCAAGGTCATTTACCAGGCCCTCGCTCAGGGTCAACCTAAGTCTGTAACGACTTGAAAGCACACAACAACAACAACAATCCTATCTCATCAGCCAAAAGCAGGCCCACACTTCCCATTGAAATACTAATACATTTATATCTGTTAAAATTGTTCTTCATTTTAATTATTGTATTGTTTTTAAGTGGTTTTTGCACTGCAAATAAGATCTGTGCAGTGTGCATTGGAATTTATCCATTTTTTTTTTCAAATTATAATCCGGCCCTTCAACAGTTTGAGGGACTGTGACCTGGCCCTCTGTTTAAAAAGTGTGAGGACCCCTGATCTAAGTAATTAATAAAGATGTTGAACAGGACCGGGCCCAGGACGGAACCCTGCTGATGGCACTGCACTCGTCACTTCTTTCCAAGATGAAGAGGAAGCATTGGTGAGCACCCTCTGGGTTCATCCACTTAACCAATTACAGATCTACCTAACCCTAGTTTTGCCTAGCCCACATTGGATTAGTTTCCTTGCCAGAAGGTCATGGGGGACCTTGTCAAAGGCCTTACTGAAATCCAGGTACGCTACATCCACGGCATTCCCCGCATCTACCCAGTTTGTAACTCGAAAAAGGAGATCGGATTAGTCTGGCATGACTTGTTTTTGACAAATCCATGTTGACTATTAGCGATGACCACATTTGTTTCTAAGTGTTTGCAGACCACTTCCTGAAAAAAGATAATCATGTTTAATTGACACATCTCCATTTCAACTAGCATAAAAATCTCATCAATGTTTAATGGAAGATAGCTATCACAAGCCTGTGTTTTCATAATATGTTCCTTTAAAACAGTGGTCCCAACCCTATTTATTCCAGTTTACTGCACTAGCTATGAATCCCTACACCAATTCCACACTCTCTTCAGGCATATAACTAACATTTATGCAAGTTTTACCAGGAAGCCCCCTATGGTGCAGTGGGTTAAACCGCTGGGCTGCTGAGCTTGCTGACCAAAAGGTCGCAGGCTTGAATCTAGGGAACGATGTGAGCTGTCAGCCCCAGCCTAAACCTAACAGTTCAAAAACGTGCAAATGTGAGTAGATCAATAGGTACTGCTCCGTCAGGAAGGTAACGGCACTCCATGCAGTCATGCCGCCCACATGACCTTGGAGGTGTCTACAGACAACGCCGGCTCTTTGTCTTAGAAATGGAGATGAGCACCCCCAGAGTCGGACACAACTGGACTTAATGTCAGAGGAAAGCCTTTACCTTTACATATAGGTTACCTGAGGCCACGAAAGAATGCTACTAGTCAACATCAAACCAGCACTGTTGAATACCTCCCTCCAAATCTATGGCAAAAATCTGGAATATGTTGTGTACATACAGTTTCTAGAGCCATTCGGATTAACTAGATCAGGTATGGAAATCATGTGATCCTCTGTTGCAGTTCAGAAACGAACTGCAACTGCCAGCAGCCCTTAGCAGCATAGCCAGTAGTGAGAAATGGGAGTTGCAATCCAGAAAATCTGAAGTTTTTCTGATGATCCCTTTGGCCTTCTGATTCCTGATGAAACCTTTTCTTTTAACTCAGACCCAGTGATTGCCTTGTGTTTGCAAAAAAGGAGATCCACTTGGCTAAGTCACTTGTCTATTTTTATGATGGTAAGAATAAAACAAGCTGCCCCTGTCCACAATAAGTCTAGCTGATGGCCACCCCTCCGAGGCAGATAGTTGTCTTGGAGCTCTGGATATTCTTCATAGAGAAAATTAAAGGGGGTGGAAGGAGGAAAAGTTAGCAGAAATCAACTAAAATGATAGAACAAGTGCTCTGACTACTTAATAAAGTGAATGCAACTCTTTTACAATAACATAAATTGAGAAACGCAATAAAGAAATTTCATTTGCCTGTTCTAGGAATTTTTGAAACCTGTTCCTTTATGCATGACTTACATGAGTTTAGGAATAGATTTTTATGGAAAACAACACAAGTTTCATATTTAGTATGGCCAGTAAGATCACATAGTTGAACTATTTGGCCAATCCATGCTGTGTCCCAGTCTGGTGATCTGGAAAATGAAGTAATTAGAAAGTGTTTCTAATATATGTAATTTCTTTATGTTTGTGGGTAAACGGTATTTCAGTGTTGGATGTCGAGATTGTCCGGTTTGCCTACTCCAGAACATGCAATATATAATTGTCCTTCTTTAGGGGTCCTTTTCAAATCTAGGATACTATATCTCTCTCTGTGTGAATCATATATATCTATATCTATGACTAGATGGCTCTTTGTCAGGAGGGTGAAGGGAGTTGGACTGGGTGGCCTTTTCTGTTTTTCTGTATCTTCTGTTGGTCATGGAGTATTCGTGCGAAATTTAGTCCAGATCCATCATTGTTTGAGTCCACAGTGCTCTCTAGATGTAGGTGAACTACAACTCCCAAACTCAAGGTCAATGCCCATGTTGGTTATGGGAGCCCTGTGTGCCACATTTGGTTCTATTCAGAATGCTTTTTGATTGTAGGTGAACTATAAATCCCAGCAACTACAACTCCCAAATGACAAAATCAATTCCTTTTCTCCATCAGTGGTCACCTCGATCCGCCCTAGGGAGGTACACCTGGAAGCTACAAGGTGTAGAGCTTTTTTGACCTATGCTCCAATTCCGTGGAACTCATTGCCTCCATACATTAGAGCAATGTCGGAGTTGCGACCTTTTGTAAAGGCACTCAAGACTTGGCTGTTTGGTTGCGCATTTCAGTAATCAGATCTAATTTGCCAAATAGTCACTGTTGAATGTTTTTATGTTGAATGTTTTTATATTGTGTAAATGCTATTTTAGATTGTAAGTCGCTTGGAGCACCTTGGTGGAGAGCGACAAATTAAGAAATAAAGTGAAGTGAAGTGACGTGTGATGGTCACTCCTTAGGTTAGTAGGTGTCTTGTGGTCAAAATTGGCGGCAATTCATCCAATGGTTTTTGAGTTATGTTAATCCCACAAACAAACATTACATTTTTATTTATATAGATATATATATAGAGAGAGGGAGGGGATTCTTGGCTTTGAAAATGAGATTCGGAGAAAGCCTACTGGGATCAGTGGCTTCTCCACCATGAGGCTCCCTTTTGAATGAAGGTTCCTTATCAAATCAGGCACTGACCTGGACTACACATCTTCCAAACAACAAACATGAAGGAACAATGCCTCATCAGTTTGGGAAAATCTGGTCATTCCAAGACAACTGCATACAAACTGGTTCTATGTAGAAATAAGAAACTATTATTGCTTTATATCTACTACCTGGAGACCAATATTATTAAAATGATTAACAGTTTGGTTTTTACAAATAACTGAAATAGAGTTTTAAAAAATAGCATACAATAAGATCAAGATGCATTATATAGCATACTATTTATGTCAAAATGAATTCTAGATGGTAATCTCCTTTGCATATATTTCTTTATACAGTTACACTTAAGGTTAGCAAGTTATGGAGTAAAAATGGAAATATTCTTAGAAAATGTTCATGATCATAATAATGTTGTTTTAAGATAAACCACCACTATGGCCCTCTGTTATCCAGGGAAACATGAAGTCAAAGAAAGCTATAAATAATCCCACATTTTTTTTCATACAATATATCTACAACAGCAATATTTTAGAATATTTGAGTGGATCCCACAGAAAATAGTAGTGTCAGTTCCTTGTTTTTAATACAAAAGCTAGTAATAAAATCTCTTCAAAGAAGGAGAATTAACATTCATTGTTCACTCCATGTTCCAAACCATCGCACCGAAAACAAGGATTCCTACAATCTCAAAATGTTTTTGCTTAGAAATATCTAAGATATAAGACGGCATTCCCAATGAATGGGAGCGGTTATGTTGCTGGGATCTGTGGGAGTCCAAATTCATCCACCAGTACACCATCCTGTGAAACAGAAAACAGGCAGTTTAAGGTTAATCAGTATTCCACAAATTAGTACCAAGCATACCCATTATAAGCCAATGGAAGTTAATTTCCTGTCTATATACCAAGATATCTGCATCTGCAAACATTAAACCTGCCATTGCACTCATACTTTATGATGTTTATGATCATAGACATTATACTAAATCACAGTGAAGTTTCTTTAAATACTGTTCAGCAGGACAGGTGACTTGATCCTAACATAGCTTTTGTAGCACTGCATTTTTATGAATAACAAAAATTATGTACACATCCCTTATTCTCTGAGACAAAGATAAAACCAACAAGGAAAGACACATCTTTTTTAAGTTTGTAAAATTAACAAAAATGTGCTCTAATTTGGTAAGATTTTGGGGGAAATACTGTTGCATATGAAAGGGCCTGAGTTAGTGAGGGACAAGACTCACTTTGTTTTTTGCCTCAGCTGGCATGCCTTCTGGAATAGCTGGAACGGATGCCGCTTCATCCAAATAGGAGCTATCTTCATCAGCTAGAAGTTCATCACCCAGTGCCTCCAGTTCTAGAATTGTTGTTAAAATGGAAAATGTTTACAGTGATAATTGATAGTGGTTTATTTTTGTTTATTTATCGTGTCAGGAGCAACCAGACATTTGTATTACATTTTTAACAAAACAAACAGACAAAACACAAAGTTTGCAAGCTTGGTAGTTGATTAAATGAACTTTGACCACTATCTGGCCACTTGGAGTGCCTCTGGTGTTGCTGCAAGGAGGTCCTCCATTGTGCATGTAGCAGGGCTCAAGTTGCATGCCACTGCCAGAAGTGACAGAGAGTTTAATCTATGCTGATGATCGTGCCATTACTGCTCAAGCAGGGAGCTTTGAGATGGTTGAACAGAAGCTCTCTGAAGCTCTAGGTGCTCTTACTGCCTATTACAGGGAAAACCAGCTGATCCCTAATCCATCTAAAACACAGACATGTGCTTTTCACCTTAAGAACAGACAAACATCCCGAGCTCTGGGGATTACCTGGGAAGGAATCCCACTGGAGCATTGCAGTGCACCCAAATACCTGGGAGTCACTCTGGACCGTTCTCTGACCTACAAGAAGCACTGCCTGAATATCAAGCAAAAAGTGGGTGCTAGAAACAATACCATACGAAAGCTGACTAGCATAACCTGGGGATCACAACCAGACACAGTGAAGACATCTACCCTTGCACTACGCTACTCTGCTGCTGAGTATGCATGCCCAGTGTGGAACACATCTCACCACGTTAAAACAGTGGATGTGGCTCTTAATGAGACATCCCCTGTTTGGATATCAGCCAGCATATCAACGACTTAAATCAAAATTGATAGTGGTAAAGGTTTAGCTGATTTAAAATAAAACATAGCAGCACTTGCCGCAATTAGTATTTCTAAAAATATTGCTCTCAGTGTATTTAGAACACTTCTTCAAACAAAAACAACCCCTCATAGGATGATACTAATTATCAGCTATCAATTTTAAAAAATTGAATCCCATCCTCTAGTCTAAAAGATTACCTGATTTAAGTTCAATAAAAACACAATAGGCTGTGCTCTCGGGGCTACAATTTTTAAAAAACAAAATAATACGGAATAATAGAATGGGAAAAGCAAACAAGAACCAGATCTTAGTGGCATGAAAGCAGCAATGGCAATCAGCAGGAGTACTGCATCCCTGTCAAGCAAATGTCCGGAGTTTTGGAGTTCAATGCCATTTGTACGCAGATGACATCCAACTCTATAATAATCATCATCATCATCATCATCATCATTTGTACCTCACCACCATCTCCCCAATGGGGACTCGGAGCGGCTTACATGAGGCCAAGCCCAAACAACATTTACAATAAAGAATGACCGAACGCAAACCGAAAACGCAAACAATAAACAACATCATAATTACATAAAACATATGAATATACAACACCATAAAATTACAGTAAACACAAACACAGTGACAAAGGGCGGGCTACATGTAATGGTTAAAAGAAGAACTAAATTAAAACTGTTTAAAAACTTGGGTGAGATAAAAGAGAAACAAATTATTTGTGGAGGAGAGCTCATTATAGTGGGAGTTGTGGAATCAAGCTTTCCCACGAGGGGGAGAACGTATACTCCAGTGACAGAACATTGCACATGAGTGATAATGTGGGATTGAATACCTATTCACCAAAGGCGCAATGGAAGAACCAGGTTTTGAGGTTCTTTTAAAAAGTTTCTAGGGTAGGGGCTTTCCTAATTTTTCCAGGTAGTGAATTCCAGAGTCGGGGAGCCACTGAGAAAAAAGCTCTCTCCCTTGTGCTTACAAGGCGAGCTTGTGAGACTGGCAGGGGTGAAAGAAGGGCCTCCCCAGAAGATCGAAGGGAGGCCCTCTATCACTCATTTTCACCAGATGCTAAGGAGGTTGTCCAAGTCCTGAACCGGTGCCTGGCCGCTGTGACGGTCTGGATGAGGGAAAGCAAACTGAAGTTGAATTTAGACAAGACAGAGCTTTAGGGCTTTGGCCTATAAAGCCCTAAACGGCCCCGCCCCAAATTACCTGTCCGAACGCATCTCCCCCTATGTACCATCGTGAAGATTAATATTCTCCCGGGAGGCCCTGCTTTCCGTCCCACCATTGTCACAGGCACGATTGGTGGGGACGAAGGACAGGGCCTTCTCGGTGATTGCTCTCCGGTAATGGAACCCCCTTCCTGGTGAGATCATGTCGGCCCCCTCCTTCCTGTCCTTTAGGTCAGCCCCCTCCCTCCTGTCCTTTAGAAGGATGGTAAAAACTTGGCTGTGGGACCAAGTTTTCGGGACAGGCAATAAAGTGGCAATAGAAAAGATGACCAGGCCAATTAGATTTTACACGGATGACTAGGACGGTTTTAAATGGGGTATTTTAATATTTTGATAAATGTTTTTTAATGTTTTAAATAATGTTTTAAATAATTAAATAGTAAATAAATGTCAACATGTCTGTCTTGACCCCAAGTTACCTAACCAGAGACTTGCTAGAACACAGTGAGTGTAACATACCAGCCTCTAAGTCATCTTCATCTATTTCTGGAGTTCCATAACTGCGGCCCAGTGCTTCCTGAATTTCGCTAGCATCTTCCATCATATCTTCCAACTGGTCTTGGAGGTCCTAAAGTTACAAACATCCCAATTGGGGTAAATAAGGCACCAATGTAAAGATTTTTCAGTATTCATTACAGCTTATTTTTCTGTCTGAAGTGATCAACAGAATCTTGATCAATTGGGAGGATCTTTTTAGTTATATTTAGTGAAGACCCACTGAAATTAATGGTGCTACTGACTGACTGAATCCAGGCACCTTTTAAACTGCTACCAATGGAGGAGTTTTAGCATCTAAAACAGCTTGATTAATACAAACCCGTAATGACAATATTTAGTCCTTGAGAGGAAAATAATAATAATAATAATAATAATAATAATAATAATAATACTTTATTTCTACCCCGCCACCATCTCCCCAAGGGGACTCGGGGCGGCTTACATGAGGCCAAGAGAGTAAAAGACAGAGAGAAAGGGGAAAACACTTGACCTAATTCCAAATGTAAAATAAAAATAAACATGTACAACCTTACATTGTTAAAGTCTAATTTCTTATCACACATTAGTCTTTTAAACTGATATAAAAGCTCACCTCAATTTGATCAATTTTCACTTGCTTGTAAGCCTTTTTCATTTCCTTCACTCCCACTTTCATGGCGTCCACCTAGAACAAGAAAAATATTTTATATTTAAACTAACTACACCACAAGCAAAATATTGACATGAAAACTGAAATAAAAAAGTTACCGTCGTTTTGGTATCTTTCAGAGACTGGATGGTATAATTGGCTTGTTCCATATTGAAAGACTGTTGGGCAAGGTTATCACGCTGGTTTTCATACCTATATTTGAAACATATTATAGTCATGAATAACGCTGTAAGTGAAAGGCTAATGCTGCTGCTGCAATGCCTGACTCTCCTTCCAGATGAACAGTGAACAGCTGAGTCCATATCCCAAAGTGAGGAGAATTCTAGAAAAATGCTGCTGTAATAAATTAATCCTTGTGTCTCCAAAGTATACAAATGCAAATTAAACCTAACTTCCTATGGGCCGTGGCAGGGTAGAGCCACAATGTTCAATCCCGGATTTCAAAATGTAATTCTTTTTTCCCCCTCTGCTTTGTTAACAAGACCCTAACCCAAATGTTGCTCAGTCTGAGCACAATAATAATAATAATGATAATAATAAACTTTATTTGTACCCCGCTACCATCTCCCCAAAGGACTCGGTGCGGCTTACATGAGCCCAAGCCCACAATACATCAATAAACAAAACATCAAATAAAACAATCAATACAATACAATTCATATAAATCACATAAACAAAAATAAGCAATAAACAATCAACAGTGATATACAAGCATTTAAAAACCAATGGCCGGGCCATTGTAATAAATTAAAATTAAAATAATGCTGACGTGACGTGAACATTTTCAGAGAGAAGTGAGGGAACGCAGTCAGTCATAAATCAATGGTAAAGTGCATTTTGAGGGCATATTGCTGAGAGTTTTCCTTATTCTGGGAAGGCACACTGGAACAACCACGTTTTCAGGCTCCTCTTGAAGACTGCCAGATTTAGGGCATGTCTGATGTCCCTGGGAAGTGAGTTCCAAAGTCAGGGGGCCACCACCGAGAAAGCCCTCTCCCTCATCCCCACCAATCTCGCCTGCGAGGGAGGGGGGAACGTGAGCAGGGCCTCTCCAGATGATCGAAGAGATCATGTGGGTTCATACACAGAAATGCAGTCACGCAGATAAGCGGGTCCCAAAACATTCAGAGCTTTCTAGGTCAGAACCTGCACTTTGAATTGGGACCGGAAAATGGATGGCAGCCAGTGGAGCTCCTTAAACAGGAGGGTTGACCGCTCTCTGTAAGAAGCGTCAGTTAGTAGCCTGGCTGCCAACTGTTGTGCAAATTGAAATTTCCGGGCCATTTTCAAGGGCAGCCCCATGTAGAGTGCATTACAGTAATCCAATCTGGAAGTGACTAAGGCATGGACCACCCTGGCCAGATCCAACTTCACGAGGTACAGTCGCAGCTGGCGCACAAGTCTTAATTGTGCGAAGGCCCTCCCGCCAATGTAAATTGCATCTTCATAAGTCAGCCAGTAGGGGAAAATTACTGAATCCGAATTTCACAAACCATTTTTATGTAATTTTACTAATCTAAACTGGATAACCAGGTACCTTGACTGCTGTTCCTTTTAATGTATTGAAGGAATTTATCTCTTATTCCTTCTCCTTACACCATACAGGCTCCCAAAAATACCTTCCAAAACGAATGAAGAAGTGTCTGGAAATCTACTTCTGGTTTTAAAACACTTTAAACAGGGTGGAGGTGAGTGACCTACCCTCTATGGAGTGGAGGGGCTGAGGCCTGCATGCAAGTCTCAAGGCCACATGTTGGCCACACCTACATTATAAGCAATAAAAACAATTCCTCTCACACAGACAAAGAGGAATTGGAAGCGTGGTTGGAGAATAGCATTGCTGGCAAGAGTTCAAGCCCATTTCTTTAATTAAAAAAAGAAGTAAACTTACATCCTCTTCTGTTTTAACACTCTCAGGGCTTTCTGCTTTACCATGTTCTAAAAAAGAGGTGGCAGTAAGTTATCAGTAAAAATTAATGGCTGAATGCAACACTTGTTTTAAGCACTATATACTACCTTTCTATTATAATAGCCAATATGGTTTATGAACATACATGTATTTTGAGAGTATAAACAGTCACTGAAGAAACCAATTCTAAAGAGCTCCCGTGCAGTAATAATTCCTAGCCAAACAAAATATTCCTCCATGGAGTTCAAGAGACATAATTTAAATATCCAGCACCTATTTTGCCCTCATCACCATCTTGACATAAATACTGCATATAAGATGACTGGGCGTATAAGACGACCCCCAACTTTTCCAATTAAAATATAGAGTTAGGGATATATTTGCCGTATAAGACTACCTCTCTTCCAAAGCACACCAAATAAAATTTTAAAAAGCATTAGATTTGATTTCAATATGGTCATTTTCCTATTACTGTACCTCCTTCTCTGCCTCTCCGATCTCGCACATGCGCACCTGCAGTCTTCAGGAGCAGGATCTGAGAGGCGGGTTAGGAGGTACGGTAATAGGATACAAGGGCGGGCCAGACAGGTAAAAGAGGTGTGTTTTTCTGGGCCCAAAACCACTCTATCTCTTTTTTCCATATCCCGGGCGCCCCGGACACCTGCAGCTTGCTACACTCTTCACTTACATCTTTACGGTGAGGCGCCCCTTCACCTCACCATCGGGACCGCATTAAGTCCACGAATCCTGATGAATGGATTTTCTTCTACCGTTTTTGAACTGCTTAGAAACAGCATCTCCCTTAATGCTTTCATATAGTCGCTGAATAAGGCAGGGACGCAGCCACTGCCATTTTTTAGCTCCCCCCACCATATGCGGCAACCACAGATTCTCCAATCCGATTGGAAGTTTCAGCACCCGCTCTATAAGACGACTCCCGGCATATAAGGCTACTCCCGCATAAGAGACGACCCCCACGTATAAGGCTACTCCCGTGTATAAGACTACCCCGTGTATAAAGCTATCCCCTGTATAAGACTACTCCCATGTATAAGACTACCCCAGTGTATAAAACTACCCTCGCGTATAAGACTACCCCCGCGTATAAGACGACCTCGAGTATAAGACAACCCTTGACTTCTGAGAAGATTTTCTTGGGTTTAAAAGTAGTCTTATACACCAGAATATACGGTAAATATAAGTTTCTGACAAAGTGGCCTTTGAACTTTGGTATCCACTTTCAAGTAAACACAAAGATACACTGGCTCTTACATTTTCTTAACTAAGCCTAACGCAAACTGAAGTACTCATATTTGCAGCCTTTTAAAATAGTAAAATATTTTATAATTTAATTCATTAAATATTTTGTATTTTAAACAATAAAACTTTATAGTTAAAACATTTTATTCTCTTTTGCAACAAATCTGAGAGGTAATCTATATTGGCATTTATAGACTAGAAACAGAAACTGAAAGACAACGTCTTGCTCAATACCAACTAGCAAGTTTATAGCTATGCTAAGACTCAAATCCAAGGAACTCAGCTAACATCTAATGTGATACTCACTACAGATTCAAAACCATGACTGTCAAAACGTTCAATGTGGGAAGGAATTTTGTGTTCACACACCATTCTTCAATAACTGCCCTTTGTTGGGTAGAGTTGAGAGAGCACTGCTCATATCAGCAGTGATAAAACAATTACTTTCAGTATGACAACATTACTACCTACGAGATTTTTTTAGATCTATGATATATGGTACAGGTATTAAATACAGGCAGTCTATGGGTTACAAACAAGATAGGTTCTGTAGGTTTGTTCTTAAGTTGAATTTGTATGTAACTTGAAAGAGGTACATTTTTGAAGTATAACTCAATGCAGTTTTTGATAGCATAGGGAGGGTTAACACCCCTGTAATGTTTATTTTGCTGCCTGTGCAACTGTTCAGAAGTGAGGTGGTAAATACTATTATTATTATTATTATTATTATTATTATTATTATTATTATTGTTATTATTATTATTCGCTTCCTGGCCCTGTGACAATTGGATTTTAAAAATGTTGGCTTCTCACAGAAACAAGGATTGGTGATAAAAACTTCAGTAGGGGATCTTTTTTCTCATGATAACTTTTTCAGGAGTGAATTTCCTGTCCTAATTGTCTCAGGGACAGAAAGTGGGATTAAATCTCATGGGAATACAGATAGCAGCACAAATCTCACAGTGGCTCTAACCCCATGTCTTACTAACAAAAACTAAAAGTATATATATTATTTATTTTTACTGTGCGTTTTCAAATACTGCAAAAGGCCCAGTGCACGCTGCTGGCAGGTGTGTACGCCCCTGGGTCCACCTAGTGCCACCGCCCATCCCCCATGTTTGTACTAGAACTCTGATGCAAGTTGGATGTTTGTAACTTGGGGACTTCCTGTACTGAACCAAATACAGAAAAAAAGTTAATCAAAACTTCAAAACCTGGAGAACTAGTTCTGCAATGAGTCATCTGGTCATATGTTGCTCACATCATACCTTTGCAGGTCCCTCCCTCATTTTCTTCATTTGATCTTTATACTTCACCAGTTCTGCATCAAGTCTAGAAATTTTCTTGTCAATGGATTCTGCTCTGCTGTCCACCTGTAACAAAAGGAAGAATTTAAAAATCACTATTGCTAGTTGAAAGGATGCTAGACTATGGAGTCAGTACAGCAATTACAAAAGATCCTCAAGCATGTCATTCTGCGATCAAACACCAAACGTTTTAAAATAAAATAGTATTGTTTTATAGTGTATATAAGAAATAAAACAGGCAATCGAAAAAGGAAAGGAAAGAAGAAAAATATGCAAAAGAGTAAGCAGGTTTACAAAATAATATACTGTCAGTGCTCATTAAACATATGAAAAATCACAATTGGCTGTACAGTTACTATACCTTAACATTTCTTATCTCTCTATGCCCACACCTGTGAATCCAACCTCCATGGCCTTCAACGCCCCTCAAAAAGGATCGCACAACTAACCAGCAACTACCCATATGCCTTCTTTCACTAAATCGCCTTTATGGGAAACACCAAACTTGAAAACTGTATACATTTTTAAAAATCAGATTCCATTTAACAAGAGAGATTATTCACAAAAAGCACAGCAGTAGAGATTAGCAATCCAAGAGCAAAGCCGGACCAAAGGTGTGACACCTAGCTTTCCACTGACAACCTGAAAGCAAAAGAATCAAGCAGAACATAGTGTTTATATCATAACCACATCATTTGATGGGAGGGGTGAGGAGAGAGGACATGACTTCTCAAGACTCTGCAAAATGTAATAGCTATTATACAAATCACAATAACATGAAAACACAACTGAATTCCAGTTTGGAGTAAAATGTGGGGTACACGTTACATAATCATTGCATAGAATAATTCCAACAAAAGCAGTTCTGCTCATGTTACTTCCTAAGTATTTCAGAATACAAAGATGAATATGCAAGACGGCAGCACAGAATACTTTAGCATACACCATCACTCTGTACCCGATTGTTTCCATCAGTGCCTCGAGGCCGTTACTGGATGGCTGCGTGCCAGCAGGTTGAGGGTGAATCCAGCAAAGACGGAGATCCTATGGCTGGGTGGACCGGGCAGTGGGGACATCCATCTGCCCACCCTGGATGGCGAGGCGTTACGCCGGTCATCATTGGTAAAGAGTCTGGGAGTCCTTTTGGACCCTCTGCTGACAATGGAGGCCCAGGTCTCCACCGTGAGCAGAACCGCCTTCTTTCACCTGCGGCAGGCTAGACAGCTGGCCCCCTACCTGTCCAGGGACGACCTAGCTACGGTGATCCAAGCCACGGTCATCTCAAGACTGGACTACTGTAACGCCCTCTACATTGGCCTCCCTCTGTCAGTGATTCGGAAGCTCAAGTTGGTACAAAACGCAGCTGCTCGGCTTCTTGCAGGAATTCCGATGAGATGCCACATAACACCAATCTTACTACAGCTGCATTGGTTACCAATTGAGCACCGGATCACTTTCAAAGTGATGGTACTCACCTTTAAGGCCTTGCATGGTCTGGGACCAATGTATCTGAGGGATCGTCTCACCCCCTACCAACCCCAGAGATCCCTCCGTTCTGAGGACCAAGATCTATTGGAGGTCCCCAGTGTCAAGACCTTGCGTCTAGCGGCAACCAGACGCAGAGCCTTCACAGCAGTGGCATCATCAATCTGGAATGCTCTGCCACCTGAGGTTCGTGCCCTGCGGGACTTACCAGCTTTCCGCAGGGCATGCAAGACATACCTGTTCCGACAGGCTTTTAATGTTTGATACTGTTGTTTTTAAATTGTTTTAAATTGCTTTTAAACTTTGTTAGATTTTAGCTATTCTTGTAAGCCCCTCCGAGCCCCAGGGGAGTGGCGGCATATAAGTTTAAATAATAAATAAATAAATAAATAATCACCAATAAAACCCTATGTCACACTGCAATCAGCTTTCAACCGTTTCCTCAATTTCAAACATAATTCGCCATGCAGCATAAAAGGCAGCACACAGAAGCAATTGTCCTTTGGATTTTGGCCAGTGATGTAACAGCCAGCTGACCCAGCAGCCTCCAAGGAGAGAACATAAAAGGTCTGACTTAGAGGCCTGGAAGAGCTTTGTTGGACTCTGCTGCAAGAGGGACCCTGGGGCCTGAGTGTTGACATCCAGCTTTGCTGCCAGCTCAGCCCTGGGCTTACTCACGAGGAGACCTGCAGTCACACCCTCATTCCAGCCAGCTGACCCAGCAGCCTCCAAGGAGAGAACATAAAAGGTCTGACCTAGAGGCCTGGAAGAGCTTTGATGGGCTCTGCTGCAAGAGGGACCCTGGGGCCTGAGTATTGCCATCCAGCTTTGCTGCCTGCTCAGCCCTGGACTTACCCACAAGGAGACCTGCAGCCACACCTTCATTCCAGCCAGCTGACCCAACAGAGAGAGAACATGGCCCCCACAACCTCGCCGCACTGCCACCCATTGACCAGCTGCCTGAATACCTGCGGCGGGTGCCTCCATAGCCACGCTGCCCATCATTTGGACATTGGAACACCTGTGCGGGTGCTCGTTTTCAGGGTTCCCCTGCCTCTCCTGTTGCTTCAGACCACTTTTTCCATCAGCCCACTTTGGTTGGGATTCAATGTTTACTTTTAAGCTCTTTTTTGTATTTATATTTGAATTATTGTATGTTTACTTTTAAGCTTTTTTATTGTATTTCTATTTGAATTACTTCTAAGCTTGTTATTGTATTTATATTCGAATTATTATCACATGTTTATTATTGTATGTTTAAATTGATATGTTAGTTGTTTAAATTCATATGTTATGTTTATTATTATATGTGTAATGCGGTATTGTATGCCATGGATTGTAAGCCACACTGAGTCCCCCACTGGGGTGAGTATAAATGTAGTATAATACTAATAATAAAATAATAGTAAAGTGAGGTTCAATGAATGGAAAGAAATACAATACATTTTAAATTATGATTTAAGAGATGTGCAGGCTAAAAGCAAAGTTAAAAAGTGGAGGTTTTTTACACAATGTGTTATTTTAGTGGCAACATTCGTCTCTGGCACAAGGCTATTCATACTAGGATGGGAGGGAAGAGATGCTGAAAATCTGATGAAGAAAAAGGACAGATGACAAGGATAAAACAAGGCACAGAAGCCTTGCATAGGATTCCATGTTTGGGTTTTCAACCAGAACTGCCCACACATTAGCATGTGACTTGTTCAAAACAAGGGACATGGAATGTGGCATTTGAGGAGAACAAGAAAGTTGAAATTCATGTTTTATACACACTATTTGTATACAAAACTAACACAGACCGATTAGGCACACATAATCCAAATTGCCTTTCAATCTGTCACTGACAGACACCCTCTAAAATGAAGATAATAAACTGGACAGATGGCATAACTCTAGCTGTTATGCATGAACACCAATTTGACACACACCTTGCTTAACAATTTACTTTACAAATCTGCTCCTCTTTTATCTCATCCTGAGTTTTAACATTTTATCTTGCACATTCTCATTGTCATTGTGGATGGTGTATTTGTATATTGCCTATTTATTGTATTCATATGTTTTATGTATTTTACTGTGTTGTTGCTTGTGTTTTGGTTTTTATTTTATTTTAATTTACTGTTTGGGCTTGGCCTCATGTAAGCCACTCCGAGTCCACACTGGGAGAGATGGTGGTGGGGTATAAATAAAGTTTATTATTATTAATTTCCAAAGCTGCAGAAAACAAGCCTGTTCCCTCTTCCTTATGACATCTTTCCCCATATTTTATACATGGCTATCATGTCTCCTCTCAACCTTCTCTTCTGCAGGATAAACAGACCAAGCTCTTTAAGGCACTGCTCATAGGACATTGTCCTCCAGGCCTTTTGATCGTTTTAGTTTCCCAGATGCCATATGTCCTGTATCTCAAAAACTAGAGCTGATAGGGGAAACTGGTACAATTCTGGGAATCAGCAGGTCAAATGTACTCAGAAACATTTGTGGCCCCAAAATGTGTATTGACCAGAGTAATCTAAATGGGAAGCCGCTTTGTGTGTGTTGAAATGCAACTGGGCTGCACCTCCTGAGCCCTTTGGCTTCAGGTGCATGACTTGGCACTTTGGGGAAGGTTGTGCTAAAAGACTGTGGGCGAATGAAGAGGAGATGCCTCCCTTTGCCAGTCAATGGCATTGGCCTTTCCTGTCTACCCCTTGAGATGTTGTTGTCAACTGCTGTCATGACCCTACCGATGAGAGATCTCCAAGATACTCTGTTGTTAAAAACCCTGTTGGTTTCCTCGGTTGTGTCTTTCCACTTGCTGTGTGGCCTTCCTCTTTTCTGTTGTCTTCTGCTTTTCCTAGCATTTGCACCTTTTACACTGAACCATGTTGTCTCATATGTCCAAAGCATATTGTTTCCAAAAGGTACCAAATCCATCTGAACAAATTGTATAGAAATTGAAAAAAAGTGCTGAGAATATGCATTCTTTTGTTAGAAAATACAGTTTTCTAAACCCTGTACCAAATGATTTGATAGTTGTGATCTGTGCATAATAATATTCTAAAAAAAGGTAAAGGTTCAACAGAAAGGAGGAAACCATGAAAATGAACAAAATCTGGCTACCAGTATTAAAAAAACTCTAAAATTACAACAGCACAACAACAGAGAGACATCTAACAAGGACATCTAATCACCTCTCAACAAATGTTTGCTCCAGGCATTGTCAGGCCATTATATGCTAATTAGGGTGGTCAGTTGAAACATTCACACCTAGCTCCAGCAGACAAGAGTCTTTTGTCCCACCCTGGTCATTCCACAGATATATAAATCCTTTTTCCTAGTTCCAACAGACCTCACTACCTCTGAGGATGCTTGCCATAGATGCAGGCGAAACGTCAGGAGAGAATGCCTCTAGACCATGGCCATATAGCCCAAAAAAACCTACAACAACCCAGTGATTCCAGCCATGAAAGCCTTCGACAATACAAGGTAAAGGTTGTCCCCTGACATTAAGTCTAGTCATGTCTGACTCTGGGGTGTGGTGCTCATTTCTAAGCCGAAAAGCTGGCGTTGTCCATAGACACCTCCAAGGTCATGTGGCCAGCATGACTGCATGGAGCACCCTTGCCTTCCCTATTGATCTACTTACATTTGCATGTTTTCAAACTACTAGGTTGGCAGTAGCTAAGGCTGGCAGTGGAAGCTCATGCTGCTCCCCGGAATTAAAATTGCGACCTTTCAGTCAACAAGCTCAGAAGCTCAGCGCTTTAACCCACTGCACCACCGGGGGCTCCTCAATATTCTAATAATATTCTACTCCTAGCCAAATAAACATACCCGGTTTTTTAAGACACTCCTCATAAGGCATGGTCTCCGGTCCTTTGATCATTTTAGTCACCCTCCTCTGGACACCTTCCAGCTTGTCAATACCTCTTTTCAACTGTGGTGCCCAGAAAACATAACCAAAGCCCTCCTGACAAAGGGCCATGCAGTCATTCCCACACACACATATATACGTATATGACAGATGCAGTATCATAGATTAGAAAGGGACCCCTAAAGAAGGACAATGATATGTTACATGTTCCAGAGTAGGCAAACCAGACAATCTCCACATCAACACTGACAAAGAAACAGCAAGAAATACTGTTTACCCACAAGCATAAAGAAACCAACACTTTCTCATTACTTTTCCAGATCACCAGACTGGGCCACAGCAACTAGTGGCAGGGGACCGCTAGTCCCATATACGTTTACCCAGGAGTATGACACACTGGACCCTGGGCAGTTTCCAATTCTGAGTGAACGGCGTTGGAAACTGACAAAGAAGCCGGAGAAGCTAGAAAAAGGCCTGTGGGCCTCAGGCCCTGAGGTGAAGCCGGGCCAGAGGGAGGAGAGGCGTCTCGAGGGCGGAAGGAGCGGGACTGGGGAGAAAGGCCCCGAGGAGGAACCAGGCAGCCGGGGAGGAGGAGGAGGCCCCACACCCGCCGCCCCTCTACCCACCGTGCCAATGCAGTCCGTCAGGTTCGGGGGCGGCGCCTTGGGCTTCGACTTGCCAAACAAGCGGTTCATGGCGGCGGCGGCACAGCGGGCAACAACACCAACAATGGGGTACCAGGAAGCTTTCGCCGGAACGCCGCTCCCCTCAGACCCGGAAGAGCCCGCCGCAGCTCAGCATCCAATGGAAGAGCGGCAGGGGCGGAAGCGGATGTGAAGCTGCGTGAGCAGAAGAAGCCCCGCAGTGCTTCCGCCCGGTCTTGAGGCAGAGGGGGAGAATCATAGAATCATAGAGTTGGAAGAGACCTAATAAATAATAACAACAACCCAGTTCTTGTGGGTTTTTTCGGGCTATATGGCCATGTTCTAGAGGCATTTCTCCTGACGTTTCGCCTGCATCTATGGCAAGCATCCTCAGAGGTAGTGAGGTCTGTTGGAACTGGGAAAAAAGGGGGTTTATATATCTGTGGAATGACCAGGGTGAGACAAAGGGCTTTTGTAAGTTGGGCTAGGTGTGAATCTTTCAACTGACCACCTTGATTAGCATACAATGGGCTGACTGTGCCTGGAGCAAACTCTTCTTGAAAGGTGATTAGATGTCCCTGCCTGTTTTCCTCTCTGCTGTTTTTGCTGTTGCAATTTTAGAATTTTTTAGTACTGGTAGCCAGATTTTGTTCATTTTCATGGTTTCTTCCTTTCTGTTGAAATTGTCCACATATTTGTGGATTTCAATGGCTTCTCTGTGTAGTCTGACATGGTTGTTGTGAGAGTGGTCCAGCATTTTGTGTTCTCAAATAATATGCTGTGTCCAGGCTGGTTCATCAGGTGCTCTGCTATGGCTGAAAACAGGCAGGGACAACTAATCACCTTTCAAGAAGAGTTTGCTCCAGGCACAGTCAGCCCATTGTATGCTAATCAAGGTGGTCAGTTTAAAGATTCACACCTAGCCCAACTGAGGATGCTTGCCATAGATGCAGGCGAAACGTCAGGAGAAATGCCTCTAGAACATGGCCATATAGCCCGAAAAAACCCACAAGAACTGAGTGATTCCACCCATGAAAGCCTTCGACAATACAATAACAACAACAACAATAGTGACTCGGTGTGACTTACATGAGGCCAAACCCACAGTACATCAATAACAAAAGCAATAACAAAAACAATCAATACAATACAATTAATATAAATCACATAAACAATAAACAGTAAACAGTAACACACAAACATTTAAAAACCTATGGCCGGGCCAAATGTAATAGTTTAAACGGGCCATCCAGTCCAACCCCCTGCCAAGAAGCAGGAAAACTGCATTCAAAGCACCCCCGACAGATGGCCATCCAGCCTCTGTTTAAAAGCTTCCAAAGAAGGAGCCTCCACCACACTCAGGAGCAGAGAATTCCACTGCTGAACGGCTATCACAGTCAGGAAGTTCTTCCTCATGTTCAGACGGAATCTCCTTTCTTGTAGTTTGAAGCCATGTCCCAGAAGCACCTTATTAGTCCACGCTCTGGTTACATCCCGCTCTGGTTACATCCCAATTAGACTACTGCAACGCTCTCTACGTGGGGTTGCCCTTGAAGATGGCCCGGAAGCTCCAATTGGTCCAACGTGCGGCAGCCATGTTACTAACAGGAGCGGGACGCAGGGAGCATACAACCCCCTTGCTGTACCAGCTCCACTGGCTGCCGATTTGCTACCAGGCTCAATTCAAGGTGCTGGCATTGGCCTATAAAGCCCTAAACAGTTCCGGCCCAAGATACCTGTCCAACCGCATCTCGACCTACGAGCCCACCAGGACTTTGAGATCTTCCGGGGAGGCCCTGCTCTCGATCCCGCCTGCTTCACAGGCATGGCTGGTGGGGACGAGAGATAGGGCCTTCTCAGTGGTGGCTCCTCGACTGTGGAACACCCTTCCCGTGGACATCAGACTGGCTCCTTCCCTGATGATATTCCGCAGGAAATTAAAGACTTGGTTGTTCAAGAAGGCGTTCGAACAAGAAGTGCAATGATTGGTAATGATGATAGGATTGGAATAACGGAAATGATACTGGATTGTGGTTTGGACGATGAGACGACGCGGAATGGCTTTTGTAGTAATGATGATGGTTTTGATGATGATGTTTTTGTTTAATGCTGGATGTGGATTTTATATTATGTCTTGAATTGTTGAATTTTGTTCCTTCCATGTTGTACACCGCTGTGAGTCGCCCCCGGCTGAGAACAGCGGTATAGAAGCAAAGTAAATAAATAAATAAATAGAGACTTAAGATTGTCCGCACATGACACTTAACCAAAATCCTTATATTTCACTCGGCATACTCAGCACTTTTAATCTGTACCCATTACACTTGGCCCGGCCTTAGTTTTACCGTGTTATGCTGTATTGTTTTTACTGTTTACTGTCTATTGCTTTAATATTTTGATTTGCTTTATGGTGTATGTGTATTGTTAGACTGTTGTTTTATTGAGGCCTTGGCCTTTGTAAGTCACATCAAGTCCTTCGGGAGATGTTAGCAGGGTACAAATAAAGTTAATAATAATAATAGTAATAATAATTGTTCCGTGTCCTAGTCTCCAGGGCAGCAGAAAACAAGGTTGCTCCCTCCTCCCTGTGGCTTCCTCTCACATACTTATACATGATCATCATGTCTCCTCTCAGCCTTCTCTTCTGAAGGATAAACATGCCCAGCTCCTTAAGTCGCTCCTCATAGAGCTTGTTCTCCGCACACAAAGCAGGGATTGCAGGAGACTTCTGCATGCTATGTGGAAACCAGTCTCAACTTCTTATTAAACTCTGAGTCCCAATCCCAAATGGGTCCCAATCCCAAACTCTGAGTCCCAATCCCTTAGCTTAATGTTCAGGTGATGAAAATCACCTCATGACTCTTTTAGACATTTACACGAATCTGTTGTGCAGTTTACAACCGATGCTGCAGGTGATGCTTCAATTGTACATCACAAAAAGGAAAATCTCCTTGCATTGTCGAAGGCTTTCATGGCCAGATTCACTGGGTTGTTGTAGGTTTTTTTGGGCTATATGGCCATGTTCTAGAGGAATTCTCTCCTGACGTTTCGCCTGCATCCATGGCAAGCATCCTCAGAGGTAGTGAGGTCTGTTGGAACTAAGAAAATGGGTTTATATATCTGTGGAATGACCCGGGTGGGACAAAGGACTGCTGTCTGCTGAAGCTAGGTGTGAATGTTTCAAGTGACGGCCTTAATTAGCATTGGAGCCCCCGGTGGTGCAGTGGGTTAAACCCCTGTGCCGGCAGAACTGAAGATCGACAGGTTGCAGGTTCGAATCCGGGGAGAGCGCGGATGAGCTCCCTCTATCAGCTCCAGCTCCTCATGCAGGGACATGAGAGAAGCCTACCACAAGGATGATAAACCATCAAAACACCCGGGTGTCCCCTGGGCAACGTCCTTGCAGACGGCCAATTCTCTCACACCAGAAGCGACCTGCAGTTTCTCAAATTGCTCCTGATAAGACAAAAGAGGATTTGATGGCATGGCAGTGCCTGGGGCAATCTTTACTTGAGCGGTGATTAGATGTCTCTGTTGTTTTGTTGTTGTAATTTTCTCCTCCGTGCCCCCCCCCCCCCCCCGACTCTGGAACGCATTACCCAGCGAGATTAGACTAGCCCCCACCTTTGAAACTTTTAAGAACCTCAAGATGTGCCTTTTCCGTTGCACTTTTAGGGAGTGATTTCACATCTCCTTTGTCATGCTCTTCTATAATGGGTGTCCTCATATTGTATTGTCTCCTGACCGTATGAAGGATTGTCTCTATTACTCCGTTCATGAGTCTCCCTTACAAATATATAGGTTTTTATTTTTATCTTATCCTGAGTTTTTTATCATTGTATCTTGCACATGTGGCCCGCTCATTGTGATTGAGTTATTTTTCTATTGTATTACTTTGCATTGTTTGTTATATTCTACGCTTGCTTTATTTTATCTTATTATGATGTTGCTTTTTATGTTACTGTATTGTAATGCATTTCTGGCCTTGGCCTCATGTAAGCCGCCCCGAGTCCTCTTCGGGGTGATGGTTGGCGGGGTATAAAGATGATGATGATGATATTATTATTATTATACACACACACATATAGGTAGGGTTCTGGTTCATCCTTGGCCTCTGTTGGATAGATCCCTATTCTTACAGAGGGATAGCTTACTACTGTCATCTGTTTGGTGGTAATCTAACTACACTACTAACAAACAGACAAAACACAACGTTTGCAAGCTTGGTAGTTGATTAAATGTCCTTTGACCATTAGCTGGCCACTTGGAGTGCCTCTGGTGTTGCTGCAAGAAGGTCCTCCATTGTGCATGTGGCAGGGCTCAGGGTGCATTGCAGCAGGTGGCCTGTAGTTTGCTCTTCTCCACACTCGCATGCTGTGGATTCCACTTTGTAGCCCCATTTCTTAAAGTTGGCTCTGCATCTCGTGGTGCCAGAGCGCAGTCTGTTCAGTGCCTTCCAAGTTGCCCAGTCCTCTGTGTGCCCAGGGGGGAGTCTCTCATTTGGTATCAGCCATTGATTGAGGTTCTGGGCTTGAGCCTGCCACTTTTGGTCTCTCGCTTGCTGAGGTGTTCCAGCGAGTGTCTCTGTAGATCTTAGAAGGCTATTTCTTGATTTAAGTAGTTGACGTGCCGGCTAATACCTAAACAGGGGATGAGCTGGAGATGTCACTGCCTTAGTCCTTTCACTATTGGCTGCTACTTCCTGGCAGATGTCAGGTGGTGCAATACCGGCTAAGCAGTGTAATTTCTCCAGTGATATAGGGCGCAGACACCCCATGATAATGCAGCATGTTTCATTAAGAGCCATATCTACCTTTTTAGCATGAAGTTGGGATGAAACTGGGTAGTGGGCTCTTTCCTTTTAAAGCCAAATTGCAGCTTGTGATGGAAATAGCTACTATCTCCAAATTTGAATGGGAGATTGCAAACGGTGCAGGAATTGCCCTGGAGGGCTACAGGACTCCTACTGCTACCCTAAACCATATAAAATAGAAGTGGGTCATTTAAAGTCACTGACAATTTATCATGTTGAGATTTCAGAAAGTTGAATCCTACAACTACTACCCCAAACAATTCTGCATCGGAGTACTCTGAGATTTTCAAAGGAGGTCTCACTAGTCATTCCACAACAACGTTACCATGTAACAGTTTTAAAACAGACTGTTTCAGTAATATCAAAATGAATGAATATAATTTTTAGGGTATTTGCAGTGTCCCTAACCATGGAATATATAATTGCTGTGGAAACTACCACCACCTCATATAAAGAATGGAAATACAGACCCAAACAACAAAAACGTTTTGTTTATGCAATGTATTTCTTCTCTCTTTGAACCATACATGTCAAAATTATTTAGGACCCAGCATTTCTTCTGGTTTTACCCACTGATCAAACTGTTCTGAAGTAAGAAAACCAAGTTTGATAGCAGTTTCTTTTAACGTCGTCCCTTCTTTATGTGCCGTTTTGGCAATCTTGGCTGCCCTGTCATAGCCTAATGCAAAAGGAAAAATTGTGTGAGTATTATGGCATCATATTATGTTTTCAATTCATTTACGTGTATATAAGATTGTGGAAATTGTATTTTCAATCAAACAAAATGTTTTCCCATGAGCATTCAAAGCAAGTAGGGTTGAGAAACTTGTAAAATGGTATCAACATTATTTATTTATTTACTTCATTTATATACCGCTTTTCTCAGCCCTCAGGTGACTCAAAGCGGTTAACAACAGCAAAATCCAATGCAAAACATCATAAAACGATTATGGGACAGTTAAAACAATAGCACCATCAACAATTAAACATCAATATAACAATCATTCGCGTCTCATCAGTAAAATCAGAATCGAATCTCATAATCCATTAATCCGTGTTCCTATATTCATTACACTGCTTAAGCGAATGCTTGTTCGAACAGCCAGGTCTTCATTTTCCTCCGAAACGCCAATAGGGATGGGACCGATCTGATATCTATAGGAAGGGCGTTCCACAGCCGGGGGGCCACCACTGAGAAGGCCCTGTCTCTCGTTCCCACCAGGCGCGCCTGTGATGCAGGCGGGACTGAGAGCAGGGCCTTCCCAGATGATCTCAATGTCCTAGTTGGTTCATAGGGGGAGATGCGTTCAGAGAGGTAAGTTGCGCCAGAACCGTTTAGGGCTTTATAGGCTAACGCCAGCACTTTGAATTGTGTCCAGTAGCAAACTGGCAGCCGGTGGAGCTGGCGCAACAGAGGAGTTGTATGCTCCCTGAGTGCCGCTCCTCTTAGTAACCTGGCTGCTGAGCGTTGGACCATTTGAAGCTTCCGAGCAGTCTTCAAAGGCAACCCCACATAGAGAACATATTGAACATCTAAGAGACCTAAATATAGGTGCCAAACCCATATATTCTATAAAATATAAGTTCAGATTAAAGATTTCATTAAAGGTTTGCATAGGATTTTGCTTACTTTTGAACTGGAGTGTGAATGTAATCTTTTCCTATATTAACACAACCTACCTTTAAAAAAAGATCTAACTCTGTATCTGTGCTTAACTATTAACCATTAACTTCCTGGTTTTGGAAAGGAAGGAAAACTCTCTAAAAGCTTGGAATACAGCTTAGGCTCTTGGTGAAGGAAGGGAAAAAGAAAGAATCTTCCAGTAGACGTATGTTTCCATAAGTGTCGGAGCAGGGAAATTGATGCCAGTCACTACTGCAGTTCTTCGGTTGCCATGAAACTGTCAGTGAGTTCCTTGATGCCTACATTATACCCGATTAACATACTATGGACTGAAGCTGCTGCTGCTGCTCTTCTTCTTCTGCTTCTTCTTCTGCTTCTGCTGCTGCTTCTTCTTCTGCTTCTGCTTCTTCTTCTGCTGCTGCTTCTGCTGCTTCTTATTCTGCTTCTTCTTCTGCTTCTTCTTCTGCTGCTGCTTCTTCTTCTTCTTACTCTTCTTCTTCTTACTCTTCTTCATCTTGCTCTTCTTCATCTTACTGTTCTTCATCTTCTTCTTCTTATTATTATTATTACTGAAAAACCAGTCAGATTGTATTTTTGCTGGTGATATGTGAGAGAAAGTCACAGGGAGGAGGGAGCAAGCTTGTTTTCTGCTTCCCTGGAGACTAGGACGTGGAACAATGGCTTCAAGCTACAAGAGAGGAGATTCCATCTGAACATTAGGAAGAACTTCCTGACTGTGAGAGCCGTTCAGCAGTGGAACTCTCTGCCCCGGAGTGTGGTGGAGGCTCCTTCTTTGGAGGCTTTTAAACAGAAGCTGGATTGGCCATCTGTCAGGGATGCTTTGAATGCAATATTCCTGCTTCTTGGCAGGGGGTTGGACTGGATGGTCCTTGAGGTCTCTTCCAACTCTATGATTCTATGATAATCTCCAACATTTTAGAAATATTGCATCTCAACATGAATAGCAACCCTTTCTTCAATGAAATATAGAGTAGGTGAACAGAATCCTTTTTTCAACACTGCTCTCCCTTCAGCTATTCCAAATCTTCTTGTAGACTCTTCCTAAATTTGTAGCCACTTGTGCCTGAGTCACATTTAATACTGACAGTGTTTATAGGAGCAACTTTGTGTCAGAGGTGTGAAGGAATGAGGGGAACAGAGATTGACAGATTGATTGCATGCACTTACTTACTTAGGTGATCCCTCGTTGGCTGAGCAGGATAGTCTTCCAGGATCAGTGTTCTGGTAGGTGACTGTGGAGCCCTATTCTTGATCTCCATCTTCTTCCGCAGTGAGGGCATTGATTTACAGGTGGAATGCGGTCTTGGTCGGGGTTGGCTTGACGTGCCTTCCTCTTGGCACATTTCTCTCTTTCGCCCTCCATTCGTGCCTCTTCAAATTCTGCAGCACTGCTGGTCACAGCTGGCCTCCAGCTGGAGCGCTCAAGGGCCAGGGCTTCCCAGTTCTCAGTGTCTATGCCAGAGTTTTTAAGGTTGGCTTTGAGCCCATTTTTAAATCTCTTTTCCTGTCCACCAACATTCCATTTTCCACTCTTGAGTTCGGAGTAGAGCAACTGCTTTGGGAGACGGTGGTCGGGCATACGGACAATGTGTCCTGTCCAGCGGAGTTGATGGTGGAGGACCATCGCTTCAATGCTGGTGGTCTTTGCTTCTTCCAGCACGCTGACGTTTGTCTGCCTGTCTTCCCAAGAGATTTGCAGGATTTTCCGGAGGCAGCACTGATGGAATCGTTCCAGGGTTACATGCACTACTACTATTTTAAAAGTAGTAGTTTGCTTTACCTAGTGATGTATAAAGCTATGCTTGAATATTGTGCCTGTTCTCTTTGTGTTTCAGGTTTCCTTCTGAAGCAGAAGACCTAGGGACCTTCCAGATTGGCCCTATATCCCAGGATCTGATCACAGGTTTTCCGTTTATCCCAGATTATCTGGCACTGTGGACTAATATAATCCAGTTTAAAGCAGAAAACCTGGGATCAGTTTCTGGGATATAAGGCCTGTCTGGAAGGGTTTTTAAAGGACTGCTGAAAGATTACACTGATTTCACAAGACCTAATTTTTAAAATAAAATATTCCTCCTTTTTTCAACCATCGCAGGATGTTATATTGCAGAGCAATAGCTCATTTTCTGGAACACTAAGCATTCTCACTCCAATTTTACGTTAATTCTTATTTGCATCCTCCACTCATTCAAAAACAGTTCTGATTGTTTTAGAGGTCTAACTTTACATTTGTTTTTCAAATTCCAGTATTTATTTTAAGCAAGACAGGCAGACGGTAAGATACTTACCTATGTGGGGATTAAGGGCAGTCACTAACATCAATGATTCACTCATTAGTTTGTTAATCCTCTCTGTGTTGGCTTGTATTCCTACCACACAGTTATCAGTGAAAGAAACAGAGGCATCTCCCAGGAGTCTTGCAGAGTGTAGTACATTTTTAATCTAAATTAAGAAAAAAAATAGAAATTTGAGAGTTCATTCATCAGGTTGATAGCAAAACAAAATTTTGAGTTAAATGTTTTTTTCAATAGTACTCTTTAAAAAGGTCTTTGCATGAAGCATGCCACATAATTGTTTCCTAAATATAAAGAAATCATTTGAGGGTGATTTCATCTATATAAATAAAAATGTAATGTTCGTTTGTGGGATTAACAGAACTCAAAAGCCACTGGACGAATTGGCACTAAATTTGGACACAATACACCTAACAACCCAATGCATGTCTTTCACTCATAAAAACACTGGAAATCAAAGCAAAAGGGGCTTAAGGGACTGATTGTATTGACAATTTGGCTTGGGTAATGTGATGATGTTGTTTTTACTGTAGTATTTTAATCTGTAATGATGTTGCACTCTGTTGTTTTTGTATATTATTGTATTTGCATATATGCTGTAAACCGACCTGAGTCCCTCGTTCTAGGTGAGAAGGCTGGTATATAAAACTTCTAATAAATACATAAATAAATAAATAAAAAGCCCCAAAATCTAAATGACGAAAAGCTAAATGACAATACAGAAAAATGGGAAGAAAGAGGGAGGGAAGGGGAGAAAAAAAGAAAGAAAGAAAAGCAAGAAAAGAAAAGAAAAGAAAGAGGGAGGGAGGGAGGGAAAGAAAAAAAGAAGGAAAGGGAGAAGGAAGCATGGAAGCAAAGAGAGAAGGAAGGAAGGAAAGAGGTAGAGAAGGAAGAAAGAAGAGAAAGAGGGAGGGAAAGAAAAAGGGGGAAGGAAGGAAAGTTAGAAAAGGAAGGAAGGAGAGAAGGAAAGTTAGAAAAGGAAAGAAGTAAGGAAAGAGGGAGCAAAGGAAGGGGGAAGATGTAGAGAAAGAAGAGGGAAGGAGAGAAGGAAGAAAAGAGAAGACAGCAGAGGAGAAAGAAAAAGGGGGAAGGAAGGAAAGAGATAAAGAAGGAAGGAAGAAGAGAAGGAAAGACAGGAAGGAAGGAAGGAAGGAAGGAAAGAGGGAGTGAAGGAAGGAGGGAAAGGAGGAGAGAAAGAGGTTGGCCACAGCAAAGCATGGCAGGTACAGCTAGTGATGTAATATGGCAAAAGGGTATAACCAAGAGAAAGCAGTGTCTTGAAGATTTAGAATTAGAATTAAAACACCACTGTGCTTTTAGTTTCTAAATGTTTGGCTCAAAAACTTTTGGAAAGAAGATTATTAACAACTTAGGTGTACACATGAAACATTGACTTAACTCACTGAGTTTCAATCCTTTCTGTTTCTAAAGTTTCTAAACCAGGGGTTCTCAAATTTCTAAAGTTGTGGAGCCCTTTTGAAGGAAAGGTTTCTCGTGGAGCCCCAAAGAAACTTTTGGACACAGGGACCAATTTCCATTTTAAAATTTGATAGATGGGCTGGGCCAGTGGCAGATGGATGGAGAATGTTTGTGTGAACTAATTGGGAAAAAATGAACAAACCCCTATGCATACTGAACATATTTTTCGACAACACATTGAACATATCCTGTTTGTAGTCTGAAAGAAAGATCAATAGAACATTTAAAATGAATCTTTGTTTATATTTATGTTAACTAACATAAACCTTTCTATTTCAGTGGAAGACATATTTAACAGATATCCTCCCAGCCTTTGTAACAACAACAACAATAGGAGCAACTGCAGGGGTCATCTAGTCCTACCCCATTCTACCATGAAGGATAAGTACAATCAAAGCACCCCCAACAGATAGCTACCCAGCCTTTGTGAGATTAAAAACAAGAGCAACCCTAGGGACCATCCAGTCCTACACTATTCTGCCATGCAGGAAAAGCACAATCAAAGCACCTCCAACTGATGGCCTGTTATAGTAACAACAACAAAAATAACAAGAGCAATCCCGTGGGACATCCAGTCCAACCACATTCTACCATGCCACCCTGAGTCCCCTTTTGGAGGGAGAAGGGCGGGGTATAAATATAGGAAATAAATAAATAAATGAATAATAAACACACTAAAAGCACTCCCAACAGATGGCTATCCAGCCTCTTATAACAACAGCAACAACAACAAACAACAACAAACAACAACAACCCCAGGGGCCATCCAATCCTACCCCATTCTGCCATGCAGGAAAAGCACAATCAAAGCACTCCACTCCCAACAGATGGCCACCCAGCATAGAATCATAGAATCATAGAATCAAAGAGTTGGAAGAGACCTCATGGGCCATCCAGTCCAACCCCCTGCCAAGAAGCAGGAACATTGCATTCAAATCACCCCTGACAAATGGCCATCCAGCCTCTGCTTAAAAGCTTCCAAAGAAGGAGCCTCCACCACACTCCGGAGCAGAGAGTTCCACTGCTGAACGGCTCTCACAGTCAGGAAGTTCTTCCTAATGTTCAGATGGAATCTCCTCTCTTGTAGTTTGAAGCCATTGTTCCGCGTCCTAGTCTCCAAGGAAGCAGAGAACAAGCTTGCTCCCTCCTCCCTGTGGCTTCCTCTCACATATTTATACATGGCTATCATATCTCCTCTCAGCCTTCTCTTCTTCAGGCTAAACATGCCCAGTTCCCTAAGCATCTTATAGTAATAACAACAACAATAACAGCAATCCCATGGGACATTCAGTCCAACCCCATTCTGCCATGCAGGGAAAGCAAAATCAAAGCGCTCCCAACAGATGACGACCCAGCATAATCAATTATCATCAAACCAGGATGTACTTGCCATGAAGAAAGCTGAATTATGTGACCTTTTATGAAAAAGCTAATACAGTACATATTTTCTTGTGTATTTGTTACTATATTTATACTGCAGGATGTTAAATTACTAAATTCTGTATAATTTATTATTCTTTTGCTTTTTATTTTAAGGAATAACATTAGGTAAAATAGTGTTAAAGACAAAACTTGAAATGAATTTATGCATAGGCTCTGCAACATACACTGAAATTATATACAAATGTCATTACGGTTGTATAAGAACTTTATAAAACTCACAATCATGGGTTTAAAAACATTCAACTCAAAGTGGCCATTGCTTCCTCCAACTGTAACAGCAACATGATTTCCCATCACCTGAGCTGCCACCATGGTTATGGCCTCACACTGAGTTGGGTTCACTTTTCCTGTAAAAGGAGAATATCGGGGAGGAGGGATAGATTAATCAAGTAATTTCCCATTCCTTCTGTCTACTCTCTCAAACTGGATGTTAAAAGCAACTAAAATATTATTTGAAGAAATTATACCTAAAGACTTGAATGTAAACACAAGTAGCCTTGTTCATAGGCATATGTCTATCAGGATTTAACAATTCCAAACTAAGCTGAGACGTTAATGTAACTAAAACTGATTAGAGGGCTTACATAAAATAATTCAGGAATACACCAATAGTAAAATAAAAATCATGTGCCATTTAGCAGTCATACAGTATATAAGATTTACACAAATTATACTAATTATCCGCAAAAAGAATTCTACTAGACATGTTTGTTACACTCCTAAATGCTGGACTATTTTATCTCCCAGAAGTACTAAAATTATTTCATCTATTACTTGTGATCAACCTATTAGCATAAGTATGCTCTTGTGACCAAGCCCCATCTACACTGACCATTTAATGCTGCACAGCATTATATCATGCATTTCAATTTAGTTAAACTGCATTATATGAGTATATACTGACCATATAATGCAGTTTGAATTACATTGAATGGTCAGTATAGATGCGACCCAAGATAGGCAGGAGCAAAATTTCCATATAAAGTTGTCACGGTCACTCAATCTGTGCTAAGCTATTTCTATATATTGCAAGCAGAAAAATATCACCATAAGATTGTATCTGAAGAAAAGATTTGGTAGACATGTTATAATGAGCATATTACAATAACTTCAATACATGGCACACCAATATTTTGGTTTTATTTGCACAAGACCAATGAGAAAACCTGTTGGGTTGTTGTAGGTTTTTTCGGGCTATATGGCCATGTTTTAGAGGCATTTTCTCCTGACGTTTCGCCTGCATCTATGGCAAACATCCTCAGAGGTAGTGAGGTCTATTGGAACTAGGAAACTGGGTTTATATATCTGTGGAATGACTAGGGTGGGACAAAGGACTCTTGTCTGTTGGAGCTAGGTGTGAATGTTTCAACTGACCACCTTGATTAGCATTTGCTGGCCTGGCAGTGCCTGGGGCAACCTCTTGTTGAGAGGTGATTAGATGTGCCTGATTGTTTACCCTCTGTTGTTTTGCTGTTGTGATTTTCGAGTTTTTTAATACTGGTAGCCAGATTTTGTTCATTTTCATGGTTTCCTCCTTTCTGTTGGAATTGTCCACATGCTTGTGGATTTCAATGGCTTCTCTGTGTAGCCTGGCATGGTGGTTGTTAAGAGTGGTCCAGCATTTCTGTGTTCTCAAATAATATGCTGTGTCCTGGATGGTTCATCAGGTGCTCTGCTATGGCTGTCTTCTCTGGTTGAAGTAGTCTGCAGTGCCTTTCATGTTCCTTGATTCGTGTTTGAGCAATGCTGCGTTTGGTGGTCCCTATGTCGACTTGTCCACAGCTGAATGGTATACGGTAGACTCCTGCAGAGGTGAGAGGATCCCTCTTGTCCTTTGCTGAACGTAGCATTTGTTGGATTTTGTTGGTGGGTCTGTAGATAGTTTGTATGTTGTGTTTCCTCATCAGCTTTCCTATGCGGTCAGTAGTTCCCTTGATGTATGGCAAGAACACTTTTCCTCTGGGCGAATCTTTGTCTTTACTCTCGTGGCTTGTTCTCGGTCTTCGAACCCCACCTCCTCCAAGATGAACTGAACCACCTAAACTGGGCTCTACAGGCCAATGGATACTCCACATCAGACATCAGAAGACCTGCAAGACCGAGAACAAGCCACGCAGGCGAAACGTCAGGAGAAAATGACTCTAGAACATGGCCATATAGCCCGAAACAACAACCCAGTGATTCCGGCCATGAAAGCCTTCGACAATACAGAAAACCTGTTGTTCTTTACTCACGCTACCTGGCATAATGCTGCTTCCAGGTTCATTTTCAGGCAAGATTAGCTCTCCTAGACCAGATCGCGGTCCAGATCCAAGGAAACGGATGTCATTGGCTATCTTCATCAAGCTGCAGGCAACCGTGTTCATTGCCCCACTCAGTTCAACTAGGGCATCATGAGCAGCCAGGGCCTCAAATTTGTTTGGGGCAGTAACAAATGGCAAGCCTAAGGACATAATGAGATTTTAAAATGGTAAAACATTACCTTTCTATCAATCTACTCTGATGTTTAATTCACAGACCAAAAAGTCTGAAACTATCTACTTATGTAGTTCAACTTATTATCACCCCACAGTGTATACTCTTCCTTCAGCATCCAAACAATTAATGGGCATATTTAGCTTGAAGAAGAGAAGGCTGAAAGGAGATATGATAGCCATGTATAAATATGTGAGAGGAAGTCACAGAGAGGAAGGAGCAAGCTTGTTTTCTGCTTCCCTGGAGACTAGGACACGGAACAATGGCTTCAAACTACAAGAAAGGAGATTCCATCTGAACATGAGGAAGAACTTCCTGACCGTTCAGCAGTGGAACTCTCTGCCCCGGAATGTGGTGGAGGCTCCTTCTTTGGAAGCTTTTAAACAGAGGCTGGATGGCCATCTGTCAGGGGTGCTTTGAATGCAATATCCCTGCTTCTAGGCAGGGGGTTGGACTGGATGGCCCATGAGGTCTCTTCCAACTCTATGATTCTATGAAAAGAAATCAGAGCTGGCAAACACAAACTAAAAGAGAAAATACCCAATTCCATTTTATATCTTTAAGTCAATGCTTTGTACCACCTCAAAATATGGGACATCTACCTTAAGCCTTTTAATGTTGCAGACTCCAACTATTCTATGCTTAGTAGAGAATTCAGAATGGCTAATTTTAAAAATTAAGGTAATATTTCTAGCTTTGGTAATTGCTCGCTTGATAGCTGTGATGACCCAGGAAGCAGTTGGTTAGTAATGCTTCCTGCTTTGCTATTGTGGTATCCTGATTTACAAAGAAAACTGGAGATGAAATACTAAAAAGGGGGTTTCGAGTTAATACCTTTGGTAATTAGCAATTATGACCTCTTTAAAACTTCATTGTTCTAAAAACCTGGACCGGGAAAACAAGAATGGCTCCTTTCATGTCCCATCTTACCGGTGAGTGCAGCCACTTTAGCAGCCACCTTCTCAGCAAAACCAATTCTTGTATTCAGACCTGTGCCGACCGCAGTGCCACCAGCTGCCAGTTCATAAACCCTTGGCATGGCTGACTGGATCCTAGCGATGCCATACTTGATTTGTTGCACATAAGCACTAAATTCCTTGGAAGGGGAGAGATGCATACATGTGTGAGCACAATGAGGGCAAATTCTCATTTCAAATAACATATACCATATATACTCGAGTATAAGCCAACCCAAATATAAGCCGAGGCACCTAATTTTACCACAAATAACTTGGAAAACATATTGACTCAAGTATAAGCCGAGGGTGGAAAATGCAGCAGCTACTGGTAAAATTCAAAATAAAAATAGATACCAATACAATTACATTAATTGAGGCATCCGTGGGTTAAATGTTTTTGAATATTTACATAAAACTGTAATTTAAGATAAGACTGCCCAACTCTGATTAAACCATTATTCTAAACTTCTTCAATGTAAATGTGCTTATGTATCCTTCCAATAATAATAGAGTAAAATAATAAATGTAATAATAACAACAATAATAGAGTAAAATAATGGAAATGTAATAACAGTAATAACAGAATAATAAATGTAATAATAATAATAATAATAATTGAATAATAAATGTAATAATACTAATAATAGAGTAAAACAATAAATGTAATAATACTAATACAAATAGTAATAATTGAGTAAAATAATAAATGTAATAAAATAATAACAGAGTAAAATAATAAATAACCTTGAGTCCACAGCAAACAAGATCACTCTGCTGGCTGTTGTATTGGATCACACTTCGGACACTTCCCAAGTGTCTAGGACTGTGTGATGTATTATTATTATTATTATTATTATTATTATTATTATTATTATTATTAGAAACACAACAAGATGAGTCCACAGCAGACACTCTGCTGGCTGTTGTATTGGATCACACATCAGACACTTCCCAAGCGTCTAGGGCTGTGTGATGTATTGGCAAATAATGTGTGCAGATCCCAGTAAGGTGGCCTTTTGCAGCTGGCAGATGGTAATTTTGTCAGCACCGATTGTGTTTAAGTGCAGGCCAAGTCTTTAGGCACTGCTCCCAGTGTGCCGATCACCACTGGAACCACCTTGACTGGCTTGTGCCAGAGTCTTTGCAGTTCGATCTTTAAATCTTCATATCATGTCAGCTTTTCCAGTTGTTTCTCTTCAATCCTGCTGTCACCTGGGATTGCAACATAGACAATCCATACTTTGTTTTTTAACACAATCATGAGATCAGGAGTATTGTGCTCTAAAACTATCTCTGATTTCGGAAGTCCCAGAGGAGTTTGACGTGTTCATTTTCTGTAACTTTTTCAGGCTTGTGGTCCCACCAGTTCTATTATTATTATTATTAGTATTATTATTATTATTATTATTTTGCTAAAATGTTGACCTATTTATTTTTATGATGCAAGAACCTATCCTATTCCTTCCACGTTATTTCTCCCTCTGGAACCAAATTTTCTGCGATTATCCAGGAACATGGATGGTTTTATTTTACTGTATATTGGTTGTAATATTCTTATAGTGTATGTTTTATGTAATAGATTATGTTGTTGTTTATGTACTGATTTTATTTTGTTGCTGTGTTGTTGGGCTTGGCCCCATGTAAGCCACCCCGAGTCCCCGCTGGGGAGATGGTGGCGGGGTACAAATAAAGTTTTTTAAAAAATATTATTATTATTGTACGTTTTCCAGGCTCTATGGCCATTTTGCAGAAGCATTCTCTCCTGACATTTCAACTGCATCTATGGCAGGTATCCTCAAAGGTTGTGAGGTGACCTCATAACCTCTGAGGATGCCTGCCATAGATGCAGGTGAAAAACTTATAGCCTTAAAAATTTACAACAACCCAGCGATTCCAGCCATGAAAGCTTTCGATAATACATCCAGGAACATCCAGGAACATGTTAGGTACAGATGTATTCATATATGCAAAGAACCCACCCCCCCCCCCCAAATTGAACAAAGGATATGTACCTGCCCAAGTGTAAGGGGAACTGCATCCTGTGTGTGAGTACGTCCAATTTTGATAATTTTGGAAAATTCTCTCGACTTGGCATCAAGAGCATCATGAAGTTTTTGTAGCCCTGGTAGCAGCACTTCATTAACTTCTTGTGCAGCAGCGATATGCATTGCAGTTGGAAAGGTGTCATTTGAGCTCTGTTAACATTCAAACACAACACATTTGTTATTTATCAGCATCTCACAATGAAATCCTGTCTGTGCAACTATTGTGAAAAACACTCTTACGCTATATATTATAAATTAGAACAAGCTACTTGCTTTGTAATGGTGCCACTCACACCATTAGGAAAATCAGGTATTCAGGCAGGCATACTCCCAAGCTGACTCACAGTGTAGCACAGGGGTCTTCAAACTAAGGCCCTGGGGCCAGATACGGCCCTCCAAGGTCATTTATCTGGCCCTCGCTCAGGGTCAACCTAAGACTGAGACGACTTGAAAGCACACAACAACAACAACAATCCCATCAAAAGCAGGCCCACACTTCCCATTGAAATACTAACAAGTTTATATTTGTTAAAATTATTCTTCATTTTAATTATTGTATTGCTTTTAAGTATTATTTGCACTACAAATAAGATATGTGCAATGTGCATAGGAATTCATTCATGTTTTTTTTTAATTATAATCCGGCCCTCCAACAGTTTGAGGGACTGTGATCTGGCCCTCTGTTTAAAAAGTTTGAGGACCCCTGGTGTAGCACAATTTAGGAAAAGCACTCCCACATAGTAAATGGGTTAAGTGCTTCTGTTGTTTCCTATCTCACTGGTTTTTGTGCATGTGTGTGTGTGTGTGTTTTGTTTTGGGTTTTTTTGCAATAATGTGAAGAGTACTTATAATCAGCTATCCATATCCATGGGTTCTGTATCCATGAATTCAACCATCTATGGTTTGAAATTACTTAAAAAAAATAAAAAGCAGGCCTTGATTTTGCCATTTTATACAAGGAACACCATTTTAATGGTTTAGTATATATAATGAAACATGAGCATCCATGGATTTTGATAAACACACAAAGTCCGGAATCAAATCCCAGAGAATACCATAGACCTACTGCACAAGAACAATTTTCTGATGAACTTGAAAGCTCTCTATTATGTTTACATGTGTTTTGTAAGTGGAAAATGAAATAGCTTGCCATGAAGAATGGAAATACTGACATCCCACCCTACAACATCCTGCATAATTGACTTGATGATTACTTTAAATGTTTAGAAGAGACTTTCTGATGTAGAATTAGAAAAAAATGTTTGGAAGCAGCACAAAGTGACCTGGCTTTTATTAACATGGTCGTTAGGATGCACTGGGTCCTTGCTCCCCAGTTTACCACCCAGTATCTCAATGGCTCTGTTGCTGATGACTTCATTAACATTCATGTTGGTCTGAGTTCCTGATCCGGTTTGCCACACCACCAATGGAAAATGATCATTTAATTTACCTTCAGATACCTACAAAAGAAACACATGACTGTTAGCTATACATTAAATCACAGTATCATCAGCACAAAATACTAAGGGAATATTAACAGTTATTTCCAGTTTTTCTTTACATATAATAATAAGGATTCCTCTTCCTGGAGGGCAAGGGTTTCACATATATACATATCTCATGGAGAAGGGGGGAAGAATGTTATCTCCATTTATAGAAAAACAGCCTTGGAAAATAAGAACATCTTGATCTTGCATAAAAGTTACAATGTCAGCTCCAACTGGACTCCATTAGGGATAACATTCTGAAATAAGGCTACCCATAGAGAAAAGCATCTTTCTTTCATATATGCAAATGTCACAAGAAATTCAATGTGCAGATTTGACAAATATGAATTTAATATGATGTGTTGGAACGAATGGAAGAATAGACGGATGGTGGTTGGAGTTAATAATTTTGGAAACACCAGTATAATATTAAGGCCTGCAATGACTAACTACCTGCTTGCTGGACTCACTAATGAGAAACCCTGATAAGAACTGGGGCAGTGATAACAGAAATGTTTGCAACATTCCTTATGTTAAGAAGTGGGTCAACACAAGCCTTGTGTTTGTCAACACCAATCAAGAAGAGTCAACATCTGGCCAGGAAACTGAGATGGATCCAGGATGGAAGATGTCTATCATTCATTTACAACTTTGGGACTACATCAGCAAAATATTCCTATAAAAGACTCAGTCTAATAATGCTCAAAAGTGTGACCGACCTGAGGAGTCTGGTTCACCCACCATGCTCTGCTCCATGGGAAGGAGAGAGATGGTGTATTCGGAGAGTGTCGGATATGCTATGGGAAAGCAAGATTCTGGACACTTTGGGGCTTCTTTCTCAAGGGAAGCAGAAGAAGTGCTTCTGGAGTCTTAGATTTTGTGCAGGCAGTCAGGCTCTGCTGTATGGAAAACAGATCTGGTCCTTGGCATTGTCCTTAGGGAAAGATGTTTTGGCATTTCGGCGTTTTGAAGTTTTGGCGTTATGGAAGTTTTGGAACTATACGTTGGCAGGCCGTTAGGGTCTGGCCTAACAGGTGCTTTTCCAAGCAGGGAGAAAAGGATATGGTAATATTTGAATGTCTGAGGATGAATGCATGTACATGTGGTGTGAATGTTGAGTGAAAATATATTTCCCCTTTGTTTGTTTGTTTACCAATATAATTGTACATCCAATGTAGTTGCACAGAATCTGTATGTCCAATGTCATTCTTTGTCTAAATGTTTTTCTGTAATCTGATATACCCTCTCACACTGGAAATTGCAATAAAAAGAGCCTATGCTTCAAAGTCATTGAGAAGTCATTCATGACACAGAGTGTTTCAGTTGATTAATTATACCATTTCAAAACAACCTCTGGTTATTTATTAAACAAATCAACTTTAAACCATGGGCATAAAAATTGTGTGTTGAACTTACCACTGTTCAATTTCAACCAGGAATCCTGCTTTAAAATAAAAACTAAACCTAAACAGAAATCCTCCTGAATATGAAAGAAAAATAGGAATAGGAGAATGTGGAAGACTGAAACTTCATGTACTCATGTACTTAGTTCATGTGTGAATATTCCTCCTTACCTCATCTGCTGCCTTTATAATAGCATTCGAAATCTTTGGATCAAGACCATAATCCTGATTTACTTCAGCAGCTGCTCGTTTTAGGACCCCAAAAGCTCTAATTACCTGGACCTAAGATTTAAAAGAACAATCTAAAAATGGTGGCAACTATACTTATGATACACAACAGTAAAGCTCAATTTTGGTTTTAGAGAACAAATCCTGGAATTACTCACCGGCATCCTTTCAGTTGCACTACCAATTTTAAAATTCATTGTGGATCTCACAGTCTGTGCACCATAGTATTTGTCATTTGGAACTTTGAGTTCACCAAAGGTGTCATATTCTATTCTGAAGGAAGATTGATTGGCCTGCAAAAGAAGAGCTAATGTCAAAGTGAGCCCACTTTGAATTAAATCTCCTACCCCAAGAAATCCAACAAAGAGTGTTGTTTTTAAAATCAACTTCACAAAGGACATGTGTCCAAATGCAATATATGCCACATGGTGTGGATAGCTCTCACAAAACAGTAGGCCTTTTTATTACAATGTTCTTGTACAAAAAACAAAATGACCCCTGTAGCATTTTCTCAAACTGTGCTCCTCCAGTTGTTTTGGATTTCAGCTCCCAGAGATCCCAGCCACCTTACCAGCTGTTAAGAGTATGAGGAGCTGAAGTCCAAAACATCTGGAGGAGCACAACTGAGAAACTCTGCCCTAGCTAGTTCTTGTGACTGAAAGGGAGTGTTGGCTCTCAAAAAGATGAATTTTGTATCTTAAAGGGATAGCAGCAAGATATGACATTCTCCCAAGCTGTTGATTCTTCTCTACTGCGTAAAAAAATTGAGAATTGCAATTGCCCCACATCTATTATTTCACTGTACCAATATGACCAATACCTATGGTTTCACTAATCTGTATCTGACAAAATTTGTTCTCTCCAGGAATTTTCTAAGTCCATCAGGTATGATCTCATCATTGAGCTTCACCAGTGACACTACGATAATTTCCAGCAGACACAGTTCATTCCAATGGGGTTCATTGTTCACAGTTTTCTGTTTCCACAGAACCTATGCCCATGAATAATATGGTCATATGTTATAGAACTAGTTAAGTTAACCATCTCAGCCAGTGCCATAACCATTTTTTTTCGGGGGGGGGGGGGGGAGATTGAAAAAAAAAGCAGATCATGAAGAGTAGTTCCATAACACAAAATAATTTAAATAGTATGGTTCATTCTATATTGTATATAGCAGGGGTCCTCAAACTAAGGCCCGGGGGCCCTTCAAGGTCATTTATCCGGCCCTCGCTCAGGGTCAACCTAAGTCTGAAACTACTTGAAAGCACAACAACAACAACAATCCTATCTCATCTGCCAAAAGCAGGCCCACACATCCCACTGAAATACTAATAAGTTTATATTTGTTAAAATTGTTCTTCATTTTAATTAGTGTATTGTTTTAAAGTGTTTTTTGCCCTACAAATAAGGTATGTGTAGTGTGCATAGGAATTAATTCATTTTTTTTCAAATTATAATCTGGCCCTCCAACAATGTTGGGGACTATGACCTGGCCCTCTGTTTAAAAAGTTTAAGGACCCCTGGTATATAGAGTTAATTAAATCAATTTAATGTTTGCTTCTCATAGACTTAGCATGGAAATTTGGTTAGCCAGTTAACATTCATGAGTAAACCAGGTTTTTTAACCTGAAAAATTTGGGTGGGGGTGTGTGAGTGACTCCTACCCCCCCCCCCTCCGGCTACAGCCTTGAACTCAGCAATCCCCTTGTATGTCACAAATAAGGATGATACCATCACATTGGAGTTTAAACAAAATGTAACTACCATATTTCATTGCAAAATAGTTGCATTCACTCACTCGGACGCTTCAATCAGCATTTCTGGAAGAGAGTGGGGAGAAGATGGATGGGTGGTGAAGTGAGTGAGTGGGAGGGTGGTTCTTTGGGTGGGCTCTCAGCCTGGTTCTCAGCCTGATAATGAGCAGGCAGGGAAACAGGCTGACACTAACAAACAGACTGACCTTGACGATATGGGAACTTTAGATTGGGCTGACTGGTTGAAATTCCGAATTCGAAGGAGGGAATAGCTAACAAGACGGAGGCCAGAGGCCAAAGAAACGCCTTCATGCTTTGCAAAGGGTATTAAACAGTGTGTTTGTGACCAGATGTTTGTCAAAGCGGCTTCGCGTTTACCTAAGGAGCTTGCCTAAACTAGGCTGAATTATCTTGCAGTTTTGTTGTTCATGGTTCCAGGACTTTGTCATGTTCTCTTGGGTTTTGCTTTGCTGATGCCTTTTTGGATTAAGCTTCAAGTGCTATGTTATATTGATCGTTTGGAGCATTAACCTTTGCTTTTAAGAACTTTTAACCTTTTATTTTTAATAAATCATAAAGACTTCTGGCTGTGTGCAGTTTGGTGTTCTTCAACAAGGTGAATCTACTCTGAGGTGCAACATAGTGGATGGATAGGTGAGTGAGTGATGCAGGTGAGTGAGTTTTGGGGCGGGTGGGTGACTGGATGGATGTTTACGGGGGGGGGGGGGGGTCGGGGTCCCTACTGGTAAATCAAAGGTACAACTATTATATGCGAAACTAAAAAATATCAAAATCAGGACCCAAAAATGGGGGTGAAACAATTATGTGATGAAATACAGAAAGCTATCATAAAGAATGTCTTCTAGAAACCATATAGGAAAGCTCAAAAGCACAGCAGCAGTAGGACGGTGAATGTAAAATGAAGAAATAACTTCTGTCTTCTGTACATTCTTAATGGAATAATAGTGTTTGTATGAGAGAGTGATCAATGAAGACATCGTAGATCAGTACACTGCCCAACCCGATAGCAAGGGCTTTTTGTAACATTTCATTAGTAACCCATTGCTAAAGTTAATGGGTACTGTTTCATCAAAGTTGAGCTGGACTTGTGATACTTTTGCTGTTTAAACATTAACTGTATCAGTACGAAGAATTGCATAAAACTATCTCAGAAGGTCAAAAGGATTTCCTCAGAAATCTTCAATCCTATCACATGTCTCTAAGGCACGACTTTAAAACAAAGAACAGGACAGCAGCAAAGAGGGTGAAGAGATTTATAAAAGAGGTGTATAAAAGAGGTGTGAAAAGGCCCAAATTGACTTTCCCAAATTGATGTTAACTTTTTTAAACGTAGGTTCTAAAACAGCACCAGACAGAATTTCAGATACAATAATCTTAGGAAGTTTTTCTTCTACTAGTATACTTTCTAATTCTTGCCTGGAATGTAAAAGACAACATTGTTTTACAATGTTTAGAGCCTATAATGCTCTTTAAAGGACTTTTATCATCATATTGCTACTGAAATGTTGAAGAGAAGTGTGTGAACATACTGTTAAGGCTCTGACATGAAGGAATGCCAAATCTGTAATGATAGTTGAATATTGCCTGACCTGAAAATGTAACAGTTCTTCACATATCTCAAAAAATTAAGTGTTTTGTGTATTTTAATATGTATTTTATGGAAATATGTTTTAATATGTATATTCTAAGGAATGTTTTTAAATTATTATGTGTTTTGGTTATGTGTTTTAGCAATGTTGCAACCCACCTCGAGCCATGTAAGAAATAAAATAATAATAATAATAATTATTATTATTATTATTATTATTATTATTATTATTATCATCAAGTGGCTAGTGAAAATGGTTAGCTAAAGCAACTATGGCAACTGGTATGTCTACAGAACAAATGTAGTTCCCCTCTTGCCAACTGATGTGAGACAGACATTTCTCTGCTGCTTCATTTTTCTACAATATAATTTTCATTTAAAAAATATAATGTTCCATATTTATTTATTTATTTATTTGCTACATTTATATGCCGCCCTTCTCACCCCAAAGGGGACTCAGAGCGGCTTACAAGGTGTGTGTATATGTGTGTGTATATATATATACACACACACTTATACATACAATACATTATATCATGAGTACAGTACAATATCAGCGCTATACATCACTATATTGTTCTATACAATTATACTGTATTATTATTAGTAATATTACATGTAATATAAAATATATTATTATAATATAATATTATTATTAATATGATACTGTATGATAATGCAGTTTTGAAATTTTAATTATCTTTTTTTAAAAATGAAACAATTGAAGGAAAGGAGGAAACATTTATAGCTTTACTCTTTCTTTGGCTGCCACCGAAAGTGTACTACCAGGAGAACGAAGCGGGATGAGAAGACCGCCTCTAAAACACACCCTGAAAGATAGATCACTAGTACAAAGGATCTAGACCAGGCATAGGCCAACCTCGGCCCTCCCTCCAGTTGTCTTGGACTTCAACTCCCAATCTGGACTTCAACTCCCAATTGTGGGAGTTGAAGTCCAAAACAACTGGAGGGAGGGCCATAACATTAGTAACCAAATATATAGATTTTTTTTTCAAAAGGCAATACTCAAATAGCAATATTTCCCTCAGCAAATACATATCAGCCTAATAGTCTTTGGGCCTGTTAAACATAGCATGCTAATAGTTTCCAATATTTTATTGTCTTTAAAATTAATTGGAAAGCAATGGCAAATATTGCCAACACACTGTAATAGAATAGCCATAAGTCATAGTTGACTAGAAGGCAACCACAGTAACTGTTGTGAGGGAGTCTTCGAGTAGTGATACTACTGGGAGTATTAGGAGGGGAAGAAAGACTACTCGTGAGTAAGACTCCGATGAGGAGCAACAGAGAAAGCGGATCCGGAAAATACTTATGGAATCCAGTGTTGATGAATCATTTGTGGGCTTTGCAGGGAATAACGGGTCTGAGACTGAGGAGAGTGATATGGCAAGTTCAGAGGATGAAGAAATGGATTGGACTAACGTATGGGAGGTTCAGGCCATCTGTGAAGAGCCCACAAGTAGCGGTACATTTGTGGGTTTCTCTGGAGGAGAGGATTGGCACACTGGGGATCCGGTTGAATCTTGGGGAGTTATGGTTTTGGATAGAAGATGGAGAGACTGGAGAGATCAGCAAGGGGCTTCAGGTGGAAGGAGAAATGGTGGGGCGTTGTCTGATTTCAGTTCAGAGGAGGAATTGGGGCAAGGGGCTTCAGGAAGATTTGTAAATAAAAGTGGGTTTGGGAAATGGGGACTCCTTGCAGTCGGCAAAGTGTTGATGGGTGTCTGTTCCTGGGAGCTGTGTTTAGGAAGATGTGTTTGGGAAGACTTCTGTGGATGTAAGTTTAAACCAGATTATCCACGGCTTTGGTGGGCTGGAACTGTGAGGGTTTTCTCTGGACTGCTTTGTGCTGATCTTTATGCATTAGCTGCTTAGCTGCCATTCTCCGTTTTGGCTTTGTGTAAGATCTGGACTGGATTTTCGTGTATGCTGACTTTTCCCTCTACTACCCAGATTGGATTCACTACGCTTGCTTCTTTGGGACGACGACTTTGTTTGGACTGACTTCACGGTGGATGACCTCGGTGTTTCTGATGACTCTTGTTTGCTGTGATGACCCTTTGTGTGCTGAGACGACCTTCGTTTGTTTTGAGTGCTTTTTCTTGCTGCTTGCATAACTTTAAATTTAAACTGGATTATATTCTGGTTTAATCTGGGTTATTTTCCAGGTCTTGTTTTTTGGCCCAATTATGGGTAATTTTATGTTTCATACTGAAGAATAAGTGTTTTGAGCCTTTCTGAGTTATTTTTTAGCTTCTTTTTGATTGTTAACTAATAAACTGTACTTTAATTAATATTGCTCTGGTGTTTTAGCGGGTCTGTCTTGCAACAGTAACTGTATGTACACGTTTGCTGAAATGCCAGTTCTTAAGAAACTAGCCCATAAAATAATTTCAACATAATTAATTTGAATTAATTATGATTCACTGAAACCCTCGTCCCCACACACTAATATTCAAGTTTGAATAAAAGAGAATCATAATGATGGATCTAGAGAAGAATAGTGGCAAGGTGTATTTTAAAGTTTTTTTCCAATACAGGTCAAATATAGCATGGATTATGAAATCCCAATTTAGAGCTATAGAAAATTTTAGGATCCCAAAGTTTTCTAGAAAACCCTGATCCATTTTTGTGCTATGTAAGAAGTAGTCTAATTGTTTCAATGTTTTAGTCCTATGGAGGCAGAACTGCCTGTGTATTGCTTCACTTGTGGAACAACCCAGGTAGTGACCTCCAATGCTGTATGGGAGAAAGACAGCTTTGGTCTTCAGTCTATAGGGCATAGCTTTCCAAACACTTCATGTTTGTGACATACTTTTGAGACATGCATCATTTTGTGACATGGTAATTCAGTTTTCCTAGCAAAACTGGAGTTAAACCAACCCCTTACGAGAGATACGGATACAGAAATATCCGTATTTACCTGAGTCTAATGTGCCATCAAAGTGAATGTGCACCTCAATTTTTTTTCGAAAAACCCTGAAACCAAAAAAGTATTTGCTGACAAATGTAATGGACGACAGCAAAATATGCACTCTTAGTAATATGGCCATTACAGTTGCTGCCTGCTTAGAATTGTTTCTTTACAAACATAAGTGTTAAAGCACCAAAACTTCCAACAATGGAAAATAAAACCTTGGGGTGCATATATACTGTAGAACAGGAGTCCTCAAACTACGGCCCAGGGGATGGATACGGCCCTCCAAGGTCATTTACTCGGCCCTCACTGAGGGTCAACCTAAGTCTGAAATGACTTGAAAGCACACAACAACAACAATCCTATCTCATCAGCCAAAAGCAGGCCCACACTTCTCATTGAAATACTAATAAGCTTATATTTGTTAAAATTGTTCTTCATTTTAATTATTGTATTGTTTTAAAGGGGGTTTTTTTTGCACTACAAATAAGATATGTGCAGTGTGCATATGAATTCATTCATGTTTTTTTTTTTTCAAATTATAATCCGGCCCTCCAGCAGTTTGAGGGATTGTGATCTGGCTCTCTGTTTAAAATGTTTGAGGACCCCTGCTGTAAAATGAATCCACTTTAACTGCCTTAGTTCAATGCTATGGAGCCATGGGGGCAGTTGTTTTACAAGGCCTGAGTCTCCTTTGCCAAAGAATGTGGATGTCTCACCAAACTACAAATCCCAGAATCACATATCATTGAGCCATGGCCATAACATTACAGATGACACCCCTCAAATAGGAGCTATAGGTGCTCCTGAAGTAACTTCCCCAATTGCTTTTGCGCTGCACTAAGATTACACTATTACACAAATCTAATATGCACCCTAATTTTGACAAAGATGAACATTGTATTAGAGTAAATTGCAATAGCAAAATGTACAGGGACAGAATGTACAGGGACTGAATATCTATATATATATACTAGCTGTCCCCTGCCATGCGTTGCTGTGGCCCAGTCTCGTGAACTGGAAAAGAAAGTAATGGTTTCTAATCTATGTAATTTCTTTATGCTTGTAGGTAAACAATATTTCTTCTTTGTCAGTGTTGATGTGGAGAGTGCCTGATTTGCCTACTCTGGAATATGCAACATATCACTGTCCTTCTTTAGGGCTCCCTTTCAAATCTATGATACTATATCTCTCTGTGTGTCAATCATATCTATCTATATCTATGGCTGGATGGCTCTTTGTCAGGAGGGCTTTGATTAGATTTTCTTGCCCTGGTGAAGGGAGTTGGACTGGATGGCCTTAAGTATTTTCTGTTAATTTATTTACAGACCGTCATTAAAACATCATATTTCTAAATCACACTAAAACATAAAAACATTGGAACAATTAAAATGGCAAAAATACAATCATATGATTATAGTGTCAGTCGTCATCAAAGTCATTATTCGTCGTCATCCATCCATATCACAGGATCATGGCTCATTCGTTGAATGCCAATCCCCAAAGCCAGGTTTTCACCTGTTTCCTGAACGTTAAGATCGAAGGGGCAGTTCTGATCTCCAGTGGAAGGGAGTTCCGGAGTCAAGGGGCCACCACCGAGAAGGCCCTGTCTCTCGTCCCCACCAGCCGCGCCTGTGAGGCCGGTGGGATCGAGAGCAGGGTCCCTCCAGACGATCTTAGTAATTTTGATGGCTCATAGGGGAGGATACGTTCGGACAGGTAAATTGGGCCGGAGTCGTTTAGGGCTTTATAGGTTGGTCATGGGAGTTCTGTGTGGGAAGTTTGCCCCAATACTGTCGTTTGAGGGGTTCAGAACGCTTTTTGATTGTAGATGACCTATAAATCCCAGTAACAACTTCCAAATGTCAAGGTCTATTTTCCCCAAACTCCATATGTGTTCATATTTGGGCATATGGAATATTAGTGGCAAGTTTGGTGCAGATCCATCATTGTTTGAGCCCAAAGTGTGCTCTGGATGTAGGTGAACTACAACTCCCAAACTCAAGGTCAATGCTCACCAAACCCTTCTAGTGTTTTCTGTTGGTCATGTTATACCACGTTTGGTTCAATTCCATTGTTGTTATTATTATTATTATTATTATTATTATTATAACTTTATTTGTACCCCGATAGCATCTCCCGAAGGACTCGATGCGGCTTACATAGGCCAAGGCCTCAAAACACAATACAACAATACAATACCTAAAGCAAATTAAAAACAGTTAAGCAGTATGAACAACAGACAATAAACAATACATCAAGACACTATAAAACTGGGCCGGGCCAGAGTAATGGGTATAAGGTTAAAAGTGCTGATGTGGCAAGAGGTATATAGGATTATAAATAGGTGCAGTGTGCAGAGTGCAGCAATCTTAGTTCTACTAAAGTGCTTCTAGGACTTGGTATTAGAGTTTCCTAATCTGGGAAGGCACATCGGAACAGCCAGGTCTTCAAGTTCTTTCTGAAGACTGCCAATGTAGGGGCCTGTCTAAGATCTTTTGGGAGGGCATTCCAGAGTCGGGGGGCCACCACAGAAAAGGCCCTGTCTCGAGTCCCCACCAAGCGCGCTTGCGACGCAGGTGGGATCACGAGCAGGGCCTCTCCAGATGACCGAAGTGAATACGTGGGTTCGTAGATGGAGATGCGGTCACGCAGGTAGGGTGGTCCCAAACCGTTCAGGGCTTTGTAGGTAAGCACCTGCACCTTAAATTGGCAGGAGGTATGTAGGGTGGGGTTCAGAATGCTCTTTGATTGCAGGTGAAGTATAAATCCCAGCAACTACAACTCCCAAATGACAAAATCAAAAGATTTTGAGTTAAGGACATACATTGGGTTGTTAGGTGTATGTTGTCCAAATTTGGTGTCAAGTGGCCCACTGGTTTTTGAGTTCTGTTAATCCCACAAACGAACATTACATTTTTATTTATATAGATAAGACCCGGGGTCTGGAGAAAAAGTGCTGAGGAGGAAAGGCGCCTTGTGTGGAAAAGACTGAAGAAACTCTGGCTTTCTGGCCACAAAGAAGAGTTGCAACCACCACCACCCCTCCACGCACACACAAACACACCCCATCTCCACCACCACCTTGGCCTTTTCCTAAGCACCCAGCTCTTCTGCCCAAGGTGACCTCAATGAGATCCTCTCCCTTCCAGAGGCTCCTCCCCTCCGCTCCCCTCCCCTCCGCCGCGCGCTCACCATCCTTCTCTGCGGGGGGCGGCCGCGAGGGCAAGCCAGAAAGTGCGCGTGAGCAGCCCGCGCACAGCCGAAGCGAAGCTGCAAATAAAGAAGCGAGCGGAGCATGGCAGCTGTGGAAGGCCCGGCAGTCCAAAGTATGGGGAGGGGCTTGCGAACGGAGCAACGGGTCAGCCAATGGGAAGAAAGGCGGAGCGAGCGAGGCAGCGACCCCCTCACAAGCACATCCAGCCCAGTTCAAAGGGGAGCCAGGCGAGAGAGGCGCATGCGCACGCCTCACTTCCCATGCACCTGCGCAGTAGCAACGGAGACGCCCCTGGGAGGCCGAGGCCTGTGAAGGAGCAGGAGCGGGTTCTCTATTGGCTGAGGCGTCTGCTTCATTTATTTATTTGTTTACTGCGCTTATATACCGCAATTCTCAGCCCTGGGGCGACTCATTGCGGTGTACAACATGACAAAACAAGTGCAATCTATAAGCATAGTGCAAAACAGTCTACAATTCATCATAATCATAAAAAACATCTTATCAAAACAACAACATTACTACAAAATTACTACTACATTCCGAATCGTCTCATCGTCAAGCCACAATCCGATATCATTTCCGTTGTTCCATTCCTATGGTCAATTGCCAGTCATTGCACTTCTTGATCAAATGCCTTCTTAAATAGCCAGGTCTTTAACTTCCTGCGGAATATTAGCAGGGAGGGGGCTAGCCTGATGTCCACGGGAAGGGTGTTCCACAGCCGAGGAGCCACCACCGAGAAGGCCCTATCTCTCGTCCCCACCAGCCGTGCCTGTGAGGCGGGCGGGATCGAGAGCAGGGCCTCCCCGGAAGATCTCAAAGTCCTCGTGGGCTCATAGGCTGAAAGGCGGTCAGTTACGTATCTTGGGCTGGAACCGTTTAGGGCTTTATAGGCCAATGCCAGCACCTTGAATTGAGCCCGGTAGCAGATCGGCAGCCAGTGGAGCTGGTACAGCAGGGGAGTTGTATGCTCTCTACATCCCGCTCCTGTTAGTATCATGGCTGCCGCACGCTGGACCAGTTGGAGCTTCCGGGCCGTCTTCAAAGGCAACCCCACGTAGAGAGCGTTGCAGTAGTCTAAGCGGGATGTAACCAGAGCGTGGACTACCGTGGCCAAGTCAGACTTCCCAAGATACGGGCGCAGCTGGCGCACGAGCCTAAGCTGTGCAAATGCTCCCCTGGTCACCGCCGAGACCTGGGGCTCCAGGCTCAGCGATGAATCCAGGATCACACCCAAGCTGCGAACCTGCGCCTTCAAGGGGAGTGCAACCTCATCCAGCACGGGCTGTAACCCTATGCCCTGTTCGGCCTTGCGACTGACCAGGAGTACCTCTGTCTTGTTCATTCGGCTCCAGCAGGCGGGAAAAGAGCCAGGATGCCAGTTTAATTGTGTAGTCCTTACTTTGAAAGTAGTGGTTGTACTGTGTTTTGCCACAAAAACTTTGTTAAATGTGGATGTTAAATTGATGGACAGCAAAATGTGCTATTAAACGATGTCCCTTGCACAAAGACAAAGTTTTTACAATTTAATAAACTTTCACCATGTTTTTAATTATAGAACCAAATAAGAAATGGCATTTATAACTCAGGAACAAAACTCATAGGGTAGAATATTAAATGTATTAGATCACTGGCTGGCTACAGAGGGGTACATCTTCATTTCTAAGCCGAAGAACCAGAATTGACCGTAGTGACTTCCAAGGTCATGTGGCTGGCATGACTGCATGGAGCTGTTACCTCCCTGCCGGAGCGGTACCTATTTATCTACTCACATTTGCATGTTTTCAAACTGCTAGGTAGGCAGAAGCTGGGGTTAACAGTGGGAGCTCACACCCTCCCTGGATTCGAACCTTCGACCTTTCGGTCAGCTCGGCTCCTTTGCCCCCTAAACCAGTTCTAAAAGCAGAGAGAAACAAAACCTGGACTGGATTCCTAGCCAGAGAAGTTCTGCCTTTTCCCGCAAAGCAGAAACTCCAGCTCCATGTGACTGCTTTCCCTGAGATTGCAGTCCAGCCTGGTGCAGCAGAGCCTCAGCCTAAACAGCTAGGACTGTCTTGCTTAGGCGATCCCTCATTGTCCGAGGATGATGGTCCTCCAAGTGCGGTGTCCTGGCGGTGGGTCCATAGATAACTGTGGAGCCCTATTCTTGATCTGCATCTTCTTCCACAGTGAGGGCATCGATTTCCAGGTGGAAGGCGGATGTGCCTTCCTCTTGGCACGTTTCTCTTTCGCCCTCCATTCGTGCCTCTTCAAATTGTACAGCACTGCTGGTCACAGCTGACCTCCAGCTGGAGTGCTCAAGGGCCAGGGCGTCCCAATTCTCAGTGTCTATACCAGTTTTTAAGGTTGGTTTTGAGCCCATCTTTAAATCTCTTTTCCTGTCCTCCAACATTCTGTTTTCCATTCTTGAGTTCGGAATAGAGCAACTGCTTTGGGAGACGGTGGTCAGGCATCCGGACAACATGGCCAGTGCAGCGGAGTTGATGACGGAGGACTATCACTTTAATGCTTGTGGTCTTTGCTTCTTCCAGCACACCGACATTTGTCCACTTGTCTTCCCAAGAGATTTGCAGGATTTTCCGGAAGCAGCGCTGATGGAATCGTTCCAGGAATTCCATCTGTAGATAGTCCACGTTTTGCAGGCCTATAGCAGGGTTGGGGGTGGAGGACAATAGCTTTATAAACAAGCACCTTGGTATCCCTATGGATGTCCTGGTCCTCAAACAGTCTCTACTTCATTTGGAAAAATGCTGCACTCGCAGAGCTCAGGCAGTGTTGAATTTCAGTGTCAATGTTGACTTTTGTGGAGAGCTGGCTGCCAAGGTAGCGGAAATTATCAACATTTTCTAATGTTACACCATTAAGTTGTATTTCTGGCATTGGAGAGGGATTGGGTACAGCCTGTGTTAGATGGGGTTACACTCCCCCTGAAGACACAGGTTCGCAGCTTGGGAGTGATCCTGGACTCATCGCTGAGCCTGGAACCCCAGGTCTCAGCGGTGGCCGGGAGAGCTTTCGCACAATTAAAACTTGTGCGCCAGCTGCGCCCGTACCTTGGGAAGTCGGATCTGGCCACGGTGGTCCACGCTCTTGTCACATCCTGGTTGGATTACTGCAACGCACTCTACGTGGGGTTGCCTTTGAAGACTGCTCGGAAACTTCAACTAGTCCAACGGGAGGCAGCCAGATTGCTCACCGGAGCGGCATACAGGGAGCATACCACCCCCCTGTTATGCCAGCTCCACTGGTTGCCGATCCAATTCCGAGCACAATTCAAGGTGCTGGTTTTGACCTACAAAACCCTATACGGTTCCGGCCCAGTGTATCTGTCCGAACGGATCTCCCTCTACATCCCACCTCGGAGTCTAAGATCTTCTGGGGAGGCCCTGCTCTCGACCCCGCCTTTATCACAAGTGAGACTGGCGGGGACAAGGAGCAGGGCCTTCTCAGTAGTGGCCCCCCACCTGTGGAACTCACTCCCCGGGGAGATGAGATCAGCGACTTCCCTTCTCTCATTCAGGAAAAAGCTGAAAACTTGGATGTGGGACCAGGCTTTTGGAAACTCTGGCAGCTAAAAAGAAAGACCATAATGATGGGCAAATAATGAAGAAACCTATTGGACCTATGGAACTCGAAACACTGACCATGAGACTGTTTATTGTTGTGCTATTGTGCTATATATTGATGTTTTCAATCTGTTAATTGTTTAACTATTGTAATTGTTTTTATATTTGTATGTATTTGGATAAGGGCATCGAATTGTGCCTTCTTTTTGTAAGCCGCCCTGAGTCCCCCCTCGGGGGTGAGAAGGGCGGGGTATAAGCAGCAGAAATAAATAAATAAATAAAAATTGGCTGGTGACTGCTGGAAGAACACTTTGGTTTTCTCGATGTTCAATGACAGGCCGAGCTTCTCGTATGCTTCTGCGAAGGTGTTTAGAGTGGCTTGTAGGTCGTCTTCTGAATGCGCACAGACAATGTTGTCATCAGTATACTGGAGTTCTATAACAGATGTTGTTGTAACCTTGGTTTTGGCTTTCAGTCTGCTGAGGTTAAACAGCTTGCCATCTGTCCGATAGATGGTTTCCACTCTGATGGGAAGCTTTCCATCCACAAGGTGAAATATCATAGCGATGAAGATGGAAAATAAAGTTGGGGCAATAACACATCCCTGTTTGACACCTGTATGAGATACAGCTAGTACTGTATGTTTCCTTCAAGAAGAGAGAGATGGAGCGCAAGGGAGGGTGGGAGGCTGGAAGGCTGGAATTACAGTATGAAGATGATGCTATTTTGCTTTGCTGTTACACTAGCCAACACATCTGTTGCCTCAATGTTCTTCCTTGCCACAGTGGCTGGATGGAACCAAGCACTGCCTATCTCTGAATATTTTATATGTAATATTTTATATTTTCTTTTTTAAAAACACACAACAAAAATTATTTTCAGGGGGCTGGAACAGATTAATAGCATTTAAATGGGAAATTTACTTTGAGATTACTTGGATATTGATATCTTCCCAAATGAGATCTAATTAGAAATGAACCTACTGTATTCAAAAAGCTGTTTTGACTCAAGAGACGAGCAGCATTTCCAATATTTTGTTACTGTGCATCTTCAAGTCACTTCTGACTTATGGTCATTCTAAAGGGGGTTTTCTTGAAAGGTTTGAAAGGCCTTTGCCTTCCTCTGAGGCCAAGAGTCAAACCACTACATCATGCTGGCTGTATCTGTACATTTCACACAGGTTTAAAAAACACAAGTTAACTTAGAAAATATTTTTAAAAAATCAGTCTTCAGCACAGTTATAGTCAGTAACCGATTCATTTAATTTCTATTTGCACACTTTATTTTTTTCATAAAGTTAATACTTCATACATACCTTTGGCTGCCTAAAAGATACATATTTAAATATGGGCAATGCTTCATTAGTATGAATTCCAACCAAAGGCAGACTTTGCAAACTGCAGTCAACACTAGACAGCAACAAACTCCTGATATAAAAGTGACTTTAAATTTCCAATGCACAATAGGCCTTTTTAGATGTTGTATATAAAGGACTCCCATCATTTCCAGGAAAGGACTCCATGGACTTGAAATCTAACAATATCTGAAAGGTGATTTTTTTCCCTACTCTGGCACAAATTATCAGGAGCTGTATGCGATTATATAGTGTCACCAAACGCAGAGAATACAAACATTTAACACAGTGAGTAGCATAGCATCTCTCCTTTTACCTCAGATTTATCAACTGGAAATTAAACAAGGGCAACTTAATAAAACCCTCATATTATAAAGAATATATCTGGAAGGAGTAAAACACCAGAGAGCCAACCCATTTATAGATCAGAATAAATGTAGCAACTGCATGACCCCCCCTAGATGATTTGCAACTCCAGCATTACTCACCACTATGTTGGGTAACACTGCTGAGAATTAAAAAGCTCACTATAATGTATTTGCTGTGCCTCAAAAGCCTGTTATGACAAATTGGCAAGACACTACAGACAAAATAACTTGGATCTGCTCTAAAATTCTGTGCTTGGAACAGCCTGTACTGTTTAATTGGATATGGTTAAATTTGTGCAGCCTAATGACGTAGCCAGAATCCTTGGAGAGTGCAAGTAACCACATATATACTGGATATTTGCACCTCCTGTCTTCTGAAAGTAGTTAGAGGGGAACTGGCTAAGTGAGAAGGGAGAGGTGAATGCCTCACCGCAGTAAAAGAAGCTGTTGTAAAACCTCCCCCCCCCCCCCCCCCATGGATCCTAGCTTTCTGAATAATTATCAATCTCTTAAGATTCCAATATTGGAAGGTTCTGGAGTGTGTGATGGCCTCCCAATTCTCAGGGTTTCTGTATGAGACTAATTATCTAGCTACATTTCAATCTGGTTTCAGATCTGATTGTGGGATGAAGACAATTGGGTCATCTTAATGGATGGCCTACACAAATAACTGAACAAGGGGATTATGTCTTTGTTGATTTTGCTTGCCTTCTCAATGGCTTTTATTAACATCAGTCATGGTATCATTCTGGGTTCTCTTTGATGCCTTGGCCATTGCCTGTGATTGTTTTGTTTGTCATGCTATTTAACATCTGGAAGAGGTAATCCAGAGTTCTAAGTTGCAGTGTCACCCAACTCTGATGATTCCCAGCTCTACCTCTCCTTCCTGTTAATTGCCAGGATTGAAGCAATGTCTGTTGTCAGCAATGCACTACATGAGAGCAAACTAAATGAAATTTTATCCAGACAAGACAGAGGTGCTCCCGATCATTCAAAAGGCAGATCAGCCTCTTCTAAATGACATTACACACACACCGAAAATTTCAGCCTTGCAGGTTGTGTGTTCTCCTGGACTCAGCTCTAAACCTGAATGTCCAGATTTCAGAGATGGCAAGGACGGCATGTTCACAAAACTAGTGCACCAGCTGCATCCGTTCCTTAAAATGTTAGATCTGGCCATAATGACACATGCCTTGATGACAGTGCTGTAACTTTGGAAAATGTTTGGAAACTTCAGCAGGTTAAAAATGCCGTGGCCAGAAGGCTGATTGAGGCCAATTATAAGGACTATACCACCCTCTCGTTAAAACAATCTTACTAGTTATTGATTCATTTGAAAATGCTGATCATGTCCAATAAGGTTCTATAAAACTTGTGTCCAGACTGTCTTGAAGGCCTTTCCACAGGAGGCTAGGCTGCCCCCCCCCCAATGATTTATTTCACAAGCAAACATTTTGATTAAGCAGTCATTTAATTTATATAAAAAGTGGGGCTTTTATTGTGCATGTTTACTTCTCTTTTTAACTTTTGCATGGTTTTAACTGATTTTAAAAATGTATTATGAAATGATTTTAACAATTTTATGATTGTACTGCAGATCTTTTTTAAAAAAATTGTTCTTGGAGACTGTCTTGGTTTCCACTCTGGGAGAAAGATGGCCTATAAATTAAATAAATAAGCATATGCATAATATAATTGCACTTGAGTAACTTCTAAATTCACACCATTTCCAGCTTCTGGTAAAAATACAAACAAAATACCTTTCCTCCAAATACAAAAACGGTAGCACATTATTTGGACATCAAAATCTCTCGAACTAAAGAAATATTCATAAGATAAAAGTTGTTTGAATATTTAAGCATATATACTGGGGGGAGGGGAGTGATTGATATTTTGCTACCATACATAGCATGGTCTCTAGAGTTAAAATGAATTGTAGTTTTATTTAACAAAATAATATTTTCTTTGGTATGTAGAACTCCTACCTGCAAGCCAATACATCTGTAACCAGGCTATTCAGACTGGATATATAAACAGTTACATAGCAAACCCACTGAAATTAATGCAATCTCATGAACTTTGATAAGTCCATCCTGTCTGAAGTAATCCACCCTTTTATGTATACTGTGCGTCTATGTTATGAAATTTCTAAGGCATTTTTAGTTTTTGCATGCTCAGAGGCAGGAATCATGTTTGCAATAAAGATGCATTAATGTGTGTTTATACTGAAACTAATTCAAAAGTCTGCCCCCGCGCACACCCCCAGAAAAGTGGAGAAAACAGAAATATCTCTGGGGCACTCAAAGGAGCAGCAAAGGGACATGGGATGCTGCTGCTGCTGTGGTCCTCAGTGGACCTGCTCTCCATTCTGGAAAGCAGCTGCTTACAGGGTGATACTAAACTCGTGAATAATCAAATCTACAGTTGTCAAACTAGTGAATGTGGAGAGCTTGACTGTATTTATGTTCAGGAATTAAATCTTGCTAAAATTATTTATTTTTCATATGCTAAAATTCTGACCTTATAAAAAACTTGTATTAGAGTATTAAGGGAGAAATTAACATATTGTTTCACTTGTGACACAAGCAATCTTTTTTTCCTGCCTGTTATGCTATATTGTACAAAGGGGTCATTTAAAGCAATCTGATGGCCTCCACATGTTTTAGACCACATTTTCTATTAACCCTGGCTACTAGTCATGTTCGTTAGGAAATACAGACTGTAGGAACCAGGTTGCTAGAACACAGCCCAGAAACCACACAACACCCCAGGTTGGGAAAGCCTGATCTACAATATTAGGCATGAGTGCCCAGCAAATACGAAATTTGGAGATTACTGTTCCTTCTGATACAATACACAATTTTTTTTAACCAGACTATATTTACACTCGTAAACTTTGAGCAGAGCTATAGAAATCAGAGAAGTGAGACACTTTTAACAATGTGCCATATATAGTCATGCCCAATACAAAATGAAGCCATTGGCCAAAATGCAACGCTTCCGGATTGCTGCAATGAAAAAAGTCTTTATGATAGCATTTTAATATAATCCACGACTACATGTCAGTAACTGTCTGGTAAAGTATATTGACACTTATACCAAGAAACAGCTGAACAGCATAGAAGGTTGAACTAAATTCACTAATACAAGTGAATAGCCAGTGGAACACAAATAGCAGCAAATAGCAGGAGGAAAAAACTGCACATAGAAAGTAGCATTAAATTCACTAATATGAGCGAATAGCAGGTGGAACGGCTGCACAGTCTTCTTCATTCAGGGTTTGGTCAATGACAGGTCTATAGTCCAGAGAAACCTTAAAACAAAGAAGAGAAAGTCCAGTTAAAAAGTACTGAACTCAAAATTGAAAATAATGCTATTATTTTGCCCACTGATTCTCTCATTCATCACAAATGAGACAATACATGTTGGTATTGTTAAATATTTATTTTAACAAGTATTTACATGACAAAAAGCTAAAAGGTTGATTCCATCATGCTCAAGCCACATTTTCTGCAAGTCAACGTTGCACAAATTTTTGGTATGAAAAGGTCAGATGTCTTAAAACTATGGTGGAAAGATAATATTCTCTAGATCAGTGTTTCTCGAACTCTGTCTTCCTGCTATTTTGGACTTCACCTCTCAGATCCATAATCATTTGCCTAGATAGCTGAGACTTCTGGGAGTTGAAGTCCAAAACATCTGGAGGACTAGAGTTTTGGAATCACAGCTCTAGATGAAGTGTAATAAATCTGTGACCTTCCTGATATTTCCATCATCCTTTATAATTAGCCCTGTTATTTAGGCTAAACTAGAACATCTGGTTATCCTGCTATTCAGATTTTAATCCAAATATAAGTATTAAACAATGACTCGGGAGAACAGGGTTATAGAATCTCCACTTGGCTATGGAAACTCACTGGCTCACCTTGGGCAAGTCACAGTTTCTCAGCCACAGAAACAGGCAAAAGGAAAACGCTTTCTGAACAAATCTTGCAAAAAAACTTTAGATGATTACTATAGATGATTTAGATGATTCAACTTTAGATGATTCAACTTGGAAAATAATTCAGACACATACTCAGTACTCCATTTCTTCAAATGACATCCTTCATCTACATTCTATTGTAAATCAAACCTCTCCCCATTAAGATGATTATTTACAAAATTTATTTCAGAGATGCTATGATTTACATACCTTCCCCGTCTTGACATCTATGTAAGAGAGGGTATGCTTTCTCCAATGTTGTTCAAATGGTTTTTCCTGTTGTCCTTCGATTGGTTTAGAATAATCATATTCATCTATCCTAACCTAAACAATATAATGCAATGTTAAATAAGAGCAACAGTTGGAAGTCAGATTCGGAAAATAAGCAATATTAGCAGTCTTTCAAAACAGTATTAAATGTTTTGTAATACTATACTACAGATATCTAGATTCAGTTAGCTATTGAAATAAGGGAGAGTAAGTAAGTCAATTTTCCAGACACACACCCCAACCAGTCTTGCTTTGCTCCATTTCTTCTCCAAAGTGATGACCTTGAGTGACACAACATCAATGTGGAAGAAAACCCGACAACACAAGTTTTTTTTTTGGGGGGGGGGGGGGGATTCTGGGAAGTTTAGGGAATATTTTCTGTACACATATTTAGGAATATTGGGTGCAACTCTTGCACTAAAATGACTCTCAAATCATAATGAAATGAAAACTTGAAACATTTGAGGGTTTAGTGGTAGGCTTTGGGGACTGATGAGTTGGGTGGCCTCCAGGTTCTGTACTTTGCCTATCCCTGTATTAGAAGCATAATTATAATCATAAACATGCAACAGTCTTCACACAGACCTTGACAGACTTATGGGAAAGGGAGGTGCTATCTTCTCAGGATGGTGTATTTTTTAAAAAAAGCACATCACTTGTACACTTGGGAGAGATATTAAAAGAGACCATGATTTGCCTGAGATGGGAGCAAGACCTTGCTAGGGCTCTACCCCCTACAGAAGAGTTAGTGATGTATCCATGGGATAGCTATGTATTAACAACTCTAGCTTAAAAACAATATATACTCAATACTGAAACCAAAACTAAGGTTCCACTGTGGAGATATCACTATGTTACACAAAATGGGTCTCAAACTCTTTTGAACTGAGTTACTCCTTCAGAATTTCCAGAGTCTTGTGTATCCATCCCAAATAAACGTAACATTCTTCTAGGCTTAGGTATTTATTAAATAATTGCAAGAACTGGAATAGAAATTGGTATCTTTTATTTCTTAGATAAACTCAGAAAGAACTATTCCTTGGAACAGGGCAATGCCATCTCTCAAGTCCATCTCTTCCTTAAGGAGGATGAGTTGATGGAGATGGATTGGGAAGGTATTTTACGCCTTAAGTCAAAAGTAGAAGGTTCTGATGATAAAAAAGGTAAAGTAACCTTCAAGATGAATGACACTGAGAATCTGAGAAAATGTAAGCAAAAGCAATCACAGGTTCTTCTTTAAAACACTTACAAAATTACTTACTGATGAAAACTACAAGAAAGAGAAGTATTCATCAAGGATAGGATAGAAGATTAAGTTAATTAACTCCTTTAAAAATATAACTGAGACTATGAGGAAACCTGTGCAGAAATGGCCTCACATGACTAAAATGTAAAATTCTTATTCTTTAGCATAACCAAAACATGTTGTATACCCTTTTTCAGTATGCTGAAATTCTACTTCTCAAAGTAAAAATGTCTAAATTTTAACTGTGAAAAGATTTTACTTAGAAAAAAAAAAGAAAAGTCTTGTAAATATCAATAATATACAGAGCCAATGGCAAGGAATACTAGGCACTGAAACTCAACAATATCTGGAGCCCTACATAATGCTAATCCCTGGTTTAAAGTTAATGTATGCATACCTTATAATCTTCCCGAGCATGAGCACCACGTGTCTCCTTCCGAGCTTCTGCACCATAAATAGTTTGCAAAGCACAGAGCAGCAGGTTCTGTAGTTCCAAAGTCTCCACCAAGTCAGTATTCCAAGCAGCCCCTGGGATACAAGCAGTTTGAAAATTTAGGAGATTCAGAGATATGAATTAGTTTCTCTTTAGTAAAATGGTGTAACCTTTGCTCACCAATTACACAAGTACAAAACACCTCTTATGAATTAGTCTGCAATTTTCAACATTTGCCCAAGAGTAAACACCATGAAACACAATGGAGTCAATTTCTAAGAAAATGTGCACTGGATCACACTGTCAGGAGTGGCTTCTCATATCAAAACTCTCATCTCATAGTTTGCAACGGTGCCTAACCATGTAGTTAAGCAGCTTGTAGCAAATTTCAACACAGCCAATTTTGATTTTGTACCGTTATTTAAAGTTTTGGTTTAGTTTATAAACTCTTTTACAAATACAAATTGTAGTTGATCCCTTAGTGATCAACTTTTCCCTAATGTTCAACATACATTGTACTATCTTATTTTTTAATAAATCCCAAAAGTGTTTTTGCTTCCAAATGCCCACAACGGAACATGACATCAGAACACTGTCACCATGATTTGCAGTTGTCCAAAACATTTTGGGTTTACATACTGTAAAGTAAATGGGCCACGAATGAGACCAGAACTTCCAACTCATATCTTCACCTGAATAGAGGATGCCCCCTTGAACACACTACAGAAGCAATGACATGAATGTCAAAGTGCACAGAGTTGTTCTGGAAAGTTGAAAGGCTTAAAATGTATGCTTGGTATTTTCCAATATATTAAAATGCCCTATAATATTTTAATTGATATCCTTGATCATTTTTCTGTAAGGATGCTATCTCATTAATACTTGCTTTCAAATCAAGCTGATCCTAAAAATATCTGCTTGGTTGCCACAAAAACATTTACTGTATATTTCGGCATATAAGACTGGGCGTATAAGACGACCCCCAACTTTTCCAGTTAAAATATAGAGTTTGGTATATATTCGTCGTATAAGACTTCCCTTCTTCCAACGCACACCAATTTTTTTTAAAAGCATCAGATTTGATTTCAATATGGTAATTTTCCTATTACTGTACCTCCTTCTCTGCCTCTCCGATCTCGCACATGCGCACCTGCACCACTTCACTGCAGTCTTCAGGAGCGAGATCTGAGAGGCAGAGGAGGAGGTACGGCAATAGGATACAAGGGCGGGCCAGACAGGTAAAAGTGTTTTTCTGGTCCCAGAGCCACTCTATCTCTTTTTTCCATACCCTAGGAGCCCTGGATGCCTGCAGCTTGCTCCGCTCTTCACTTACACCTTCCTGGTGAGGCGACCCTTCACCTCACCATCAGGACTGCATTAAGTCCACGAATCCTGATGAATGGATTTTCTTCTACCATACTTTTACAGCGTTGCCCTTAATGCTTTTATACAGTCGCTGCATATGGCAGGGACATGGCCATTGCCATTTTTGAACTTCCCCACCATATGCGGCAACCACAGATTCTCCAATCCGTATTGGAAGTTTCAGCACCCACTCTATAAGACTACTCCCATGTATAAGACTACTCCAGCATATAAGACTACTCCCATGTATAAGACTACTCCAGCATATAAGACTACTCCCATGTAAAAGACTACTACTGTGTATAAGACTACTCCCGTGTATAAGACTACTCCAGCGTATAAGACTACTCCCATGCATAAGACTACTCCTGCGTATAAGACGACCCCGCATATAAGATGACTCCTGACTTTTGAGAAGATTTCCTTGGGTTAAAAAGTAGTCTTATACACCAGAATATATGGTATTACCAAGCTTATAAACATTTGAGGAGATAATGTTAACATTACAAAAGAGTGTAGTAATATACATCCTGGTGTACCTCTGTCAAATGTCTTCAGGTCATCCATACTGCTATAAAGGCTGGAAATTTTCTCACAACCTTCCTGTAGGACAGGGCCTGTACGAAACACTGCAGCATGGCTCTGCATCGTCTATAAAAACAAAAAAGATCACTTTTCCAAAGTTTCATGGAAAGATAAGAACTTAAATTGTTAGAAACAGAAGAGTATAACTTTCTACAGTTTTCAAAACACTTATGATGGGTTGTATCATAATACTTCTGAATATAGGCAAATAAGTGTTAGCCATTCCATAATTCCATAATCATTTAGACAACACACTCTGCAGAATACTTCCAGTCTCTAAAATGGTCTGATAATGCCTACCTAGTCATTTCAGAGTCTGTGTGCCCGGGGGAGGGGGGTATCTCTCATTTGGTATCAGCCATTGATTGAGGTTCTGGGTTTTCGCCTGCCACTTTTGGACTCTCGCTTGCTGAGGTGTTCCAGCGAGTGTCTCTGTAGATCTTAGAAAACTATTTCTTGATTTAAGTCGTTGACGTGCTGGCTGATACCCAAACAAGGGATGAGCTGGAGATGTTGCTGCCTTGGTCCTTTCACTATTGGCTGCTACTTCCCAGTGGATGCAATACCAGCTAGACAGTGTAGTTTCTCCAGGGGTGTAGGGTGCAGACATCCCGTAATAATGTGGCATGTCTCATTAAGAGCCACATCCACTGTTTTAGCATGGTGAGATGTGTTCCACACTGGGCATGCATACTCAGCAGCAGAGTAGCATACCGCAAGGGCAGATGTCTTCACTGTGTCTGGTTGTGATCCCCAGGTTGTGCCAGTCAGCTTTCGTATGATATTGTTTCTAGCACCCACCTTTTGCTTGATATTCAGGCAGTGCTTCTTGTAAGTCAGAGCATAATAATAATAATAATAATAATAATAATAATAATAATAATACATCACACAGTCCTAGACGCTTGGGAAGTGTTCGACTTGTGATTTTGTGATACGAAATCCAGTATATAGATCTCATTTGCTGTGACATACTGTGCTTTTGTGTCAATAATAATAATAATAATAATAATAATAATTTGAAACACAAGAAGATGAGTCCACAGCAGACACTCTGCTGGCTGTTGTATTGGATCACACGTCGGACACTTCCCAAGTGCCTAGGACTGTGTGATGTATCGGCAAATAATGTGTGCAGATCCCAGTAAGGTGGCCTTTTGCAGCTGGCAGATGGTAATTTTGTCAGCACTGATTGTGTATAAGTGCAGGCCAAGGTCTTTAGGCACTGCAGCCATTATGCCGATTACCACTGGGACCAACTTGACTTGCTTGTGCCAGAATTTTTGCAGTTTGATCTTTAAATCCTCATATTGTGTCAGCTTTTCCAGTTGTTTCTCTCCAATCCTGCTGTCACCTGGGATTGTGACATCGACAATACATACTTTGTTTTTTAACACAATCGTGAGGCCAGGAGTATTGTGCTCCAAAACGCTGTCTGTCTGAATTCGGAAGTCTCAGAGTAGGTTGACATGTTCATTCTCTGTAACTTTTTCTGGCTTGTGATCGCACCAGTTCTTTGTTACAGGGCAGGCAGATAGTATTTGTGGCACAGGTTCCAATGAATCATCTGAGCAATAGTGTTATGCCTCTGCTTGTAGAATTATTCTGGTGACAACCAAGCCAGTATAGACTTCTTTAGAGTTTGTTTCACCCTATTTAGATGGTTTGGGTGCATTTAGTTCTACTTCTCTGTTGAGATCACTCTGGCTTGGTTGAACCTGCTGGTAGTTTACACTACCACCAGCACAGCTCTCAACATCAAAGAAGCAGTTAAGCTCCCTGCCAACGACAAGCGGCACCTTAATAATATTAAAAATATTAGTCAATGTTATTAAGAAGTTATTATTATTATTGGCAAATGACAGAGTCCTACTGTGACTAAGTGACTAGGCTGCTGGATTTGGGTTCCAGCCTGATCCCACCACACACCTCCCATATTCATCAATTAAACTGCAGTAGGACTCAGCTATTTGCTAAGAAAAGACCAGAGTATAATATTTTTTGGGAAGCAAAAATAATTTCTCTAAGTTCCAAAATGAAAATTTCAAGACAACACATTAACTATTTGCATTAATCACAATACATTTAATTCACATTCTCCCCAATAATGAAAAAAACTTACTTTTTGCATATTAAGCCTCAGTTCTGATGTTCTGATGCTTCCATTAGCAAAGCGCAATTTGTCCAAATTTGCCACAGATTCTTCACCTGCATTTGGTTTAATTGATGGAACTGGTTCTCCTAATCAGAAAAAAAGAAGTATTGTTTAAGTATATTTAATCCTGAAAAAGCCCTCTGGTCTGTAATTACTACTGTCAATAACAGTTATTAGACCATTTCTTTAAAAAGACTCAGGTGTTTTCCTCCATGGAAGGAGGCACATGGATGATCAACTCTCACTTCTGCAGGAGTCTACCGTATGCCATGCAGCTGTGGACAGGTCTACATAGGGACCACTAAACGCAGTGCCCAAACACGAATCAAGGAATATGAAAGGCACTGCAGACTACTTCACCCAGAGAAGTCAGCCATAGCAGAGCACCTGATGAACCAACCTGGGCACAGCATATTATTTGAGAACACAGAAATGCTGGGCCACTCTAACAACCACCACGTCAGACTACACAGAGAAACCAATCTGGGACATCTAATCACCTCTCAACAAAAGATCGCCCCAGGAACTGCCAGGCCATCAAATGCTAATCAAGGTGGTCAGTTGAAACATTCACACCTAGCTCCATCAGACAAGAGTTCCTTGCCCGACCCTGGTCACTCCACAGATATATAAGCCCACTTTCCCAGTTCCAATAGGCCTCTGAGAATGCTTGCCATAGATGCAGGCGAATCGTCAGGAGAAAATGCCTCTAGAATATGGCCATATAGCCCAAAAAAACCTACAACAACCCATTTTGATAATTGTTTTTTAATAATTATGTATGTGTATGTGAATTTGTGTCCCGGCATTGAATGCTTGCCGTGTATATGCTGTGCTCCGCCCTGAGTCCCCTTTGGGTGAGAAGGGTGGAATATAAATGTTTTAAATAAATTAATTAATTAATAAAGGTAAGTAATGGCCACCGCTGCTCTCAACCTATGACAGTCGAACATGCTTGTAGCATAGCTTTGTTGACCACTTCCAGCTGGACTGGATGCGTGAAAGTGAACACTTCTCATTACAAATTATCCCCTTCTCACTGTGCCTTGGATGTTTCTTCTTACTAGATGCTGCCTCAAAGCCAGTGTTTATTTCTCAATGGAATGATATCTGGAACAGACATATTTATGTCAGGAAAGTCCTGCTCTTGTGAAAACAGTATACTGTCTACCAAATGAAATGTGGTAGCCTTTTCTAATACTTGGGGTAGGAATGTTTATTCAAGACCTGTTGCATGTTACAAGTAACATGTTGCCACTAGCAGATTGCTGCCAAGGAAGGGAGCAACCAGTTAGGTATAGTACAAGAGAGAGGAAAAGCAGCCGTGTGTCATAGGGACAAGAAGCAGGCTTGAGCATTAAAACCACTGGAGGCCAGGAAAAAAGGCACAAGAGTAAAGGCAAAAGTGTCTGCCTTAGTGGTGAAACCCCAAATAAATTAATAAATATCCAAAAACTCCTGATACCCAAGGTCGTTCTCATGTGCAAGATAGACATGGGGGAGGTCCTGATATTTTGATTGCTTGATCAATGAGGGAAACACCCATGAAAAGTGTAATGGACAGGACATTTGAACAAATAGTGTTAACCCATGGAAAATGTTTGAATTTAGAAACCTATAAATCTTGGAAATGTTCAGAAGCTGGCAGATTCAACAATAACGTACTGTAGTAGTAGTCTGTACATGTACTTTCTCAAGAAAGCCTTTCTACCTTAAGTGTTTTTCAGACAGTAAAGGCCTGTAGTTGGATAGCACCCCAATACAACAACATGTAGATCACATGGCTTAAAGATCAAAAGTTAATCCCCACTTATGATTTTTGTAGTATTTTCCCTCATAAAGGCATCTAGGTATTTCAAAGGTTTGCACACAACTTTATGCCTTTTTGTTGGCCCAATATCACAACATGGTTTTTGGAGTACAATTCCTGCACTGGATTGTATAATCATTCTGTGCCAATATTTTCCCATCTACATTGGTAGCCAGTCCATTTCTAAGCCTAATTCGTTGTGTTGGTTTTAACCTTTACGGTCTAGACAACATGGAAAGAGTGATTATTTTCATATTTATCCACCCATGACATAAGGTCATCATTTAAAGTTTCCATGAGCTGCATTGCCAGAGGAAAGGTATCTTCAGTGACAGAATTTTGTCTATTTATTATCCATTCTAGAGAGGCTGAACTGATACCTACAATATATCTTTTCAGCGTATTGTCGAAGGCTTTCATGGCTGGAATCACTAGGTTCTTGTGGGTTTTTTTGGGCTATAGAGCCATGTTCTAGAGGCATTTCTCCTGACGTTTCGCCTGCATCTATGGCAAGCATCCTCAGAGGTAGTGAGGTCTGTTGGAATTAGGACAATGGGTTTATATATCTGTGCAATGGCTGGGGTGGGGCAAGGAGCTCTTCCCTGCTGCAGCTAGGTGTGAATGTTTCAACTGATCGCCTTCATTAGCATTTGAAGGCCTGCCTGAGCCTGGGAAAATCTCTTGCTGGGAGGTGTTAATCTGTGCCTGGTTGTTTCCTCTCTGTTGTTGTGCTGTTGTAATTTTAGAGTTTTTTAATACTGGTAGCCAGATTTTGTTCATTTTCATGGTCTCTTCCTTTCTGTTGAAATTGTCCACATGCTTGTGGATTTCAATGGCTTCTCTGTGTAGTCTGACATGGTGGTTGTTGGTGTGGTCCAGCATTTCTGTGTTCTCAAATAATATGCTGTGTCCAGGCTGGTTCATCAGGTGCTCTGCTATGGCTGACTTCTCTGGTTGAAGTAGTCTGCAGTGCCTTTCAGCATTAGAGGATGGGCTTTCTATTTTCTCAGGCATTTTAAGAAATGCTTTAGAGTTGTAGATTGTATCATCCTTCCATTTTGCTGCTTGCTCCACTTTAGTTGTGTATGCAGGTAGTGTTTATTCACTACTTGTTTAATCTTCATTACATTACATACTGTCTAAGTTGTTACAGTGCTCATATTTTTATATCTTGTGCATCACCCAAAGAACTTTTATTATAGGACAGTAATAAATATATTCTACCCTTCCTACACATTGATTTCAATTTTGGAAAAACTGACTATGTTTAGAATTGGCCAAGCCAACTGCAGCAAATTGAAACCAGAGCTATTATAATTCTTTTGCCCCTTGGACTGGGCTTTTGTTGCTCACTGCAAGTCAACATCCGCACCAACTAAATTATATTGAAAATACTGGCAGAAGAACTATCATATCAGTTTGTGTTGGAGCCCCCAGTGGTGCAGTGGGTTAAACCCATGTGCCAGCAAGACTGAAGACCGACAGGTCGCAGGTTCGAATCCGGGGAGAGGCAGATGAGCTGCCTCTATCAACTCCAGCTCCTCATGCGGGGACATGAGAGAAGCCTCCCACAAGGATGATAAAAACATCAAATCATCCAGGTGTCCCCTGGGCAACGTCCTTGCAGACGGCCAATTCTCTCACAGCAGAAGCAACTTGCAGTTTCTCAAGTCACTCCTGACACGACAAAAAAAAAGTTTGCGTTTTCTTGATCTTATCATACATGCTACAGCACCCACTAGGGAATGAAGATATTCCTCATCACTGCATGTCTCATCAGGTTGTCAGTACTCAGTACTCTAAATGCAATTATTAGAGGAAGTGTATTGTAATGACTGAAGTATCACCATAGGACCAGTGAGATCCAGGTTGCAACTGAAACACAAAACTAATTGACCTTGGGCCACTCAATCTCTCAACATAGGACACCACACAGGAAAAAACTGTTCAGGAGTATAAAATAGGAGGAGGTACTCATGCCTTTTGTTTATAATTAACTATTATAAAAAATAGGATAGTTATAATAGGTGAAAGATACTGTGATACGATGTCCTGGCCAGTACATTAACTCAGGCTGTATACTTGCATTCATCTCTTTCAGACATAAACTGATTTCTGGGAATACAATAAAGTCTTTGGAACAAGAAGTAAAAAACAATACAGGAGACCTACCAGGTTTGCAGGTTTCTGCAATGGTAAGAGCACATGCACGTCCAAAAACTACCAAGTCCAAAAGAGAGTTTGCTCCAAGACGATTAGCACCATGAACGGAGGCAGAAGCTGCTTCACCACAAGCGTACAAGCCAGGTACTATTTGATCTTTGCCATTGGCATATGTAATCACCTGCATTTGAAAATAACAAACACTCACATGCCATACTCTCCTTATTGCAGTGAAAAATACTGTTCTCCAACACTGGAAAAGAAAGTAGTGATGGCAAGAAGAGGTGGGATGAGGGAAAATAAAAATGGTGGTGGATTTGTCACAAGCTCAGTTGCAAGAAACAAAACCACAATGGTCCATTAATATACTGCCTTTTTGAATATGAATACTTATGAAAATTTACCTGCCCTTTGTAGTTTGTAGGGACACCTCCCATATTGTAATGCACAGTGGGCAGAACAGGAATGGGTTCTTTGGTGACATCTACACCAGCAAATATCATAGCAGTTTCTGAAATCCCAGGAAGACGTGTTGCTAGCTGCTGAGGTGGCAAGTGGTGCAACTGCAAGTACACATGGTCTTTCTCAGGTCCACATCCTCTGTTATTTAAAATAAAAAAGTAGCTACAGTCTCTTCATAATTCATCAAGGATACAACATTGTTAATTCACTGACTAACTTAGCTGGAAAAAATTTGGAAGCACTGCAGTAACAGAAACATGAAGTTGTCAAACAAATGTATGCCTAGTGGGGTTTTCTAAAGTTTAAACCTTTAGAATTTGGATTAAGATTAGGAATCATATCATGGAGCTGTGAACTTTTTCCATCTTCCTTTACATATGTATTTTGGAAGGCTTTCATGGCCGGAATATTGGGTTGTTGTAGGTTTTTTCAGGCTATATGTCTATGCTCTAGAGGCATTCTCTACTAAAGAGAGAATGCCTCTAGAACATGGCCATATAGCCCGAAAAAACCTACAGTTCCTTTACATACATCCTTGCTTTGTGTACACAGCCACATGTTTATTTAATATAAGCTGAATTGTGTTTCTAGGAGTACATTTTAAAGACATGTTTGGTCATCCAGCGTTGTCTACAACAGGGATCCACAAACTTTTTAAACAGAGGGCCAAGTCACAGTCCCTCAAATTGTTGGAGGGTCGGATTATAATTTGAAAAAAGCATGAATGAATTCCTATGCACACTGCACATATCTTATTTGTAGTGTAAAAATACACTTTAAAACAATACAATAATTAAAATGAAGTACAATTTTAACAAATATAAACTTATTAGTATTTCAATGGGAAGTGTGGGCCAGCTTTTGGCTGATGAGATAGGGTTGTTGTTGTTGTGTGCCTTCAAGTCGTTTCAGACTTAGGTTGACCCTGAGCGAGGGCAAGGTAAATGACCTTGGAGGGCCGTATCCGGCCCCTGGGCCATAGTTTGAGGACCCCTGGTCTACAAAAAAACCCACAATTTCTAGATACAAGTCATTCATGTAACAGTTATGTATATCCTGCCCCTTCTACAAATATTCTCAGGAAAATCAATTCAGGGTGACATCTTGTTTAAGATGAGAGAGCATACATTTCATGGCCGTGCTTATGTTCAGATAACACAAAAAGCTGGTTTGGTAGGGAAAGTATACAACTAGTACCTTCTCAGTACAGCCTATCAGTGGCCATTCCAGTTGTGTGAGATAGGGTTAGGCCTGGGTTCTGCAGGGGCAGTAACCAGCCCACCATACTCTGGGTAAATGGGGAGCTACTTGCCTAGGGGAGTACATGATATATCATTACACTATCTTGCATAAAACGCAACAGAAGTCATGCCAGAACAATGCTTCTAAGGCAGCATTTCTCAACCTGGGGGTCGGGACCCTTGGAGGGGTCACCAGGGGGGTGTCAGAGGGGTGGCCAAAGACCATCAGAAAGCACAGTATTTTCTGTTGGTCATGAGGTTTTTGTGTGGGAAGTTTGGCACAATTCTGTTGTTGGTGGGGTTCAGAAGGCTCTTTGATTGTAGGTGTATAAACCCCAGCAACCACAACTCCCAAATGTCAAGGTCTATTTTCCCCAAACTCCACCAGTGTTCACATTTGGGCATATGGAATATTTGTGCAAAGTTTGGTCCAGATCCATCATTATTTGAGTCCACAGTGCTCTCTGAGTGTAGGTGAACTACAACTCCCAAACTCAAGGTCAGTGCCCACCAAAGCCTTCCAGTATTTTCTGTTGGTCATGGGAGTTCTGTGTGTCAAGTTTGGTTCAATTCCATCGTTGGTGGAGTTCAGAATGCTCTCTAATTGTAGGTGAACTATAAATCCCAGCAACTACAACTCCCAAATTACAAAATCAACCTCCCAACCCCACCGGTATGCAAATTTGGGCTTATCGGGCATTTGTGCCAGATATGGTCCAGTGAATGAAAACACATCCTGCATATCAGATATTTATATTACAATTCATAAAAGTAGCAAAATGACAGTTGTGAAGTAGCAACAAAAATAACTTTGTGGTTGGGGATCACCACAACATGAACTGTATTAGGGGGTCGTGGCATTAGGAAGGTTGAGAACCATTGCCTCCCTCATCCTGGCATTCTTCTTAAATATATTGGACTCATCTAATTTAAGAAATTGAACAATCCAGCCATCACATATTTCTATAAATACATTCACAGAAATTGCAATTGTAAACAACTAGGCTTACCTTCCCTCACGGATCTCAATAGTCATAGAACGAGACACAACATCTCTTGATGCAAGATCCTTTGCAACTGGAGCATATCTCTCCATAAACCTTTCACCTTCACTGTTGATTAGAATGCCTCCCTCACCACGACAGCCCTCAGTAATAAGACAGCCAGCACCATAGATCCCTGAAGAACCAGAAGTAACACTCTGTTAAACTATTTACATTTGACAAATGATCAGCTTCTATGAGCACGCGTCCATTTCAGGAAAGCTTTAATGTCATACATATTTGGGTTCTAAAAGTACACACATTTCTCTAGTATCTTTTGCCTTTCGCAGCCTTTTTTTAGTCCTGAAATTCATCATCTCCTTTTTTTCTCCTTCACACACACACAACCTAGGAATTGAATGAATGAATCTGATAAAAATCAATATAAGCCTAAAAATGTATATGCTATAACTTTTGTCAGTCCTTAAGGCTACAGTTTTACAGCGGAGCTATCACTTTGAAATTAGATAGCTTTTGCTATGAAAAGAAAAGTTGGTAGTTATGGTGAATGATTATTCATTTTGAATTCCCTGGGCAAAATGCTTCTGTCAGGCCTTGGGAGAAAGGTTTACTCCCTTCGTCTGTGAGCTTTTCAGATTCCTTTGGAAAACAGTCTGACACCTGCTAAAGTTAATGAGGAGTCAGATAAGCAGAGTCAGCGGCTGGAGATTAGCCAGAATCGACAAGAGGCTCAATGTTTACGTAGATCTGAAAGAATTCATCAATTAAAGTCAAAGTCTGGGGGAAAGCGAAACCAGTTTTTGGGATTTAAGGTTTGTCTGTAGAAAATCTCGTCAGATCAGGCATAGTTTAGAAACCAAGTATAAGCCTCATGGAATCCCTGTTCAAGTGGTCTTGTCTTCATGGATTTTTCTAACTTTATAAGGTGACCAGCAGCTTCTGGTCTGTTCTTGTTTTTTGTTTTATTCCTGTCTGGGTATCATTGCCTTGGGATTATAATTTCATGGTTTTTGGACATTGTTTTTGATTGCAACATTTGGACACTGTTTTATCTGGCTGCCTTTAAATGCCTTATTGCTTTTGGGAACCTTATCTATCCTTATGAACATTTATTTCTACTGGCCTTTTTGCTAAGCTTTAATAAAAAGGATTGTTTCTTTACTCAACGTGTGGTGTGTTTATAGTCAGAGGGGCTAGTTCCTGTTCTGGAGTGCAACAGTGGCCTCTTACCAACCTGCCCGATCACTAAGATCTTCTGGAGAGACCCTTCTCTCGTTGCTACGACCATCACAAATAGTTGGCGGGGACGAGAGAGAGAGCCTTCTTGGTAGCCGCCCTGGCCCATTGGAACTCCCATCCCATTGAGATTAAAACTGCCCCTTACCTATTATCTTTCAAGAACCGGTTGAAGACCAACCTGTTCAAGCAAGCTTTTGATGAATGAATTCAATTGCTAACAACAGCAAGGTCGATTTGCACTGAGGTTAGCAAAATATACTATTTAATTGATGAGTCTCCACAATAATTGTAATTGGTTTCAAATGTTTTTAATGCTTAATATTTATTTATAGCTTATTTTTGGACATTATTATGTTTTGTGTGATTCTTGTCTTGTATTTGATGTTAAATGTGCTTTGCTTTCTATTGTATTATGCTGTGAGCTGCTTTGGGTCCCATTAGGGAGAAAAGGTGAATTTATTATCATTATTATTTTGAAAGGACATTCAGTATCAAATTGGAATCCCATGTCAGGAAACTGTATATGGTCAAAGAAGCTTTAAGAGTTGTTTCTCTTAAAAATATTTTCACATAATAATAATAATAATACTTTATTTATATACTGCTTTATCTTCCCGAAGGGACTCAGAGCAGTTCCCAGGTAACATCACAAAACATACAAAGTAAAACGACATAACCATAAGATTAACAAAACAATATAAGCATAAAAATTGTCGCCATAACACAGATATATTAAAAGTAATCCTGCCTGTTCAAGGCAATTTAAAAATTTAAAAGGCTGGGCCAAGATTTGTGCACATGAGATGTTGTAGTAGAGCCTGTAAGTAATGTTGCAAGCAGTAGTACGGGTGCCAGAAGGGGAAAAAGGGGTACTCATGAGCAGGAGTCAGATGAGGAACAACAAAGGAAAAGGATCCGGGATATACTTATGGCACCTACCAATGAGGACTCATTTGAGGGGTTCTCTGGAGATGAAGGGTCAATGAGTAAGGGAGAGGAAGGAGATACAATGGATGGGAATAGGAGAACAAAGAGTGTTACTCAGGAGCAAGAATCGGATGAGGAGCGACAGAGGAAGAGGATCCGGGATATACTTACTGCTCCCACATATGAAGGATCATTTGTGGGTTTCTCTGGGAGTGATTGGTCAGGGAGTGTTGAAGATGGGGATGACACATTGGATTGGACTAAGGTAAAGGAGGTACAAATTGTATGTGCGGAGCCAATACCTAGTGATACATTTGTAGGGTTCTCTGGTAACGAGGACTGGCAATCGGGGAATACATTTGAGTCTTGGGGGGGATCTAAGTCAGAAGATGGAGAAGTTGGAGAGATGGGAGTAGGAATTCACGTGTGGAATCAAGAACAGCTGCAAGGGATAACGACGGGGTCAGCTCATCTTCTGATGATGATGTGTAAGATAAAAGTAGACTCTGAAATGGGGAATCTTTGCAGAAGGCAAGGTGTTGGTTTATGTTGGTGCATTGGGTACTTGTCACTGCCTGTTTCATGTTAGCATTGGGTCCTGGATCTACAGGTTACTACTTCTGTTCATGTGTGCTTTCGACTTGGCTTGGGTTCTCGTGAGTGTGGATTTCCCCCTTCCTTGACTTTGGATCAGTTTGACTACAACGCTGCCTACGTGGACTTTGGAGCTTCGGTACTTTGGATTCGGCTTGCTATGACCTCAGACTTTGCTTGACCACACTTTCTTCCCTGCGTCTCCTTTGTTAACTATTTACATGTGCTATTTTGTGTGACTATTTTGTGTGACTTTCAGAGCGCTTTGTTTTAATCCGGTTCTTTTCTCCAGATAATCCAGGTTATTGCTTTAGTTACCTTTTTGAACTAGGACTGGTTTTCACCTTTGAGTTTTGGCCAGAGACACTGAGTTAAGTATCTCTGAGTCCTTTTTTTGTTTAATAAACTCTATTTTAGAACTAACTCTGAGTCTGGCCCTTTAAGGCGTTTGTGTTCCGACATGAGATTAGTTCAAAATAAACAGTTCCCAAATGTCAAAATTGTTACAACATTTCTGCCACTGATCTTTTCAGTATATTAGTCTTAAACCTTTGTCCACTTCATCTTGAAGATATGCCAACCTATCTGGTATTTGCACCTGCTCTATGTTTAGGGACCTCATTTTTTGAATGGACTCCATGTCACCTCATATATCCTCCATAGATTGGTCATCTCTAGGAAAGGAGAGTGAGACCCACCATGTCTGCAAATTGACTGGCACGTTACCTGTGTTCACCTGCATATTTCAATTCCTTATCATATCTGTGTTTTTTCTTAAAGGGATACAAAGAGAAATCAGTAATATATGTACACATAATAAAGTTTTGTTGACGGTAGCATTACAGAACTTTTACCTGTGGGATGGAACTGCACAAATTCCAAATCCTGACAAGGCAGGCCTGCCCGAGTAATCATAGCTGTCCCATCTCCAGTACAAGTGTGAGCAGATGTGCAGCTGAAGTATGTGCGCCCATACCCTCTAGAAAACAATTCAGAATTAGTACTTGCCCAGCACAATACACAAAGGTTTCGTAAGAATAATCACCTCTGTCCACATGGCACAATCAAATAAAGTATTTTCCCTAAGATCTCTAATATTTCATGAATTACAGTCCAACAAAAAAACCTTGGCATCTTGGTTTTTAGGGTTGTTCCTGGGGCTATTTGATTCAGAAAATTGATTGGATAGACTGCATTAGCTCTAGTTTCTTAGACATGATTGTCATTATTTTCTGTGAGTGAGCAGATGGTGCCTGATAGGTGGCATATGTTCAATATCTCAAAAACTAGAGCTGATAGAGGGAAACAGGTGCCATGTTTGGAATCAGCAGGTCAAATACACCGGACTAACATCTGGGGCATCAAAATGTGTGTTGGCCAGTTAATGTTAAAGGGTATTTTGTAATACCTTTGACACTAACAGAGAAAAAGTTTTTCACATAAATGTTTGTAGACCTAAGTCTGCTTCATGAGCTATATGGATCTCTTTGTATAATGAACCAGAGTAACACAGCTATCTCTTTGAATCACTTAACAACAGTTAAATGCAATTTTTTTAAACTGCGAAATATGACATTGGTAACATCTCAAAACCTTACATATGTTTTGGACATCATCTCCCACAATTCCTAACAGCTGGTTAACTAGCTAGGATTTCTGGGAGCTGAAGTCACAAAAACACCTGGAGAAGCTGGTGCATTAGGCAATAGGCAACGAAGCAGGGATAGCACAACATACTGTTCACTCCACTACTCTGTCTGAGGCCAGTTTAATCACAAACAAGTACAAGTGGTACATTAACATTACATCAACATAATTATTAACATATTACCCAGTGGCGATAACTGTATTCTTTGCTCTTATACGATGTATGGTGCCATCTTCTATACAAAGTGCAATAACACCACGACATTCTCCGTTTTCCATCAGGAGATCAAGGACAAAATACTCCACAAAGTAACTGGTGTCATATCTGAGAGACTAGAAGTGAGGATGAGAGAAGAAAAATGTATTGCTTCATATTAAAGGGCATACAAAGCAATATTCATTTTGTTGCATTAGGAAATGTTTTGTTACGTTTAGCCAATGAATTGAGCTTGGCTCATTTTACTGGTTAAGGTAAAGGTAAAGGTAGTCCCCTGACATTAAGTCCAGTCATGTCTGACTCTGGGGTGTGGTGCTCATCTCCATTTCTAAGCCGAAGAGCCAGCGTTGTCCGTAGACACCTCCAAGGTCATGTGGCCGGCATGACTGCATGGAGCGCCGTTACCTTCCCGCCAGAGCGGTACCTATTGATCTACTCACATTTGCGTGTTTTCGAACTGCTAGATTGGCAGAAGCTAGGGCTGACAGCGGAAGCTCACGCCGCTCCCCGGAATCGAACCTGCGACCTTTCGATCAACAAGCTCAGCAGCTCAGTGCTCTAACCCACTGCGCCACCGGGGGCTCCAGTAAAAAACCCCAGTAAAATTGAACTTTGCTGTTTTTTTCCTTTGTAAATAAAGCATCTATTTTTAGATACTTTAGAAATATTATTCTTGTAAATTTATGGGAATATACAATAATTAATACTTTCTGGGAAAAGAAGAATTGAAGAAACTTTCATTTTCATCTGTAATTATAATTTGAATTTATTATCAACATCAAATATTTGACTCTGTTTTCAATGTATAAAACATTTTTATATAACTTCTACATGTAAATGTTCCCAAACTAACATGATATATGTTACTTCAGTGATTATGCTAAGAAGTATTTTCATAGCAGCCATAACAACTTGGCTCTTAATGCCATGACAGCATAGAAAATGCCACAAGCCAAAGCAATCATCTTTCATGTTAATCATTAGATAAGAGAGCTTGCTCTCCACCAGCCCCATACAAATCCATGATTTCTTACCCGTCCATAAAGGGTGTGCAGCAAGGAGTGTCCTGTTCGGTCAGCTACACAGCAGCAACGATGAGCCTGGCCTCCTTTCCCAAACTTAAGACTCTGTCCCCCAAAGGCACGCTGATAGATCTTCCCATCTTCTGTCCGGCTAAATGGCATACCATAATTCTCCAACTAAGACATCAAGGCAGAAATTGTTAGCTATTTAACTGTAAATACAGAAACAAAAACTACTAACAGGGAACTCTTAATTTTTTTTAAAAAAAAAGCGTAAGAAAACTTTACATCAGAATCACAAACAAAGGATAGTATAAACGCTTATATAAATTGGGATATTATAAGGTCAAAGAAGATTTCCTTAAACAAGTTAAAGAGATTGCTTAGGAGATCTATGTCATGAAATGCCCTGGGATACCTTATAGGCATATTACAAAAGTTTTATGTTGTTACTCAAAATATAGCTGCAGCAGGCCTGTAGCCGGAGGTGGGGGTTTCACACTGTCATTACTTGCAGCAATAGCCGATGTAGTGAAGTAAGCAAGTTGGGGGGGGGGGGGGGAGTGTTGAATGCTCTCATTAAGGAGGCCAGACTTGGTGGAGGTGGTTGACAGGAGTGGAGCTGCAGGTTATTGAAGGCTGCTCTGCCCCCTGCTGTGTTCTTTGCTTCAGCGTGAGCTAGGAGGCAGGTTTCAACCCCCCCCCCCCCGAAATTTTCAAAACCCCTCCCGAAATGTTCAACCCCTCCCAAAAAGATTTTCTGGCTACAGCCCTGAGCTGCAGTATTATTTTTCCGCCACAAAGCAAAACAAAATGCAAGTTTCATTCATGGTGGAAAAGAGCATTTTCCATTACTATGCTCTAATCTATCCAGCCACTATGTGATAATATTTGTGTGTGTGTGTGTGTGTGTGTTAGCCAACTGCTCCATCTAAATTCAATCTCCAGCTTTGTGACATAAGATTTCCATGTACTTCTGCTCAGTACTGACGCATGGTGCAGTACTGAGCAGAAGTTATGCAACTTATAACAATTGCATAGATTTTTTTGGTTCCCACCATGCTTTTGGCTTCAAAAGTGCACAGCAACCACTGTCTTTTCATCCTTATTACACATTGACAGTTCTATCTTCAATCCTACATATCCACCAGAAACCCATTCAGTTTACTTTCTCCATCTTAAGACACTTTTTTTCTCCCTGTTATTTTCAGGAACACCACATAATGACTGACAGAGTATTTCCTTTTAGAACTATTAATAAATATGCTACACCAAAATCATTCCTAAAAAGTATTTAAAAGTTAGATTTTAACATAGTGTCAGAACATGGCAACTGCTGTTCTTTGTTTCCTTTTCTCGCTTTCTTTTATGAGAATGAGTGCTTTATATCTGCTCAATACTATGGAACACCAGAAAAATTTAGTAATACTAATGATTTCTTACATTTGATTGTTTTTGCCTGTTCCTTAATCATTGACAAAACCAAAAGATTCCCTACAGTTCAGGACTTCCTTGTAGCACCATTTGTCACATACACACAAACATGAATTTGCAAATACTGACTGAATAAATTGTCCATGAAATATTCCAAGCATGATAATTTTAATCCAAACCAACAGGATATAATAGATTTTATGTTTTTAAAGTAACAAGGTCACTTTCGATTTGTAAAGGCTACTCATATTGTTTTCTACTCCAGAAAAAGAAAATTCCCCCAAAAAACTTCTACCTATAACTTCAAAAATTCTGCAAATTGGAAGACAAGAAAGCTGAATATTCCAGAAGTCAGACAATACTTTACACATACAAATTAACCAAACTTATTATTTAATTGGTTTTGCTCATAGTCCAATAACTTTACTTTAACAGAAATAGCAATAAATCACATTTAACTGTTTTTACTCCTACCTCAATAACTGAAGCAGGGGCTTGCTCAGTCATGTAATGAATTGCATCCTGGTCACCCAGCCAGTCAGAGCCTTTCACAGTATCATAGAAATGCCATCTCCAGTTATCCTCTTCCATATTCCCCAAAGCAGCATTGATTCCTCCCTGAAGATGAAATTAATAAATGCATTTCTCTACACAGATAATTTAGTAACCTGCTGCTTTAAGGATGTTTTCAATGTGGATAAAAGTATGTTCAGTGACTAATGTTCCATCACAAAATTGAGCAAATCTAAGGATTTTTTTTTTACATTTGCTATGTATTTCCATTAATATGTTGGCATTTGTAATGCATTTTTTAATTGAAAAAGCCTCAATGGCCTATAAATTTAACAAATGTTTAACACCAAACACATTACTAAACGCAAAGATAGGCTCTGATAATAGACCTGGAACAACACCAGAAATTTGAACTTTTTTTGTTATTGTTCATTTTTGCAATTATTGAAATGTCCCCTATAATTCCACAAATCCACAGAATTGAATAATATGGCTTTATTGTTTCTAAAGGATAGTTCTTACTAACATAGTGAACATTTTTTTTAACTTCACACTGCAGGTTAAGTTTACACAATTGAATGCCCCATATTATAATAAGCATTCTTGCAAACTGTTGTCTCAAAACATTTTCCTAATAAATTATAGAACAATTGGATCATAGAACAATTGGATTAAATGTTGCCCTTCAAAATTTAAGCCGCAAAATACACATTTAGACAAAGGGTTTCAGCACTGCTTCTACACAATAAATACCAGGATACAACATTCTATATAGAATGGGGCCTGCCTTACTCCTCGTGGCCAGTCTATGAATTATGGATTGGGATCAAATGTTTCCTTACCTGTGCAGCAACAGTATGGGATCTGGTAGGAAACAATTTGGTGACACATGCTGTATTAAACCCAGCCTCAGATAAGCCAAATGCCGCTCGCAGACCTGCACCACCTGCACCCACAACAACTGCATCAAATTCATGATCCACTACAGGATATTGTGTTGAAATCTGAAAGAGAAATTTGAAAGAACAGCCATAAACTTGGGAAACAGAATTTTCTATAGCTCCATTGTCATGGAATTTAGAGTCTCACCTGAAGCCTTTGCAGTGATGATGGTGCTGGATAAAAAAGGTTCACACAATGTTTGTGGATGAAGATGGATTTCTGATAGCTTTTGGGGACTTCGTTTTGCATTGACTGATCCTGTCAAAACCTGACAAATCTCCGGAATAGGGAAATGGCTAGGATAGTGGACATAATTGCTCTCCTAAGTGTCCCTCCCCATAGAGTGGACCCATAAAGTTGGTGCCTTTTTCCACAGAATGGAGCTGGTGGTGATGAAATGAGGGGAACTAAGACTACAGCTCCAAGCGTTCCTGGATGAAATGGATTACCTGTATGTACTTTAGTTCGGTTTCAGGCCTGTTTTTGAAACAGAGATAGCTTTGGTCTACTTGGTGGATGGCCTATGCAGGCAACTAGATGGGGGAGTGAATGTCTGTTGGTTATGCTACAGAAAGTGATTCTCAAACACTAGTCTAGGCCTGCGCAACCTATGGCCCTCCAGATGTTTTTGACTTTGGCTTCCAGAATTCATGATCACTGGGCAAACTCACTAGGGCTTCTGGGAGTTGGGAGGCCCAAATACCTAGGGGGTCACAGGTTCTGCAGGCCTGCTCTGGTCTTTCAGGTATGTTGGACTTCAACTCCCAGAAACCTCAGCTGCCTTAGGTAACTATCAGTTATTCTGGGAGCTGAAGTCAGGAAAGGCAGAGTTTAAGAAAGACTGTTAGAGCTTTTTGTGACTTTCTATGCCCATTGACCTTGGTATACTTCTGAACTGACTCTCTGCGACTGAATGCAATGTAATACAGTGCCTCCAGTCCTTCTTGGAGGGATGTACTCAGGTGTGTAAAGTAATATTGGTTTAGAACAAAGGTGGAAACCTTTTTTTTTAAACCAAAATTGGTCAAGCTCCAACTTTGGAAGGATAGGGATGAAAACAAGGATTAAATGGACAGGGCCAGATTTCGTCAATGTGTGCATTTTCTCATCAAGCCTACAAAGCATTGTTTAATATTATGCATACCTCCTCAGAAATGAATCTCAGTATAACAGTATCCACTTACGCAAAAAAAACAAAACAAAAAACCAAAGTATTAAAAAGCAAGGGTTTTTTAAAGTCTACATAGCTTTGAATATCCTCTTCCCTCTGTCAATGATTGGAAATAAAGGTATTAGAAGCCCGTAGGCCTAAAAGGAATTCTACAAAAGCCACATCTATCCCAACAGGAAGTTTTTACATTCTCAGTCTAGAATCATTGATGTGTTCAGGTGCACCACTTTTACTTGTCCTTTCTCAAATATGCTCTACAGACTTGCTTCCTTCCAACCACATTTCAGATTCTTTTCATGTATTTCTCCAGCATGTAATTTTACATAAGCAACTGCACTTTTGTCAGGGTTGCACAGTGATAAGGAAGGAAGCACTACCTCTAGGAAAGATAAATAAATCTGTCATGGCTGTGCTGCCGGGAGGGGAAGACTGATGGCCCCAAATAGGGTATTTGCGCAATCCCTGCTCAAGTTACAGTATTCTAGCAATTCTTGTTTGAAAGATCATTTGGATCTTCTTCCACCAACCATTATTGTACCAGTGTAGTCATGCCACCACAGCTGACAAAGAGGATCCCAGACTTTGCTGTGGCACTGGAACTCTTAAAGGTGCATACCTAACGTTTGTTTATTGGCTTTTTTAGCTTCTTCACAAAACATCAAACGATGGGACTAACATTTCAAACAAATATTGGGCAAATAAGTACTTACTGAATCAGATACTTTAGCAGATGCATTTTTCTTTCCATAAACTGTAAAGTGAAAGTTACGAGAGAAAACCTGGCCAGCAGCAAATCCCTGCTGAAAAATGACAAAAAAAATGTTGATGCAATAAGCAAATAAAAACCATTCAATGTTTACTGTCAAGATTCAGGAGGAAAGATGCTATTTCAGACAGTATAATGAGAATTTATCACTTTTTTCTGTCATGGCTCCTATACCGTCTATAGCTGTGTGACACTGAACATTTTCATAGCTTTTCCCACAGCTGCCACAGACAAAGGGAGAAATAATGGAATGAGGCAGAAACATTTACTTTTCATGTGGCTTTCTGTTTGCTGTCTTTTTTTGTTTGTTTCCTTTAAAAATAGAATTGGTTTAAACTACTCCAATTGCATGTCTATGTAACTGCTACCTTGACATAATAGATTTATTACTGGACATCTCCTAAAATGAGATAACATGAACTCAATATAATTTTAACACAGAATTCCTTTGATCTAGAGTCATTTTACACATATAAGGTTTGTTATTATGTCTCATTGCCCTATCACGTTTCACTGTGTATTTGCACAGTTAACGTTTCGTTTGTTGATATAACTTTACAGTTAACATAACCTTACTTTCTTTTATTGCTTGACATAATTCATATGAACACAGTACGGAAAAGCAATTAAACTATTCCAAACACTTCAACGGATGTATGAATCAATTTATTCCAATATCAGGCTGTTGTTATATGTTATCAAGTTATTTTTGAATTATAGTGACCCTATTAAAAGGACTTCAAAGAAAACTTGTTAACAGTCCCGCTGTGGTTTTGCAAACCTAGACCTCTAAAGCAGTAGGATGCAGCTGACTGAAATTCACTTCTTTCTTTTCATAATGCCATTGAACAGTATAAACTATTTACACTTTAGGGAGAAGGCAGAGACGGGCCCCTATATTTTCAATTACAGTTGCTATTCCTGGGATCTTCTAGTGGATTTGAAGCTATGTTCTTCAGTTTACAGGTGTTTTAAGACACTGGATCAGAAGGCTTCTCACGCTTCACAACAAGGCTCACTAACAAGTTTAAAATGCTTCTGCCACTGTGGTACTGAATCATATTCACAACCACCCTGTGGTTCTGAATATGATTTAGTACTGCTGGTTGACCCTTCTCATTCTTATGCCACAGCATGGGTCCCACTGGTCAATCATCACCTGCAGTGACATTGGCTGTGGTGATGAGGGAAGAGGAAACGCCTGATCATCTCTCCACTCCCTTCTTCAATCACCCCGGCTGATGTTACTGCAGATGATAGACAACCAGTAGGACCCAGCTTGTGCCCCGAGACTGCCATAACATGGAGAACATAGGGGGACAGTAAGTGCTATCCCATGTCCCTAGGCTCCCTTAGCCCAGGAAACGAGGAATGGTGGTGAAAACAGTTGTGTCTGGTTCCATCTAGAAACCAGCCCAACTGTTTATACAGTTCCAAGGTCAGGGGACACTTTAAATTCTGAGCCAGAATACACACTACATTATATGGTTAGTGTAGATGCAATGTAAGTCTACCACACCAATTTCTTAGTATTATTTCCTACTTTATAAGAAGCACTCTTAATACATGAGTTACGGCACCAGAGATGTTAACTATTAACTTTACAATGTTCATTACAAGTATTTACAAGATACTTTGACCATTAAGAAACAGCAGTAATAGAAAAATTAACTATGCTGATTAAGGAGAACCCTTTGACTAATTTTAAGAAAGACTGAGACCTGTCCAAAATCTTTCCACAGTTATGACAGAGGCATTTATCACCTTTGGGATTTATAAATAGTAGAGTTTGGTTTTACATCATTGTTTAAATGGATGAGACTCTTAAGAGAAAGTTACCATCAAACAAAGTGTAGGAAGTTTGTATTTTTTTATAGTTGCAAAGTTGTAGTTTGTACTATATAGCTTTGTAGCTATGATAGTTTTGTATATCTAAAATGTCTATCTGTGTTTTCTATTTTGTGTTTTACACACACACACATATAATTCACAATCAATGAAAATTGGTGGTTAAAATGGAAGCAAAATCATCTGATCCTGGAATCTTGCCAGAAGAGACAAAAAGAGAAGCAAAATCATTCCAGTTTTTTCACCAATACTAAATAACAAGTTTAATTTTATGGCTGAATAAGGCTATTGCTTAATGTTAGTACTGTTATACCATTCCCCACCCTCTGATTAAGGATTGCCATATCTTAACTCAGACAATGAAATGAAATCTTTGCATCTCTACAAAGCATAATTCACACATGGCTCTTCCTATTTGTCATTTCTCAGCATTTGACTACTCCTATCATCTGCAATAATGAGCATGATGTCAAGCATATCATCTAAAAGGTGGAAAGAGAAGAAGATGGCAGGGCTGGGAAGGCATCGTTAGTTTATCTGACACTGTACTTGTAAATATAATGGCCTGCGTCTATCATCCTAGATCGAAAGTGATAGCGTAACACACATTATTCCTTTTCATTTGTTTTGCCAATTTCTTGTGTTGTGTTGTGCCCTATTTTCCATGTACTTAAGGCTTATGCCCATGTGCCTATGAAAGTCAGCTACAGTGCAAGGAAATAGCACAATACTTACAATAAGTTACAATAATTGTATTTATAAATTCACCTCTACTTTTTGAGTCTTCAACCATTTTAATGGAAGACAACAAGATATAACCTAAGTGTGTTCTCTGATTAACGGATCAAAACTAGTTATAAGTTTCCTCTATTCTGCCATTATAGTATCTAGACCAGTGGCTCCCAACACTTTTTTGAGACCACTTAACCAGGGACTAATCTCCAAAGTTAGTACCAAAACGGTGACGAATCAGTTTTTGGTCAACTTTAGATTCGGTCTGGTTATTTGGGGTGCTGATTCAGTAAATTGCATTAGATACATCACATAAGTTCTAGTTTCTAATACAGAACATACGCTATCCAGTAGTTATCATCCGCTCACCCACAGAAAACCACATTTAATAAGCCTTGGCACTATAAGAGAGTTTTGCAAGAAGTGTTGCAACAGTGTAGAAACGGTGGGGCGCACCCATATTTTAGTTCTTGCAGATCACTGGTGGTTCACCGACCACAGGTTGGGAACTACTGATCTAGACAAATATCTATCTATCTATTTTCTATCTATCCATATATATATAAAAGTGAAATTATGTTTGTATGTATATAAAACATGATGCATACATACAGATTACCTTCTTTACTCAGTCTTTTCCTAAAAGGGGATTGGTGTTCAACCTGACCAGTATGACGCTGAAGAAGTAATACAGAGAATGCAACCCAAAACAGGTAAAGTAGTAGTCCAGAAATACCTGGCTCCTCTAAATAAATTCAAGTGTCCAGGGTCCAACAGTATTGAAAAAACTAGCAGAAGTAATTTCAGTATCACTGGCAATAATCCTTGAGAATTCTTGGAGAACTGGAGAAGTCCCAGCAGACTAGAGGAGGGCAAATGTTGCCCCTATCTTCAAGAAGGGGAAAAAAGAGGATCCAAACAATTGCCATCCAGTTAGTCTGACATTAATACGAGGAAAGATCCTGGAGAAGATCATTAAGGAGGCAGTCTGCAACGACTTAGAAAGAAATGCCGTGATTACTGAAAGTCTGCATGTATTTCTCAAAAACAAGTCATGCCAAACTAATCTTATCTCTTTTTTTATATAGTTACAAGCTTGGTAGATGTGGGGAATGCTGTGGATTTAGCATTTCTTGTAGCAAGGCCTTCGACAAGGTCCCCCATGGCCTTTGTTGCAAAAAAACAAAACAAAACAAAACAAACTAGTCAATGTGAGCTAGGTAATGCTACTATTAGGTGGATCTGTAATTAGTTAAGCAACCAAACCCAAAGGGTGCTGACCAATGGTTCCACTTCATCCTGGAAAAAAGTGACTTGTGCAGGGCCCAGAACTGTTCAATATCTTTATCAATGACTTGGATGAAGGTTGAAAGGGAATGCTTATCAAGTTTTCAGATGACATCAAGTTAGGAGTGACAGCTAATACTCCAGAGGACAGGATCAGAATTCAAAATGACCTTAAATGATTAGGGAGTTGGGCCAAAACTCACAAAAGCAATTTCAAGGACAAATGCAAGATACTATACTTAGGCAGAAAAACGAAATGCAAAGATACAGGATGGAGGATGCCTGGCTCGATAACAGTCCATGTGAAAAAGATCTTGAGGTCTTCGTGGACAACAAGCTGAACATGAGCCAACAGTGTGATACAGCAGCTAAAAAAGCCATTTGGGTTTTGGCCTGCATCAAAAGGAGTGTAGTGTCTAGATCAGTCATGTGCCTCTCTATTTTGCCTTGGTTAGACCTGAAATACTGTGTCCAAATCTGGGCACCACAGTTTAAAAGAGATATTAACAAACTGGAAGGCATCCAGAAGAGAGCAGCTAAAATGGTCAAAGGCCTGGAGACCATGCCCTATGAGGAGCATCTTAAAGAACTAGGCATGTTTGCCTGCGGAAGAGAAGGTTGAAAATATATGATAGCCATGTATAAATATATGAAAGAATGTCATAGGGAAGAGGGGGTGCTTGTTTTCTGCTGCCCTGGAAAGTAGGACTCAGAGCAATAGGTTCCAATTACAGGAAAGGAGATTCTACCTGAACATTAGGATGGATTTCAGAAAGCTGTAAGAGCTGTTCAGCAGTGGAGCTCTCTGCCTTGGAGTGTGGTGAAAGGAGTTTCAAAGAGAGGCTGGATGGCCATCTGTCAGGGGTACTTTGATTGTGCTTTTCCTGTATGGCAGGGGATTGGACAAGATGACCCACGTGGCCTCTTCCAATTATTCTATGATGTTTGTATTTTATGTTTGTGGGTGATTTCCAAGATTGCTCCCAATTTCAAAGAACTGAGTGACTCCCTCAGATGATGGATCTAGACCAAACTTGGCACACAGACACACCCACCCCATGACTAACAGAACAAACTGTAAGGGTCTGAGAGGGGACTTACACTGGATTATGGGCGTTATAGTTCACTCCACATCCAGAGGCCCTTGTGACTCCTGCCAAGAACAGATCTCAAGCAAACTTGGCACAAACACTGAGTACAGCCAACTTTAGGTCCTAGCAGGGTTTGAAGGGAATTGACCTCGGAGGTTGGGAGTTATAATTCATCCGCATCCAGAGAGCACTCCACAGCCAACCGACGATGGATCTGGACCATGACTGGCACTCAAAGTCATCATGTCCAACTAAGTACTGGCAGGTCCGGGGGCAGGGCAAGCGCATTTGGGGTCTATGCACAGCTGGACCTAGAGGGCATAGGTAGGTCTTCAGCCACAAGGTTTTTGGCTTCCCCATACCTAACTATTCCACTTCCACTAGCCTTAAGAAGAATATATACTAGGGCTAGGTTTGAACAACTCGGTATTATGATGCAAATCGGGCGCTACTGTAACATCCCAAGAAGTGAGAGATTCTGTGTATGGGGAGAACAAACAGTGGAAGATATTGAACATTTCTTAATTGAGTGTCCAGCATACACTGAATTGCGAGACAGATATTTACGTCCAATATTAGAGAAGGCTGAGAGGAGATATGATAGCCATGTATAAATATGTGAGAGGAAGCCACAGGGAGGAGGGAGCAAGCTTGTTTTCTGCTTCCTTGGAGACTAGGACGCGGAACAATGGCTTCAAACTACAAGAGAGGAGATTCCATCTGAACACAAGGAAGAACTTCCTGACTGTGAGAGCCGTTCAGCAGTGGAACTCTCTGCCCCGGAGTGTGGTGGAGGCTCCTTCTTTGGAAGCTTTTAAACAGAGGCTGGATGGCCATCTGTCAGGGGTGATTTGAATGCAATATTCCTGCTTCTTGGCAGGGGGTTGGACTGGATGGCCCATGAGGTCTCTTCCAATTCTTTGATTCTATGATTCTATTATCCAACCGCAGGTCCCCCAACAGAAATGATCTTCTGACATCCCTCTTGCAAGGGCAGGAAAGATCCATCATAACCAGAATAAGCCTTCTTATTCTGAAAGCTGTCAAGAAAAGAGCAGATGTCCTGAAAGAAGAACCAGGAAAATAAGATTCTGACTATAAACAGGTCAGCTGCTGTCCTCACCTTTTTGCCTTTTTTTTTTACTCGTCTTCTATTTTGAAATGGTCATATGACGGGTCAAACAAATAAATATTATTATATTTGAGGCAAGTATGAATGTTGCCTGAGGATGTCTGCCATAGATGTGGGTGAAATTTTTTAAAAAATTTTAAAAATTTTACTGGCAGGTTTTGGATGGAATTAACTTTGGATGTTGGGAGTTGTAGTTCGCTATCATTCTTACGCGTTTACTAATTGGTGCTTTCATTAAAAAAAAAACCCCAAAGCAATGAATGACGACTTTACATAAGGGCGTTACATAAGATCTAACCCGGGCACCGCCGGAGTCCAAAGCCAGGATCCCCAATCAGAGGCGGCAGTAGGAAATTTTCAACTGTAAGCAAACAGTATTTTGCCCCCCCCCCCCCCAACCAATCACTGGTATATATTTTCCTTTCGTCGTGGGAGTTCTGTGTGTCATATTTGGTTCAATTCCATCATTGGTGGAGTTTATTTATTTATTTATTTATTTATTTCTTGCATTTATTGACCGCCCCTCTCAGCCCGAAGGCGACTCGGGGCGGTGAACAACGACAAAGAAAGACAGTATACAGTGAATCGTTCAGAATGCTCTTTGATTGTAGGTGAACTATACATCCCAGTAACTACAACTCGCATATGTCAAGGTCTATTTTCCCCAAGAGTGCTTCAAGAGCACCCCCGGGGGGAAATCAACTCTACTGCAAATGCTTACTTACTTTGCGTAATGGGTTGAGCCGCCCCTGTCCCCAATAAAGTCAGTTCCTGAAGGTCAAGGCGAACAGCCCTCCGCCTGCTTGCCGAGGTACTCGGAAGAAGGGGCCTCCCCTCTGCCAGGCCTTCCTCCGGGCGGGCGCTCAAGGCTTCGCGGCCTGCCACGCCCCCGCCCCCTTCGACCCACAGAGGCGACGAGGGCAGCTGAAAAAAAGATGGGCCCGGGCCCGGCGCCCTTGGCTCGCCTCCTTCCCGCCTTGCCCTCTGCCTCAGGCACACCGTCTGCCCTCTTCCCGGGCTGCTTTCGAAAGTGGGCCTGCGCTTGGACTCCTAAGAAGCGACGCCTGGCGCCCGCCCCTCACAGCCCCCTTTGTGCCCCCTTTCGCTTACCGGGCGGAACAAGGGCACCTGCTGCAGCCTCCGCAGAACCACCGTCGCCAGCGCCGCCATTTCGCACCGGCCGGGAGAAGGGCCACTGCGCGTGCGCCGAGAGCGAAGGGCGTCCTGAGGGAGCGAGGGATAGTCAGGGCGGGACAAACCAACGGGAGCGCCTATCCTGGGGAAACATTCAACAGAACTAGAGGCTGGAGAAAGAAGGGGAAAAAAGAGTCCCTGGAGAAAGAAGGGGAGAATAAGTCATGGACCCAAGTCCATCACACAGATCGAAATGAGAACAAAAAGCGGCAATAAGCGACCCCCACTAATATGGAAGCGTCACCCCCTCCTAACGGAATGGTTCATTCCGAAAAGGAACCATTACTGCGCATGCGTCTTAAATCAATGGCAGTCGCAAAGCGTTGGAGGGAGCTTGGCTGAGGATTCCTGCCGCACTTCCCTACCCTCGTGTCGTGACGTCAGAATGGGTGGTCGCGAATCAGCGTGTGCTCGGGTAAGGGACTCGTCCACAACAGAGGGGGTCCTGTCAGGGCCGCATGGCTTTCCCCGAGGCCTGCCCCTTGCCGGCTTGGCTTCAGGCCCCTGTGAGGCCCTTCAGAAGAAAGACCGCAATGGGCTACGCCTTTGGAGAAGCCACTCGCCAAAGGCTCGGGTGTCTTCCCATCAAGGCCTCCGCCTGAGGTGGGAGGGAGGGAGGGAGAGCCCCCCCTCCTTTGCCTCCCCCGCTCTCTCGCCCCTTGGCTCCCACAGCATTGCCCCCCCCCCCCGCCTCTCTTATGTAACTAGCATCGAGGGGCCAGAGAGGAAACGGGAGAGGCCTGCCCTGCCTTTGAAGGCTGTGTAGAGGCTGGGAATTCTGCTTCTCTTGCTTACTATTAGCTAGGTTGGGAACCCAGCAGTGCCTGTGTTATTAGAAGAAAGCATTCTTCTCTGCAGGAGTCTACCGTATACCATGCAGCTGTGGAAAAGTCTACATAGGGACCACCAAACGCAGCATTGCCCAAACAAGAATCCAGGAACATGAAAGGCACTGCAGACTATTTCAACAAGAGAAATCAGCCATAGCAGATCACCTGATGAACCAACCTGGACACAGCATTTTATTTGAGAACACAAAAATGCTGGACCACTCTCACAACCACCATGTCAGACTACACAGAGAAGCCATTGAAATCCACAAACATGTGGAAGAAACCATGAAAATGAACAAAATCTGGCTACCAGTATTAAAAAATTCTAAAATTGCAACAGCAAAAACAGCAGAGAGAAAAACAGGCAGGGACATCTGATCACCTTTCAAGAAGAGTTTTGCTCCAGGCACAGTCAGCCCAATGTATGCTAATCAAGGTGGTCAGCTGAAAGATTCACACCCAGTCCAACTTACAAAAGCCCTTTGTCTCACACTGGTCATTCCACAGATATATAAACCCCCTTTTTCCCAGTCCCAGCAGACCTCACCTCTGAGGATGCTTGCCATAGATGCAGGCGAAACATCAGGAGAAATGCCTCTAGAACATGGCCATATAGCCCAAAAAAACCTACAAGAACCTAGTGATTCCAGCCATGAAAGCCTTCGACAATACAGAAGAAAGCATTGTTTGTTTTAGGATGTTAGGTAATATCCCTGAAGTTTGGTCCAGATTCATCATTGGATAGGTTCAGTGCTCTCTGGATAAGGATGAAATGCAATTCCCAGATTTTATTTATTTATTTATTTATTATTTGAACTTATATGCCACCACTCCCCTGGGGCTTGGAGCAGCTTACAAGAACAGGCTAAAATTGAACACAATTTAAAAACAATTTAAAAACAGCAATCAAAGATCAAAGGCCCGTTGAAACAGATATGTCTTACATGCCCTGCGGAAAGCTGATAAGTCCCGCGAGGCACGGACTTCAGGTGGCAGAGCATTCCAGAGTGATGGTGCCACTGCTGTAAAGGCTCTGCGTCTGGTTGCTGTTAGACGCAAGGTCTTGACACTGGGGACCTCCAATAGATCTTGGTCCTCAGAACGGAGGGATCTCTGGAGTTGGTAGGGGGTGAGGCGGTCCCTCAGGTACATTGGCCCCAGACCATGCAAGGCCTTAAAGGTGAGTACCATCACTTTGAAAGTGATCCCGTGCTCAATTGGTAACCAGTCCAGCTGCAGTAAGATTGGTGTTATGTGGCATCTCATCGGAATTCCTGCAAGAAGCCGAGCAGCTGCATTTTGTACTTGAGCTTCCGGATCACCAACAGAGGAAGGCCATTGTAGAGGCTGTTACAGTAGTCCAGTCTTGAGATGACCGTAGCCTGGATCACCGTAGCTAGGTCGTCCCTGAACAGATAGCGGGCCAGCCGTCTAGCCTGCTGCAGATGAAAGAAGGCAGTTCTGCTAACGGCGGAGACCTGGGCCTCCATCGTCAGCAGAGGGTCCAAAAGGACTCCCAGACTCTTTACCAATGATGACGGGCGTAGCCCCTCGCCATCCAGGGTAGGCAGCTGGATATCCCCACTGCCCGGTTGACTCAGCCATAGGATCCCCGTCTTTGCTGGATTCACCCTCAACCTGCTGGCACGCAGCCATCCAGTAACAGCCTCGAGGGGCCAGAGAGGAAATGGGAGAGGCCTGCCCTGCCTTTGAAGGCTGTGTAGAGGCTGGGAATTCTGCTGCTCTTGCTTATTATTAACTAGCTTGGGAACCCAGCAGTGCCCGGATTATTAGAAGCATTGTTTGTTTTAGGATGATAGGTAACATGGCTGAAGTTTGGTCCAGATTCATCATTGGATGGGTTCAGTGCTCTCTGGATAAGGATGAAATACAATTTCCCAGATTCCCAGTGCAATCGCCCCCAAACCTAGCCTGTACGCACTGTTGGCCTTGTTAGTGTATGTAAAGTTTGGTTGAGATCTCACATCGTCTGGGTTCAGTGTTTTTTGGATGTAAGTGAACTACAACTCTCAAAAATCTACATCCATTCCTCCAAACCCCTGCAGTATGTTCAGTTGGTCGTGGGGCTTCTCTGTGCCAAGTTTGGTCCCAGTCCATTGGCAGTGGGGGTCAGAGTTTCTTGGGATGTAGGTGAACTATAACCGGGCCTGTAGCGAGGGGGGGGGGGGGTAAGGGGTTCAAACCCCCTCCCCAAAATTTTTCAGGTTAAAAAAAATAAACCTGGTTTACTCATGAATTTTAACTGGTTAACCAAATCCCCATGCTAAGTCAATGAGATGCAAAAAATTAAGAGTCCCTCCAGAACTGCAAGCACCATCTCAAGCAAATATTGACAATTTATTCACACTGTCATTACTTACAGCAATAGCCGATGTAGCGAAGCAACCAAGTGGGGGGGGGGGTGTTGAATGCTCTCATTAAGGAGGGCGACTTGGTGGAGGTGGTTGACAGGAGTGGAGCTGCAGGCTATTGAAGGCTGTGCTCTTTGCTTCAGCGTGAGCTGGGAGGCAGGTTTCAACTCCCCCCCTCCCAAATTTTCAACCCCCCCCCCAAATTTTCAACCCTCCCCCAAATTTTTTTCTGGCTACGGCCCTGACTATAACTCCCAAAATTAAGGTCCATTCCCACTAATCCTTGCAGTATGTTTAGTTGATCATGGGGCTTCTCTGTGCCAGGTTTGGTCCCAGTCCATTGTCGGTGGAGTTCACAGTATCAGTGAGGGTACTGCAAATCCCAGTATTCATGGCAAGTGTGGTCCAAGAACCATGGCTGGTTGGGTGTGAGTCAAGTACAACTCCAGTAAATCCCCAAACCTGATGAATTCCTCTGCTTGCTGTGTGCCACAGGAAAGAATAGAAAAGGGTTAAGGGAGAGGGAGTGGGTGAGGTCAGTTTTAAAAATAATTTAGGTTCCTGCTTCCTTCTCAAATTTTTTTACACCGATTAATTTTTAATAGTTTGAAATATTTGAATTGTATAAGCTGATGTGAGGAACAAAACACCTTTTTTCCTTTTCTTCATGTTTTCTCATTGGTACCTATAATAGAATTTGATACCTACAATAGAATTTGAGGCGCAGAACAATTCACCACTTGAAACATGATGTCTTTATCTCCTACCATTTAGTGTGACTGTACCCTTACAATTATATAGGAAATGAAAATGTTACAGTTGACATCAGAAAAAGATATGATGTATCCTTCATTACATTTCAATCATGACCTTTTTTCCCCCTTTTTGCAATTCATGTGTGCTCAGTAAGTCATTCTGGAGGCTGGTACTGTTTCGCTTTCCTGTTGTAAGCAAACACACAAAACTACAGTAAGATTGGCTAGAATGCAGAAAACCTGACTCCTAAAGTCTATGGCCCCTTCTACACTGCCATATAAAATCCAAATTGTCTGCTTTGAATTGGATTCTATGGCAGTGTAGATTCAGATAATTCAGTTCAAAGCAGATAATGTAGATTATCTGCTTTGATGTTCTGGATTTTATGGCAGTGTAGAAGAGCTCTATGTTTCCATAGCCCTCCTTTACTATACTCACAATTCTAATGTTGTTTTAAAAAAGTAAAAAGGATTTTGTAAAAAAGACTGTAGAAAGGAACTTTTTGTCCATTTTTATTAATTCAGGTACCAGGTACTCCATTAGCTGCCGTTTATTTTCCGGGCCCAATTCAAGGTGCTGGTTATCATCTACAAAGCTCTAAACGGTTTGGGACCCACCTACCTTCGTGACCGTATCTCTCTCCATGAACCAACCCTTCGATCTTCGGGGGAGGCCCTCCTTTCGCCCCTGCCAATCTCACAGGCTCGACTTGTGGGCACAAGGGAGAGAGCCTTCTCCACTGTGGCTCCCCGACTCTGGAACTCATTACCTGGAGATATCCGGAAAGCCCCTACACTAGAAACATTTAAAAAGAACCTTAAAACCTGGCTCTTCCGCTGCACCTTTGGCGAGTAGGTGTAGAACATGACACTATTGCTCCCCTCAACGCTTCTGTCACTGGAGTACACGCCCCCCCAAATGGGAAGTATAGTTTCACAACCCAGGGGGGAAACCAAGTCTTTATGAGCTCCCTGCAAATAACTTGCTCCTATTTTCATCTCATTAGAGTTTTTAACTTTTTATCCTGTACATGTGGCCTGCCCACTGTTACTGCAACTGTGTTTTTTGTTTATTGTAATGTTATTTTGTTATTGTATTCATATTTTTTTTCCTTTTGATGATGTTGCTTGTTGTTTATGGTTTGGTTTTATTTTGATGTAATATGTTGTTCGGACTTGGCCCCAAGTAAGCTGCTCCGAGTCCCCATCAGGGAGATGGTGGCGGGGTATAAGTAAAGATTATTATTATATTATTATTATGTATCACTTTTATTTCCAAATCCGGAACTAAAAGGTATATTTATTTTAATTCTAGGATGGTTTTCATCAAGCGACTTCTATCTTTGTGTTTTGAGTGATTATATTTGCATCATTATTATACAGAAATAAAAGGTATGGATTTGTTTCATTATCTCTTTCATTCTTGACTTTCATATTTATTTAATATATGTAAAGGATATGGTCCCCTGGAATTTCAGAAACCAGATTCCTTTTTTCTCTAATTTACTTGTATTGGGAGTCTTTTAAAACGTGGTAGAAGAGCACTCGAAATTAACTATTCTCTTTATGAGGATATTGTTTCATGGCCAAGACAGGAGAAGTAAGTGGGGAATAAATGAAGGGACAGGTGGCATTGGGAACAAAGGGGGAAAACCAAGTTAAGGAGGAAACTAAGAGCTAAGAGGAAGGAAAGGAAGTAAAACTTAGGGTGGATCTACTCTGTAGAATTACTGCTGTTTGATTACCTACCATGTCTCAATGCTATGGAATCTTGGGAGCTGTAGTGTTGCAAGGTGTGAGAAAGAGGATACTGACTGATGTTTATGTATTTCAATAGATTTTAAAATTATTTCAATTGTTTTAATGATTTATTTTTAACATTCATATGATTAATTCTATTTTAATGTTCTTGGTTTTAAATTGTACATTTTAGGGTGTTTTTTAAAACATTTTTAGCTGCCTTGAGTCTCATTTAAGTGAGAAAAAGCTAGATGCAATCAAACAATCAACCAGGTCTCTAGCTTTCTATGCCAAAGAATACAGGTGCCTTGGTAATACAAACCTCAGGATTCCCTAGCATTGAGCCCTGACAGTGGTGTCAAACAGTATTAATTCTACAGTGTATATGAACTCTTCCTTAGCTTCAGTCTTCCTTTTAATTATTGCCCATCTTCATGGCAGTTTTCCATATACAATTTTCAGACCATGTTAGCGATATATGTTGGCCCAACAATGTGCAACCAACAGTATATTTTAAAACCAAGTATTAAATACCTAAAAATTATATTTTTTTCCTGATTTTAAGGTTTGTCCATGAATAATTTAAATGATCCTCCTAACTGGAACATCCGGCCCAATGCAGGGAATGAGGATGACCGTGGAAGCAAATGGAATTATGCCTTGTTGGTTCCAATGTTGGGGCTGGCTGCATTCCGTAAGTGACATAAGAAAGTCTTATTTTACATTGCAGTTTATAGGCTAAGTTGTCAATGAAGAAATTATGATAGGCTAGACCAGGGGTCCTCAAACTAAGGCCCGGGGGCTGGATACCGCCCTCCAAGGTCATTTAACCGGCCTCGCTCAGGGTCAACCTAAGTCTGAAATGACTTGAAAGCACACAACAACAACAACAACAACCCTACTTCATCAGTCAAAAGCAGACCCACACTTCCCATTGAAATACTGATATGTTTATATTTGTTAATATTTTTAATATTATTGTATTGTTTTAAAGTGTTTTTTGCACTACAAATAAAATATGTGCAATGTGAATAGAAATACATTCATTTTTTTTCTTTCAAATTACAATCCAGCCCTCCAACAGTTTGAGGGACTGTGACCTGGCCCCCTGTTTAAAAAGTTTGAGGACCCCTAGGTTAGACAGATCTCTTCGGTTTAGACTTTAGCAGTTTGCAGAAACCTGCCAATGGAGTGAATCTAACATATGATGGGATAGCACTATACATGAAATAATCACTGTGTGCAGATATAGTAACATAAAGATTCATGTTTTGCTGATATTCTACACCAGATATTTTCTACTGTTATACCATATACATTACTAAACAACACCCCCTGGCTTAATCCTTCCCCAAGCCCGCATTCATAGTCAGCAGGCAATTTTTTTTGTCATGTCAGGAGCGACTTGAGAAACTGCAATTCGTTTCTGGTGTGAGAGAATTGGCCGTCTGCAAGGACGTTGCCCAGGGGACGCCTGGATGATTTGATGTTTTCATCATCCTTGTGGGAGGCTTCTCTCATGTCCCCGCATGAGGAGCTGTAGCTGATAGAGGGAGCTTATCCGCCTCTCCCCGGATTCGAACCTGCGACCTGCTGGCACAGGGGTTTAACCCACTGCACCACAGGGGGCAATTAGATTGGGCAAACTGGGTCTCTACAGCACCTTATTGGAGCCAAGGAAGAAAGTGTTTCCAAACCCCTCTGCCAGAGAGAAGATCTACAAGGAATCGCTGCATGTCATGAGAGATCAGCTTCTAGAGAATAACCAATTAAGTTTAAAAAAATATATCAAATGGGTTCTTAAAGATTTTAAACTAGTTAATTTAACAACTGCTCCAAGTGATTGTTGAAAAGCATTATTAAAAATAATATTTTAAATATACTGAGGGGAAGCCTGCTGAAGAAGAATGGTGAATTCTTCATTTTGAAATCTAGACTTTAAAATTCTTTGCTATTGACAATAAACACATGGACATGAGTAATCCAATAGCACTTACTCTTTTGTCTTCCAAAGACTTTTGACAAAAACCTTCACTTCAGGTGCTTGAGCAAGATTAAATTAGCTTTTTTTTGTCGTGTCAGGAGTGACTTGAGAAACTTCAAGTCGCTTCTGGTTTGAGAGAATTGGCCATCTGCAAAGACGTTGCCCAGGGGATGCCCGGATGTTTTGATGTTATCATCCTTGTGGGAGGCTTCTCTCATGTCCCTGTATGAGGAGCTGGAGCTGATAGAGGGAGCTCATCTGCGTTCTCCCTGGATTCGAACCTGCGACCTGTCGGTCTTCAGTCCTGCCGACACAAGGGTTTAACCCACTGCGCCACCGGGGGCTCCTATTTAGCTGTAACTAACTAAATTAACTGGAACCCATAATAATATTTATATATTTATATTACAGAAAACAAATCCATCTGTGTTCTTGAAAATTAGCTTTGGTTGATAATTTTTTTCAAACATTGAAAATTTTCTAAACACAGCAGAAGCAAGGACCTTAGTTCTACTCCCGGGCTCATTCTGAGCAAAGATAAGGAGTCTTTAATTATTTTCTCCTCACAGGTAGTGGCAACAGATGCTTCCTGGGCATAACGACTTGTCTGTTGTTTGTCAGATAGCTATGTATTACTGCATGGTAATGTTGTGGACAATGTATTTCTGAAAATAAATCCATGTTGTTCAAATGAGTAATATGAATCGTGGTTCAATGTTGAAGTTTAATTTTATGTGCTCATTTTTCAGGCTGGATCTGGTCGAGGGAGTCTCAGAAAGAGATAGAAAAAGAGAAAAAAGGTTACCACAGAAAACTGACATTAGTGCAGAGAGAGCTTGAATCTAAATACCGTGACATAATCACTGAAAACCGCCGTACAGTTGCTCACTTAGAGTTGGAACTGGAAAAGGAACAGAACCGAACACAAAGTTATCGTGCAGCTCTTGTCTCACAGAGTCATAAACTGATAGAAGAAAGGAGAGCTCTGGAACAAGAACAAACAAAATTGGAACAAGAAAAGCAAATTCTGCAGCACTCTGGAGCTGCAGGATTGTTCTACAAGAACTGCCTGGAGAAGGAAGATCAGTGGCAAAAGAAAGCTATTGCCTTACTAAAAGAGTTTGAAGGAGCCCTTACCCAAAGGCAGGATATCTATTGCAGCCTTGTGGTACCAAGATACCAGCGACTAGAAATTGAGAAGAAAATGCTAGTTAAAGCAGCAACAGATCCAATTGCTGTGGATCTGAAAATAGAAACTGGCTTAAACGATATTTTCAGGCACGATACATTTTGCAGCAATTTGCTAAACACCAATAAACGCCAGAATGGAAAGCTAATGTGGCTCTACCTTCAATACTGGGAACTATGTGCTGAACTGAAAAAGTTCAAGCGGGTAGAAAATGCCATGTTAGGAAAAACTAGAGGTTGAAAAGTATGATTGTTTATATGCGACTCAAATCAGGTATGACTAATTTTCTCTAGATTTGGTACTATTAGTTTCTCTGTCACATATATGGTAATTATCTAGTTCAGGCGTCCCCAAACTAAGGTCCGGGGGCCGGATACGGCCCTCCAAGGTCATTTACCCGCCCTCACTCAGGGTCAACTTAAGTCTCAAACAACTTGAAAGCATACAACAACAACAATCCTATCTCATTGGCCCACATTCATCAGTCCACACTTCCCATTGAAATACTAATAAGTTTATATTTGTTAAAATTGTTCTTCATTTTAATTATTGTATTGTTTTAAAGTGTTTTTGCACTACAGATAAAATACGTGCAGTGTGCATAGGAATTTATTCATTTTTTTTCAAATTATAATCCGGCCCTCCAACAATTTGAAGGACTGTGACCTGGCCCTCTGTTTAAAAAGTTTGAGGACCCCTGATCTAGTTAAATACAGAAATTGTGTGAGGCTATCATGCTGGCATACTCCGCCTGATTGCTTTTGTGCATATTTCACTTTCTGAGGTGTTCAGACTTAGCATTCTTAAGTTCTTATGACTTTCGTAGCAATCCAGAATAATAAAGCGCAGTTTATTCTTGGCTTATAGTCCAACATCTAAGTCTTTCTCAATAAGCCAAAATTATAAACCAGAAACAGACCACAGTTTTAACTTTGGTCTATTGGAGAAGAGACAAAGTAATACATTCTGTAAGAAAGAATATATATTATGTGGTATATAACAAATATACTGTATTTCATTGCGTAATAGTCACACCGCCTTTAGCGTCCTGGTATTGGGATTAAAGGATTCCTTCCATAATAGTTGCACTGCCACCCGCACATCTGCCCCTTGGAGCAGTTACTCTTGCTCTGAGGGACATGTGTGCGGGTGGAGGCACGAGAGGAGCTCTTGTTCACCCAGTGGTCAAGGCAGTCTTCCATAGCTTAGAGGGGAGAGGTGTTCTGGTAGGTAAACCTGATCCCCTCCAAGTTGCCTCTTCGCTCCAGAGCTCGGAGGTGAAAGGTCCACAGGCAGGTGAGCCTTCATCCACCTGGCAGTGAGAGCTGCTGAGCCTCCCTCAGCTGACAGCAGCTAGAGCCTTGTAGCATTTACCAGCAGGCACGTGGGTGGCTTGGCCAGTTGGCAGTCGAGAAAAGCCCCATAGATGCAAAAATATTTCCTTGCATAATAGTCATACCCCCTTCTTTCCTCCCCAAAAGGGGGAAATTCAGCTATTATGTAATGAAATACGGTATCACTATCTCATATTAAATGCACTTTAAGCATGATTTCTCTTTTGTCCCATAGACAGATAAATGTATCCACCCCCCAGACTGAAAACAGCAAGAACAATGATCATGAGTAGTTAGGTAGAATCATAGAATCAAAGAGTTGGAAGAGACCTCATGGGCCATCTAGTCCAACCCCCTGCCAAGAAGCAGGAATATTGCATTCAAATCATCCCTGACAGACGGCGATCCAGCCTCTGTTCAAAAGGTTCCAAAGAAGGAGCCTCCACCATACTCCAGGGCAGAGAGTTCCACTGCTGAACGGCTCTCACAGTCAGGAAGTTCTTCCTCGTGTTCAGATGGAATCTCCTCTCTTGTAGTTTGAAGCCATTGTTCCGCGTCCTAGTCTCCAAGGAAGCAGAAAACAAGCTTGCTCCCTCCTCCCTGTGGCTTCCTCTCACATATTTATACATGGCTATCATATCTCCTCTCAGCCTTCTCTTCTTCAGGCTAAACATGCCCAGCTCCTTAAGCCGCTCCTCATAGGGCTTGTTCTCCAGACCCTTGATCATTTTAGTCGCCCTCCTCTGGACACATTCCAGCTTGTCAATATCTCTCTTGAATTGTGGTGCCCAGAATTGGACACAATATTCCAGGTGTGGTCTAACCAAAGCAGAATAGGGGTAGCATGACTTCCCTGGACATAGACACTATGCTCCTATTGATGCAGGCCAAAATCCCATTGGCTTTTTTTGCCGCCACATCACATTGTTGGCTCATGTTTAACTTAAGGTACTTTCTTATAATGTAATCAGATATTTTCCAGAAAAATTGTAGCCATGCAAATGATAATCTGAAGTTAACACCTTGAATCCTAAAACATCTGAGAATAAAGCCCTTTGAATGTAATTGTATTCACCTTTTAATAAGCATTCACATGATCTCACTACTAATAAAAGACTGGTATATCGTGAACGCTGAGCATTATAGCGCCACTTGTCTTAGCACTCATAATGGGCAAAGGGAGATGAATAGTTAAGATGATGCAATTTCATGCAAAGTATGTCAGAAATTTAAAGAATTCAAGTTCATCATGGACAAGGCAGTATGCAATGAGCTCCTAAGAAGTGCAACATACATGAAGTAGTTCCTAAAAAGGGAAACAAATTAAATGCATATTAAATTGTTCAGAACTTGAGTATTATTTAAAAGGTCATATTCATTGAATTTCGATCTCTAATAATAATAACAAGACATATTACATAGTGTCATCCTAGTTATTATATGTCCTGTGTCATAAAATGTAAAAGTGAAATGTTATAAAATTAAAACCGGAGCACTTGGAGACATAGAATATCTGTTGTCATGGAGTTGGAAGGGATCCCAAGCGCCATTTAGTTCAATCCCTTGCTAATGCAGGAATCCACAGCAGAAAACGCCCAATTTGGTGATCATCCAAACTTCGTTTTAAAATATTTGCCTTGTGTCATTTAATATTTTACACTGGTGCTTGATTTGGTTAAGTAATCCTGAAAATGTTGTCCATTTTTAAGGGAAACTAATAAAGTGATTGCTCATTGCCTTTGGTTTGCTTGGCTTTCACACATATGCATGAGCACATTAACTAGGACCTCCAGCAGTTCTCCATACTTTGATCCCACAGCTCACCTTGAATGTGCCAAGTCCTCTGAATTTTTCATTTGTTTTCATGTGCCATCTGTAGACTGCTTTCTTGTACTGAATCAGAATCCATATGATTAGCAATCTCACTCTTTCGAGCTCCATGAACTGGAACTATAGTGAGAGAGCACCTTCCTACCTGAAGCATTATTTCAGACAAATAGGGTAAAGAATCACTAAGTTATTGTGGGTTTTTTCGGGCTATATGGCCATGTTCTAGAGGCATTTCTCCTGATGTTTCGCCTGCATCTATGGCAAGCATCCTCAGAGGTGAGGTCTTTTGGAACTGGGAAAAAGGATTTATATATCTGTGGAATGGCTGGGGTGGGGCAAAGAGCTCTTCTCTGCTGGAGCTAGGTGTGAATGTTTCAACTGACCACCTTGATTAGCATACAATGGGCTGACTGTGCCTGGAGCAAACTCTTCTTGAAAGGTAATTAGATGTCCCTGCCTGTTTCCTCTCTGCTATTTTTGCTGTTGCAATTTTAGATTTTTTTTTAATACTGGTAGCCAGATCTTGTTCATTTTCATGGTTTCCTCCTTTCTGTTGAAATTGTCCACATGTTTGTGTATTTCAATGGCTTCTCTGTGTAGTCTGACATGGTGGTTGTGAGAGTGGTCCAGCATTTTTGTGTTCTCAAATAAAATGCTGTGTCCAGGTTGGTTCATCAGGTGCTCTGCTATGGCTGATTTCTCTGGTTGGAGTAGTTTGCAGTGCCTTTCATGTTCCTTGATGCGTGTCTGGGCTGCGTTTGGTGGTCCCTATGTAGACTTGTCCACAGCTGCATGGTACACGGTAGACTCCTGCAGAGGTGAGAGGATCCCTCTTGTCCTTTGCTGGACATAGCATTTGTTGGATTTTCTTAGTAGGTCTGTAGGTGGTTCGTATGTTGTGTTTCCTCATCAGCTTCCCTATGCGGTCAGTGGTTCCCTTGATGTATGGCACTTTTCCTCGGGGTGGATCTTCATCTTTACTCTCGTGGCTTGTTCTTGGTCTTGCAGATCTTCTGATGTCCGAGGTGGAGTATCCATTGGCCTGGAGAGCCCAGTTGAGGTGGTTCAGTTCATCTTGAAGGAGGTGGGGTTCACAGATTCCTTTTGCACGGTCTGCCAAGGCTTTAATGGTGCTTCTTTTTTGACTTGGGTGATGGTTGGAGTTTTTATGTAGATATCTATCTGTGTGTGTGGGTTTTCTGTAAACGGTGTGACCCAATTGTTGATCTGGTTTACGGATGACTAGGACATATATAAAAGGCAGTCTTCTTTCCTTTTCTTTTTCCATAGTGAACTGGATATTTGGGTGGATGCTGTTAAGATGTTCCAGGAACCTGTTGAGTTCTTCTTCTCCATGGCTCCAAATGGTGAAAGTGTCATCCACATATCTGAATCATATAGTGGGCTTTTTGGTTGCTGTTTCAAGAGCTTGTTTTTCAAAGTGTTCCATGTAGAAGAACAGACCTCACCTCTGAGGATGCTTGCAGGCGAAACGTCAGGAGAAATGCCTCTAGAACATGGCCATATAGCCCGAAAAAACCCACAAGAACTTAGTGATTCCAGCCATGAAAGCCTTCGACAATACAGGGTAAAGAATCCTTTCAGATAGATTCTATAATATTACAAAACTCCTGTCAGGATCCGGTTTCCGGAGCCCAGACTTTGGCGCCGAAGACTAGACTCCTGACGTATTATCCTGATAAGGATCCTGCAGCTGGTGGCCTTGAAGGAAGGCAGTTATTTGGTGGCGGGAAACTTTTGCGCGGGGTTCTGGGTTTGGCGGGAGTCTACCTTTTGAACAAGTGGGAGTGTATATAAGGGGTTGCCTGCTGCGACCAGGCAATCCCGGCTTTTTCTGTGTCTGAGTATCTGATAGTAAAATTCTTTGTTTGATTACGATGGAAGTCTCGTGTCATCATTGAGCCCAACTGTCGTGAGCTGACACTCCCATCTATTGAAGTTTTTAGTGCATACACCCTCTTATTTGTAATGCATATCAGAAAGGGCCCAATTTCAAGTAGGCAGTCAGGTCTTATTATTTTACAAAAGGTCTTTATTGCCTAGCAAAATCTGGTAACTGAATCCATTGGGTTTTCTTTTCATTGTATAGCAATGAACACTTCAATGTTTCAGCTGTTGATGCACACTTACATCCAATCCAGTAGAACCTATATGTTTACTCAGAAGTAAGGTTACTTGGAAATGTTCTTGTTTGCCTGACTTAGGACAACTCTAAGGTGAAATTTTCACAGGGTTTTCTTGGTGAGATTTGTTCAGAGGAGGTTTGCCATGGCCTGCTCCTAAGGCTAAGAAAGTGTTAATTGCCCATGATCACTCAGTTTCCGTAGCCAGGCATGGATTTGAATTCTAGTCTCCTGGAGTCCTTGGCCAACACTCAAACCCCTATACCAGGGGTCCTCAAACCAAGGCCCAGGGGCTGGATATGGCCCTTCAAGGGCATTTACCCGGCCCTCACTCAGGGTCAACCTAAGTCTGAAATGACTTGCAAGCACACAACAACAACAATCCTATCACATCAGCCAAAAATAGGCCACACTTCCCATTGAAATACTAATAAGTTTATATATTTGCTAATATTGTTCTTCATTTTAATTATTGTATTGTTTTAAGTGTTTTTTTGCACTCCAAGTAAGATATGTGCAGTGTGCATAGCAATTCATTCATATATTTTTTTTCAAATTATAATCCGGCCCTCCAACAGTTTGAGGGACTATGACCTGGCCCTTGGTTTAAAAAGTTTGAGGACCCTATACCATGCTGGTTTTCTAGCGTTTCATAACTGTAACACTTTCTGTTTTTACTGATATATGTATTATTTTAACGTTGCCATACATTTATGTTGATGCATACCCATCATTCCTTAGTGTAACAGTTTGAAATAAATTATTGTAAAATGTTCCTTGATTGAAGTTAACATTGCATCTTCAAGTTGCATAACTCCATTCTACTGATTATCGTCATAATTTTATCATTTGGATCACTCTCCGCCTACATTATCTCATTTTTATTTTTTATTCTTGCAACAACTTACAACAGAGGTCATTTTAAAGATGAAGTTGGAGAGATCTTTTGAGACAAAAGATAAATTGGCGATTGTATGGTGTAAATAATTATCGTATATTATACTGTCATAAATCACGCCACTTGCTACCACAGTAACATCCGGGCGTCCCCTGGGCAACGTCCTTGCAGACGGCCAATTCTCTCACAACAGGAGCGGTTGCTCCTGACACGACCCAAAAAAAAAAAAACCACAGTAACGATAACACGTATAATATATCCCGCCACTTGCACCAATTATAACGAATATACTATATCTCCCACAGCTGAACACCACTGTAAAAGATTATATCTAATATCACACAACTGGACACCAGTATAAAGGATTACATCACAGCCAGTGACGCGAGGCTGGAGGCTTATTGATAATATAGCTGGGCAGGATGGATCTTCCTCAAAGATTTGCCTTTTGTTCACAAATCCTACCCTGTGCCTCCAATATAGTAACGAGATGATGTTAGATGTTATGGTAGAGTGAACACTGCTTGTCTTTTAGTCTTCTTTTGGATTAAAGCTGCCACCAACCTAAGTAGTTTTAGGATTTTAAAATGAGTATTTGAGGTAAACTTTTCCCACTCCTGCCAACACTGCTTTTCCCCCTGGCTCCCAAAATGACTGTTTGATATGAGGCTTTTCTGTAGTATCAGGATGTTAAAAATGCTGGAACTATCACAAAGCTTGCTGATGGAAAGATGTACAATGGAAACCTTTTTGAAAGTTGAATAGAAAAAGATTTATTTATAAAAACAGACAACTAACTACTTCTGTACTTCTGAGAGGTACAAAAAGCTTGGCTTGTTACAAAAGTACTTCAGCTTGATGGTTGCTTGAATAAGTTTCTTCACTTAGTTACAGACAGAGCTAATCAAACAGATCTAGCTGCTAGTAACAAAATTCCTCACTCTACTTCAGAGAAATAGAAATGAGTTTCGACTAACCTATCCTAGGTAGTCCCCTGAGTTATTAGCTAACTCTTCCCTAGAGTTCTTCCTGCTAACTAACCTAGCCCAGAGAGCTAATCTCTTGTGCTAATTCCCACAAGAAATCAGGTTGCTGCCTGACCTTTCTCCTGTCAGCTAACAGCACTGTCTGACACAGACACTCTCTCCCTGAAAACCCAGTTTCAAAAACACTTCTTCACACACCAGCTCCCAGTTCTCAACTCCCACGGAAGCTGAAATCTTTTCCCTCCTAAGCCCTGGCTCCTCACAATTGCTCTAGCCAATCCTAGGAGACCTCAAACTCCTCCCATCTTCTGTCTATCCTCACTCAAGATGGCTGCTTCCCTGGCATACACTCCCAAAATGGAGGATTGCCATACTGTTATCCAGGCTCCCTTTCCAGCCTACTAGGTAAGATTCATTACACATGGTTTCTTATTTTTTTAAAAGTAATTGCATATTTTTATGAATGCTTATGTAGACATACACAGTCAGAAACATATTTAAGTATGTACCCTGAAATTTGGCCAGGGAACTTTTGTCTCGCTGAGGTCTGTTATTGTTTTATAGGGATTAGTTGGGGTCCACAATGCAGGGGCAGGTATGACTTGTGGTGCTGGTCACTTGATCAAAGCAAGAGGTGTATATATAATGTTAGCTGTGTTTTTAAGTAAAATTACTGCAATCTACCTGGGGTTTGGAATGATAGTGAATATTTAATATTTTGGGGACCCCCACAACTATCTAAAGCACTACTTACAAACATACCTAGATATGGAGTGAGGATCTCTAAACTGCACATATAATTCACCTATACATCTCTCACAATATTAATAAGATGTGCAGAGTCTATTACATTCTGAACCCAGAAAGATCAAACCCAGCCTTATCTACTCCAGCAGTTCGCTTGCAGCAATTGAAGGTTAGTTGTTTATGGGAAACCCACAAGCAAAGCAATCTTCTTCTGTTTGCCCTAATACAGAATGAGGCACTCCTGGTCAGTCGAAAGGCCGAACAGGGTATAGGGTTACAGCCTGTGTTGGACGGGGTCACACTCCCCCTGAAGACGCAGGTTCGCAGCTTGGGTGTGATCCTGGATTCATCGCTGAGCCTGGAACCCCAGGTCTCGGCGGTAACCAGGGGAGCATTTGCACAATTAAAACTTGTGCGCCAGCTGCGCCCATACCTTGGGAAGTCTGACTTGGCCACGGTAGTCCACGCTCTGGTTACATCCCACATAGATTACTGCAACGCGCTCTACGTGGGGCTGCCCTTGAAGACTGCCCGGAAGCTTCAGATGGTCCAGCGCTTGGCAGCCAGGTTGTTAACAGGAGCGGCACTCAGGGAGCATACCACTCCTCTGTTGAGCCAGCTCCACTGGCTGCCAATCTGCTACCGGGCACAATTCAAGGTACTGGCGTTAGCCTACAAAGTCCTAAACGGTTCCGGCCCCACTTACCTCTCCGAATGCATCTCCACCTATGAACCGACGCGGATATTAAGATCGTCCAGGGAGGCCCTGCTCTCGGTCCTGCCTGCGTCACAGGCACGGTTGGCGGGGACGAGGGACAGGGCCTTCTCGGTGGTGGCCCCTCGGCTATGGAATGCCCTACCTGTAGACATCAGACAGGCCCCTTCGCTGTTGGCGTTCTGGAGGAAGGTTAAGACTTGGCTCTACGAGCAAGTGTTTGGCTAAACAGTACAACTGAACACAGGAAGACAGTAAAATTGAACATAGGAATGGTACAAGGATTATGAGAATGGATTTTGTTCTGTTATCGAGGCGTCATGAATTGATAATAATTGTTGATTTTGTTGTTGTGTATGATGTGTCTTTAACTGTTTATTGTTGTGATAACCTGCATTGTGTAAACCGCATTGATTAATTAGGCTGAAAAATGCAGTATAGAAATAAAGCAAATAAATAAATAAATAAATACTTTCTGTTGAGAGGTACACTGCCTGTGCTTGGGCATGAAGTTGCTATTGAGAATGAAGGGCTAATAGTCATTCATCTAAAAGTTAGGAAAACTTTCTCAGAATCCACCAGCCACCATGACCACCAATATCTCAACACTTATATTGAGTCTTTTAAAATGCAATTCCACAATAAATACATTTAATAAAGAAAAATGTAATGCATAATACAGTACTAACAATTTTATTGTTTCTTTTTTAAAAAACATACATTGTGATGTTTGACTAAGAGAAGCTAAAAAAGCATATTTTAAAAATATTTACCTCTATGTAAATTAAGCATTCTCAGTATATGTGGCAGGCCTTAAGCAAACAGACAGACTAAGAGAGTCTATAATCCCCCATTAAGTTTTCCAAGTTTAGATTGTGTGTCCCTGATTGGGAAATAGAGGGAAATGACCAAGCTTCTGGTCTAAGCAGAAAGCTCAGCTGAAACATGTTGACAGTTTTATGTATGGCAACAGTGGGGTTCTGTGTTACTGAAGGGTACAATTCTAGATCTGGGTTGTTGCCGGTTTTTTCGGGCTATATGGCCATGTTCTAGAGGCATTCTCTCCTGACGTTTCACTTGCATCTATGGCAAGCATCCTCAGAGGTGGTGAGATCTGTTGGAACTAGGAAAATGGGTTTATATGAGACAAAGAACTCTTGTCTGCTGGAGCTAGGTGTGAATGTTTCAACTGACCACCTTGATTAGCATTTGATGGCCTGGCAGTGCCTGGGGCAATCTTTTGTTGAGTGGTGATTAGATGTACCTGATTTTTTTGCTCTCTGCTGTTTTGCTGTTGTAATTTTAGAGTTTTTTAATACTGGTAGCCAGATTTTGTTCATTTTCATGGTTTCCTCCTTTCTGTTGAAATTGTCCACATGCTTGTGGATTTCAGAGAAACGTCAAGAGAGAATGCCTCTAGAACATGGCCATACAGCCCGAAAAAACCTACAACAACCCAGTGATTCCGGCCATGAAAGCCTTCGACAATACATTAATTCTAGATCTTTTTGTAGGGCTGTAAAGGACAGATGCATTGTTTCAATTATCCTCAGTCTCCTTTTATTAGGCACAAGAAAGGAAAGAAACAATAAAGTGTTTTGAAGACTATTTGGAGGAAAATTAGTCATCCCTCTCACTTTCAAGGCTGTCCTTCACATAAGAAAAGAATGGAAAAAATAGGTTTCAGGTTGAATTCTAAAATCACCATCATGTTACATGATCACACAAGATTCACAGGGATTCACCTTTGTCACAATGTGCCCAGAATGAGGTTCTGTTTGCAACCAAGAGCCCACTGGTGTGATTATGAGGTATTTAGAAAACACACCTGTTGAGGCGCATTTTCAAAGGCTTGCTTTGAAATAGCTTCCCATTTAGAAAAAAAAAACCCATATTCCAGAATGCTAGCAAATTTCTTTTACAATCTGTATTGAAGAATGTATAATACAGGACAATAAATATTTACAAATATGTTCAGCACAATTTATACATTTCAATATGTATACATTACGTTTTCTGAATTTACAAGATTCTTCAAAAATACAGTAATATCTATATCTTATCAATTATACAAAAACGTAAATATGGGGAGAGAAAACCATATTTATTTTATACAAGTAAGCATATATTTTATTCTTGAAAGAACAGAAGAAAATCACCTGGAACCAGTGCTGCTGGTGTCATGTGGTTCAAGTTTCCGTAGTGCTCATCATGAATTGTCCTAGGGAATAAGAAAGCACATCTCATCATTCAGAAGTATCTTAAAAAGTGTTGAAGTACAGCTTGCTTATGAAAGGAAGAATGCCCAATAAATTTAGGCCCCAAAATATTATTTGGGCTTGCTCAGAAAAAGCTTCACTACCTTGGTCCCACCTCAGAGCTTAAGATCCTCTGGGGAGGCCCTGCTCTTGGCCCCGCTGTTCTCAAACACGTTTAGCAGGGACGAGGGACAGGGCCTTCTCGGTGGTAGCCCCCCACCTGTGGAATACGCTTCCCGGGGAAAATAGATCATCGTCATCCCTCCTCACCTTCAGAAAGAAGGTAAAATCGTGGTTGTAGGACCAGGCCTTCGGGCAATCAGGTTAAAGGACAATGGATAATATTTGACTATGGCTTGGAAGCGGATTTGGATAAGTGAGGCGGAGTAATCATTGGTATATGGCTAGATAAATAGCCAGCAGACTGGCAATAGCTAAATGGATCGTAAGTATACTGTTTAATTTTTATTTTAATGTTCATGGTTTTAATTGTTATTTTTGCTATTGTATTTTATGAAGCGGCATTGAATTGTTGCCAATTGTAAGTTGCCCTAGGAGTTAAGAAGGGTGGGGTAAAAATGTTTGAAATAAAATAATAAATAAAAAAAATTGGTCTATACTTTTGGTCTGTGTTTGAGAGTGAGTTTGTATGTGTGTGAGAGAGAGATAGAATAGAATGAACATATCTGACACTTTGATTTTTGAAGATAAAATGAGTTCAGCCGTGTTAGTGTTTGGATTAATATCGGGGAATTCCAGACATAATTATGAAAAACTCCTGCTAAAATCCTGGAAAACCACTGTTGCTGTTAAAAATGACAATAGACTAGAGGGACAAAGGATTGAATTCAATATAAGACAACATCCTATATTCCTAATGTGACAAGTGAAACCTCACTATGGGGAAGAAAGTTCTGGGGTTGATCCTATTGAAAATAAGGGTCTACATTATGTTGACTATAATGTATAACTCCTTTAAATAGTCTGTCGTTGTAGAAATTTGTTCTTGATATTGATATTATATTACTGTATCTCTGTTGCAAGATAACCCACTGTCTCCTGGGGCTTAGTATGCCCATTGTCCAAATAAAGGAAATGCGATGCCAACAATTATTCTGATGCATTCACTTTCTATAGCCTGGATGAGGTCTCTTCCAACTCTATGATTCTATGATTCTAACACTGCTCTGCAATTTTACAATATTTACTCTCAGACACTACTTTCTGCAAACTTTTCTCACCATTCTTTTCAGGAATTAGTAAAAGGTGTTGATTTGATTTATTTAATTTATTTAAATCCCACTTTTCTCCCATGTAGGATTCAAATGTTCATATTAGCTTTTTATATTGCAATCCAGTTTTAGACCCCCACTGTACAACAGGGCCCTTGACATCTGCTGGGGTTTTATTCCAGGACACACACGCCCATCCCATGGAGACCAAAATCCATGGTTGCCCAAGTCCCATTATATACAATGACACATCAGGTTCACCAGATCATGAGATCACAGTCCAGCACAAACACATCAGGTCTAAGGGTCGAGAAATGTAAAACTTTGAAACAAGTGCTCATTGTCAGGATATCAAGACAACCCAAGAACCTTCTGACTTGAACTTGACACAGTAGAATTGCATCTTTTATATAAAAGGGTGACCAATTCAAATAGGTGAGGGAGAGAACTTAAAGATATGTAAAATGACAGAGACAACATCAGATTATGTTAACATACCCTTTCCAGGGTCAGAGTGTTGATATCAAAGAAGTAGGAAATTGGTATATTGGAGCATTGCAAAGGCAGAACTAGATAGGCCAGGGAGCCAGATACGGCCCTCCAAGGCCATTTACCCGGCCCTCGCTTGGTCAACCTACGTCTGAAATGACTTGAAAGCACACAACAACAACAGGCAAAACCAGGCCCATACATCCCATTAAAATACTAATGTTTATTATATTTGTTAAAATTGTTCTTCGTTTTAATTATTGTATTGTTTTAAAGTGTTTCTTGCACTACAAATAAGATATGTGCACTATGCATAGGAATTATTTTATGCTTTTTTTCAAATTATAATCTGGCCCTCCAACAGTTTGAGGAACTGTGACCTGTGACCTGGCTTCAGCCCCCCCCCCCCCCCCTGAAATTCTCATGGTGGTTCGCGAAAAGGCCTTACTGGTGCATTATTTAAACTGTTATGTTTATTCATATCATGATCTGATCACCATACTCAATATATCCCATATGCTTGGGGGTATTGGGGTAATGATACAAAAGGTTTGCTAGGGTAGACCCTCTTTCACTCAGACTCAGCCCCCCCTGAAACTCAGCCCCCCCTCCGAAAAAAACTCCCCCCCCCCTCCAAATTGAAATCCTGGCTACGGGCCTGGACCTGGCCCTCTGTTTAAAAAGTTTGTGGACCCCTGAGATAGGCTATAGATACCAAATATTATCCAAAGCCCTCCCAATTCAATAGACAATTTGAACTTGAAACTAAAGGACAAAATTGCCTGCCAGACTCCCAGTGTGTGTGTGTGAGGCTCGATCAAAATAAAGTAAAAGATATTCAACAAGAGAATGCAGCTCTCCAAGGTTCTGTGAAAGGCTAATGCCACCTCTCAACCTCTGATAGTTCCTCACTCTTGATCTAAACTGTGCTAAAGTGTGAGCTGTCTCATCTCTCTGGCATTGCTGGTAACCCTTCAAGATGACACGCAAGATGAAAGAATATATTCTACGCTTAATGTCCAAAATGAAAACTGACTGAAGCAATAACAACATGTTCACAATCTTTACACATTTATTTACTTACCGCTGTGATATACTCTGTGCTGGGTGTTGACCTAGGATTCTTCTGTGTGAGAGAAGGAGATCTGCATTCTGATGAAAGCTTGGATCTTTCATCCAGAAATGTCTTGGTAAGGGCTGGGGAGAACTCAGAGTGGACAGAGCCGCTGAAACTGCTTGTCCTCTCACGTGATGTGTCCTGGGATGATTCAGAACTCTCTGCAACGACATGAATCAAAACATATGGTCACCCTAGTATTCAACAGGAATTCTAGCAAGACATCTGAAAATTCATGATGATTCTTTGTATACTGCAACACACCAACTCCTAACTTTCCAACACTATAAAGGACATTCTTAGGTCAATGGTTCAGCTTGGGGAGTCATCCACCTCTGGCCAGATAAAAGAGAACTGAGACATCAGAAAAACTGCCAAGAGGTTGCTGTGCTCTAGCAGGCCAGATTGGGCCAAATGTTGCTTCCTAATGGCTATCATGGAGACAACCAGATCTTTGGTAGTAGTACTAGCAGGAAAGTTTCTCCAACACCTAATTCTCCATTGTCAATCCCTGTTTATCACTCCTTTCAATGTTAGGCTGCAGGAAAATGTGAGGAAATACTTTCACTTTGGGCAGAGCAGTAACAAGGTCCAACAGACTGGATTTCTAATCTAAATGAACTGAGTGTATACTCTACATCAGCAGTCCTCAATGTTTTTCAAATCACGACCCTATTTGATAGAAGCAAAGCGACCTACAACCCCAATACATTAAAAACAGGCTTTTCAATAGGGTAAACGAAAACACATAAAAATAGATTTTTCGGTATAATATAATTCAAAATAATGTTAACTTATGGCATATTTAATGCGATGGTTGAAATGGTAACTACTTAACAAGCTTAAAAATTCACGGTTGAGTTTTTGTTAATGACCTTATGTCATTCTCAATATTTAATCTGTTTGGTTTTCAATTGAAGGAGTGTTGAAAATTTGCTCCAGTGTCATCAGTTGGGAGCCCCCCCCCCCCCCCCCCCCGCAAACACCAACCACTGCTCTGAGATCAGAGTGAAGAGAGGGGCCAGGAAGGCAGTTCCATCTTGTCTTCTGCACTGTGCTTACAATATAATATAATATAATATAATATAATATAATATAATATAATATAATATAATATAATATAATATATAATATTGATAATATTATAATGCAATAGAATATATTACTAATAATAATATGATATTATAATTATATATTTTATATTAAATGTAATATTACTAATAATATTACAGTATAATGTTATAATACAATGTAATATATAATATTAATATTGTGCTATGATAATAATATAATATATTGTATTTACTTTTTACTTGTAAGCCGCTCTGAGTCCCCTTCGGGGTGAGAAGGGTGGTATATAAATGTCGTAAATAAATAAAATAAAATATGTAGAAACAAAGAAAGTAAAACTCGAAGCACAAGAATGGTCTCATTTGGATGATGTGACTTTATCCCTTTTACAATTTTTCATAGCTCATCACTGCCCGGCAACCCCACAGAAAACTCTTTGTGACCCAATATGGGATTATGACCCATAGGTTGGAAATCACTGGTTTAGATATACCCAGAATTGGCTAAAGGTCATAGCACATGGTGGGCTTCTTCTGCAGACTTCCTCTGATACAGTAAGGATTTCTTCAATAACATAAAGTTTAAAACCAGTGGACCAATGCAGTATGTGGCACAATTAAATAACAAGGGCAAATAAATTATACCTTTTTTCTTTACCATTTCATTGCCATGTGTTTGCAAAATGCCTGCTAATTGTATACTATATTTTTAGAATTGTAATTACTCAGAGCAAAACTATTAAAACTCAACAAGCAATTGGTCAGAGCGATTAGTGATACAATCTGAAGACACTATCAAAAATGCTGCCATAGTATGACATACCGATTCTTCTTTAGTTGGTGAACTGAGTTTTTATTTACATCCTGGTCTTCTCAAATGCAGGCACTATAACGCACTTACCCACTGAGGGCTGGCTTCCAACTTCTTGTTCCAACTCATCTTCTTCAATACAGGTTCTGACATCATATGACCAGTGGTTGATTGGTGGCCGTACTAAGCCAAGATGAGACGCGGCAGAATATACATGCAGGTTGAGTGACCCCAAGATGGAAGAGGAGGACTGACTGCTGGAGGAAGATGTACTGCTGTTTGAGATCGTGGAATGAGGCCTCTTAAATGGGGTGGAGTGGTCAAATGAAGAAACGGCTATAGAGGCACGAGTCCTTGATTCTGGTGAGACAAAGAAAAATCTTTCTGCCAACTCTTAGAATATTCAAAAGACAAAGTAAATGTGCATTAGTGTGGCTGAAAGACTAATTCTGAAGTACAGGTTGATGAATACTTGCTTATAAAAAGTGTAAAGGTTTTTTTTCTATTTGCAAATACAAAAAAGTGTAGCTATAATAAGGATTTGTAATGAAAATCGATGCATTTATTTTATTTTATTTATTATACTTATTTGTATCCCACTTTCTTCTCTAGATCAAGATCCAAAGTGGCTTCCAACCTTAAAAACAATATTCACAAATATAAATAATGAAAGCAGAATTAAACATACCATTATTAAAACAAGTCAGTTTAAATTTTTAAAAAAACTGTTGAAACATCTGAAAATTACAAGCTGATTATTAAAGTACCATTGCCTTCCTTTGGCTGAAAGAGAAAAAAAAATGCCCAAAATCAGAAATGGGAAATGCCTGAGACAAGAAGACAATGACAGAGAAAGGCTGCAGGCCAATAGCACTTGGTGGATCCTGTGGCACTGGGAGAGTTTCATCTGAACTGTTAATCAGCCATCCAGGGTGCTGTACTTTTTTGGGGGAAGGGTTACCACTTTGATAGTTCTTTAAATGTTTGAACTAAAATGCATAGCAGATTCATTACTTCACTGACAGCTACCATGCGCTTCATTTGCTTTACACACCAAGAACTCAAGCACAGTCCCCTGTTGTCTAAAAGGGGCTTGGGAAAGACTTTGGTTGGAAAACTGAGCCAGGTGTTGCTAAGTCACCAAAGAAACTAGAGTAAGTACCAAACACTACCTGTTCTCTTCATGATGAAGTCTATAGCACGATCACTTATAGCTGCCTCACTTGGCTTGATGTCCATGAAAGGTTTATTCCCTATGCCCATAGACACCATTTCTTGCATTCGGAGTTCTGAAACAAACCGTGAAAATCATCTATATAAATAAAAATGTAATGTTCGTGTCAGGAACCGGTTTCCAGGCCTTGAGTCTTGGCGCAAAAAACCAGAATCCTGACATGGAATGCTGATAAGAATGTGCAGCTGGTGGCCTTGGGGGGAAGCAGTTGGCATTTGGCGGGGAATATTGCGCGGGATTCTCGGCCGGCGGGAAAGGGGAATTCAATTGTGAGGGAGGGTATATAAGGGTTAAACTGCGGCTGCCGGCCAATCCTGGCTTTCTTCGTGTATGAATGTCCAGCAGTAAAGGTTCCTGATTGATTACGGATTGGCGTCCTGTGTCGTTACTGGGAGTGGCTGCTGTGAGCTTACAGTTCGTTTGTGGGATTAACAGAACTCAAAAACCACTGGATGAATTGACACCAAATTTGGACACAGGACACCTAACAACCCAATGTATGTCCTTCACTCAAAAAATGATTTTGTCATTTGGGAGATGTAGTTGTTGGGATTTATAGTTCACCTACAATCAAAGAGCATTCAGAATCCCACCAACGATGGAAGTGAACAAAACTTGGCACACAGTTCTCCCATGACCAACAGAAAATACAGGAAGGGTTTGGTGGGCAGTGTCCTTTGGTTTTGGAGTTGTAGTTCACCTACATCCAGAGAGCACTGTGGACTCAAACAATGATTGATCTGGACCAAACTCTACACAAATACTCAATATGCCCAAATGTGAACACTGGTGGAGTTTGGGGGAAAATAGAATCGTGACATTTGGGAGTTGTAGTTGCTGGGATTTGTAGTTCACCAATCACAGAGCATTCTGAACCCCACCAACGATCGAATTGGTCCAAACCTCCCACACAGAATCCCTATGTGGGCCACAGCAATGTGTAGCAGGGGATGGCTAGTTGAAGAAAAAACGATTAAATGGTTTTTAAGGATTGAATACTCTATATTAATGAAATAAAAAAAATCATAGCTCAAGGGTTATAATGTCTGCAATGTAAATAAGAACCAAAGGAGAAAAAAATTACAAATCGGGTTCCAGTTGTGAACACTGATGCCTATTTATGCCACACGGAGACAATTTTGGGAAGTATTTATTCTTGTTTTGATTTTGTTTTATATTCTAATGAGAATGGAACATTTGCCATAAGTGTATCTTCTAAGAGATGGCAATGACACAAACGGATTGAAGGTCTCGTCGCATGATGCAAAAGGATTCTGAAATCCAACATCATATGAGGAAACATCTGGTCATGCAACTGGGCTTGATCCTCCGAATAACATCCCTTTGGAGTAGAACTGGAGGTGAAATGGGGCTGAAACTTGGAAATGAACTTTAAAAAAAATTAGTATGACATTCCAAAGCAATTCATAAGTGAGCACTAGTAATTGGATGGTCTGGACAGGAGAATCACTCATTCACCATTCTGAGGGCAACACACAGCTCTGCCAGTGACTAGAAACCACCCCTAAATAGACTTGGGAGCTGCATGTGGCCCGTGGGCTGCAGGTTGCCCACCAATGCTATAGAGTATTTTCAAGATGAAAACCACATATGGTAACAGGGAAAAAGAAATCCAACTATATGATTGTGCAAGGTTTAAAAAATTATTCAGGATCTGGTTATTACTTGCAACAGAGGAATTAAGAGAAATCATTAAGAAATAAGATCAAGCTGTTTTGACTTTTGGTACACTTTGAGAACACTGCCTGAAAGCTATCTTCATAGCAACCCTAACTAAAACAGAAGGTGTTTTTTGGGGATTTTTTTTAATAAATCCAAAAAGAACTGTCTAATAAGCATTGCATTCATTGTACGTTATACAGTAGACTAGACATACCTCGGTTTCTCAAGGCTTGTCTCCAAAGAATCTTTCCTATAATATCGGTCCATGCATTTTTTATTTCTGTTGAGTTAGCCTGAAGGATGTAGGTGTCCTGGGATTTTCTTCTCCTTCGAAACCAGATTTCAAATCTCAATCCACTATCGCCAACATTCTCTGTCATTCCAATCTCAGCAGTCTACCAGCAAATGTGAAGCAAAAAAGAAATGAGTAGAGCTCAGCAAAGTTCAGTAGAAAGAAACATGTTAGTTTTGCTAAGATGTATGTGGATCTCTGTTGACAGCTGCAAAATTGTGTTGATATTGATTTTCAACCATAGAAGGATAATTTTGAGCAAGTAACTTCTGTGGGATTCCTGCTACCTTTCCAGTTTCTCAACTTTCACCTATCTGAAGTCCCTCCATTTTCCAATAAAACCTGATACCAAGTACAATTACATAGGTAAAAGTAGATGCTTGTCAAATAATTTGGATTCCTATTTTCTCTTTAAAACTAAGAAGCTCATTTAGGAAAGACTGATTTGGAGGCATGGAAATTATTACAGTAGGCCTTTCACTTTTTAAAGATTTTCCATTCAAGGTTTTGATTATTCGCAAGTTTGAAACACCTCAACCTCTCTTCACATAGCAGCCCATCTTCAAGAAGTGAGGGGGATCTTTGGGAAACAAGTCTCTGTTCCATCTGGAATCTCACTTCCTTTCCCAGAGGAAACAAAGACTTGAAGCATGTGTTGTTCTTTTGAAGAGGAGGTAGAACAGGAGGCTGAAGAGGTAGGAGTTGTGGATTTGGGGTTAAGTGTTGAGGAGGAAGAAGAGGGTGAGGAAAACATTCTGCCAGTTTCTACATTTCAGGAATGCTGAAGGGCAAAAGAAAGGAACATTTTAGCTAGAACTGCTGCCAAGGACGCTGAGCAATGAGACTTCGCCCTAGGAATACCTGTGCTGGGAGCTGGGGGCTATAAATCAGCAGCAAAGCAAGTGGTTAATGCTGGCAGCAATCATTCTACTTAGTGCTTCTGTGGTTTCCTTGCTTGCAGCTCCAGCGTCTGCGAATTGCCTTCTAAATTTTTTTTGCAAAAGACTCTTGTTTCATGTCTGATGTAAGACTTTTTGCTTTGCTTCTGAGATTTGCCTTCTGTTTCCTCGCTACTGTTTGTTACATTGTCATTTTACTGAAGGAAAGCTTTTTTTAAAAAAAGTTGCTTTAACTCTTGTTGTAAGGCTGTTTCTGAGGCAAAATAAGACAGTATGCAGGTAAAGAGACGAGCAGGCACCACAATATTTCACCTATCCCATGAATCCAGCTCCTCTTCCTGTGTGTCGTGAATATCCGTTCCACCCAGGTAGAGGTAGAGGAGTATTAGGCAGAACAGGGATGTACAGGAGGAGGAGGAGGAACCACCAAATCCGACTGAGCTAGACCTTTGTCTTCTTCCAGCTTGCTGCATATCTCCTTTCCTTTGCCCAGATGAAAGAGGGACTTGAGCCATGTAGGAAGGCGAAAAGCAGCCAAATTCTGAGGGATAAGTGAATTGGCACGTGAGGCCAGCTTCTCCACCAGGAACCACAGTGGTGGCACCCTATTCCCGCCTCCACTAGAGATAATCATGGTTTTTTTCCATTTTCCCAGGAGAGCTGTGCCCTTAACCACCATGAAAGTGAAGGGGCAACTGTACTTCATTCCCATTCGCCATTGCTTTGCCCCAAATTGTTCTCCCAAGGAGCTTTTGCATATATAGCATTCTAAATGTGTGTGTTTATATTACCAATACAATAATTAAAATTATGCTGGGCAGGGGGGAAGTTGACAGGCTTGGAGAAAAGAAACCTTACCAGGAAAGCAGTTACACATTTCTTTGTGCTAGAACTACCCCTATGGCTTCTTTCAAAAATGGCTGTTGAAATTTCGTTGCATGCTTTTTTTTTTTTTGATAATTTGAGTAACTAGAGTGTCTGTATATATTCTTACAAACTTGATACAACAAATTGTTCAACTGTATGTGTGTATTCATGATTTTTGTTGTTTGTAGACCCAACCGCCTGACGAAGGCTCTTGTGAGTCAAAACCGGTTGCAGGTTGGAGTCAACTCATGTGACTACTGGAGTCTACTCATATGTAATAAAGAACAGGACATTTACTCACATGAAGACTTTGTTTTATATTTCAAGAGAAGAACCAGTTGTTTCTACTTAATGTGAATGTGGCAGTCCTGCTTTTTTGATAATGTAATCTACACCAGTGTAAATTAACATAATGTCTTTAATATTTGTTGAATTACTTAGGATGTATATGTGTAACACTTGGAATTTGGCTTATTGATTTGTGTTTATAACATAATAAAATATGTTTTAAAACTACACTGATGAATCTAAATGCCTTCATATCTCATATTTCTTCTCAAAATTGTGTAAATGTGGTGTTCTGATAAAATTTAGAATTGCTTAGATTCAAGTGTACCATGTGCTTTCATCATAACTTTTCAAGCTTGAAAGATGGATTTACCTTAAATGACTGTTTGTACATGTAAATGTCATAACCTCCATCAATCTTTTTTGTTTTACTGAACAAGACGAGGTCTTCAAAAAGGAAGAGATGCCTCAAATACTTCTTTCTGCCACAGTACACAGTAAACTCATCTTGACATCTCAGCTGTCCTTGTTCTTTCAGATTGACCTGATGAGAGCAAAATAATAATTTTTCCCAAATAAAAAGGTGAGTTGATTTTATTAGGTCTGAGAATAGATTATTTTTTTAACAACATGAATTAAATAAAATTTCCTGAAAATTAGAAAAAAATAAAATTATTATTATGTATTGGAAGAATAGATAGATAGATAGATAGATAGATAGATAGACAGGGTTTGTTTATTGATTACTCCTCTGACCATATAAACAGTAAAAGACAAAAGACAATTATACAAAGACACAATAAACACAAATCCCTATCCTAACATTCCTGTAATCTATATAAATAAAAATGTAATATTCGTTTGTGGGATTAACATAACTCAAAAACCACTGGATGAATTGACACCATATTTGAACACAATACACCTAGCAGGCCAACGAGTGTTCATCACCCCTAAAACAGATTTAAAATCCTCCAAAATAGACCATATATACATATACACTCATATACATATACAAATGAACACATATATACACACATGTATATATATACACAAGCACACATAAATATACACACACATACATATACAAAGACACATATATACATATACTCATTAACACACACAAATAGACACATGCATACATACATATATACACACAAATATGCATATAGACATGCACACACATATACACAATATACATATATACACATACAAACACACACATATATACACACATATAAACACATATATGCAGACTGGGCCACAGCAACACGTGGCAGGGGACAGCTACTAATTAGTTAAAATAGATCAACAGCCCATTGTGTGGGCATGCAGAGCAAATGGATAATACGTGACTACTTAAAAGTCTTGTTTTGCAATATCTTTGCTAACTTTGCTTATATGCAAATTTCTCTGAGAGCCATTTTCCATATTTTGTGCAGTTTCAGAAAGAAAATCCTGTTGGTGATCTCTGGACACAGCTATTTTAAACCTTGCCAACAATCTAAATCCTTTAGCAAAAGATATCCACTTTCATCCTTAAAGACTTACAGAAAAGAAGTGTTCTGCAGCATTTTATATAAAGTATCTATTTTCATAACCAGATTTTATGTGCACTTGTTAAGTGCACTAAAATTAAAAGATTAGTGCCATTGACTGCAAATCTCAAGAAGACATAGATGAAGAGGAAATATAGGTGCCCTCTTCAAGAGTGTGCCCTCAACACGTGCCGGTTCCAAGTCTTCTTCACACACACTCTCATATAAAATCCTTGTCTATTCTGGCACTACACAAGCTAACATTTGTGACAAGAGCTGTTTGAGTTTCTGTGAGGCAGAGTCCATGACAGTAGAGGTGTGCCAACTTACCTATGGTGTTAGACTAGGGGTGGATTTTAGAAGATCTCTGGATGTTGTTGAATCCTAGACAGCATAAATAATTATGTGGAATTCTGGGAACTGTGGTTCAACAACATCTGAAGGGCTGCACAATTCCTACTCCTATTTCATATGGTCTTTTTGAATGTTGGAGTTCAAACAGCAGGGTTCAGTGCAAAGTTTGGGGCATGTTCTTTCAGATGGCGAAGGGCCTTGATCATCTTCACTAAGCCCTCTATAGTCTAAATAAACATAAAGGAGCTTGGCAACAGTCCTAATATAATTTGTCTTCTGGATTCTGGTTCTGCTTGCCAAACAAGAGGTGCAATGTGAGCAAAGGTACCTTGACCTCTTGCAGCTTGGTGAGCTAGCTTTCATTCCCTCTCTAACCTGTGTAGTATGGGTGGGCAGAGCCAGAAGTGAGTAAGTATACAGTGAGAAAACTATTTATTTATTATTTATTTATTTACGACATTTATATGCCGCCCTTCTCACCCCGAAGGGGACTCAGAGCGGCTTACAAGATATATGTGCATACAATATATTGTATTATTAGCATAGTACAATATCAGTATTAAATATTGGGTTGTAGGTTTTTCCGGGCTATATGGCCATGTTCTGGAGGCAATTTTTCTCCTGACGTTTCGGCTGCATCTATGGCAAGCATCCTCAGAGGTAATGAGGTCTGTTGGGACTAGAAAAAATGGGTTTATATATCTGTGGATATATAAATATCTGTGGATATATAAATAAATAAGTATTAAATATTACTATATTGTACTACCATTATATTGTAATATTACTAGTAATATTACATATAATATAAATATATAATATCATATTATTATTAGTATTACATTGCATTACATTATCTATATAAATAAAAATGTAATGTTTGTTTGTGGGATTAACAGAACTCAAAAACCACTGGATGAACTATCACCAAATTTGGACACAGGACACCTGTCAGGCCAACGAGTGACCATCACTCATAAAAACACTGAAAAAAAACCCAGCAGATTGGACTTAAAAAGTAAAAAATTAAAATATACATTACAACACATGTGCAAAACCACATATATAAACATACACACACACACATATATACACACAAAACACATATACACAGACTGGGCCACAGCAACGCGTGGCAGGGGATGGCTAGTAATATTATAAATATTATATGTATATACATTATATCATATTACATTATATTATTAGCATAGCACAGGAGACAAGATGGAACTGTCCCCTGGTCTCCTCTGTCTTCACTCTGGCCCAGAGCGGCAGCTGGTGCTGGGGGAGGGGTCCCCAACTGATGACATATGCAGGAGACAAGATAGAACTGTCTTCTGCCCCCCTTCACTCTGGCCCAGAGCAGCAGTTGGTACTGGGGGAGGGGTCCCCAACTGATGACATATGCAGGGGACAAGATGGAACTGTCTTCTGCCCCCCCCCCCTTCACTCTGGCCCAGAGCAGCAGTTGGTGCTGGGGGAGGGGTCCCCAACTGATGACATATGCAGGAGACAAGATGGAACTGTCTTCTGCCCCCCCCCCCTTTCACTCTGGCCCAGAGCGGCAGTTGGTGCTGGGGGGAGACAATATAGCAAGAGACAATATAGAACTATCCGCTGGCTCCTTCTCTCTTCACTCTGCCCCAGAGCAGCAGTTGGTGCTGTGGGGGTACCCCCAACTGATGACATTTGCAGGAGACAAGATGGAACTGTCTTCTGCCCCCTTTTCACTCTGGCCCAGAGCGGCAGTTGGTGCTGGGGGAGGGGTCCCAACTGATGACATATGCAGGAGACAAGATGAAACTGTCTTCTGCTCCCTCCTCTTCACTCTGACCCAGAGCAGCAGTTGGTGCTGGGGGGAGGGCCCCCCAACTGATGACATACTACACTCACTCACACATATATTCAGCAAAGGGGTTTTCGGTTGTCGTTTCCTTCTTAATAGCAAACATAAGATAGGCATTACTTGTATGGTTGATGCAGATAAGGGGCTTGTGTAATACTAGCTGAATGAGTAAGGCAAAATATGAATGGAGCCCTTTCTAGTTCGCAGCTTTGCCCTATGCAGCACTAGGCAAATGTAGTTTAAAACTTAATGTTACTTGAAAGGCATGACGGGAAGTTGGGAGGTGACTGCACTTACATCACATCCTCTGATGGCATCCATTGCAAGCAAATCATTCCCATGGCGAAGCTGAAATTTGACCATTTCTTCAGCTGCACAGAGAGCTTCAAGCTCTTGCTCTTGTCCTGCTGAACATTCCTTGATGAGATCTTTCAAAAGGAGTGCATATTTGCTCATTCTCTGTATGGGTTTCAGCAGGTAAGAAGCCAAATTCATTTTATCACCCAATTCCTGTTGCTTCTTCTGTGGGAATATCCAGGGAACAGCACATAACGATTAACAATCAAAGACAAAAAAGCCAACAAAATTATAGACACTTAAAGACAAAATGCTGAATGGAAGTTACCTTAAAGAAGGCATTTCCATGGCTTATAAGTAAAGTGTCTGACTGGGGCTTGTTTTTGCTATATAATGCATACATCCCAAACTGTTCTTCCTGAAATAAAGAATATAGGCATCATATTTAATTTGTGCTGAGTAATTTTTTTCTGAAAAAATAAGGTCAAGTAAGTTTAGAAATCCCTGGTCTAAATGTTTTTCATATTAGGGGTGGGTCAAAGCACCAAACACTATATATCCAGAACAATCTGAGCCATTCATGCCATACCTCCAGTACACTAACCATTTATATGTCCCATAACTGTTGGGGAATTACAAGTTAAAGAGCTCTCTGTGTGATGGGAAATGAGGATAGGATAAATGTCATCCTCCTCCAAGGTTGGAGTTCATTCTCTGCCTTTGGAGAATTAATGCCAATTCAACATGTAATATCCAGAAATAGTATCCCACGAACAATAGTAGTCTACTCTTCATGAGCAAAGAAGAGACATTATATTGATACAATTTTGTGACCAATTAAGAGGTAATTGAAACCGATAACAATCCATTTCTTCGAAAACGAGACTTACATGTCTGAGGAAACAGTGGCTAACCCGCAAGGGAAAGTCTACGCAGTGTTCCAATTCTTTCAGGAAATACTGACAATGGAAGTCATAGAGTTTTTCTAAATTTCCAAAGATGATGTTCCGCTTCCCGCGTAAATCCTGAGGTAAGTCACCCCTTTCCAATTCAGGAAAATAGCTGTCAATGATATATCCTAAGGATCTGACATACTCCCTTTCTGTCATGATCATCTCATCCATTATGTGGTTTAGTTTACTGCTGAAAGAAACAGAGGAACTACATAAAAGCCAGATCAACAGTGATTTTCAAATTAATAGTGACTTGGTAAAAAAAGGATTACTAATTTATCAACATTTTAGTGAAATAAATATACAAGTATCTTTATGACATAGATAGGGCAGGCACTCTGCTATCTTTCTAGATGGCCTAGATTATAATTTTTATAATTCCTAAGTATTATTGTACTGCCTGGGGGTTATAGGACCTGTAGCCTGACAAGATGGAACTGTCCTCTGAATAGTAGAGGCCAAGATGAAGTATTTTGGCCACATCATGAGAAGAAAGGAAAGCTTATGAACATGATGCCGAGGAAAATGGAAGGAAAAAGGAAGAGGGGCCGACCAATGGCAAAATGGATGGATGGTATCCTTGAAGTGACTGGATTGACCTTGAAGGAGCTGGGGGTGGTGATGACCAACAGGGAGCTCTGGCGTGGACTGTCCATGAAGTCACGAAGAGTCAGAAACGACTTAACGAATGAACAACAAGTCTGATTCATCTGGAAGACACCAAGCTTTTTATCCCAACTGCATTAACTACATTGCCCCTCCTCCAATACAAGAATTTTACTTTTAACCCAAAACATTACCTTCAAATTGAAAACACAGCAATGCAAACATATATGGCTCCATCATATACTAGTAAATGAGTCAATCAGGGCAAAACACCATTATGGGGGACATGAGAGAAGCCTCCTCGCAGGATTGCAAGACATCCGGGCGTCCCCTGGGCAACGTCTTTGTAGACGGCTGATTCTCTCACTTCAGAAGCAACCAGAAGCGACTTGCAGCATGCATGCAAGCAAGCAAGCAAGCAAAACAACCAACAGACCTTTTCAGGACCAACCATGACAATAATCTCAATTAACATTGAAGGCATGTCAGCTGCCAAAGAACAACTGCTCTATGAACTGTGCCATGATAAGAAATGCGATGTGCTGTGTGTCCAAGAAACACACACGGACGAACAAAAGAAATGACCAAAAGTTCCAGGAATGGTCTTAGTAGTGGAAAGACCACATGCGCAGTATGGAAGCGCTGTCTTTGTGAAATCAAGCCTCCAACTCAGCAGTGCCCACAACACTGAAGAACACAATATCGGGGTTATAACAGTAGAGCTTAATAACATCACCATCACTTCTGTGTACAAGCCCCCAAATGAAGAGTTCTGCTTCTCCTCCCCCGAGAACTTTGATAGGCACTAAAGTTGGTGACTTCAGCAGTCATAGCCATGTATGGGGCTATGCTCAAGAGAACAAAAATGGAGAGGCTGTCCTCTCCTGGTCTGAACTGCACAAACTATCACTCATTCATGATAGTAAGCTCCCACCATCCTACAACAGCAGGGGATGGCACCGAGGATATAACCCAGACCTCTTATTTGTGAGCGACAGCATTGTACAGCACTTCACTAAATCAGTGGGACCACCAATACCAAACACACAGCACCGACCAATCCTGTCAGATCTCCAAAATCTGGAGGAAAGCAAGAGTCATCACCATCTTGAAGGCAGGCAAAGACCATAATGATCCAAAAAGTTACAGACAATCTCCCTGTTGTCCCACCTCTACAAAGTTCTGGAGAGACTTATTTTGCATAGAATTATGGAAAAAATAGACCCCTCTCTGATTCCACAGCAAGCTGGCTTTAGGAAAGGCAAAAGCTGCACATCGCAACTGCACATAGAAAATGGCTTTGAAAGGCAGCAGATCACAGGAGCTGTCTTCATAGACCTGTCAGCGGCTTATGATTCTGTAAACCACCACCTCCTCCTGAGGAAAATGTATAATATCACAAAGGACTACCATCTCACCTGCCTCATAGGAAACCTGCTACAAAACAGGAGCTTTTTTTGTTGAGTTCCAAGGCCAGAGAAGCAGATGGCGGAAACAGAAGAACGGCCTGCCTCAGGGGAGCGTGCTAGCTCCATCAATGTTCAACATTTACACAAATGACCAGCCACTGCCAGAAGGGACAGAGAGTTTCATCTATGCTGATGATCGTGCCATTACTGCTCAAGCAGGGAGCTTTGAGATGATTGAACAGAAGCTCTCTGAAGCTCTAGGTACCCTTACTGCCTATTACAGGGAAAACCAGCTGATTCCTAATCCATCTAAAACACAGACATGTGCCTTTCACATTAAGAACAGACAAGCATCCCGAGCTCTGAGGATTACCTAGGAAGGAATCCCACTGGAGCCTTGCAGCACACCCAAATACCTGGGAGTCACTTTGGACCGTGTTCTGACCTACAAGAAGCACTGTCTGAACATAAAGCAAAAAGTGGGTACTAGAAACGATATCATACGAAAGCTGACTGGCACAACCTGGGGATCACAACCAGACACAGTGAAGACATCTGCCCTTGTGCTATGCTACTCTGCTACAAAGTGCCAAAAAACAAAACATAAAATAAAACATAATACAAAATACAATTCAACAAAACAAATAGGCATAAAACAAACAAGACTCAAATTAAAACAGCGCTCATCTGAAATTATTTGTATATGATTCTCATCCAAGATTTGAAGAAGAGTAAACAGTTAAGGAGCCCCCGGTGGCGCAGTGGGTATAAGGAAGATGAGACTGACTATGATTCTACTAAGAGACGAAGCGGATTTTTATGTAGTTTGTATTTGTCATATAGTTATATGTTGTTGATACTGACCTTGTAACTGTCTTTTTATGTGTACTGTACACCGCCATGAGTCGCCCATAAGGGCTGAGAATGGCGGTTAATAAGTGCATCAAATAATAATAAATAATAATAAAACACTGAGCTGCTGAGCTTGTTGATCGAAAGGTCACAGGTTCGATCCCGGGGAGCGGCGTGAGCTCCCGCTGTCAGCCCTAGCTTCTGCCAACCTAGCAGTTCGAAAACATGCAAATGTGAGTAGATCAATAGGTACCGCTCCAGCGGGAAGGTAACGGCGCTTCATGCAGTCATGCCGGCCACATGACCTTGGAGGTGTCTACGGACAATGCTGGCTCTTCGGCTTAGAAATGGAGATGAGCACCACACCCCAGAGTCAGACATGACTGGACTTAATGTCAGGGGACTACCTTTACCTTTACCTAAACAGTTAAAGTTTGTTTAAAAATGGTTCTCCAGTTATTTTCTAAACTGTTATTGCAGTGTGTTGACTGCATTAAATACATGCCCAACGGACTTTGCTATGATTTTCAAAAATAGCAATCAGATCCAGCTCTCGCAAATTTCTGATGCAGCTAGTTTCTCATTCTCCATCTCCCTTTGGTAAAAGCAAGTATGCACTGATTAAACATGGCTTACTGCCAGCTGAACACAGAAGCTGTGCAACAAGATTAATCAGGAAGCTACAATATTTTTGCTATTGAAATACTTTCCACATAGTATAGGAAAGTTTCCTGTTACATCTGCATTACCTGACCTTTCCAATGTTAACATTCCTCAGATAACACACAGCTTCTTCCCCATGAACAATACCATTGATTTATTTACTTACTTACTTACTGTATTTGTATACCACCTTTCTCAGCCCATAGATGACAAGGCAGTAAACAGGGCAAAATTCAATGCTTACAATGTCATAAATACAATTTAAAAATTTAGTGCATAAGGAATTCCTTTTAAAAAAAACAACACCAGAGAATGCAGGATAAAAAAGCAAACAGTGAAAGCAATCAAATAGGATTCAAAGGATTCAAAGAATGGCATATTTAGAAAGGTTATTTACCCCTTCCGCCATCTGAATACTAAAGCCCTCTGCAAACAATTTTGTTTGCTGTGTGGAATACTGAATGCATGTGTGAATGTGAATATCTTCCAGAGGGAGGGACTGCAATTCAAGAAAGCCCAAGCATTCCTTAGTACTTTGTCAACAAGTTAAAGCAAACTTGCTTCATTAAATCATCAACATTTACTAAAGACGTTTCATAATCCAGCATAATAAAAAAGAGAGTAAAGACAGTGCCATCTTGTCTTCAGTGTCATCGGCTGGGAGCCCCTCCCACCAACACCAACTGCTGCTCTGGGACCAGAGTAAAGAAAGGGGTCCAGGAAGATATTGTATTTATTTTATTTATTATAGTGTATATTACTTGTAAGCCGCTCTGAGTCCCATTCGGGACGAGAAGGGCGGCATATAAATGTCATAAATAAATAAATAATATTTGCTTTTTAATAGATCGATACACACATACTTGCATAAGTATCATCTTAGAAGAGATGTTCCCTCATCAAATATAAATCCAAGATTCCTCAGCAGTTAGCCTTAAAAGTTCAAGTGATGTCAAACTGCAGTGTAGATACCCCCCTGAAACTGTAAAGAAAGAGGATACTTAAAACTAAAGAGAAGAAGACTAGAGGCTGGATGGCCATCTGTCAGGGGTGATTTGAATGCAACATTCCTGCTTCTTGGCAGGGGGTTGGACTGGATGGCCCAGGAGGTCTCTTCCAACTCTTTGATTCTATGATTCTAAGGAAAAGGAAGAAAGATTATGACCAAGTGGCTTCCTTACTGAGGAACATGGCCAAGACACAGCAGAAGGAAGCAAGAGATCAGGTGTCAGTTCCATGAAGGACTTCAGATTATTTTTGATACCTTGGACACATGCACAGAAGGAGGGCCCATGCCCAAGGAGCGCAAGCTTTTATAAAATAATGGCAGAGAAGGAGGAGGAACCATGTGAAATATTTTGAATGTGATGTTCCTGTTCGATGTTTTATTAATAAGAAACAACTTTACTTATTGAAGGTCCTGTTCCATTAAACTGATAGCAAGTCAACAGGGGTGTGGACAGGAGTAATCCACTAGCCATTAACTTTCAAAGCAATTTTCACATGCTTCTTACCAAAGTTTCATAAACAACCAAGAAGTAAGAGTAGATGTAAACACTCAATTATTGCAAAAAGAGATATAAACACAGGCATCTTGCACAGGGTACCCCAAGGTGCAATTCTCTCCCCTCTTCTCTTCAACATCTATGTTAGACCCCTTGCTAGTTTGGCTCGGAGTTTCGGCCTAGACTGCTATCAATATGCGGATGAGACCCAATTCCTTCTGCGCTTGGAGCCTGGAGCAATGCCAATACCAGACAATTTCACCTGCTCTGTCGAACTGGCTACGTGCTAGTAGACTGAAGGTGAACCCGGCAAAGATTGAGATTCTCTGGCATGGCCGCTCAATTGGTCTGACCCATTTGCTACCCACCTTTGATGGTGCTGCCCCATCTCCTTCGCCTACCGTTAAGAGCTTGGGTGTCGTTTTGGATTCGCAGGTGACAATGGAAGCTCAGGTCGCTACTGCCAGCAAACAGGCCTTTTTCCATCTACGACAAGTGAGGCAATTGGCACCCTACCTATTTGATAACGCTCTGGCAACTGTCATCCATGTATGTTGGCCTTCCTATGTCTACGACCTGAAAGCTCCGTATTGTTCAGAATGCGGCAGCCAGGCTACTCACAAGAACACCCATGAAATGCCATATAACACCAGTGTTGCGTCATTTGCATTGGCTCCCAACTGATTACCGTGGTCTATATAAGATGCTAGTTCTGACCTTTAACATTCTTTACGGCCAGGGTCCATCGTATCTTAGGGACCGTCTCTCATTCTCCCATCATCGGAGGTTGCAACGACCATCCCAACGTGACCTTCTTTATATACCGGGTCCTAGAGAAGTGCACTTGGAAAGGACCAGACGCAGAGCTTTTTCTATTTCTGCCCCTGCCTTACGGAATTCCTTGCCATCCTATATGAGAGCCATGCGTGAGTTAGGGCCTTTTACCTTAGCACTTAAGACCTGGATTTTTACTAGAGCTTTTGATCTATGTTAATTTTATCAATATCTGTATGTATGTATTTTTATTCTTTACAATTTAGCTTGTAAATCACCTAGAGCATCTTGGATGGAGGGCGATTAATAAGTAATTAAATGATGATGATGATGATGATGATGATGATGATGATGATGATCTTTCTTTCCGCGCTCGAGAAAAGAAGTCGCCATGGGTGAAAACATTAAAACTCCACTAGTGATAAAGGGTTCTGTGCTTGCAGAATGGGTCTGCTTTTTACAGCAAGACTGCTGTGTAACTTGAAGAACACCTGCTATGCCACAGATTCCAAAATGTCTATAAACAGATCTACATGACTCAGATAGGTTGGCATGTCAGAATTTGGATGGGTGAACCATGAAGCAAAGAAAGGTCTAGAATCAACTTTGAAACACTGTATTCAGAACTACTCTTATTGGTCCAGACTGGAACTACCAAGTAAGTTGGGCAACAAGTCTCTCGTGTTGATTAACCTGTTGAGAGTTTTAGTGGAAACTAATGGAGAGATGCTGGTCTTTCCTTCCAAACTAGGTTATAGGAACAAATCCTTGGGAAGAAATATCTGTGGGGGCTCTTGAGGTAGTTAAATCTTGGAAGTGGCAGTTGACTTTGAAGGATGGAGACCTTGCAGTCTTGTTGGAAGAATAAGGAAAGAAGAGCAGGATATGACATCTATGAAAAGAGAATGGTTCTGTGAATGTTGCCTTCTATTTACTGGCTCTTTAAATATATGATCATTTTGGCATGGGGGAAGAATTAGCCCATAACAGCTGTCCACCCCTATAGTAGTGGAATATAGGACCAGGCATTCGGATTGCAGGCTGACAATATGGCAAAAGGACTATGGACATGCTTCTGATTAAGTTGTTGATCATAGAACGTGGACTTGACATGCCAACTAATTCAATTTGTACTATTTTAAATGGTTTTAAATCTAATTTTAATGTTTTAACTTATTATGTAATCATTGTTTATTTGTTATATATGTGGGGCATTTAATTGTTGCTGGCTGTAAGTCGCCCTGAGTCCCCCTTCGGGGGTAGAGAACGTTAAGATCATCTGGGGAGGCCCTGCTCTCGATCCCGCCTGCGCCACAGGTGCGCTTGGCGGGGACGAGAGACAGGGCCTTCTCAGTGGTGGCCCCTCGGCTATGGAATGCCTTGCCAGCAGACATCAGACAGGCACCTTCGTTGCTGGCGTTTCGGAGAATGGTCAAGACCTGGCTTTACGAACAAGCGTTTGGCTAAGCAATGCAACTAACTAAGGAAGACGGTAACTGAACATAGGAACGGCACAATGGCTATGAGAATGGATCTGACTTTAACGGAGGCGTTATATATGTTGTTTGTTGATTTGTCTGTCTGATGTTAATTGTTGTGGAGCGACGTTGTCGTCCCGGTTGTTGTATTGTTGTGTTTTAATTACACTGTAAACCGCATTGAGTCGCCTGTCAAGGGCTGAAATATGCGGTATAAAAGTGAAGCAAATACATAAATAAATAATAGAGAAGGGCGAGGTTGAAACATTTGAAATAAATAAATAAATAAATATCTCAAGAACATGTAATGGGGCCAGTGTTATTGCTCCCCACAGAAAGAAAGGTGGGGTATAAATAAAATAAATAAATAAATAGATACAATTTGGTCATCAACTATCTGGAATCACTGTGTACAGTGAAGTAACTAGAGTTGCTGATTATGACAATTTAAGCTTGTTAAAATAAAAAAATGACATCCATAATTTCAGAAGATTGTCTCAAAACCAGGGGATATCCACTTCACAAATGCATGTGAGTCAGTATAGACCCCAGCTTCACAACCCTTATATGCTGAAGAGGTCTGTGGAGCTGGCAGTGACTGAACAGGAAAGGAACACTGATGGCAATATCTCATGGATGGAAATGTTAGCGTGAAGCTACTGCAGCACACACAATTCGATTGCCATATAGGAAGTTATTAGGAAAGAACGCAGTCCTGTCGCAAAGGTTTTCTACAAAAAATAGATGGTGTAATCATACTTTAGAATTTTGTGTACCACCTCAATCAGTGCATCTGCATTGTAGAGCACAAAAAGACACGAGAAAGGGACACTCAACTGTAACTCACTTATAGGAATATTTACAATATGTGGGACTGTTTAGCTAAGGAGGAAAAAGACAAGTAAGGAGGGCTATGACAATTATGTATAGTATGGAAACAATGTGAAACTTTCTGTCTTGCATATAATGCTTGGTCTAATAAAACATATTTAAGAAGAATAAGACTAAATAAAATTAAGTCTTCAGGCAGAGTGGTATACAAAAAGCAGTGATTACTCTCAAGCTGGACAGATGTAAACAGATTAATTAATGAAACAGAAGTATTTCAAATGTTTCTGATTACATATTATCTTCTTAATTCTGTATTGAATTAAGTTTATCTCTGAATCTTTTCAACATTTTAATGCAGGTACCAACCACATCCTTTCCTTTTGTGTTTGTGAAGCTAAAACACTGACATCCATAACATGGTAACTACTACTCAATTCTTTCTAGTTTCAAACAAATGACTAATAGATACAACACCAGCTCATGGTCTTTTCCAACTCTATTATTCTATGATTTTATGAGATTAACAACCAATCTACATTAACTTTAATATCATCTAATGTTTATAACCATGACTATGACCACCTCAGTCACTACCACCACCTTCTGATAAAAAATAAATTCCCTGACCAGTACAAAAAATAGGAAGAATCTCATTTTTCACAGGCCACAAACTCAGGCTACATCTGCACTGCCATTTAATCCAATGTAGCAGTTGCATTAGTATAATGCAGTGGCTCTCAACCTATAAGTCCCCAGGTGTTTTGGCGTACAATTCCTAGAAATCCTAGCCAGTTTACCAGCTGTCAGTATTTCTGGGAGGTGAAGGCCAAAACATCTGGGGACCCACAGGTTGAGAGCCACTGGTGTAGTGCATTCACACGTTTTGTTTTTGTTTTTGTCGTGTCAGGAGCGACTTGAGAAACTGCAAGTCGCTTCTGCTGTGAGATAATTGGCTGTCTGCAAGGACGTTGCCCAGGGGACGCCCGGATGATTTGATGTTTTTATCATCCACCACTCTGATGGCCGAAAGCGAGGAGGAGCTGAGGAGCCTTCTAATCAAGGTGAAAGAAGAAAGCGCAAAAGCCGGGTTGCAGCTAAACATCAAAAAAACCAAGATTATGGCAACAAGAATGATTGACAACTGGGAAATAGAGGGAGAAAACGTGGAGGCCGTGACAGACTTTGTATTTCTAGGCGCAAAGATGACTGCAGATGCAGACTGTGGCCAGGAAATCAGAAGACGCTTACTTCTTGGGAGGAGAGCAATGTCCAGTCTCGATAAAATAGTAAAGAGTAGAGACATCAGACTGGCAACAAAGATCCGCATAGTCAAAGCCATGGTATTCCCTGTAGTAACCTACGGATGTGAGAGCTGGACCTTAGGGAAGGCTGAGCAAAGGAAGATCGATGCTTTTGAGCTGTGGTGTTGGAGGAAAGTTCTGAGAGTGCCTTGGACTGCGAGAAGATCCAACCAGTCCATCCTCCAGGAAATAAAGCCCGACTGCTCACTGGAGGGAAGGATACTAGAGACAAAGCTGAAGTACTTTGGCCACATCATGAGGAGACAGGAAAGCCTAGAGAAGACAATTATGCTGGGGAAAGTAGAAGGAAAAAGGAAGAGGGGCCGACCAAGGGCAAGATGGATGGATGGCATCCTTGAAGTGACTGGACTGACCTTGAAGGAGCTGGGGGTGGTGACGGCCGACAGGGAGCTCTGGCGTGGGCTGGTCCATGAGGTCACGAAGAGTCGGAGACGACTGAACGAATGAACAACAACAACATCATCCTTGTGGGAGGCTTCTCTCATATCCCCACATGAGGAGCTGGAGTTGATAGAGGGAGCTCATCCGCCTCTCCCGGCACAGGGGTTTAACCCACTGTGCCACCGGGGGCACACAGGCTAATGGACTTTAACCCATAGTAAACCAATTAATATGGATGGAGCCCAAGTTTAAATAAACCTAAACATATCAGAACCTGTGAAATAAAGCCTCATTTTCAGCTTAAATACTTCTTTTGTGCTTCTAACTGATCCAACTTTTGTAGGGAACTACAACTAATGCATATAAATCTTAAAACTTAACAAAGAAATAACAACATCATTTTCAACTTAACTGTTCAAGATGGCTCTACTATGCTGGTCAGTACAGAGTTCAGTATTAAACACAAATAAGCCTTTTGTCTCCTTTCATCCAAGGGTAAATACTACTACTCCTGAAAACACGCAAAAGTTGATCTGCACAGAAATACTGCAATATTAGTCCTAATCAGTCTGGGTAATTAAAAGCAAGACAGTTAATTGACTAAATTATCTAATAACATTACATAGAATACCTTTTCGGCACTTTTCAGACTGTTTGTTTACCAAAATAATTAGATGATTATCATCTTTCTTACCTTCCCCCTCTTTTCTTTTCTTCTTGATCTTCTGTGTGGTAGATTTCTGATGGTAGTACTAAACTATGTTTTTTACTAGTGAAGGGGCTTTTAATATTTGACCGCTGTGTATTTCTCTTCTCTACAGCAGCATTACTAGCAATTTCTAGTCCTCTGATATAAACTCCAGTGTATCCAGGGTGATGCAGTTCGTAGTGCTTGCTCTCATGTCGGGTTAACTCAAAGCTTTGTGTTTTCTTCATAATCTTCTTCAATGGATGTTTTCTGTGGCGAGTCATGAATGTCTGGGTTGGTTCTGAATAGCAGGTTGAAATGTTGTCCAGGTCCTCTGAAATGTGAGTAGTCCTCTGAAACCTACCCAACGGTGGAGTGTGTGTTTGTGGTACAGCAGGTTTCACTGGAAAACAAAGACCTGTGTTTTGAGTCTCTTCCAAACTTAACAAAGATGATGTACTTGCTGGCAGGCTGCCATGCTGAAATGTGCTAGGTGGTGTTCTCTCCCAGAAGTCATCAGCACTTCTAGAAGAAAGGCTAGAATGGCTGTGTTGAACAGATTTGCTGCTCAGAGTATGGTTGCTCATTTGCCCAGTGTCCTGGACAGTAAGGGTGGCTTCTCTTTGAATCACTTTTGAAAGCTCTTCTTCTAACCGGTGTTTCGTTTGCTGACAATTGCGAAATAAGGCATTCCATTGATTTAATTCAAACTCTTTCTTACTAAAAGCAATTAAAACCTCACTGACTTTCTGAAAGTTTTCAGCAGATATTTTTTTAGCTTCTTGATGGTAATCTTCCAAAGACTGAATTGTTGCTTGAGAATATTTTACTTCTGCTGAAAGCTGATTAAGATACTCATTGCAATGAACCATCCACTTGTCAGCCTGGATGTTAAATAAAACAAACAAAAAAATAAACAGTAAAATATACAGAGACCTTAATATCTATTATTTGGGGGGGGGGGGGGGCACATGCATCACCCAATGACTGGTGACAAATTTTATCTCAATTTTTACAAAATACTTAGAACAGATAGAACATCTGAATATCTCAGAGAGTATCATGAACAGAATTCCAAAAGAAAAGTAGGATATCATTGTGTGCAGAAGGCCAAAAAAAAAACAAAAACAAAAACAAAAAAAACCAAAGAAAATATTCTGTAAAATGATTTCTAAAGAGTAGTAAATTAAAATTACTACAAATTTTAAACTCTCATAGTTTTACCCAAAGAATCACAACAATTGTAATTTTGTGAAGGCACAGAAAAGTCTGTTAGGGAACTCTTTGGTTTTGTTGTTACATGCTTTCAAGCCCACTCTGATTTATGGCAATGTTATTGTAAGGTGCTCTTTGCAGGGTTTATTCATAGGAGTCAGACATTTCACTCCCTTAAGCTGAGAGTTTGTGACTTGCCCAAGGTCACCAGAGTAGAGAGAGGACTCAGACCCAGTCTTCTGGAGTCTTTTCCCAATACTCAATAACTACAGCAAACTGACTCTCATAGATAACTCTAGTTGCCCCACTTCCTTTTGGAAAGGACAGTCTTAGGGCCCGTCCAGACAGGACCTTTATTGCAGGAACTCCCGCAATAAAGGAGGGGCTGTCCAGACAATGTTATCTCAGAACTGGCCCAAGAGAATGTGTGGAGGCCCTACACCCCCCCCCCAAAAAAACTCCCAGACCCCTTAGAAAACTAATGAAAACATATGTACCCTCCATTAGAAGCCTCGGCCGGCTCTCCTGGAACGTAGAAATGAAACATCCAGAGAGTGGGGGGAGGGAGGGAGGGAGGAAAATCGCTCTCTTGGCACGTCATTTCTATGCGCCGGAAGAGCCAACCAAGGATTCTAATGGAGGTCACGTAAGTTTTTATTAGTTTTCTAAGGGGTCTGGGGATTTGAGGGGAGGGGGATAGGGCCTCCACACATTCTCTCGGGCTAGTCCCAAGAAAACGTGTGGACGCCCACCTCAGAAAGTGCATGCTTTCTTCATGAGATTTTAGCAAAGAATTCTCCCTTATTAATTTTAATCCTTTCTGGGAATATTGCTGAAACAAGCAATATATTTCTTTAGAGCTTTTATTTGTTTATTTATTTTGTGTCAAAAGCATTGCATAAAATAAATTTAAAACTGATAAAATAAAGGGATCACCCTCAGAAAGGGTGATATTGTGGCCTTTTGGGACCACAGAGGGCTACAAAACTCACATATACTTTTTTGGTCTTTAAAGAAATAAACTCAAATGGCCTCTGTACTGTAAGGGTGATGTAAGAGCAATTATGCCATGGTTTGTGACAACCCAGTTGTCTTGCCTGTACTGAAAAGAACCTATTTCCCCACCTCACCCTCCATGGTGAAATTGCCAGAGGGTAAGGGGTTACTTTTTAGGAATACAATTTTTAAGTGCTTGGAGATCTCAGAAATGGCCTTAATGACAGATTATGACCCATACTCATCTTTGGAGTAGATAGTTCCCAGAATGGTGGACTATCAACCCAAAACTATGGGGAGATTGATTAAAAGTAATAACATATATGAGTCTTTCAGTTTCAGAGCAGAACAATGATGCAGACATCTTGCTGAACATAGTAGAGTGCTGTAATATGATATAATCTGAAACAAATCAGAAGAGAGAAGAAAAACATGTCTTACCTTTTCATAAAATTGATAGAGCTGCATCATTTTCTCCAGCTCATCTCTCTTCTTCTGTGTTTGAATGGTGATGTTATTTAGATACTTATCAAAAGCTTCGCATTCTTCATGAGATTTTAGCAAAGAATTCTCCCTTATTAATTTTAATCCTTTCTGGGAATATTGCTGAAACAAGCAATATATTTCTTTAGAGCTTTTATTTATTTATTTATTTTGTGTCAAAAGCATTGCATAAAATAAATTTAAAACTGATAAAATAAAGGGATCACAAGTTGCTAAATAGTTTTTGACCAAAAATCATAGAATCATAGAATTGGAAGAGACCTCATGGGCCATCCAGTCCAATCCTCTGCCAAGAAGCAGGAATAATGCATTCAAAGCACCCCCGACAGGTGGCCATCCAGCCTCTGTTTAAAAGCCTCCAAAGAAGGAGCCTCTACCACACTCCGGGGCAGAGAGTTCCACTGCTGAACAGCTCTCACAGTCAGAAAGTTCTTCCTAATGTTCAGATAGAATCTCCTTTCTTGTAGTTTGAAATGGGCAACAGTGACTTCTTGCAACGCCCCATGGACCACACCCCCTTCTCATGGCCATGCACTCGTGGCGAGGAGGTGAGAGATAGCCGTTAGGGACAATTTCTTGGGTCTCGCACTCTGCTTTTTCAATTTTTTTCATCCTCACCCCTCCTTTTCTTTAACAAAAGCATTAAGAAAATCCATGGTTAATAACACAGCCCAACCATCATTTTTAGGCCAGTTCCTGGGGTTATTTGGGGTGCTGATTCAGAAAATTGCATTGGATAGACCACATCAGTTCTATATTATTAAATATGGTTTTCTGTAGGCAAGCAGATGGCGACTCCTGGATGGCATCAGAAACTAGAGCTGATGTGATCTATCCAATGAAATTTTCTGAATCAGTGCCCCAAATAACCAAAACCGAATCTAAAGTAGACCAAAAACCGATAATTTTTCTTCTACCTTAAAAAAGACCAATAATAATGGTTAATTAATTTTCCTAGCACAATTTACCCCCCTAAACTTAATTTTCTTAGCCCTCCTCCTGCCACAAACTATTTCTGTGGGAGGGAGCCAAGGTAATAACATTTCTTTGTATTTCAGCACACAACCACAAGTATGACATGCCCTCATTTTGCAGATGTCACCTACTTATTAAAACTTCTATTACATTTGCATAAAATTAACTATTCAGTGACAACCAGCATTGAAGGTCTATCACCATATATATTACAAAACATAAAAAACTGTTTTTTATCTTTCACAGCAAAAGTGCACTTCCTATGCCATTATAACAGTATAGAGCCAGAGATTGCCAAGAGCACTGACAGATTTACTTTCCCATCCTGCATGCTCTGTGTAACTGGTATTCCTCTGTTCTGTGTGCTTTTGTTTGCATTACAATTTTACTTTCTAATATTTTTATTCCACCTAGGTTTACTTAAAGAATACCTCCTAATTTCTTCAAAACTAGAAGGAACATCTATCTTTTGTTGAAGGGTTAGGCCATTTCAGACCCAAGATTTCAGAGTCTAACACAATGCATGGCAGGTGATGTCTAGCATAATTTCACCCCACATGTTAAAAAAATTTCAGAAAGCAAACGAAGAGTTTCCAACTTACCACTACTTTTTCATTAAATACCAGGAATTCCTCCTGCTTCCTTTTCACATATTCACATGAAAGTTGGTCTTGATTCAAAAGCTCATTATATTTTTCTTTCTCATTTTCAAACCAGGTTTTTATCTGTAAATAATGCAAGTCTTTATATTGAGAAGTAATAGCCAATTTGTTGAAATGAACAAAAAGTGAGTACTGTTCTCAGAATTTGTGTGTAAAGAACAACTCTTTACTTCCTAACTATTGACAACAAAATGCTATTACAGCAGTTTAGTTGTGATTGCTTTTCTTCACCCCATTGTTTTCTTCACCTTATCATTTCTGGAGACCCACAAGGTGAAACTCTCATGGGGTTTTCTTGCCAAGATTTCTTAAAAGGAAATTTCCCATTGTCTTTTTCCGATGTGAAGAGAATGTGAATTGCCCAAGGTCATCCAATGGGGTTTCATGGCAGAGAGGGGATTCTGAGGGCCAGACTACATGGTACCTTAAGAATGTAGCACCTTTTAAATTAAATATTACTAACTAGCTGTCCCCTGCCACGTGTTGCTATGGCCCAGTTTGTGTATATGTGTTTTGTGTGTGTATACATGTGTATATGTGTGAGTATATATGTATATATATGTGTGTGTGTGTGTATGTGTATACACACACACACACACACACACAGGTTCGCAGTTTGGGTGTGATCCTGAACTCATCGGTGAGCCTGGAACCCCAGGTTTCGGCGGTGACCAGGGGAGCATTCGCACAGTTAAAACTCGTGCGCCAACTGCGCCCGTACCTTGGGAAGTCTGACTTGGCCACGGTAGTCCACGCTCTGGTTACATCCCGTTTAGACTACTGCAACGCTCTCTACGTGGGGTTGCCTTTGAAGACGGCTCGGAAGCTCCAATTAGTCCAACGGTCGGCAGCCATGATACTAACTGGAGCGGAGCGCAGGGAGCACACAACTCCTCTGCTGCACCAGCTCCACTGGCTGCCGATTTGCTACCAGGCTCAATTCAAAGTGCTGGCGTTGGCCTTTAAAGCCCTAAACGGTTCTGGCCCAACCTACCTATCCGAACGTATCTCGGCCTATCAGCCCACCAGGACCCTAAGATCTTCTGGGGAGGCCTTGCTCTCTATCCCGCCTGCTTCACAGGTGCGGCTGGCGGGGACGAGAGACAGGGCCTTTTCTGTGGTGGCCCCTCGGCTCTGGAACGCCCTTCCCATGGAGGTAAGATCAGCCTCCTCGCTGATGGTATTCCGAAGAAGACTAAAAACTTGGATGTTCAAGCAGGCATTTGGCTAATTCGGTGCAATGAATGTGTTGATTACGGATTGGTAATATGGATGATGCAATTGGACCACGATTTTAGTTAGGAGATGTATTGGATTGTGATTTCGTGTAATATTGTGTATTATGTTTTTTATGGTTTTAATTGTATACTGTGCACTGTATATTTTGTTGTAAACCGCGTTGAGTCGCCAATTAGGCTGAGAAACGGCAGTATACAAGGACAGTAAATAAATAAATATGTGTGGTTTTGTGTATGTGTTGTAATGCATTTTAATTTTTTGGCCTTTTAAGTTCCTTCTGCTGTGTTTTTCATGTGATGGTCACTCATTGGCCTGATAGGTGTATTGTGTCCAAATTTGGTGTGAATTCATCCAGTGGTTTTTGAGTTATGTTAATCCCACAAACGAACATTACATTCTTATTTATATAGATGGAAAATCCAGAATGGTTGCAGTCACATCTTGTTTATGGGGCAAGCTAGATAGCACTCCAGGGAATGTGTAGCATCTTGTTTTTAAAACTGTAAAAATACTTCTATTCACTCTTCAGGAGTAACACACAGGCATGCATTAGTAGAACTGACCTCATCAAAGCCTTCTTCAAAGTTTCTCATTGCCAAGAGGTTCTCTAGTTGTTGAAAGCGTTTATTAGATAACAAAACCAGTCTATGAACTTCCTCATCTACTTGATTATATAGCTTTGTAACCACTTCCATGGCATCTCTATTGAGGGGGGAAAGTAAGCATTCATCAAAGTAAGTATTCATCAAACAATAATTAAGCAACTTTTTGATAGAATTATCACAACTCCACTGGGCACCATGCTGCGCTCTTTTGCTATCTTTCATCAGCTTTTGATATTATTAACCATAGTATTTTTCTGTACTGGCTCAGTGGGTTGAAAGGTATTTCAGTGCTTCTGGTCCTGTCTATAGGGCAGATTCCAGGGAGTGGCATTAAGACACTTCTCAGACCATTGATAGTTATGCTATGGAGGTCTGGAGACTAACATTTTGTCTCCTTTAGTGTTTAACACCTGGTCATCAAGCAATTTTAAGACAAAGTATCATCAGTGTAACACTGCTGCCTTTTCCAGCTTCAGCTGATTCATGACCTGCAGTCATTCCTGTACTGGGATAGTCTGGCTTCTGTGGTACGAAACTAGAAACACCGGTTGAGCTACTTTAATACACTCTATGTAGACTGCTTATCAAGCGTATGATGTCAGCAATGGATAGGAACCTCTGCTCTGACACTAACCTAGCATCTTATAACAGCAATAGAACAATGGATGGAGACCGCGCAACTTACAACCGTTGGTTGTATGGGGCCTGAGGCCAAAAGATATGCACCTCAGCTCTTAGTCAATATGGGGTTGTTTAGAAATAACAATAACAACATGTAAAATATTCACCATTTCCATCAGTCAATAGCTTGATTATTTGAGAACCAGTAAAATATTTTTTGTTAAAAATATACTTGGTATTAGCAAGCTGTAATTCACAAGACAATGAAGAAACCTACCGATAATCTTCTGTATTACAGAATTCCTCCTTCCTAAGCCTTGCAAGCATTGTTCCACCTTCAAGTCTTAAGGTCACCAACAGTTCGTCTTCCAGAACAAGTCTCATCATTGTTTGGTGTTTGTCCATTAAATCCTTCACCTCCTGCACAAAATAAATATTCCCACTTTTAAAAAAATATAATCTTTATTGAACAATTTTCTTTTAAAATACAAGGTAATAAAATAAAAATAACATAAGAAAAAAGAAAGAGGGAGTAGAGATAGAAAGAAGGAAAGAAGGAAAAGAGAAAGAAAAGGAGAAAGAGAGAGAGAGAGAGAGAAAGGGAAAAAAAGAACCGGAGAAAAATAAAGAAATAGAAATAGAGATAAGTAGTTAAAAACCAGGAAAAAGATGATATACATCTCCTTTATTGACTTCCTGAGTATCTTCCAAGTGATTTTCCCTTTTCCTTTCTTTCAACTTATCTTTTCTTCCCTCTTATTTTCTCTTCCTTTTATATTATTGTATTTCCATTCTTCTGTTTCAAATAATTTGTCACTTTTGTCCAGTTTCTCTTATTTCCACTTTTATGCTGTTAGTTTATTTATGGTATTGCACCACCTGACATCCGCAGGGAAGTAGCAGCCAATAGTGAAAGGACCAACGCAGAGGCATCTCCAGCTCATCCCGTTTGGGTATCAGTCAGCACGTCAATGACTTAAATCTAGAAATAGTTTTCTAAGATCTACAGAGACACTCGCTAGAACACCTCAGCAAGCGAGAGTCCAAAAGTGGCAGGCTCAAACCCAGAACCTCAACCAATGACTGATACCAAATGAGAGACTCCCCCCTGGGCACACAGAAAACTGGGCAACTTGGAAGGCGCTGAACAGACTGCGCTCTGGCACCACAAGATGCAGAGCCAACCTTAAGAAATGGGGCTACAAAGTGGAATCCACGACATGCGAGTGTGGAGAGGAGCAAATCACAGACCACCTGCTGCAATGCAACCTGAACCCTGCCACATGCACAATGGAGGACCTCCTTGCAGCAACACCAGAAGCACTCCAAGTGGCCAGCTATTGGTCAAAGGACATTTAATCAACTACCAAACTCACAATTTTTGTATTTTGTCTGTTTGTTTGCTTTGTTTCTGTTAGAAATGTAATATAATTGACTGGTTCCCCTGACACGACAAATAAATATTTATGAGAATGTGTTTAAATGTGTAGCACTCTCTTTTCCAGTCACTGTAAGGCTCATACCATAATCTACAATAGTTAATGATTATATGAATAGGCCTTCACTGATCTACAAACATAGATATGAAAGATATTTCTACAAGATGAAAGTATTCTAGCAGAAAGAACTAGATGTGGTTTCTTAAATTAAAATGATGCATGGGTGCAAATACATATGATATATGCTGAACTCCTGAACTAGAATAAAAGGGGACAGGATAAATATAACTGTCAAAAAAGGCAAGTAATGCTATCTGTTGAATTCAAAGGTGAATATCTATGATCCAGAATGGCATTATTCCAATAGAGTTACCACAGAAGAGAGCCAAAAGAAGTATGGAAGTGCAAACCCTCATTTTGGGCATTGGATAAGCAGAAGTAAACTAAATATATCAAATACACATTGTATAGCCATTATAATGAAGAGTGAGAATTTTGTCTAACAGCCAAGGCAACAATTATTTCATCTTGTCACACAGCAACATATTTGGACCAATAAAGAAACAAACATTCAAAGAGGATTTTTTAGGTACACAGTCGTGTGCGTTTTGTAGTGCAAAACGTTAGTGAAATACAAGGGCTAGGTTGTTATAACTAATAATATGTCCAAATGTAAGGCACTCATCTTGCATGCCAAGAAGTGAACATACTGGGGGGGGGGGGGGGGGATGCGAATGATCTTTAAGTGCTCAAAGAACTGAATACCAGAGAAAAGTGCAAAGTACTCCAGAACAAACTAGGGTGACAGAAGGAGAAAAAACACCCTCATACAGAAATGGCTATATGTTTGTCTGCAAGACAGGTATCCCCTACTCCACATTAGTGTGAGATGTCAGAACTCCGTTTTCAGGGCCTGAATTATGGTGCCAGAAATCAGGGCCACTGACATTAAACAACTCTCTGCCCCGGAGTGTGGTGGAGGCTCCTTCTTTGGAAGCTTTTAAACAGAGGCTGGATGGCCATCTGTCAGGGGTGATTTGAATGCTATAATCCTGTTTCTTGGCAGGGGGTTGGACTGGATGGCCCATGAGGTCTCTTCCAACTCTTTGATTCTATGATTCTATGATAAGGTACCTGCAACGTCTGACCCTGAAAGGAAACGGCTGATGGATTTGGCGGGTGGATTTCGCGGGGTTTTCTCTTGGCGGGAATTGTATCTTTGAATGTAGGGGAGGGTATATAAGGGAGTGCTAACCACCGCCTGGCACTCTCGGCTTTTCGTGTGTCAATGATTCCTGTAGTAAAGTTCCCAGTGATACCAGAAGTGTCCTGTGTCTTCATTTGGGAGCAGACGCAGTGAGCTGACAGTGAGATACCTGGCATTCTAAGATAGGAAAATATTAAAAGCTTTTCTGGGGATTGGGGGGGGGGGGGGGGGGGAGAAGTTCACTTTCCTCAGTAAATTCCCCTCTTTTATTATATTATGGGCTGATTTCCATTACACACGATTATAGATTAATATATATTATAACAGTACTTGGGTTGAACAATTCATTTTATTACTAACAAATTATAGGCCTTTGACTCAAGTTACAAGAAAAAAGGACCCATCTAAGTATTAGTAAGAGCATCCTGGTGGTAAGAGCTATTTAACAGTGAAGCAATCGTGATTGACTCTCTTTAAACAGAGGTTGAATGGTGATCTCTCAGGAGTGCTTTACATGTTCAAAAGACTGGATTAGAAGGTTCCTTCCAACTCCGTGATTGTATGATTCTATATAACTGGATGCTCAAAAATGTCAGGATGAATCTGCAAGCACACATCATGCTTACAAAATAAAATGCTATCACAAACTGTAGAGGAAAAATACACGAGATGAAGAAAAAAAACTGGGTATAAATCATTTGTCTATATTACACAAGAAAATACAGTAAGTTCCAACACAGCAGTGGCAGAAGGTGTAGTTGAAACCAATTACTTTACTATATTAATTTTCATAGAATTCCCCAAAATTGCTATTTGAGGGGAGAGAACTTGGAATCCCCGGAGGCGCAATGGGTTAAACCCTTGTGCTTTAGGACTGCTGACCAAAATGTCAGCAGTTCAAATCCAGGGAGCTCCTGTCTGTCAGCTCCAGCTCCCCATCTGGGGACATGAGAGAAGCCTCCTACAGGATGGTAAAACATCCAGGCGTCCCCTGGGCAACGTCCTTGCAGACCACCAATTTTCTCACACGAGAAGCAACTTGCAGTTTCACAGGTTGCTCCTGACATGAAAAAAAGCGGGAGGAAACTTCAAAACGGCAACTTCCAAAGGGAGAGACTCCTTTTGCCTTCTGTGATATCAATTTTTATGAGTTTCAGTGAATAAATGAAGGAGTGGGGAAAGAAAAAAAAAGCTCTGCAGAGGATGAGTTACATTTGATTGGCCAATAACAGGTTCTATACATAGATAAAAGAGAAGAGACTTTACATAGCCATGGTGAGGGATGCAAGAAGATCACTTATGCAGAGGCCAGAGTAGAATTTGGCAATAGTTGAGAACTGGGGCACAACAAATGGACTGAGGGGTATACATTGAATGTTTGCAGTGTTGTGTTGTGATCCGCCCTGAGTCCCCTTCGGGGTGAGATGGGCGGAATATAAATGCTGTAAATAAATAAATACATAAAATATACTGAATTGCAAATGTTATGTTGCCAGAGAGAATGTTAACCAGCAAGTTCAAAATCCACCAAACAAGACCAATACTTACTTGTGAAGTAGTTGGTATCCGAGAACTATTGAGAGAACATGCCGACTGCTGTAAAAAAACAATAGCCTCTTTGCAGTTCGTAATAAATGGTTCAAGTTTCTGCAAATATAAACATAACAACTGATTAACATATTAAAAGGAAAAACTGTTTTCGATAGTTAACACAGCTGTGCTTATTACAATGCATTCAAGTGCATGAAACTGCAGTTAACTATTTTACTAAGAAACAGAAATTATACGTCAGATGTTTCATTGTCGATTCCTTTTTCAAACTACTTTAGTGATATTGTACAATAGTATTCTAATTTTATGTTTGAGTATTGCCGCGGATCATTGTGATTCCAGCAGTGCTCATGCGAGGTTGTAGCCCCACACCATCACAGCTTTTCCCCTTATGGAAAGACAAGGGGCCACTTGTAGACCGCTTCCGCCAATTCTGTGGTGTCAAGGTGTTTGTAGCAGTTCAGCCATAGCGCCAACCTGGAAGTACTTTTCTGGGGTGTGATGGGAGCCATTCCATAGCTGAAGTAAAAAAAACAACCATTGCCGAAGCCAAATTTTGACTCATGTGAAGAGGTCAATAGACCATAACATGGTAGTCATAACAATAATAACAACAACAACAATAATAACAATAATAATAATAATCTTTATTTATACCTCGCCACCATCTCCCCAATGGGGACTCGGGGTGGCTTACATGAGGCCAAGCCCAAACAACAAATTACAACAGAGTAAAATCGAAAGGGCAAACTGAAAACGCAAACAATAAACAACATCATAATTACATAAAACATGTGAATACATAACAGTATAAAATTACTATAAGCATATAGTCATATAAGAACAATCCAGGCCTCCCTCCCTCTCTCTCTCACACACACAAACACACTAAAAATTATACTCTTGAAGTCATTGTTAAGATAAACAGCTTTTAAAAATGAGTATGCCGTGGTGGGGGTTTTTTTGTAATAACTTGGCAAAAGCTAATGATTTCAGTATAAGAAGACAGAACACTACATACATAATCTAACTCCAAAACCAGATTATACAATGTGACCCATTTAAGGTGGAATCAGGTGTCAAACAGGGATGTGTTATTGCCCCAACTTTATTCTCCATCTTCATTGCTATGATACTTCACCTTGTTGATGGGAAGCTTCCCACTGGAGTGGAAATCATCTATCGGACAGATGGCAAGCTGTTTAACCTCAGCAGACTGAAAGCCAAAACCAAGGTTACAACAACATCTGTTATAGAACTCCAGTATGCTGATGACAATGTCGTCTGTGCGTATTCAGAAGAAGATCTACAAGCCACTCTAAACACCTTCACAGAAGCATACGAGAAGCTCGGCCTGTCATTGAACATCGAGAAAACTAAAGTGCTGTTCCAGCAGTCACCAGCCAACCCCTTTCCAATGCCAGAGATACAGCTTAATGGTGTAACATTACCTTGGCTAAATGGCAGCCACCTCTCCACCAAAGTCAACATCGACACCGAAATACAATACCGCCTGAGCTCTGTGAGTACAGCATTTTTCCAAATGAAGCAGAGAGAGTTTGAGGACAGGGACATCCGTAGGGATACCAAGGTGCTTGTTTATAAAGCTATTGTCCTCTCAACCCTGCTATATGCCTGCGAAACGTGGTCTACAGACGTCACATGCAACTCCTGGATAGATTCCATCAGCGTTGCCTCCGGAAAATCCTGCAAATCTCTTGGGAAGACAGGCGGACAAGGCAGCGTGCTGGAAGAAGCAAAGATCACCAGCATTGAAACGATGGTCCTCCGCCATCAACTCCGCTGGACCGGCCACACTGTCCAGATGCCCAACCACCGTATCCGAAAGCAGTTGCTCTACTCCGATCTCAAGAATGGAAAACAGAATGTTGGTGGACAGGAAAAGAGATTTAAAGATGGGCTCAAAGCCAACCTTAAAATCTCTGGCATAGACACTGAGAACTGGGAAGCCCTGGCCCTTGAGCGCTCCAGCTGGAGGTCAGCTGTGACCAGCAGTGCTGTAGAATTTGAAGAGGCATGAATGGTGGGCGAAAGAGAGAAACATGCCAAGAGGAAGGCACGTCAAGCCAACCCCAACCGAGACCGCCTTCCACCTGGAAACCAATGCCCTCACTGCTGGAGAAGATGCAGATCAAGAATAGGGCTCCACAGTCACCTACGGACCCACCAGAATACTGCTCCTGGAAGACTATCCTACTCAGCCAACAAGGGATCGCCTAAGTAAGTAAGTAAGTAAGTAAGTAACACACTCATGGTGCTGATTTTGGCCCAAACCATTCCTGGCATGCAGCCCCTAAGAGATTTCCGCAAAGGAAATATAGCCCTCAACATAAATAAAGCCTTATAATATGATATCCAGTTGTGGCTTGTACTCATCAGTTTAGAATGCTTGTGCTTTGAAACATACTACCAGAACAATATGTTTAAGATTTAGAGCACCTAGCCTTCGTTTTCCAACTTCACAGTGCAGCCATATCTGGAGATGGAAGAATACTAATAATTGTGACTAATTAACACCAGAAGCAACTTGCAGTTTCTCAAGTCGCTTCTGACATGGAAAAAATGCTAGTACTGTGTGAAGTCCTCCTCAAGATTAATTCATCCCAGTCCACCATCACTTCTGAATTGACTCAAGAGCTTTCACTCAGATTACACTGCCTCTAGTAAATAATATTTGTTCCAACCTTTCATGATCAACTACATGTTAGCCAAAAAAAATTAAAAAATTGTTTTAAATACTCAAAAGTAATTCAAGGAGTTCCAAACCTTAACTCACCCTTCGGAAACATATCCAGTCATTATGATTATAAGGAAAGGTTCCATCAAACTCTGCTGTCAGTTGGGTGCAGTCAATGAACCTATGCAATGCCTTCAGAGACGTGAGAACTTCACACTGTGAAACAAAGTTAACATATAAATGCTATTTGCAGTCATCAGAGTTTTAGTGAACTTTGCATTGTGTCAAACAATAAAAATCCAAGTACAAAACAGTTTGCATGATTTCTTAATTTTTTTTATCTCAGAACAACAGTCTCCATCCTAGAGCAGAATGCTCTGGAGAGGTTTCTCATAGCTAGATATACAATCTCTAGTAGCTAGAGTTACAAGGCCCTGCTCTCATTTTGCAAAGGTCAAATAAAATAGGCTGTCAACATAATTGCTTCTGACAGCTCTCTCACGTAGGCTGCAGCCAAAGTGGCTGCATGGTTTTCTGCAGATCTCTAGATGATGAGGCAGCCTTAATGTTGGTTGACAGCACCTTTGTCATGTGGCTTATGGGAAAAAATGGTTGCTTACCTGTAACTCTGGTTCTTCAAGAAATTATCTGCAAGCTCAAAGCAGGGTGGGATGGTTGTGTGAATTAAACTCATGGCCACTCGAAGAACCACAGTTACAAGTAAGCAACTTGTTTTTATTCTTCATGGCCTCATGGGTGACTGACTAGCTTATTTATATAGAGAAGGGTAGCTATTGACTTAAACAAACAATATAAATGAAAGTTTTTCCAAAGCTCACTCCATGTTGGCACAGGCGGAAGGAGATCTTGGAAGAATGAGATTAGCATGTCATTTGAAAAGGGGAGAAAGCAAACCATGAGGAAGAGAATGGAGAGTGAGAATTTGCTCCAACTACTGCCAAATGTACTGTGAGAGAGGATTTATTGAGACCCTTGTGAGCCAAGTGGATCAGGCATTCCAATATTTGTTGCATCCCCAGAAAAGGAGTCATTCAATGAACGAAAGTAATACCTTCCATACATTTTTTAGAAGAGATTCAACAGCTGGATACACAGTTTGAGTTTATAAAACAACTATCTAGATTACTTTAAATTGTGAGTTTTATAACTTTTGAATTGATTGTTTTAAATATGTATATTCTTTTATCTGGTTATGTATTTTAAATGGTGGTCTGTGGTTTTAGCGAGTATTTATCTGCTGTATTTTAATCTGTTGTTCCTTGCCTCTCTCAATAGGTCACCATCATTGTAAGAGTATTTTTGGCAACTTCCATGATGGTCAGCAGAAAGTGATGGGGGTCACAGGTAGATAAGCCAAGTCGTCAGAGGCAGTGTCTCCAGATCTTTATATCTGTCTTGATCCCAATTTTGTGGCAGCAAATCCAACCTCTCCAGAAGATGAAGACATTAGAAGTGGATGATTGAGAAGACTAAGTCTAAAAGCATTTAGGACTGAGCGTGAAGCTCAGGAGGAGGTCTCAACCCGTTTCTTCTTTTTCAAAGAGGCTGACCTTCTCTCATAAGCTGGATTTGTGAGGAAAACATCAAGGTTCCTTTGAACATGGCAAAGAAAGGGTGTCCAATACCTCCTTATCAGAAAAGGCTGTCACAAATTGGACTTTTTCATTAGATGAAGTGAAGGCTTTCTGAACCTTATTGATCACATATATTCTATAATGTCTGCTGGGAGAAGAGAAATCTCAGCAGGTTTCACAATCCTGGAGATCTGGTCATGGGAGGAATCAGAGGCAAAAGAACAAGAACAGAATTAAACTTGAATCATGAAAGCTGTAGTTTTACAAGGTCTTTAGCCTTGTCTACCAAATAGTGCTGGTGCTTCACCAAACTACAACCTCCATGATTCTACAGGACTGAGCCATAGCAATACTGCATTAATTCTACAATGCAGCTGCACCCTTCATTTGGTTCCACAAACTCAGAAGAAGTGGCAGTGGTGAGAGCGTGACAAGCAAGAAAACAAGATGACTTGACTACCTTTTCTCTTTAAAGGAATTGTAGTTCTTTTTTTTAGTAAGTATCTTCATTGTGTCTTTTCCAAATGAGATAGAATTCAAAAAGCCAAAAGAAGAAGAGAAGTAGAAAAGAGGGAAAAAATAAAAATATTTTGTGTGTATATATGTGTGTGTGTGTGTGTGTGTGTGTATGTATGTCCACACACGCCTATTCCTGTGTGCACCTATATATCCACACACACAGACCTAGACACATTCATATATGAATGAGTGTGTGTGCACAGATGAAGTGAGACATTAAACCAAAATGAGAAAGTAAAATAAAAATGAGAAAGTGAAATAAACATTCCATGAATTGTAGCTCTTAAAGAAAATCAGCTGTATGAAGCAGTATTACTTTTGTGCTCCCTTAAATTTTGTGGATTTTATCATCACACCAGCACTGCACTGGAAACGTCACATCATTTGTAGTTCCCATTTTTGACCAGTCTATAACTATTTTTTGTTATTAAAGATTTTTCAAACTTTGGAGATTGTTTGAGGGGAGGGATAAAGTGAACTGTGTCATTTGTTATTGGCTCAGGCATTTCTTAATATAATTTTCAGGTCTAAAATCCCATAAAAATATTGGGAGAAGTCATAGGTTTTAGAAGAGTGACAGGGAAATTTGAGTACCAGAAAAGGAAAAGTAACATTGTGGTTTCACATGCAGACTGTTGGTTATTTTCCCTAGCCTGCCACCTTAAGGCAGAAAGAGACACAAGTTCTCTTTCGATCTTTCTTTTGACTTGTTCATATGCCTCTTGCATTACATTAGTCCTGCGTTTAAGTGGTCTTATCAGTTTATGACTCTATTGTACTTTTTTTTTTTACTGCTGAACAAACTGGGTCTTTGGACCATAACTTTATTAAGTTTGATTGATTGGACTTCTGTGTACAGCTAGCAACATCCTTGGAGAATTCCATATATTTCTTGGTTTCCAGAATGTAGCACAGGTCACTTTGGGATAATTGTTATGGAACCCAGACAACCAAGAAGCAAATGATAAACTCTGTTATGAAATAAGAGGAATTTATCCAGGATGCAAACAGGTTGATATAGATTTTTTCCCTTATAAATTGTATAAAAAGACAACAAAAGCAACCTCCAATCCTTCATATTCATTTCTATACAAAATTGAACAAGAGTCGCATTTTAAAAAGTGAAAACATGTCAAAATTCTAAAAATCAATTTAGGACAAAGTTGGTTTATACACATAAATTTTAAAACAAAGACTATGGAAATCCAAAGTGATTGTTAAGTAGCTACCTAAAGTAGTTGAAAGATGATGTCTAAAGCCCTAGTACAGGGGTCCTCAAACATCCTGGGGCTTGATGGTACCAGGGTAGTAAGAGAATGTGGTACTGAGCATGCAGAGCTGTCCCACAGAGGTAGTGTCTTGGCTGTAATTTGTTTTATAATGGGACCAAATCTAAGAATATACTAGGCCAGGGGTCCTCAAACTTTTTAAATAGGGGCCAGTCCACTGTCCCTCGGACCGTTGGAGGGTCAGACTATATATATATATATATATATATATATATAACTACAATTAAATTCCTATGCACACTGCACATATCTCATTTTGCTACTTTTGCTAAATAATAACAACAACAATAATAATAATAATAATAATAATAATAATAATAATAATAATAATCTTTATTTATACCCCACCACCATCTCCCTAATGGGGACTTGGAGCGGCTTACATGAGACCAAGCCAACCAACAAATTACAATACAATGAGATACATATTACAATAAAATAAACAACATAACATTAAAGTATAAAACATATAAGCATATAAACAATAAACACAAAAAAACAGTAAACCAAACATAATGACAATGAGCAGGCCGCATGTACATAAAATGATTTAAAAACTCAGGGTGAGATAAAGGGCAGAACTATTTGTAAGGGAGAACTCATAGAGAGACAGGGAAATAAACAGACATTCGTACAAGCGGGGGGGGGGGGGGGAGGGGTGTACTCCTAGGGCAAGAATGTTGTGGGAGCAATAGCATACGATTATGTGACTACTCTCGAAAAGTGCAACGGCAGAGCCAGGTCTTGATATTCTTTTTTTCCCCCCTAAAGGGCCCTTCCAAACAGCCATATAAAACAGAATATATTGTGGATTATCTACCTTGATATTCTGGTCCCTGCTGCTTTCACTGACCGTTGAGAGAGAACAAGTAGCTGTTCTCAGATCAGTCAGGGAAATGAGGGTGTACTCTCAAGTGGAGTACACCTACCTTTTCTTTCCTTCTGGATCTTCATGGCCTGAACTGGCTCTCCTTTTCTTCTCTTCCCTACTAATAAACAGGAGCACCACCTCCTGAGGCTTGACAGCTGCCGAGTGGTGGGAAGTGCATAAAGACAAGAAAATAGTCCTCTGCTTCCTATCAAAAAGGGGTTAATATACATGTAAGTCACTAAGAGGATGCTTGCCTATGTTTGGCAGCTCTATGATCAAGAACAGGTATTTGCACTTCCTAATAGACAAGAGAGTTTATGAAAAGATTGGCTTTTCTTACCTGAAAGAGAACATCTTTCTCAAGCCTAAAAGCAGACTCCTTATCAGTCAATATCAGAGTACTGTGAATGGAATTAGGGACTGCACTCTAAAAGAAAGCAAAACAATTCTGATGAAACACGGGATGTAAACCGAGACACGTGTGTGTTCAACATTCATTTGCAGGCAAAGACAATGCAATTTAATTTTTTGGTGAAGAATTTTATTAATAAAAACAACAGACAGTAATAGAGAGGATGCTCAAAATGAGAAGATAGCCAGCTTGAACAATGCAATGTATGTTGGGTAGGCTTTGGATGGCTAGGAGTGGGTTGGAGTCAGAGGCAGTCAAACTTTAAATTGGCTATTCCTAAGATTTGCAGTTTCTGATATTTTAGATAAAGCCCTTAGGACCTCCCCAGAGAAGGCTCTTTCTTCTGATCCAAAGGACTTGGAAGCACAGATTGAAAAAGTCATTTTGGGGGAGAAAGGAGGTAGGGTTGCACCTTCTAGTATGGCCGAGAAAGTGTGTGTGCTGGGATAGGGGAAAGTGGAGGTGTGAATAAGGGCACAAGTCAAGATCCAGTCCAATTCTACTTAGTAAGTTGTTACAGCAGTTGCAACTGTTTATTTTCAGCACTTTCTGATGCTTTTGATCCAGAAAATAAAAAAAGCGGGTAGGTCTCATTTAAGACTCAGGGCTTTGAAATATAGAACTCTGTGGTGGCTGGTGTAGGTCCTAATAGTAGAAGTCTCAAAAGACAAAGAGCTAGGGAGCAGCTGATATACACTTACACACACACACACACACATACATACATACACAAGCCTAGCTGAAAAAAGTGTACTGCCCTGGTGCTGAACACAAATCAGGAAGGAAATTGCAATTCCTGAGATTTCAGATAAAGCCCTTAGATTCCTGAGATTTCAGAAAATCAGATTTCAGATAACCGCTATGAGTCCCCCTCGGGGTGAGAAAAGCAGTATACAAATACTGTAAATAAATAATAATAAATATAAAGGCTTTTTCTTCTTTCTGACTCAAAGGACTTGGAAGGGCTTTCAAGCACAGTGTAAAAAAAAATGTCTTTGGAGACTGCAATTGCCAAAATTATCTCACTAGAATGGCCAATAAGCTTGCCACCTGGATCTTAATCCTTAAACTCAGTTGTGTGTTAGGCTCTATCAGGTATAATCAAAACAGTGCTGAAAATCTCACCCTTTCCTACAGCAGGATATTAATTTTTACTTTATGCTAGAAATCTATTCACATTAACTGAAGAATAAACTGCTGGCAGAATGCACATTTGTCCGAGTGGGGTGACTGTGGGTTGTGTTGATAATCTACACACCAGTAATTCCCTGTACCAACTCCCAAATTGTTCCAACGGCTTCACATGTGTTGGAGCAAATCTTGGGGTTACAGGGAAGAGGGGGTATCAGCAAAATGATATTTTCTTGGTTAACTGATAAAAACTTGATTCAATCTTCTGTTGGAGAAACACTACTAGGTGCAATGCATTTAATAAGATTTAAAGCTGAGTAAGCAGGCCTATACCTCTTATGATTTTGAATAACAATACAAAGTCCTGATTGTGAAAGATGTGGATCCAGAATAAGTAATTACCGTCATTGACAGACCTACCATGAATACTCTACCCTTAGAAGACAATCATACTCAGCCAGGATAATCATGATGGTATTATGATAATTCTGAATAACAATACAAAGTGAAATTCTGAAGAAGTCCTGAACTCTGAATAGATCATGTCCCGAATTTGTATAATGTTAGGATATGTTCTACCCTTGAGGCAATTTTTCTGTTGACACCATCACTGCCATCCTCATTGTCAGTATCACCATCCATGGAGAGCCTCCAGCCCATCAGGTTCTGTTCCCTGACCCCTCTGCCCAAGTAAAATGTCTTATCTCTAGTCAGCTGATATCCGAGAAGTAACTTAGCTTTGGATAGGGAAATGAAGGCGTTATCTCTAATCTGGGCACAGAAGAGATTTATTTATTTATCGTGTCAGGAGCAGACCAATCAGTTGTATTGCATTTTTTTAACAAACAAACAAACAAAACACAAAGTTTGCAAGCTTGGTAGTTGATTAAATGTCCTTTGACCAGTATCTGGCCACTTGGAGTGCCTCTGGTGTTGCCGCAAGAAGGTCCTCCATCGTGCATGTGGCAGGGCTCAGGTTGCATTGCAGCAGGTGGTCAGTGGTTTGTTCTTCTCCGCACTCGCATGTCGTGGATTCCACTTTGTAGCCCCATTTCTTAAGATTGGCTCTGCATCTCGTGGTGCCAGAGCGCAGTCTGTTCAGCGCCTTCCAAGTCGCCCAGTCTTCTGTGTGCCTAGGGGGGAGTCTCTCATTTGGTATCAGCCATTGATCAATGTTCCGGGTTTGAGCCTGCCACTTTTGGACTCTCACTTGCTGAGGTGTTCCAGCGAGTGTCTCTGTAGATCTTAGAAAACTACTTCTTGATTTAAGTCGCTGACGTGCTGGCTGATATCCAAAAAGGGGATGAGCTGGAGATGTCACTGCCTTGGTCCTTTCACTATTGGTTGCTACTTCCCGGTGGATGTCAGGTGGTCAAACAGTGTAATTTCTCCAGTGGTGTAGGGCACAGACACCCCGTGATAATGTGGCATGTTTCATTAAGAGCCACATCTACTGTTTTAGCGTGGTGAGATGTGTTCCACACTGGGCATGCATACTCTGCAGCAGAGTAGCATAGCGCAAGGGCAGATGTCTTCACTGTATCTGGTTGTGATCCACAGGTAAATAAGTACTGCGAAGAAAGGCAACATGTTTTGCGTTTAGTCCATAGACTCTTTGGAGCTCATTTGTTCTGCATTGCTTGATGGTCTAAGCTTTGCCTGTGTGCATGTGAGAAACCCTGTAAGAGAAGGAGAACATGGAATGTGTGTGAAGGTGCTCCGTTTGTGTGTATTTGTATATTCCTGTGAGTATGGGTGTGCACGTGAATTGTGTGTGCATGTATGCACACACAGGCAGAAGGTGTACATGTCAATGTGTGCAAACTAGCTCCAGACAATTCTGAGACAGCTAATTCAGCCCTCAGGCCAGAAAAGCTTTTCTCACTCTCCATTATAAAACACGTTCAGTCCCATCCACCCATCACCTAAAATTGTTGGAAGTTTTCAGAAAGACAAAATGTCTTCCTTTGTACCTATTAAAATTATAAGCCTTTTAAAATTTAAATGATTTCAAAGTGAACTTTCCTTGAAGGAGGAGGTGATAATTATTCTAAAGGCATCACACTTCTGTTGAATTATTGACTTTGGAAGCAAATCCATAAAAAGTTGTTGAAGGAAATTGTTATTGTTTTTCTTGATGGGGCAAGCTTTAATCCAGAGTGATTAAAGGCAAAATACCTTCAAAGTGGGGTTAATGTAGGAAAAATGCCAAATGCTTCCAAAGAAGGGTATTATGATAAGTAATAGCTTTATCCAATTCTTCATTTCCGACTGCTTTCAGCTGAAGCCAAAACCTTGTTGCAGCACTATGCCAACATAAACTTTGTTGCATCCCTAGTGCCCCTCAACTTGCGCAGACTTGTTTTGCAACAGGGAACAGCTACCACATTGCAGCAAGCAGCAAATAATAAAACTAGTTGAATTAAACTGATATGAATTCAACAACAATTCCATTCCTCATCAATGAAATCATTTGCTAACTATTATAGTAGGCTCTCAGTAAACCAGAACTTAGAACTCTCAATTAACCAGCACTACCTCGCTACCTCTGGGGATGCTTGCCATAGATGCAGGTGAAACGACAGGAGAGAATGCCTCTAGAACATGGCCATATAGCCCGAAAAAAACCTACAGCAACCCAGTGATTCCGGCCATGAAAGCCTTTGACAATACATTAACCAGCTAAACTTGAGAAAAATAATACTTTGTATAAATACAAAGCTGTTTTTATAATTCAGTAAAACTGTGTAACATTAAGTTAAGTTTGTCTTAATTTGCTTTTAATTACTATATTTTAACGTTAATATCAAGCCAATAAAGGATTGATAACCTGTTATAGTATGAGTTATAATATTAGTCGCCTATTTTTAATAGTAACTCTTTTTTCATGTCAGGTGCGACTTGAGAAACTGAAATAGTAACCCTCAAACAACCAGAAACAAATGGGGATTTACTTATGCTCTTCCAATACATATTTCCTAAAAAACTTTTAATTAGTGTGGGATCTCATTACTACATTGCGTAGGTAGCTACAATTGCTGGAAAATGAGCCATGTTCATGGCTTATAAGGCAAACAGAAACACACGAGGCAGCATATTTAACTTCTAACCAGGCATGTAGCCGGGGGGGGGGGGGGGGGGCTTGGAGGGCTTTAAACCCCCCTCCCCCCACGAAATTCTCATGGTGGTCCGCGAGAAGGCCTTATTGGTACATTATTTAAACTGTTATGTTTATTCATATCATGATCTGATCACCATGCTCAATATATGCCATATGCATGGAGGTATTTGGCTAATGATACAAAAGGTTTGCTAGGGTAGACCCTCTTTCACTCAGACTCAGCGCCCCCCCCCCCCCCCCAAATCAAACTCAGCTCTCCCCGAAACAAAATCCTGGCTACGGGCCTGCCTCTAACTGTAAGGGCAACACTAAATGCAGTTAAATAAAATGCACTCATACAATTATTTTGTCAAATGAAATCAGAATTTAGAATTCTTCCTTGGAATGCTTTGAAGCCTAATTTTTTTAAATAAAAACAGTTTCAGATTCATCATTAGACAGAAGCTTCTGAAAATATCCTAACATTAAAGAAATAAATAGGTTCACCATTTCTGAACTTCTGAACACATATCAAGACCTAACTGTTGGAATAATGACCTGTGATACTAAAAACCTTATGGCAATGGCAGCTACCATGCTGACAGCACAACGAATTTGTTCTGGTTTCCAATTGAACTTTAAAGGAGCTACACAATGTGCTGAACTATAACTTCTTGGACACTCTTGTAAAATCTGGGATAAAACCCAGAGCAGTTTGATTACTACCACTGTCATGGAAGCCATTCGAACCACTGTCTTTTTGTAACTATGTTTTACTCACCTGTAATGTTGCTAAAGCTTTGAAAAGGAAGGAGACATTCTGACGCTTGCGAGCATCCACTAAAATAAGTAGCCCCAAAGCATGGACCTCCTTTCTGAAACACAGAGACAGGCACCCTTTAAACCAGGGGTCTTCACACTTTTTAAACAAAGAAACAGGTCACTGGTCCTCAAAATGTTGGAGGGCAGGATTATAATTTGAAAAAAAAAAAGAATAAATTCCTATGCACACTACACATATCTTATTTGTAGTGCAAAAAACACTTTAAAACAATACAATAATTAAAAGGAAGAACAATTTAAATAAATATAAACTTATTCGTATTTCAGTGGGAAGTTTGGGCCTGCTTTTGGCTGATGAGATAGGATTGTTGTTGTTGCTGTGTGCTTACAAGTAATTTCAGACTTAGGTTGACACTGAGCGAGGGCCAGGTAAATGACCTTGGAGGGCCATATCTGGCCCTTGGGCCTTAGTTTGAGGACCCTTACTTTAAACTGGACTGATGAAAATGTGAAATGAAAATGAACCACCTGGCTATAATGAACCCCTAAAGTTCTTACTGATTTTATTTGCTTGTGTTACTTGTATATGTCTGGTTTTATGTAAATGTTTTATCAATTTTAATGTTGATGTATTGCATTTTATATATTATATGGCACCAGTGTGTGTTATTTTGTTAGCCGCTCTGAGTCCCTCTGGGAGATATTGGCAGGGTATAAATAAAGATGATGATGATCTACATCATAATAAAGTACTCACAATGTAGGTTCTTCACTGGCATTAGTATTGTCATGTTACAAGCAGGCATCCAGGAAAATTAAGTTTAAACAGAATAAGGTAGTATGTCCCTGTTAGGCTACCATATTTCACTGCATAATTGTTGCAGAATGTATGCCTTTTTGGAAAAAAAAAAGGGGGGGGGGTAACCATCATGTGAAGCTTTTTTAAAAGACATGTGCCAGTATTACATAAAAATCAGGGAAAATAAAAATAGGGCAGGCAGCCTTTGAGTGACTACTGCAGTCACTCAACTTCGGCAGCTTATTTAATTATTTATACCCAATTTTTTCTCCCCATTTTTTCTCTTCACACGGAGACTCAAGGCTGCTTTTCTTGCCTCTACATGGAAAAATGCTCCCATTCATGTCACCTCTTCCAAAAGTAATGGAGTTCTGTCTTCTGCTACATCTTGTCATGGTTAGATCATACGTAAACAGTAATCTTTAATGGCTATGCTCATGGTTTAAGCTCAAAGTTACTCTACATTTTAAGAGTATTTTGTCTATATTTTTATATTTAAAGCATTTTAAATGTATGGTTTATTGGAAAACAACTTCAACAAGAACATTCTGAGGAATTTCTATGAGATTTTAGTGTCAAAGAAAATGACTATTATCCACATGTTTCTTTTTTTTTTGCTGAAAATTCAGTCTGTTGAATAAATATGTAAGGTATTACCAATGTTCCACATAAAAATAACCCACTAAGGAGACTACACTCTTACACTGCACACCACAAGGTTGGGCCCCTCATGATAATGGATTTCACCTCTAAAGAACTAGTTATACTAAAAACAGGAAGAGATTCTTCTTCTTACCTAGGAATACTGTAGAGATACACTAGAAGTTGTGTGAGCTCATTGACTCTGGAATTCTCATGTAACCAGACATCACTTTTCAGGGAGATTTGCACTACTGCTCTTCCACCACGATCCCTGTTTCCTAATCAGAAATAATGGGTGAAATAATAACATCAAACACCTCTGTCACCTCAGAATTTGTCTACTTGGTGGCCATAATAAGAATGACAACTTTCTCCTCCAAACCAAAAACCTTTACTACCACATGGGTTGTGCAGGGAACTCTGAAAGTCAAGAGTCTTTTGAGATACATACAGTCTTTTGAGATGGCAAAATGGTCCATCCCTCAAACACCTTTGCTCTGGAAATAATACCTGTTCTCCTGTACTTAATAGTGATATTATTACTGCCTTTGTGACATAAGCTTCCATTAAATTCTCAAACCACAACAAATGATAAAAGCAAAAGATGTATTGATATGTAGAGGCGCTCTGATGTGATGGCTGATCATGTCAAAAGTGCATTTCCCTGGGCTATTTGTTTCCCTATTGACTGGACTGACCTTGAAGGAGCTGGGGGTGGTGATGGCCGACAGGGAGCTCTGGCGTGGGCTGGTCCATGAGGTCACAAAGAGTCGGAGATGACTGAACGAATGAACAACAAATTACCCACAATGGACATCAGTTGCCTACTGATCTGACTTGACCACAGTGGTCCACGCCTTAGTTACCTCTATACTGGATTACTGCAATGCACTCTATGTGGGGCTACCCTTGAAGACGGCCCGGAAACTACAACTTGTCCAATGCTTGGCAGCCAGATTAATAACTGGGGTGACTTACAGGGAGCGGTCAACCACCCTGTTTACGGAGTTCCATTGGCTGCCATTTATTTTCAGGGCTCAATTCAAGGTGCTGGTTATCACCTACAAAGTCCCTAACACTTTGGGACGGGTCTACCTTCGTGACTGTATCTCTCTTCATGAACCAACCCGGGCCCTTCAATCTTCGGGGGAGGCCCTCCTTTCATCCCTGCCAATCTCACAGGCTCAACTTGTGGGCACAAGGGAGAGATCCTTCTCCTCTGTGGCTCCCCAACTCTGGAACTCATTACCTGGAGAGATCAGGAAAGCCCCTACACTAGAAATGTTTAAAAAGAACCTTAAAACCTGGCTCTTCCGCTGCGCCTTTGGCGAGTAGGTACACAACATGACACTATTGCTTCCCTCAATGCTTCTGTCACTGGAGTACATGCCCCCCCCCCATGGGAAATTTAGTTTCACAACCCAATGTGTCTTTATGAGCTCCCTGCAAATAACTTGTTCCTATTTTCATCTCATTAGTGTTTTTAACTTTTTATCCTGTACATGTAGCCCGCCCACTGTTACTGCAACTGTGTTTTTTGTTTATTGTAATGTTATTTTGTTATTGTATTCATATTTTTTTCCTTTTGATGATGTTGCTTGTTGTTCATGGTTTGGTTTTATTTTGATGTAATATGTTGTTTGGGCTTGGCCCCATGTAAGCTGCTCCGAGTCCCCATCGGGGAGATGGTGGCAGAGTATAAATAAAGTTTATTATAATTTTTATTATTTGTAATTACCTGGCACAAATTTCATCTTCAGCCCATATTTTTCACCTATTTGTTTTCTTTCATCTAAATGTTGAGCTACAAATTCTACAACGCTTGGCACAAGTTTCTCAGTTAACTATACACTGGTTACTGTGCACTGAGAAAGGCTGGATGTAAATCCAAATAAATAAATAAATAAATAAATAAATAAATAAACATGCAGCAATAAGATTTATATTTAACATATAGTTTTAAAATTCCTTTGAATACAGCATTAGGTACTGCATACCACATAGCGAAATTACTCCAGACTGCAATAATTCTTGATTAACTTCCAACAACTGGCTCGGCAACAAAATGTCAGGATCTTCAAGCTCTGAAGGCAGCAATTCGTTCTTGTGGTAGGCACCATTTACATTAGATTTAGAATCCGAAAAATCAATTTTGAAGTCTACTGAATCTGGAAAAAAAGTTAATCAAGTGAAAGAGAACAGGTTAACCATCCATGGCAATCCTTCTGTTTAATATATTTATTTTGTAGTGCTTTGCTTTGGAGCAGGCCTGCACAACATAGAGCCCTTGGGCCAGATACAGCCTGCAAAAGAACTTCCTGGCAGCCCACAGGCAGGGATGGACTTCCCTTTCATCAGTCAGGTACTTTGCTGCCTGCCTTCCTGGCTCTTTACAAGGTCCAAGTTGTGCAGGCCTGCATTAGAAAATGTATAAAATAGAAAAATAATATTAATATTATTTAAAGTTCATGGGAAATCCTCCAAAATAAAGAAGCCGAAGTAAAAATAAGAACAATTTGACATTTGCTATGCTTTCTGCTAACTGGGATTCTGTGTGAATGGGAGTTCTAATTAAACTAAATTACTGTGGAGCTATAGTCTGTAAAATATCCAAAGATCTGCTAAACTTGCATTTTTGCAGTTAAACCCATTTAGACTGAGAGCCAATACTATGGTTTGAAATATTATTTTCCAGGCATCAGATTCAACTGAAACGATTGTATGTAGTCGTGTATAAATTGTACTCATGTATAAGTAGAGTGTAATTTAAGAATAGCCAAGGCTCTTTAAGAATAGCCATGTGGGCAAATCCTGGGCAGAAAACAAACAAATCTTAATCCAACAAATATTCTTCATCCATAACTAGTTCTGCGTATTATATTTCGAAGAATATTGCCACTAATTTCAAGCTTATTTGTCCCAGAAGGGACAAAAAGGCTCATGCTGTGCAAATATTTCAAAGCAAATATACTTAAAACTATCACCTCTGTCAACAGGATTTTCCAGTGTAAACTTTCACCAGTAAATCATAATGTATCACTTAATAATGAGTAGTGTTATATGCTTAAATTAAATCATCATGCTACTGAGTTAAAACAGTTAGAATATAATGCTAGAAAATGCAGATTTTTAAAAGGAGGAAAAAAATACCACAGAGAACATAAATGTCAAAGATTAACTGGGATGCAAAGGAAACCTTATGTTTCTAGAGTTGTTCCAGAAAAAAGTCATATTGTACGTTATAAATACAAATATACCAAGAAAAATGGAAAAATACAATCTACGATTTATCATCAATTTACGGAGCATAATTTTTTAAATCAAAGATATAATTTGTAATTACAAAGATTGTAATTAAACAGAAAACCTATGGCAAAGCAAAGTTTCATACTCTTTGTATATATGATTAAAGTTATGTCCACTCTGAGTCCCTTTGGGGAGATAGAGCGAAATATAAATAATTTTATTATTATTAATAATATTATTATTATTATTATTTATGTGCAACATTTTTATCCATCACTGTGTATACCTTTTGCTTGTGAGTCAAGTGGCTCTAAGTGTCAAACACAGCTCAGTGCAGTTTTTGATTTTCTGACATATTGGACTGTGTCCACAGTGACTTGTTAATCTCCCATTATAACAAGCAAATTGTTGGTAGACAATGGGTTGCTAAGTACATCTTCCCCTGCTCTTTAATTCCTTTTTATGTTGCTGCTGTTAAAGGGAAATACATCTCTTTACTTCATTCAAACACAAAGAAGCAAAATATTAAGAACAAAAGGCATACATCTTAAAACTGGATAAGACATCTTATTAAGCAACATGCAGTGGAGTATTTTTTTTTACCTTTATCCTTTTTGCTTCTTGTAGAGATGATATTATGAATATTGGAATCTAAGCTCTCCAGTCTTACAGAATGCCCATTTATTATTTTGGGCGAATTTGCACTGAATTCTCCACATGGGAACTCACCAAGTTTATAATCCTTATTTTGTGAATTCTTGTATGTTCTATCCAAAGACTGTGATCTTCTTGAACCTGGTCGAAAACCTTCATTTGGAGGATTTTTATGGCATACAGAGAGTGGTCCAGAATCCTGTGAGTGCTCACAAAATCCAATTGCTTCTCTTGCCTCCATACATTTTGATAATTTTGTAGAGCAAGAGCTTTCATGCTGAACATTGTCCTCACACATTTTTCCAGCCATCCTGGATGGCGGGATCCTGGAATCATCACCCATCTGTTTTATGTCCCTTACATGTTTAGAAGGTTCTTCCTCTGCAATAGATTCCTCAGAGCTGGAACCTAGGTTCATTGGATTTTGCAAAGCTTCTATATATGATTTCCTAAACAAGCGCTTTGTCTCAAAATACAAAGAATCTTGCCCTCTTTGATGTGAGTTGCTCAAATCTGAACCAAAAGCTATGCTTTTTGTGACGCTCCTTGCTAGTGGAGGGCTTGATGCATTTTCTTTTAAAAAATCTGATGTCAAGTCAAATCCTTTCCTTGGTTGCTCAGTCACATGCTCTGCCACTGAATCAAAATGCTCGCATTCTTCAGGATGTGCTATTGAATTAATATCATCTTCTCTTCGATTTTCAGTTGGGAGTTCTAAACTTTGTTTTTCAGTCTGGTTTCCAGGTCCACAGCAAAGGCCAGAATCATCATTGCCTTGAGTTCCATGGCAGTCTGCAAAAGATACCTCTATTGCAGTAGAACAGGCATTGCTAGAAGAATAAATCTCATGTGAGTTGTTGTTTTCCATGGTCTGTGTCATTACTTGAGCTTCAAGGTTGCTGCTTAACATCCCAAGCTGAGAATTATTTGAACAATTTTGAATAGCTTTTTCAGCAGTAGGAACAAAAGTAGGATTCACAATATTTTTCCAAGGTGTTCTATATACAGCTCGGCCTGTTGTTAGCAAGCAGCTTTCCAAAGGATTTCCATTCCATTGACAATTTAAATTTTCCAAAAATTCTGTTGTGAAAATACAGCCATACATGGTTTCAGGTACACAAAGTTCTTCTATTCCTTCTCCATGTCTCGACAGACATTTTAATACCAAGTTGGCAGATTGCTTTCCCACTGGCACAATTTGGAAGTAAAAGTCTCCTGGTTTTAAACAAACTTTACGAAGAGATGCCAACTGCACTATGATTTTCTTATGGATACACAATGGCCATCCTTCATGGCAGAAAATAAGGCCAGCATAACCACCCTATAAGTAAGAGACAAAGTAAAATATCTCAGCAAAGGTATTTCAATAAATTTTATTATATTTTCACAACATACTAAAACTAAAAACAAACAATAATGGACACTAAAATAAGAACCAAATAAAAAAATCGATACAAACATAACCCCATAATATTCCAGCCCCTCATCTCTACCATCTTGAATCTTGACCTGAATTCCTATATTACTATATATATTTTCAAGTTAAGCTAAATCGATCCTGTTAAATTGCTCTGTTTCCATGCTATTTCCTATGCTATTATACGTTTCTATCCTCCCTTGAACCACCCTATCCTTTAACCAGTTCACATAGTTCCCTCTTCCCCCTCCTCCAAAAATTAGTCTGCTGTTGCCTTGATGTTTATTATTGTTAATGCTGTTTTATGCTATTTTAACTGGTTATTGTTCTATTTTTAATTGTATTTTGCCCCCATGTAAGCCGCCCCAAGTCCCTTCGCGGAGATGGAGGCGGGGTAGAAAAATTAAATTATTCTTTTTCATTTAAAACTAACAACCAAACTCCACCCTACCTTTTAAAAAATACAAAATGAAATTATATTATAAAAATTTTAAAAAACCATCAAAAATCACAATAGACTAATTGTAAAAAATTATAGGTTGCTTAACTGTAACCGTTGTTCCCTGTTTACTATTTTCTATGGACTACTAAGAAAGTAGTAATACAGGCAGTTCCCAAGTTATAAACAAGATAGGATCTGTAGATTTGTTCTTAAGTAGATTTTGTAAGTCAGACAGATACATTTTTAAGTGTAACTCCAGCCATATATATGTATGTGTGTGTGTCTAAATAGCATAGGGAACACTTAACACCCCTGTGGCCTTTCTTTTGCTGTCTGTGCCCCTTTTCAGAAGATTTCATCTCACTTTCTATCCATGTGGTTAGAAAGTGAGAAAATGTGGTTTGTTGTGGAAACAAGAATTAATGAAAAAGCTTCAGTGAAGACACATTTTCCCATGTTAACTCTTTCAGGAGTGAATTTCTCTTCCAAGGAATAGATTTCAATTAACGACGAGTGCCATATTTTATTGATTCTATTGCTCTTGTTAATTTTATATGTCTGGTATAAATAAAAGATTATTATTATTATTATTATTATTATTATTATTTCTCTTACTTCCTGTTGTGTCACCCCAGTTCTTAACTATGAGTAATTTGTAAATCTGATGTTTGTAACTTGGATACTGCCTACATTACCAGAAAATCTTTATTTAGGCCATATACAGAAAAAGCAATAACTGTGTAACTCCCACATCCAGTGAATAGTATTTGAAATACAGTGGCCCCTCTAAATCTAGATCTGCGATTTACTATTTTATGCTTTATAAGTATTAGGATAGTTTCAAAAATATATCAAAATATGTCACGGGGGAAATCCCATCAAAAAGGAAGGCTACAGAACTATATCAACTTTGAGTTTATGCAAATCTTTGCATTAAAGCTGCATGAGACTTTTTCTCATACTACCTAGACATAATAGGTGAAGTCATGCCAAAATGTGGTCCTTTTGTTGATCACATTAGAAACAGTAAGAAGAACAAACTTGTGATTTCAAAGAGATGTATCTTAGTTACTGAAGTAATAAAGAAACACACCTTGTGACCTTTCTTCCCAAGGGACAGGTAATAAGTTCAGTGTACATAAAGATTTCATTGTTTGTTATTAAATGAACAATATTGAGAGAGTGAAATATGTGAAAAAGAAACATATTGTCTTCTTGCCAGCAGTAGCATATTTTGATCTCAGGTTTCTATTCACAGAGTAGTTATTTCTTTACTCTTGGTGTCGGAAAAGGGATTTTCTTTGACTGGCAAGAGTCACATTTCTGAGCAAAAAAAAAAAAAAATCAGCTCCATTTAAAGTCTTTGTTCATTTAATAATCTTCCATAAGGAAGATCATGCAAGTGGAATAGTAAATCAACTCCAGGTTTTAATCCAGGCTTTGAAGGAGTTGTCTAAGGCACTACTTCTTAACCACCTAGACATTTACACTATTCTGTTAAAAACAATGTGCAGTGTTTACAAAGGAAAATTAGCCTGTTTAGCAAGTCTTGCAAATGCCAATTTATTTTCAGTCAATGCTTTGATTTTTTTTATTTTATATTATATACCTACATGTCCAGAGTCACATAAAAATTATCATGTGGAAAAAGGGAAAAAAAATCTCAGGCAGAAAGAAATGTCAAAGCTCCCTGGGCTGAACTAGATTAGGATTGCATCTAGTCAGTAAGACTCTGGGTTTGGAGCAATGATCCATGAATGAGTTACAAAGAGCTCTACTGTTATAATTATTTGAAAACTCTTAGTCAGTGCAGGGCTAATGGGACAATTTAGCTAGTTATCTTTGGGGAGTTTTCCAATATATTAGTCAATGGTTTTGTTTGAAATGGGAGGACATTATCATTTCCAAGCATTCTTGACCCCACCAGCACCTTTGTATTCTGTAATGTCATAGGCTATGAAATGTCTGGGTAAACAACTAAAGTGCAAGTAGTGAATTCTCATAACAATCACATTCAAAATACACAGATTTGAAACCACTACACAGTTTACTCTGCAGTGGTGATGGTGAAGAATCCTATTTGTTCACTACAGTTGTTCTCTGTACAATGCTGACGAGTGGAGTTTCCTCAAGTAGTAAAAAGCAACTTGTCCTGGAAATGGTAGAAGATCAGACAGATTTGCTTTGCTCAATTTGCATTACATTTTTGCTGACAATGTTCCAGACAGACCTGTCTGAAAGCCAGGTCAGATGTATTTATTCTGACAGAGTTACAGACTGACGCATACAGCATTTCATTAAATGATTATGTTTTCAATAGCTTTCAGACACAGGTGTCTGCTTTCCGCCTACACAACTGTGAAGCCAACAGGAAATTGAAAGTCACCTGGGAAAGTCAAGAGCTTGAACATTGTTTCCATCCTAAATATCTCGGTGTCACCTTAAATCGATCACTAGCATATAGGAAACACTGCTTGAACACCAAACACAAAGTAGCTGCACGCAATGAAATCCTGCACATGGGGTGCAGACCCACAATTAATAAGAACATCAGCCCTAGCCTTGTCTTACTCAACTGTCAAGTATGCCTGCCCTGTTTGGCATAGGTCTGCTTATGCAAAGCAGGTAAACATAGCATTGAATGAAACATGCAGAATAATTACAGGATATCTTAAACCTACACCTGTTGATAAATGAATCTCTTCAGTCCTGCCGGAAAAAGGGTTTAACCCATTGTGCCACCGGGGGCTCCTATGTACCAAGCTCAACTTAGGCCTTTCAAAACAAGACCAAGTAGTAATTACTCTGCATGCAGAAAGATCTCAATTCAATCACCAGCATATTCATTCTTTTTGCATTTAATAAGTATCAAGGCAAGTACCTGGGTGAGTTATCTCCTACTTAAGACCTGAACAACTGCTGCAATACGAGAACAGAAAGACTATCAATCTTATGCTCTGGAGCAGGATGCCCCCTCCTCTCCCCTCCTGTAAAGCTCCCCATCACATCTTGCTGACACAGAGTCAGGAGCGACAGGGGCTCCAGAGAACAGAAGGCCTTATTTCTTTACTTTGGGGGGGGGGGGGGAGAGAGCAGGGATGGGTGGAAGACATGCCACCCATGTCGAGACAACACTGGCATGGGGTGGGGTTGTACGGCCACCACCACCTGCCAATGACGCAGGGTTTTGCTCCCCGTGTGTGGCTGCAAAATTTTCAATGTTGGTTCGTACTGCTTTTGGTGTTGTGTGGAAGTGTCCACAGTCAGTGAGCCCGTTTACTGGTCTGAAAGGCATCATAAACCCTGGTTAAGCAAAAGATGGGAATGAGAGGCCTGCCAGACAAGAGAAGCATAATCAGCCCAATAGCTGCTGCAATACTTTCTTGTCAATCTGAAATGTGGAAACACTTAGCAGAGTCTGAAGTCTTAAATGCTAAGCAAGTACGACCATCTTACACATATTGAAGTGCCATACAAAATTAAGATATTTATGTATTTCACTTAATAAGCGGGTGAAAGCAGTACTGCTTCTCCCAAGAAACTGTGTCTAAAATGGCACCCATACATAATATGAACATAAGCAGAGCTTGCTTTCTGACACTAATAAGAAAAACACATTAAAAGTATTCCTTGTATTCCTGCACAAACATGTCGCTTTTAGTCCAGTTAGTTTCTGAATTACTATGAAACTATTTTTTATTTCGTATCAATAGCATTGCATAAATTAGTATAAAATAGAAGGTGTGCAGGCGGCTAAATAGCTTTTGACCAAAAACGGGCAACAGCAATGGCATTGTCTGTAGCCTCCAACAATTCCTCCTCTGTACATGGGGCAGGGCACAATGGGCAAGCATACAGATGCAGAGTTGTCTGTTCTGCTCCACAGTCACACAAGGTGTGGGATTCTTTTAGGTAGTGCAATTTTGCCAGGTTGTCTTTTGATCTGCCCACTCTGCTTTTGAATCTTTGTACTATTGAGACTGAAAACATCTCTTTTTGTCCCCTTACCTTCCCCTGGAAAAATGATGTCAGTCAGGAAAAGAGGGAAACGCTTTCTCAGATAAAGAAAGAAAAGAATGGCATTTGAGGGCTGAACCCTCCTCATCGAGATAGTGAATAACTGCATACCATATGCAGTGGAAATACAACTGATATTTATGTGGCTACAATTATGCAGTCATCAAACCCCTCACTTTAGGTCTGTTGAAATTCAGTACTTTATACAAACTTTAGGTTATAAATCCTTCTGTCTACGCACTGAGTTGAATGTGGGGGCTATAAATCTTCAGGTGGTTTCCTGAACAGCTTAATTCCTAAGGAATTTGCAATTCACAGCATATATGTAGGCAAATCTATTTCTCATCATCATCATCATCATCATCAATTTCTGGGGAGATGATGTGGGGAGTAATTCTTTCACTTAAAATAACATTTTAATGTAAAAAGTTGCATCTTGGAAAGTGGACAACTTTCTAAAACATGGGTGTGCAGTACCCATCTAATTCATGCTGAGGGTGGCCGTATCTTGCTGTCGTCATCATTATGTCACCAAAATTGTGCTAGTACCATGCCAGAAAATATGGGCCTTTTTTCTTTAAAATTCTGATTACACTACAAGTAAAAAAGGGGGAGGTGTACAAAAGGAGCAATTGGTCATGCATATGAAATTCCTAAAACAATGGTAGTAGATGGAGGTTACTGTGATCTAAGACTGTATGTTATTGTCGATTTTGTGCAGCTTTAAGTACAAGAATGTGTGATCAGGGACAAAAAAAACCTTTACTATGCCTTTTACTATACATAAAGACAATTAATGTAAAAACACATAAAGGAGACCATGTAGAAACAGTGGTTCTCAACACTTCTAATGCTGTGACCCCTAAATAAGTTCCTCATGTTGTGGTGACCCCCAACCATATTTTCGTTGCTACTTCATAATGGTAATTTTGCTACTGTTATGAATTGTAATGTAAATATCTGATATGCAGGATGTAGTTTCATTGTTACAAGTTGAACATAGTTAGAACATAGTGATTAATCACAGAAACAATATGTTTGGGGGAGTATGGACAATGGATGATGGGATTTGCAGTACCTTCAACTGATGCAGCTCTGACTTCCACAGACCACTGAGACCCCCACTAATTACAGACCTGGAACAAACTTGGCACACAGAGCCCCAATTACCAATAGAAAATACTGGAGGGGTTAGGGGGGAATTGTCAGTGATTTATGGGAGGTGTAGTTCACCTATATCTGGAGAGCACTGTAAACACAAACGACTATGGATCTGGACAGAACTTGGCACAAATACTCAATATGCCCAAATCTGAAGACTGGTGGAGAGTTTGGGGAAAATAGACCTTGGCATTTGGGACTTGCTGGGATGTTTAGTTCCCCTTCTTGGAAGAGATATCCCGTGGCCAGAGTATCTAGCTTGGTCTTGTCAATTACTTTCACTGCTTGCTACCTTTTCACCTCAGAATATATATATACCATGAGGAGACAGAACATTAATTCACTCTGAGTTCTGGTTCCACCAACCACAGTCCAAACTGTTACTACCTTTTCACCTCAGAATATATATATACCATGAGGAGACAGAACATTAATTCACTCTGAGTTCTGGTTCCACCAACCACAGTCCAAACTGTTACTACCTTTTCACCTCAGAATATATATATACCATGAGGAGACAGAACATTAATTCACTCTGAGTTCTGGTTCCACCAACCACAGTCCAAACTGTTACTACCTTTTCACCTCAGAATATATATATACCATGAGGAGACAGAACATTAATTCACTCTGAGTTCTGGTTCCACCAACCACAGTCCAAACTGTTACTAAGAATTGCATTTATAGTGATTTACCCATTTATTTCTATAATTCTTTTTCAAAAGAAAACAGTCAAAGTTTGAATGCCAATATTTTATTTAATTACTTATGATTGCTATCTGTTCTGATCCCATAATCTGAAAAAACTACTGAGTTCTAAAAAAGACTACAAATGCTTACAAGCTATCAATAAAGATGGACAAAAAGGCTTTTAACGCCTACTTCATGGTCTAAAGAACACCCAGAATTGTTTTTTCTAAGATCATTTTTCTTGGTCTCTATAATTTCTCTCATTGTTTTAAAGTAAAAAAAAACACATTTCTACAAATGGACTATTATCCATTTACTACAGCAGTTCTGGGTTATGTATGCATGAAGTTCTAGCAAAAGGCAAAGGAAATAGTTCTACAATCACCCCCTTTCTTCCACAGTGCCTTATTGGAATGCATATTTCCCCACAGTTATCTAGAGTTTTATTAGATAGATTTAGAAGGATTATACATTTACACATTAAACAGCATTTTACTCCTTCCCACCACCTCCCACTCACAAATCAGGAATAAAGAAAGCTTTTTTGTCCAAATGTACTTACACATGTTTCTCGTTGGATACACTGTAAGATTCTCTTGGCAGGAACCAGGAAATCGATTAGACATCTGAGACCATCTCCATGATAGAATTTTTCAACAATGCTGAAAAGTTGCCACAAAACAGTAGCAGCTGTGGCCTCAAAAGGTGGATACAGAGAGGATAGTGTATTCTGGATATAGTTATCAAGTGATTCTGAATCCTAAAACAAAAAGATGGAGTGTTATCTTATGAGGGGAAATACCTCAGTAAGGATTAATTAAATACAATCCTTTAACATGGCTTTGAACCATGACATAGAGGCAGATTCTTTAAAAGCGTATCAGTTCTTCAAGTGAAATTATTAATAGTGCTCAATTGCTGTCGCAAGAAGGCAATTCTATTGGCCAGTATCAACTATTGCCAAAGCACAATGTTTAGCTGTCATGCTGTTATGCTATGAAATTGTTGTACTTTTCATTTTGTCAGAATGTATCCCAGGACAGGACTATACAAGGCAAATCAAGCTGATCTGGAAAAGGGAAGAACCCTGGTCCACCAGACAGATCAGTATTGTAAAGTACTAGTACCTACACATAAAAATACAAGTGGAACACATATTTTATGGGGTTAAATCCAATTGCTAGCCCAAACTACAGTCAGCCTCCTACATTTGCGGGTTTGACACCCATACATTCGAATATTTGAGGGCTTCCCAACACCTCTCAAGACTCCCCACACTACCACCCCAAGACCACCATGTGCACATTCACATAACAGTATCGGGCTCCAAAGGCAGGAGCACCAGCAAAACCCACAACTGCTGCCAACAATCTCTGAAGCTGGCTGCTCTGTGGACTCTGGGAAGGATTTGAGTAAGATGATCAGTGAGAAGTCCATGATGGGTGGAGCCTTTCCTTTGCTAACCATCCCTTTTGCTTTGGTCCACAAAGGTCCTACATATTCTCAGTGACTTTTTCTCCACTTGGTCCCACTCCCTGGGGTGATAGGCTGAGAGGCCATTATGGGAGTGCCGGGGGTTGAGCTATTTCCCAGAACTGGTGGCTAGCAGATCAGGAGATGCACGTGACCACTCTTCAAATACCTTAGGAGAGATGATGGAGTCAGAATAGAAAATACTCGATTGGATGGATGTGGTCAGACCTAATATGAGATAGCCTCCTACCTCTGTTATGCTTAATACTACATAATTTATTATAAATATTGAGATGTATTTAAAAATAGGTTATATTCTGAAAACAAAGATCGCTGTTGATTGCTATTTCTTCCTTGAGAAAAGTTTCAGGAAGCCCGGGGATAGACCATGAACTGCTTATATAAAAAATTAGCATAAAGCTAAAAAATACTAAAACAACAATCATGCCAAAATACAACCTGAAGAACATCCTCACAGAATTTCAAGATAATTTGATAAATAGGTTTGCTCTTTTAAGTATAACAGAAATCCCAGCCAGTTTACCAGCTGCTAGGATTTCTGGGAGTTGAAGGCCAAAACATCTGAGGACCCACAGGTTGAGAACCACTGGGCTTGAGGAAATTTGGACTGGAGCCAGGGCCACTGCCATGAAGGAATGCAAAAAGGCACTATCTGTAGCCAAAAAGAAACAGGACCCTCAATACATGAGATGAAGCTCTTCAAGCAAATTAACAAAAGACAAGAAGCAAAAGTAAAATGTTACAGAAATAGAATCAGAATCCCAAATACAACTGTCCAACAATTTGAAAGCAGGGACAAAGAGAACTACTATAACAATCAATTAAGATAAATAGAAGGTGACAACATAAGGTCTATTTGATTTTAACATGTTTCTCCCATCCAGTTCAGGGAGGCTCATCTTATGTTAGAGCAGAAAGGGAATGATTCAGTCATATCTGCACACATAGTCTGTTCATGGGAATCCCCTTCCAGTTCCTTTGCCTTTGTTGTCTTTATTGCCTGTGTTGTCCTTCCTGTTGTACATGTTACTATTATTTTCTTTTCTTCCCTTGGAGCCTAAAATTATTCAGCCATCTGTTGTACTATGTCTTCTCTTGCAGTAATGAAGTAAATGGGGGACATGAGAGAAGCCTCCCTACAGGAAAGCAACACATCCGGGCGTCCCCTGGGCAACGTCTTTGTAGATGGCCGATTCTCTCACAACAGAAACAAACAGAAGGGACTTGCAGCATGCAACCAAACCAACCAATGGACCTTTTCAGGACCAACTACGACCATAATCTCAATCAACATCAAAGGCATGTCAGCTGCCAAAGAACAGCTTCCCTATGAACTATGCTGAGATAAGAAATGTGATGTGTTATGTGTCCAAGAAACACACAGGGATAAACAACAGAAATGACCAAAAGTTCCTTAGTAGCAGAAAGACCACATGAGCTGTATGGAAGCACTGTCTTTGTAAAGCCAGGCCTCCAAGTCAGCAGTGCTCATAGCACTGAAGAAAATAATATAGAGCTTAATTACATCATGATTACCTCTGTGTACAAGCCCCCAAATGAAGACTTTTGTTTCTCCTCTCCTGTTGTGGTTCTGCCTGTGATTGTTTCATTGCCTGAGATTTCAGGGGATGGTGCTCAAGGTTCTGCAGTTCCACAGGGGTCTAGAAATGGGAATTGTGGGTAGGAGAGTAATGTTAGTCATGATGGAAGCTGAGGATTCTGGGATGGCCAAGCCTGCGATAGATGTTCTAGTTGATGTTTCAGTACAGGCAGAGAAAGAGCCTGTGTTAGCTTTCCCAAGAGAGTCAAGGTCGGAATGTGAAAAGAATGTGCTAATTGGGGATTCAGAAGAAGATGACTCCTTCAAGGTAGATATACGTCAGATCTGTCAACAAAGACAGATGGCTGAGGGGAGACCTCGCTCTCAAAGATTAATAGACAAAAAGAAACCTCCCGAATCTTCCCAAGGGAAAAAGCATAGCTTTTTGAGTATATATGAGGGATGATTGAGGCTGATTCCTCAGAGGAATCAAGGTTCGGGTTTAAGGGCTATATGGCTATGTTCTAGAAGCATTCTCTCCTGATGTTTCGCTAGCATCTATGGCAAGTATCCGTCGTCTTGTTCTTTTTTGTGATTTCTTTTGTGACATTTAACATTTGCCTTGGTTCTATTATGATATCTTTAAGGCCCTGCTGAATTCTGATTTCAGTTTGACAAAAATTTCTTAAATCCCAATATCACTTACAAAATCTGTAATTGAGACATCTTTAGGTGTTTTTCATAAGCTTGGAACTTCCTCTGCTCACCTGCTGTCCTTTTACCTGCTTATTCAGAGTGCCTTGCTCATGATTCCCAACTGGTGAGCCTTACACCAACAGGTGATCCAATTTCACCCAGCATCTGCTCTTTTGACCCTTTTAAATTATACATGAACTGATGAAAGCTCAACATTTTTGAAACTTGCAAATAACAGACAAGTTCCATTAATTTGATGAAGGGTTCACATTCTCTGTAAGTAAGCCTTGGGACTAAAGAAAAACTGAGGAAAAAATGAGGAAAGATCAGGTCTCTCGCTGAATTAATTACATATGCCTGTATTTTACATGCTTCAAAACAGCAAATGTCAAATAATGAGTTAGCAAAAACTGGGGGTTGCCTGTATACTTAATTTACATTGGCAGGAAGGCGATCACATGATGATGATGATGATGATGATGATGATGATGATGATGATGATGATGATGATTGGAAAGTGGTTTGGAAAGTGTCGTATTTCTCTTGTCTTCGGTTACTTTAATAGTCGGCTTCTTATCGATGATCCTTTCAGTTTCATTCATAAATTTCTTTATTTTCTTTTTTTATGAATTCCAAAAAGCCTTTCCAGTCAGTTCTATGAGGTTTTACATTATTTTGTGATTTTTTGGGGTGTGAGTATATTCATATTCACGATATCCATTGTTTTTAAGATCCATTGCTCCACTGTGGGTATTTCGTTAGACCTCCATACTCTGGCTAAAATAATTCTAGCAGTTGTCGAGAGATAAAAGAAAATCTTTTCTGAGTTTTTGTCTATTTTAAAGTCTATAATCCCTAGTAGCATGGATTCTGGTTTTAATTCAAATTTTATATTCAGGATTAGTTTAATCCTCTTATATATTTCATGCCAGAAATTCTTTACTCTCCTACATTCCCACCACATGTGGATAAAATTACCTTTATGCTTTCTGCATTTCTAGCATTCATCTTTAGTTTGTTAATCTTCAATAGTGTTTCTGGTGTTAAATACCACCTGTAGAATATTTTATACCAGTTCTCTTTGAGCTCTGTTGCGTAAGTATATTTTAGTTTTCTAAGCCAGATTTCTTTCCACTCTGACATATAGATTACCTATGTCCCTGGATGATTTTATCATATTTTCTTTCACTTGTTCGGTTTCTGTAGACCAAATTAATAGTTGCTGGTTTATTTTTAAAATTAATTTTGTATCTATTTTCACTATCTTGTCCCAGAATGTGTCTCTTGTCTCAAATTCTGTTTTGTTGTCTATTTTGAAATTTTCTTTAATCTACTGGTATTGGAACCAAGAAATAGACGGGTCAATTTGTTTTGATTCTTCTTGAGATTTAAGTGTTGTCTCTTGTGTATCGAATTTTAATAATTGGCTGTATATTCTGATGTAGAAGTATGATGTTTACATTATAAAATGTGATTTATCTTTGAGGTAGAACATTTCCAGATCACTCAAATATATTTCTGGGTCAACATACTACTAAAAGTTTTGCCTGGCTTTGAACATCAGTCTTTAGTAGAATGGCATATTCCATCATTATTGCCTGTTGTCATAATTTCCCCTTTTGCAAAACCATGACAGGTGAAACTGGAATGTCTTTGGAATGTTTTCCTTGGACCCACAGGAAACAATAGTGTTTCACTCTGGGAATCCCTCCACATTTTCCCCTCAAAATGCTCAATTTCTGTGCTATGATGAAATCTACAGAGCACTTAACTGGCTGTAATACAATTCAGATTTACCTCCACTCTACTAATCAGATATGCATTCCACAGGCTAAATTAATTCCCAGTCACTTGAGTGCATTGTACATTGAAAGTATGATACAGTACTGACAATAAACTAAGCATAGGTCATAAAGAAGCCAGGATTTCTCTTTTTAAATGATTATTTAAAGGTTTATTCGGTTTATAACAATTTGGTATAGGTGATGTAGAAAAAATGACATGACAGCCACCTGGAATACTGTGTCCAATTCTGGACACCATAATCAAAAGAGATATTGATAAGCTGGAAGGTGTCCAGAGGAGGGCAACTAAAATGATTAAATATCTGGAGAACAAGCTCTATGAGCGGTTTAAAAAGCTGGGAATGTTCAACCTGCAGAAAAGAAAGCTGAGAAAACAGATGATCACCACGTTGAAATAAGACTGTCATAAGGAAAAGAGAACAGGCTTGTTTTCCGCTGCTCTGGAGACTAGGACCTAGAGCAGTGGTTCTCAACCTGTGGGTCCCCAGGTGTTTTGGCCTACAACTCTCAGGAATCCCAGCCAGTTTACCAGCTGTTAGGATTTCTGGGAATTGAAGTCCAAAAACATCTGGGGACCCCAGGTTGAGAACCACTGACCTAGAGCAATGGGTTCCAATTAAAAGAAAGGAGATTCCACCTGAACACTAAGAAGAAATTCCTGGCAATGATAACTGTTCAACAGTTCTGTTCAACACTCTGCCTTGGAGTGTGATAGAAGCTTTTCCCTTCAAGACTTTTAAACGAGCTGGATGGCCAACTGTCAGGGAAGTTTTGATTGTGCTTTTTCTGCATGGCAGGGGGTTGGACTAGATCAGTGGTTCCCAACCTTTTTTGGATCATGACCCCATTTTATAGAGGCAAAGGGCCCGTGACCCTGATACATTAAAAATAGGTGACCAGCAACCCCGATGCATTAAAAACTAGGGCTGTTGGTGTTGCTTACAGTGACAACTATGTGTCTGCACCCTACAGCACTACTTGGCTCATGGTAGATTGCTTTTAGCTGGGTGCTTGAGTGGCCAAAGGAGAAAAATAACACAATGTGCTGGGCATCAGATTCCTGGAAGCAGGATAATTTGAGTCATTTTGAGATACAATTTATTATATTTTGCCGAATTTGCTGGTATTGAAAAAAAGCCTTGATGCCCACAAGAAACAAGGGCAGGTGTTCAGAATGCCTGTATCACTAAAAATCGACCAATCACAAGCCAAGCAGTGCCCACATTCTGTAACTCCAATCACCAACTTGTGCATAAACCCGGACCTCACAACAAGCTAACCTGATGAATGAAAGATCATTCCATGTTTACACAAACAAATCTCTGTGCAGGAAGCAATAACGTGGTTTTATTTTTCCTTTGTAAAATTTTCACAGCTCACAAGTGACCAACAACCCCACTTAAAACCCATGAGTTGGGAACCACTGAACCAAATGGCCCATGTAGTGTCTTCCAACTCTATTAGTCTATGAATAAAAAGGTTTTAGCTTGCTACTTAAAGGACCACAAGGAGGGGGCCATTCTAGGCTCCCTAGAAAGGATAGTTCCAGAGTTTAAAGGCAATCACCAAAAAGGTCCTCTCTCTCTCATATTTCCACTACTTGTGCTTGCGATGGTACTCGGTAAACTCATCCAGAATCAGGTCCTGGATAGCACTTTTCCCATTTACTGACCAGGCATTCAACAGTAACATTTTCAACCAAGGGGGACAATCACCTCATTACCCAGGCGATCCAATCCGAGACAGCTTTGGGGGCAACAAGCACTCTGTTCTGCTCCCCACTTTGATGACACTTTGTTTCCTCCATATATTCCTTTACTCTGTATGACTTCAATGGCTGCCTCATGGATCTGTGCACCCTCTCTCCTCTAGGAAACATACATCTCAGTTCTGCAAGGGCTAGCAGAGTACACTGATGAAACGCTGAAGTCCAAAGTTCGAGCCAGTAGCAACAAGAGGCAGCCTACTTTTTGTACTGGGGAATGTAAACAAATCCCACCCAAATTTCAGGTTTTTCAGTGTATATCTGAGAAAATTGTGTTTTTTGGATTGACTAACTACAATATTTTTGTCATGTACAGCATGAGGTAGTGGTTTGAGTGTTGGAGTAGTATTCTCAAGAGTTTGAATCCCTAATAGGTCATATAAATCCACTTGAACAAGTAATTCTCTCTCAGCCTCAGAGGATGACAAAGCAAACATCCTCTGAACAAATCTTGCCAAGAACCCACGACAGGGTTGCCGTAAATCAGAAACTACTTGAAAGCATATAATAACAAGTACATAGACAGCACTAATCCATTTTGCCCTGCTGTAGACAAACTAGTTGATTTAACAAACACAGTATGAATGTAATGGGCAACAGAGCCATTTAGATGTTTTCAAAGCGCGTGGCATGTTTATTCCTTTTACTGACCCAACCCCCAATCAAGGCTCTGAAGACTAACAACAATAACAACAACAATAATAATAAACTTTATTTATACCCCGCCACCATCTCCCCAGTGGGGACTCGGAGCGGCTTACATGGGACCAAGCTCAGATAACATATTACAGCGGAATAAAACAAAAAAACATAAACAAACAACACCATCAAATAATGAGTTAACAAAAACTGGGGGTTGCCTGTATAATTAATTTACATTGGCAGGAAGGCAGTCACTGATGAATATCTACTACTTCAGACTGTAAAGAAGCTAATATGACCAAATACTGTTTCGTGTCACCTTCGAGGGATATAGACAGAAAACCAAGAGTCAAATCAGTTAGTCTAATTTAAAACACATACACACACACATTGGGGAAAGATCCTATTCATGAATTATTTGCATCATGTCACAGAAAAATCCTACAAATCACTACACCTTGAGGAAATGTCAGGAAAAATAAAAATACTCTATTTCTTGAATTCTAAGATACACATTTTTCCTATATAAACATTTCTAAAAATGGGGTGCATCTTAGAATCAGATGTGTATCTTATGTATTTTTGTTGGTGATCGTATATTGTACAATCAATGGCACTTTACAATTGAAGAAATACGGTAAGATGATTAGCTATGCATTCTGCCTAACTGCAGCCAGTTCATTAATTTGTTGCAGGTTATTCTCTACCACCACCACCACCACCCCCAACTTCTAAGTAACCAAACTCTTGGATTTTAAAACTTCCTTTATTATCCACAAGGGCTTTTTCCTCCAATTTGGATAAATCCAAAGAGAAGCTCTTGGCATCAACACAAGCAATTTCCTCTACAAAGATAAAGCCCACATCCGCTTTGGAAATCCCCACGCATGCCAGAACATTGTCCCTGAAGGAACATTTCTAAAAACTCTACATGGAAACTCATCTGTCTCCTTGTGAATAAGAATCAGTACCATGAGTGTATGTGTCTGCAGAGATTTCTAATAGAAGCAGGTTTGACATTATTTATTTTGGTGCATACCAAAGTCAGGAAACACCTGTCAGTTTTCGTTTGTTGTCTTAGAGGTCAGGCTCCTTTTATGACTTGTGCCACAGAGCATAATAACCAAGGGCATGGTGAATCATTCACAAAACATACAGCATCCTGACTGGGGATTCCCAGGCTGCCACCTGTGAAGCTCCCTGACATTCCCCAAGAAAATGAAAAGAGTCTAGAAGAACAAATACCTAAAAGGACAGGCAAAACTAAAAAAATCTTGGCAATTTTCTCAGAATTTAAGATTTATTTGCAATTAAATGTTATGCTGTAATACTGCAGGTATTGCATACATTACTGGCTCCAATTCTTGACTCAAAAGATAAAGGTTAATGTTAGGTATGAAGCATTTTGTACTCACACATATAACTGAAATACAGGATACACCTCAGGAAGTATTACAAGAGTCCTTGGACTATGAATAACCACCATATAAGGCTTACCTACAAAAGTAGGACAGTGGCATTTTTTCTAATTTTCTATGGACACACTTTCTGTAAAGATGTGAGGAGATCCTGATCCAGTACTATGAGAAGATACTTTCATAAAGGTGCTCATCTGAGTTAACACCTTGAACACACTTCCCAGTCATTATTAATGACTTAGATGAAGGGTTAAAAGGTTTGCAGGCGACACCAAATTGGGAGGGATAGCCAATACTCCACAAGACAGGAGCAGGATACAAAACGATCTTGACAGATTAGAGAGATGGGCCAAAACTAACAAAATGAACTTCAGGGACAAATGCAAGATACTCCACTTAGGCAGAAAAAATGAAATGCAAAGATACAGAATGGGGGATGCCTGGCTCGAGAGCAGTACGTGTGAAAAAGATCTTGGAGTCCTCGTGGACAACAAGTTAAACATGAACCAACAATATGATGTGGCGGCAAAAAAAGCCAATGGGATTTTGGCCTGCATCAATAGGAGTATAGTGTCTAGATCTAGGGAAGTAATGCTACCCCTCTATTCCGCCTTGGTTAGACCACACCTGGAATACTGGGCACCACAATTGAAGAGAGATATTGACAAGCTGGAATATGTCCAGAGGGCGACTAAAATGATCAAGGGTCTGGAGAACAAGCCCTATGAGGAGCAACTAAAGGAGTTGGACATGTTTATCCTGAAGAAGAGAAGACTGAGAGGAGATATGATAGCCATGTATAAATATGTGAGAGGAAGTCATAGAGAAGAGGGAGCAAGCCTGTTCATTGCTTCCCTGGAGACTAGGACACAGAACAATGGCTTCAAACTACAAGAAAGAAGATTCCATCTGAACACGAGGAAGAACTTCCTGACTGTGAGAGCCGTTCAGCAGTGGAACTCTCTGCCCCAGAGTGTGGTGGAGGCTCCTTCTTTAGAAGCTTTTAAACAGAGGCTGGATGGCCATCTGTCAGGGGTGATTTGAATGCAATATTCCTGCTTCTTGGCAGGGGGTTGGGCTGGATAGCCCATGAGGTCTCTTCCAACTCTATGATTCTATGATTCACTGAGACCACAGGTTATCTTTGATGACTTTCACCTACTTGTTAATCCTTCAACTTATTACTAGGTAGGAAAATAGTTTTACAGTCCTCAAGACTGCTACTGATTTCCCCAACTACTTCACAAAGGGATACAAACAATATCAAATTAACTAAGATGTTTGTCTCTTAACCATAAATATGAATAGGGATTAAATATCTCTTAGCTAAAATGCATGAGACCAGAAGTGTTTGGTATTTTGAAATGTCTATATTTGCATGCATATATATATATCACATATGCCATATTTACTCGAGTCTTAATGTTCACCTTTTTTTTGGGCGGAGTGTGAGGCTTCCAGATGGCCTCATTCATGCTGTTGGCCTCCCTGCACCATTGGGTGCATTACATTTGATTGCAAATCCATTTTTTTGTAATGTGCTTCTACAAAATTACATTTGATGGTGCGTTATACTCGAGTAAATATGGTATATATGCAATATCCTAGAGATAGAATCTGTCTAAATGTGACGTTCATATATGTTTCATATACACCATAGCTAGGATGCAATTTTATATGTATTTTGTGCATGAAATCATCAGATTATCAGAAAGCAAATGTGCCACTATTTCAGACATCCATGTAGATACTTTTGGATTTGAGAGTATTTCAAATTTTGAGTAGCAAATGCTCAACCTGCACATACTTCCCAATGGGAAATGGGAAGAGATTTTAGAAGGTGCAATCCAAACTACCTGGAAGGTTCCCCACCAGTGCCAAAAATGAATTACTACAGAGAGAGTCATCTTCCTAAATAACAATAACAATGAGAGAAGCTGTCAAAAGTCAAGTCACCCCAGCAAGTTTCTAGTTTTAAAGGATGCAGCTGGACATTCTTAACTTTGCTTTTAATGGTATCATAAGCAACACAGGCTTAAATATAAGACAGGGTAGGGAAGCTGCAAAAGGTGTCTTACTACCATCATCAAGGGCTTCCTTGATCCTTAGAATTTGATACTAAAAGCTGCTGAAGTATGCGAGACAAATAATCCCCTGAAGGATTAAAATCTACAGGGCTCATCAGGAAGAGCTGGAAGAGGCTTCCTCACAGACACATCCTGCGGAAACAGCTTCTCTACCTGAAATAGCTGCAATCCACAGAATAAAAACAACCAGACTCTTTTATATATTTACCACTGCAAGCAATAATAGAGCAGATGGAGATTTGGTGGAACTGAACCTTTCGCTATTGGAAAAGATGTCAAAAAGTCATGCTGTAATCTTTAAAAGAGAAACTTAGGTTTTCTGCTAAGACCGTAGAGTTGAACAAGACTGTTGCACTTAGATGCATTCAGATCCATGTCTGCAAAACTAGGAAGCCAAGAATGGGATGGGAATAGGATTTGCCCAGTGCAATTTTAATGGTTAACCAAAACAAAACTGATCGCTCTTGGTGGTGCTGTACGTGTTCCCTCGTCTATTGAAGGGCAAGGTAAACACCAATAAATGTGTCTGTGGTCCTTTGTCATTTACTTTAGTTCAGTTTCAGTGTTCACATCATTGAAAGCTCCAAGGGGCACAATGACTCTACTTGTGTACAGCATGCTCATTGATGTAGACATGTAGTTCTACCACAGAGTATAGGGTAGCACAGAGAGGAGAGAATGTGATAAAGAGGGTGGTAACAATGGGCACATCCCTGTCTTCCTCCACAATACTAGTCATATACAGGCATACACCAGTTAACAAAGCTTCTGACAAAGAAGCTCCATTTTACAAAGTCTTTTTGTGGGAACATAGCCCAGTTCTTCTATTTTCTATCCAGAAGGAGAGCTTTGTTTTGTTTTTTTGTGGTAGCGGGGTGGGTTGTTGCACTATTAGCATTGGGAGGATGATGGAGGAGGGCTAAAGAAAGATAACATTTATTTATTTACTGCATTTATATCCCATCCTTCTCATCCTGAAAGGGACTCAGGGCAGCTTACAAAAAAAGAACAATTCTACACATTTACATACATAGGACAGAACAAAACATATACATTAAAATCAATAATTAAAACACATAAACTTTCTGTGTTGGGCTCCAACAATATGTCTGCAATAAACAATAAAGATTGAAATAGGAAATAATTTGATTCTATTCTAGAGATGCATCTACAATGCTATTTATTTACGACAAATAAATGGAGTCCTGGGGTTTGTAGTTTGGTGAGGCTTCAAACATCTTTGTCAGAGAAGGCTAAAAACCTTGTAAGACTACAACTCCCTTGATTGCATGGCTATTAAAGTAATCTCAAACTGTATTAATTCTACAGTGCAGATGAACCCTGGGTGATTTTAATGTAGTTGCTTACAAACAGGGTGCGGCAGCATAACTTCCTTTTTTGAAATGTGCGCCATTCAGTTGGTTGAAGACGTAGCTAGTGATCTTGTTCGAGAGACGGGAATATAAAGTTTTGTCTTGAGACAGTCCAGTCGCCATCATGCGTTGTAACAGTGAGGAGCGTGCTTTTGCCGCTGAGGCCTACTTTTCGAGCGGATTTGGAGTGGCTGGCCCGCTCTCCATATTTGGCCCCTTGTGATTTTTTTTCTATGGTTTTCTTTGAAATCCCGTGTTTATGTGAACCATCCAAGATTTGAAGACCAACATCCAGGAAGAAATTGCCAACATAACGCCTGCTATGCTGGCAAGAGTCATGACAAACGCCAGAAATCGGTTTACTCAGTGAATGGAGAACGGGGGATGTCACCTACCTAATTTGATCTTCAAAACTACGTAAAACAAAACTTTAGGTATGCGCCTACATTATAAAAAAAATCTGATTCATACAATGGGTTTTATTAAGTTTTGGGGAAAAAATGAAGTTATTCTGCTGCACCCTGTATAATGAGCAAGGTAAACAGCTGCCTCCAAAATCACCCACTGGAAATGTGCAAGGAGCAAAAAGAAAAGGGAATAGTAGACTAACTTGCTTTACCAGCCACCCCAACATGTTGAAAAAGCAAAGAGCTATAAATTTTTCCACAAAATGGAAATCATAAGACTGGAGGCTGATGTAAGAAAGAAAAATCATCACAGGGTGTATTTTGGAAGAAGTTTTCAAGTGGTTTTTGTAAAATTTAAAATGTTTTGCTTACTAATGCAAGGTTCACCTGACCTTTCACCAAATGTTAGTTTTAGATTAAGAACTTAGAATCATAGAATCAAAGACTTGGAAGAGACCTCATGGGCCATCCAGTCCAGTCCCCTGCCAAGGAGCAGGAATATTGCATTCAAATCACCCCTGACAGATGGCCATCCAGCCTCTGTTTAAAAGCCTCCAAAGAAGGAGCCTCCACCACACTCCGGGGCAGAGAGTTCCACTGCCGAACGGCTCTCACAGACAGGACACTCTTCCTTATGTTGAGATGGAATCTCCTTTCTTGTAGTTTGAAGCCATTGTTCCACGTCCTAGTATGCAAGGAAGCAGAAAACAAGCTTGCTCCCTCCTCCCTGTGGCTTCCTCTCTCATATTTATACATGGCTATCATATCTCCTCTCAGCCTTCTCTTCTTCAGGCTAAACATGCCCAGCTCCTTAAGCCGCTCCTCATAGGGCTTGTTCTCCAGACCCTTTATCATTTTAGTCGTCCTCCTCTGGACACATTCCAGCTTGTCAATATCTCCCTTGAATTGTGGTGCCCAGAATTGGACACAATTTTCCAGGTGTAGTCTAACCAAAGCAGAATAGAGGGGTAGCATTACTTCCCTAGATCTAGACACTATGCTCCTATTGATGCAGGCCAAAATCCCATTGGCTTTTTTTGCCGCCACAACACATTGTTGGCTCATGTTTAACTTGTTGTCCACAAGGACTCCAAGATCTTTTTCACACGTACTGCTCTCAAGCCTGGCATCCCCCATTCTGTATCTTTGCATTTCGTTTTTCCTGCCTAAGTGGAGTATCTTGCATTTGTCACTGTTGAACTTCATTTTGTTAGTTTTGGCCCATCTCTCTAATCTGTCAAGATCGTTTTGAATCTTGCTCCTGTCCTCTGGAGTATTGGCTATCCCTCCCAATTTGGTGTCGTCTGCAAACTTGATGATCCTGCCTTCTAGCCCTTCATCTAAGTCATTAATAAAGATGTTGAACAGGACTTGGCTGAACTTGTTGAATTGCTCTTCTTTTTGTGCTGTAGAACGTATACCTGTTCTTTCCATATTATTTCTAACACTGCTATCAATGTTTCTGTTAAAAAAGTAAAGCTCAGGAACACATCTACTTTTATTAACTGAGATAAAGCACTACTTCAAAGAAAGGCTACTACCAGCAGACATTTTTATTCCTGTGAGGAAAAAAGATTTCTTAAGTAACAATGATTGTTTTCTAGCACTTATCCCAAAGAGCTAAGGAGCTCTTTGTTACCACTGTTGGGAACTGAATGTTGGATTGGAGCGACCCAGAAAACCACATTCTTAATTTGGTTCCCGATCTGAAAAGGATGTAACTGCCGAAGTATCTGCTTATATGACATTAAGAATCAATGTGGCACTTTTCATGATGTGAAAAGAAGAATGTTTGGCAGTCTAGCTCTCTATTCACTGAAGTGTGTTCCTTTTAAACTTTTGCCACAATAACCTAGTGATGAAAAAGATAGGCACAATCAAATACCAACTATCATGAATGCTATGGGAAGGGCCAGCACAGTAATAAGCTGAACCCTTAAAAAATCCAACTTGATAGGCCAAACAACTGACCTGAAAAGTTCAATTACTGTGGATTAGCAGTACATGCTCAGGCAGCAAAGGCAAGGGAACTCTGTACCTGTTCAGAGGTTCAGCGATTCATATTATTTTCTTCTTTTAAAAAAATCCATGGCAAAAAAGAAAAATAACAAATAGTTAAAAGAAACAGGTTTTTTTTCTCTAATTGCATCAAAGCATATTCAGACTTCAGCTTTAATCTTAGCAAGCTCAGGGATGAAAAACCTGCTTTTTACAAAAAGAAAGAAAGAAAGAAAGAAAGAAAGAAAAGGAAGATCTACATTCTATGTTTTGTATCAAATTCCAAACAGTCAAAGTAGGAAAACTGAAAGAAAGTATTTAGGGAACATATTGGAAGGCGCAGCGGATCATGTCCATGGACTTCCAAACATATTTTCTCTATCTCAGTCTCAATCTCATTCTCTCACACACATACTAGCTGGGATGTCTCACAGTTGTCATGGTGGCAGATGACTATTATAAAAGCATGCGTGCACACATAACCACTGTCCTTGCAATACCATCACCCATGAAACAACTGGCAGCATCAACCTCAGCCCAGAAGAGCTGGTCAACTGGCAGCCACTCCACAGATGGCTTGGGAGCCCAGTTGGGCTTGCACTGGTTGTCTTCAGCTGCTAGTGCATGAAGGCCTAACTACATTCTAGCACATTAGTGAGTACAGGAGGAAGCAGCAGAGGATGGGTTAATGGAAGAGTGAGTAAGCAGCAGGCAGCCATTCCCGCCTTTTCTAGCCTAATTATCGGCTTTCTTTGTGTGGTTGTTGGGCAGGTCATGTTATAACACTCCAGTTTTTAATGATACACCTTCACCTATGCATGAGTAATATGTTGGAATTCTTCTCCAATCTGTCTTCACAAATATACACCTTACAGTGTTTGGTTAAAAAATAAATGTAAAGCCCAATAATCTAAGTCACAGGTCCTCAGAAATCTCCTGGTGTGCAAAGGCGCCATTTACTTGGCTTTGTTAGTGAATCCTTTGTTGTCCTTCTGTGATCCCTTCAGGGGACTATGTGGGAGAGTTTTCCAACAAGTGTAGAGCCCAGCTAAATTCTGTATTGTTTTGTTAATGAAGCGTAGGGAATCTAGTTTGTCAAAAGGGGGTTTCAGTTTTCAGAGACGAGAAGAGGTCATCATACTAGGGGGAGATTATTTCTCCAACCTGTACTTAGACACAACCTGATCAGTAACATACTTATTCTTCAGAATAGAAAGGGCTTTTTCATAAGGAACAGCATCAAACATTTGGCCTCTTTAGGATAATACAGCTCCATAATACCAGAGTGCATTTTTTAAAGTTTGAAGTTTAAAGAAATTCTCAGATGGCAATAAATGGTAAATCTGAAAGGACACAGGGTAGATTTAATACATAAGCACAAAGTTAACTCATGTTTAAATTATGACTTTTCAGAAGAGGGATCATTCAAACATTTTAAATACAGTACAGAAATAACACGATGTAACATGATTTTTGTTCTTGAGTTATAAATGACATTTCCTAATTGGTTCTGCCATAAAAACATGGAAAAGATTTATTAAAGTACAAAAATTTATTAAATAGTTTTTCGATGAATATCTCATAGAGTCTTAACCAATTCAACATAGTTTGTGGCAGCCACGAAAACTATATTTCTGGTGTCTAACAATTCTTTTCAAAGTAAATGCTAGGCCTGGGCAATCCATGGTTCTAAATGGTTCTAAAGTACTTACAAAACGAAAGTTCTGGTGGTGAAAGTTTCAGAACTCTAACAAAACTTTCAAAATTTTATTATTATTTTATTACTGGGGATTTTTATGATAAAACCAATTAGGAACTGCCAATTATAATGAAATTTTGAGAGTTTTGTTAGAGTTCTGAAATTTTCACCACCAGAACTTTAGTTTTGTAAGTACTTTAGAGCCATTTAGAACCATGCATTTATTAAATACCACACAATTAAACAGGAAATAGCACTTTCAAACCAGGAACATTTTTTTTCAAATTGTGTTATAGTGTAATCTAAAGGACATAGCAGATAATATTAAAACTATAACAATACCAGATGCCAAAATCCCCAGAACGTGTCTGATCTTAGAAGTTAAGCAGGGTCAGTTCTGGTTAGTATTTGGATAGATCACTGCCAATGAATACCAGGCACTCTAAGCTACATTTCTGAAAAAGGACTGCAAAACTACTTCCAAGTACTCCTTGCCCAAGAAAATCTTATGAAAAATGCATATGGCACCATAGCTCAACAGGCAACTTGAATGCATACACCCCCATACAGAGGAAAATAACTATGAACTGATTTGATCAAAGCACAAACATTTTGAATAAAAGGATTACAATACATTATATTAAACCAAGAGTTAGAAATCAGATCAAATAAAACCGAAAGGCATCTATAAAAGTAATCACACTTCACAAGCATATCAGGAGGTATTGAGGAACATATTTAATTATTTGTCAAGTGCATTCTTCTATCAATTAGATTTCTCTAATAAGCTCAATTAAATGCAAACACTGAAAACAAGATGGAAAAAATCAGGGCTACGCTTATCACTAGGCAGAGTAAAGTGGCTGATTCTGTCTTGCTCCCAGAAAGATGTCTATGGGATTTTCTGTCTCAGGTATCAATATAACTGGGTCAGCCTTTGTACTATGCACAAGGAAGGAGGGCAGGAACTGCTGCTTTGCCTCAGGCAACAAAATGTGTTGGACTAGCCCTAATTTCCATACATGGGCAGTTCAAATCAAAGAAACAGAGAGCACACAAAGCCTTCCTGTGGCATTAACACCTCTGAATTAAGATTGCAGGGCTAAATATTTGGTATCCTGTCCCGTACTATCACAGTCAATCTTACAGTTTTATGAATAAACAATGATGTTTACTTTTCCCAACCATCACTATTCCAATCAATACCTTCTCCTATTCGAAAGTATTTGACTCTTTCAAATGAAATGAATATGCAAAACATTGTCAGTATTTTGCACACTGTCTCAAACCATTCATTCTTAATATGGTGTCAAAACAATGCAACTCCACAGAAATACAGAAAAACAAATAAGCCTATGGGGGGGGGGAGCAGCTTCAACACTCTTCCTTTTTTAAAAAGTTGAGTTTAAATTACCAGTTCAAAGCCTTGTTAACAATTTGCATAAGATTAGAAAAGTACTTTGCTAACTTTCCATCTGCCATTCCAGTACACTAAGGCCAATACTGACACAATTTAGTGGACATTCCTACATAAAAAACATTCTTACATATTGTACAGAAATTGCCATCTATTCCACAAAGAAAAATTATATAATTACCTGGTTAGAATAAATGGGAAAATACAATTACTCAGTAACAAGTTATCAGGTTTCTAAATCTTCAACAGGTTTTCTCCAGTTCATAAAATATGAACTTATTGCCAAAATTCAGTCTTTAAATTGCTGTTTATACAACAGGGCAGATTTTTGTTTAATGGTAACACAAACATGAAACTTTTAATTACATTTGCAAACAACTGGTAACAAAAATCTTATTGGATAGTTTTTTTTAAAGTACATATAAGGACTTATGTTACCTTGTGGGCTTTTTGCATTGCTGTTTTTGCATGGCACATACCTTTATGCTCAGATAATTACCACCTTTTGTCTGAGGAGCGGCAGCTTGATGATTCATAATGACACCTCCTCTGTGCAGATTTCAGTTCAAAAATACAAGTCCATAAAATCAACTGTGTCAAGACAATGCAGACTGTAACACAAGCTCATGCCTCCCTAATAATTTCACTTGGCGTGTCTGCCAGTTTCCCTTCACCCTTTTTGCGTGTGAATTCCATGTCCTCCCAAAATGTTCTCAGGAAGTTTTCTGCCCTGCCAGTTGCACACTTAACAGACCGTGAGAACAGACTGAAGAGTCCAATTCCAAAGAGCCTGGACTGGTCTCCTATTGCTTCATTATGCATACTGATGTAACTTCCTTTGCCCAGGATTGGGAGGGCGAGAAGGGAGAAAGGGGGGGGGGAGAGAAAGAGAGAGAGAACAAACAAAATTACCTCTAGCAGAAGAACAAAGCAGCTCTGCAGGGAGCGAAAGAATCCCCCACACACTCCTGGTTTCATAGACAAAACAACACTCCAGGATACTCTGCTAGAAGATAAAACTTGCAAATTTTTCCTCATAGCAGACAGACAAACTTTTACAGTATTCAGTGGTTTATAAGTTAATTCTCCTCCAGCTAAAAAAAATGTGATTTATGGAAGCTTTATCACAGCTACAAGAGTCAGGAAGCATTCCAAATTAATTCCCAGATTGCTAAACACACTATCCTTTAAATACATCTTTATTAATTACTTAGATGAAGGGTTAGAAGGCAGGCTCATCAAGTTTGCAGACGACACCAAATTGGGAGGGATAGCCAATACTCCAGAGGACAGGAGCAGGATTCAAAACAATCTTGACAGATTAGAGAGATGGGCCAAAACTAACAAAATGAAGTTCAACAGTGACAAATGCAAGATACTCCACTTTGGCAGGAAAAACGAAATGCAAAGATACAGAATGGGGGATGCCTGGCTCGAGAGCAGTACGTGTGAAAAAGATCTTGGAGTCCTCGTGGACAACAAGTTAAACATGAGCCAACAATGTGATGTGGCGGCAAAAAAAGCCAATGGGATTTTGGCCTGCATCAATAGGAGCATAGTGTCTAGATCTAGGGAAGTAATGCTACCCCTCTATTCTGTTTTGGTTAGACCACACCTGGAATATTGTGTCCAGTTCTGGGCACCACAATTCAAGAGAGATATTGACAAGCTGGAATGTGTCCAGAGGAGAGTGACCAAAATGATATATATAGGAATTTGTCAACTTAAAACCAATGTAGCTAAGCTGTACATATATGCATCAACTATCCTCGTCTCCCCTACACTGCACCCCAATCTGATCTATGTACTCTGATCTCCTTTTAGCAGCTTTAAACAAACAAAGGGCAACTTTTGTTATCAGAATGGGGTTGTAACCAGCCAACAAAAATGAGTTTTTAACCGCTATATCCCAGTTTATTTTATTGCAAATAATAGGCCATAAATATTTTTTCCTTTCTTTTTCATATAGATTGCAGTGATGTGGTTCAGATTTTCAACTTCGGGGGCACCACAGATACATAGTCTTTCCTCATGTGGGATATGATTGAATCTACTGTGTCTCTCCATGGATTCAATTTCTTCAAATCTTGCCCTGGTAAAAGCGATTCTTAGGTATCTTGGCATATCAGCTTTTAGGTACAGCGCCCGCTGGAAATTGTGCTTAAAGTGCCCTAACCACTTCAAGGATCCTGTGTTTGAAAGGATGGCTATATCTTTCTAGGCTTCAGTATCTAGGACCCTTTGAGGTACTGTCCTTTTTTCAGCATCCCTATTCTGGCCTAAGGAGGCAATTTGTAATCCGCAGGTGCGGAGGGACCTTGTTAATTGTTCTGACCAGGAAGCTTGGTTTTGACCATTAGATTGTTCTAAAAAGAACAATTTTGGAAGTCTATTATTTTCAAGATTTTTTTATTTTAGACCAGTAATTAAAGGCCCTGATTTTGGCGAGTCCTTCGATAGAATATATTTCTAGCTCTGCTCTGACTGCAGCGGTGGTGGTCTTAATGTCAACACAAAGTATCTGTCTTAGAAATTTTGATTGTACTTGTTCTAGTATTGGGAATTTGCTTAGGCCCCAGATTTCTACTCCACATAATATCATGGGGACAATTTTTTTGCTTTGTAAACTTTGATTATCGGAGATAAAGATCCAGGATATCTATGGGATAGCATTCTTGCCAGTGTGTTACAGCATGCCCTAAATTTGATTGCACAAGATGTGCAAGCCATGAGCCTGTCTCTATGCCAAGCCTAGATTTATAAAAGAACTAACCTGTTCTATGCGCTCTGCATCTAGAACCCATTTGGGTCTAGATGGGCGATTTCTGAACACCATTATTTTTGACTTGGATTTGTTTATTATCAGCTTGTTTTTGTGGATTAAATAACCAAGAGTCACTAATAAGCAACTATGGAATTAAAAAGGACGATATCAATTCTGGAGGGCAACTGTCAGGCCCACATCTGCCCCTTGAGGGACACCAGAAGACCACAACACCCACTTCTGTCCCCACTCTGTGCTCAGTATAATGTGGGGTGGGGTGGATAGCCATACCTCTCAAGAAAATTCAGCTAAGCAATGGCTAAAGACATCTCACAAAAGTTCTGGCAGGTATTTTTGTCCTTTACTTTCTTTAGACCCCCCACAGGCCTTTTCTTAAAACCGTAAGTGACCAGATGGTCACTTTCCCTATGAAAAAAAAGGCTGTGGGTGGGACATGAGGGGAAAGAATGTGTTTACCAATTCTCAATAGACTTTGGAAGAGGGGAAATTTATTCATATTCCATGTGGAAAAAATATGCATGGGGAAATTGGACATAGGGACACTGAGGCAATTGTCTTGTGGGCCATAGTTTGTGTACCATTGATAGTTTATCTACCCCTGATTAACAGCTCCTGATTTTAAAAATGTGCATGGCAGCAATTTTCAACTTAATTTTTTTTACTAGTTGCAGATTTTCCCTAGCATGAAGGTTAGCTCAAGACAGCAGTTCGAAGAGTTCTGATGAGAGGGGAAACAGCACGGAGAAGTCCTCCAATCACACACTAAATTTCTGCCACTACAGAATGTGGCATGAGTCAATACTTTTAGCTCCAATGTACCTGAAGTACAATGCACAGATAACAATACCGACTAGCCTTACTGAGTTATTATAAGGATTGCAATATAACATACGTTAAGTGTGCTGGGCACTAGAAAACATCTACAGGCTGAGTATTCCTTATTCAGAATTCCAAAATTGTCCACATGACTGACTGGTACATAATTTCCTTTGATTTCTGGTTCAATGTGTACAAACTCTGCTTCATGCACAAAATTTTTAAGAATATTGGATAAAATTACCTTCCAGCTATACGTATAAGATATATTTGAAGCATAAATAAATTTTGTGTTTAAACTTGGCCCCCATAGCCATGATATCTTATTATGTAATTACATCACTGTTTTAATGAGATCACAGCAATGACTGACAGTTGTGGGATACTGTGGCTAACCACAATGACAAGTGGAGTAACTAATTCCTAGTTCATCCAACATTGTGGCTTCCTTGCTCATTTTGAATGCACTTCTTAATCCTCCCTGATGCATGAAGATAAAAACTGTTGCCTCCAGAGCTACGATGACATCCAATAAAAAAATAATAGTTAACATTTATCATACTATAACTCAAGTTCAATTAAGAAGAAGATATTTGTTTGTTTTCCAGACCTTACTAAATGTTTAGGAAATTAATCAGCCAATGCAAAAAAGTTCAAAATATCCAAATCTCTATAAATAAAAATGCTCTGTGTGTAATGAGTACTTTAAAAACAAAAGAACCAATGAACGAAATCACACCAAATTTGGCAACAAAACGTCTCACAACACAAGGAGTAACCATCACTTAAAAAATTATGATTTTGTCATTTGGGAGTTGTAGTTGCTGGGATTTATAGTTCACCTACAATCAAAGAGCGTTCTGAACTCCATCAATGATGGAATTGAATCATAGAATCATAGAGTTGGAGGAGACCTCATGGGCCATCCAGTCCAACCCCCTGCCTAGAAGCAGGAAAATCGCATTCAAAGCACCCCCAACAGATGGTGCTTTGAATGCGATTTTCATCCAACCTCTGTTTAAAAGCTTCCAAAGAAGGAGCCTCCACCATACACTGAACTCCCATGACCAACAGAAAATACTGGAAAGGTTTGGTGGGCACTGACCTTGAATTTGAGAATTGTAGTTCACCTACAGCAAGAGAGAACTGTGGACTCAAACAATGATGGATCTGGACCAAACTTGGCACAAGCACTCAATACGCCCAAATATGAACACAGATGGAGTTTGTGGGAAATAGACCTTGACATTTGGGAGTTGTAGTCACTGGGATTCACAGTTCACCTACAATCAAAGAGCATTCTGAACCCCACGAATGACAGAATCGGGGCAAACTTTCCACACAGAGCCCCTATGACCAACATAAAATACTTAAGGCCATCCAGTCCAATTCCCTTCATCAGGGCAAGAAAACGTAATCAAAGTCCTCCTGACAAAGAGCCATCCAGCCATAGATATAGATATAGATAGATAGATAGATAGATAGATATGATTCACACACACACACAGAGAGAGATAGATTTAAAGGGACCCCTCAAGAAGGACATTTATATGTTGCATATTCCAGAGTAGGCAAACCAGACACTCTCCACATCAACAGTGACAAAGAAACAACAAGAAATACTGTTTACCTACAAGCATAAAGAAATTACATATATTAGAAACCAACACTTTCTCATTACTTTATTTTCCAGATCACCAGACTGGGCCACAGCAATGCATGGCAGGGGACAGCTAGTTATATATAAATGTAGAAGTGGGTCTAATTGGCAAAAAGAGAATGGGTTGTGGATCCCATTATTGTAAATATTAATACTATTTGGGGGAGGGGGGTAGTGAGTAGCATATAACACCCTGCGGTGTAGGGAAATTAAAAAAATGAAATGAAATGAAAAGAGAAATAAATGTAAAACAATTTGGAAGGTGGTTGAAGAAGCTAAGAATAGGAAAGAGTACTTACTTATTTCTCATGTTAACTGCTACTTGCTCCCCTCCAATTGCTTCTACAATCAATTCTATACCACAAAACACACTTCCATTTTTGTCCCAACAAAGTTCCTTGTTTTCCCTGCGCCCAAAATGTGTTATTTTTGTCACTGGGTGGGAGCGAAGGGTGCAACAGGTTAAACAGTACATTGTCTGAAAGTCTGTGTGTGACTTTTGTTTCACATACACACCTAAGGACAAAAGTGCATGGTGATTAATTATTAATGATCAAACCTTGGTTTACTCCAGCTGAATATCTTAAAGTGCACTTGCCAATGACTCACAAGAAATCCTAAAACATTTAACGGTTTTGGATAATGTTCTTCAGATGTAATTTTATCTTCCTTGATAAGAATTCAATATGAATCTTCCACAGGAGGACCAGGGCCCCCTCTTGTGAGTCTTCAAATTAGTCCACTCTTTCAGATGCCTAACATGAGCCTACAATAACCAAGCCTAATTTTCCCACTTCCCATCCTCACGAAATTAAATCACACCTCTTTTCTCCTCCCTCCTAAACCTAAATCTCACTTCCCCACTCAATGTTTTCCCTAATCCTTGTTCTTAAAGCACTGCGCACAAGCAAGAATACTAACTTAAGTTGATGTATAGAATCATACAGTTGGAAGAGACCATATGAGCCATCCAGTCCAACCCGCTGCCATGCAGGAAAAGGACAATCAAAGCACCCCTGATAGATGGCCAGCCAGACCCCATCATGTGGAGTGACCTTGGCTAGGCTGACAGGGCCCTTTTGGAAGAGAGGGGGAGGGGGTTCGGTGCCCCAATGGCCCCAGCTTATATCACTGCAGTGCCCCAATGGCCCCAGCTTATATCACTGCAAGAGATAGTTAACAACTAAGACCTGTGTCACAGCTGGAGACCATTGCAACACAAGTGCAGGACAGGAAAGGTGACTGACCATTGGTGAATTGCATTTGGTACCACTGTTTGATGGGGTCTCCTTTCCACCTGCAATGTATGGATCACAACTCCCTATGTGATCCATACCCAGGTCCGATCCAGCATACAGCATACTGGATTGTCACTGGAGCATTGGTCAATGTAGAGTCACCCTGGAGTTTCATGGACAATATGGAGACCATGGAGAAACTGAGTAAGTTCAAAATGTTAGGACAAATATCTATGTCTAAGGTAATGTTTCCAGGAGGAAAGCAGGAGGCTCTGGTACAAATAGAAGTATCCATTTACAAATCATCAGATCTAGATGGTATGCATTTGAGAGTTCTTAAAGAAAGAAAAGGAATTGCCTACTTCCATGATGGCGAACCTATGACACACGTGTCAGAACTGACACGCGTAGCCATTTTCGATGACACATGGCCACATGTGGCCGCATACAGGGAAGCAGGGGCCTCATGCCAAGAAGGATGTTTCATCCTCGGCTCCCGCATGGCTAGGTGCAGTAGCCAAGGGTGAAACATTTGCTGGAGTGTAGTGTAGACACTCTGTGCGGGAGGTCTGTAGGCCAAAATAACAGAACTCCGGCACAGAGCATCTAGTTCTGGGACTTCCAGTTAGGCTGTTAGGGGATCTTTGAACTCACTTCCAGCCAGTGGAGTAGGGAGCAGAGGAATGCCGTGGGAGTTATATTCAGTTTTTGTGGTGAATTTTGACATGCCAAGCTCAAAAGGTTGCCCATCACTGGCCTACTTTCTAGCTAAGATACAGGGTGAGGCAGCATAACTTCCTTTTTTCAAAACTTAATAAAACCCATTGTATGAATCAGAAAAAAATTATATAATGTAGGCACATACCTAAAGTTTTGTTTTATATGTAGTTTTGAAGATCAAATTAGGTAGGTGACATCCCCCATTCTCCATACACTGAGTAAACCGATTTCTGGTGTTTGTCATGACTCTTGCCAGCATAGCAGGCGTTATGTTGGCAATTTCTTCCTGGATGTTGGCCTTCAAATATTGTAGGGTCCTTGGACAGTTCACATAAAGATGGGATTTCAAAAAACCCCATAGAAAAAAATCTCAAGGGGCCAAATATGGAGAGCGGGCCAGCCACTCGAAAAGTAGGCCTCAACGGCAAAAGCACGCTCCTCACTGTTCCAACGCATGATGGTGACTGAACTGTGTCAGGACAAAACTTTATACTCCCGCCTCTCAAACGAGTATATATTTGAGTATATATGGTGTATATTTAAGATTAAGGTATATTTGGTTACAAATTAGCCACTCCCTTTTTCTCTCTGCACTTGTGTATTTATAATTTTACTCAGACTAGATGTATACTGGACATTGTGCTTATATTGTGTGTTATGATAAGGCCAATTGGCTGATCAATAAAAATGGTTTTGTTTCAGCTTACAGCATCCCTTTCATAGAGTTTTATTGACAAAACATTTTCAGAGGAGGTTTGCCATTTCTTTTCCCAAGGTGACCTTGTGAGTCTCCACAGCTGAAAGTGGATTCAAACTTCGGTCTCACAGAGTCCTGGTCCAATACTCAAATGACTACACCACACTGGCTCTCTGTAACACACAACAGCTAGATAATAATAATGAAACTAGAGGATTTTTTTGTGCATCTTCACTGAAAAAGATTATTTATGAAGATAACTAAGATTATCCCTCATGTAATTTTCATAACAAAATAAAAAAAATCTTGCTCCAAGTACTACATCAAAATATCAACATCCCAGTAATTCTTCACTAAGAATTTAGTTTCCAAATTACTCTTTTGTTGGCCGTTAATAGTTGTGGATGAGCTAACCTCTAGCTCCCAGGTCACTGAACATGCGTAGGCTTAGAATGTGCCCTTCAAAGATTTGTCTCCTGGCCATTTCTTTAACAAAGCGCAGCAAAGTTTGGACACTAAGTGGAAACGCTGGTGCTTTGTGTTACCACTTTGTCACTATATACAATTCCCTTACGCGTGCACACACACATATTCCAACTTTATACATTTAAGATAAGCTGGCAATGAATTAAAAGGTCATTTTAAAAGGACTCAAGCTTGGAAAAGTTATTATTTTGGTCTCCACGTCAAAAGAACAAAAACTGAAATCTAAGATTTCCAATTAAGAACAAACTTTTCCAAGAAGTGAAAACTCAATTAAAACTTACAAGCTATTGGAGCTTTTTAAAAAAATAGGTGTCAAGTATTCACAATACTAGCTCTTTTTATAACAGCTGCAAGTATGAATAAAAGAGCTAACAGTTTCAGCAACAAAGAAAACACACTGAGAAAGCTGCTGAAACAGGAGAATTCAGTGTAACCACAAAAACAACTACTCTCTTGTTTTTTCAACTGTACTGGGTGGGGGAAGGGTGAATTCATCACTGGGCAAACATTGATGACAAAAGTATTTAGGAATAGTAAACATTATGGACTTCTAGAAAACATTTCAACCACTGCAAGCAGAACTTGAGCATAGTGCTATTTCATGTAGTGGTTTGTGTACCAATGCTAACCCCCCAACGAATGTCAATCTGTACTGCGTTTCCAGAAAAGAAACAGTTATAGTTAAGGTATCATAATGCCACTTGCCTGCATTTTTAGTTGCTCTTGAGATGGGTTCAAGCAACCCCTTCCTCTATGAGGGATACATCTAAACTCTTTGGATTAGACTACCACTAGCCTGTGTCATCATGAGGACATTTTGCTTTCAATATAATGATTACTCAATGCGCTAAATCATATTGTAAGGCTCGACTGCAGTAAACCAACTGAATCATTTTTTCTGTCCGTTGGCTTGCCATTCAACCATTTTTTGAATGGGTCTATATCAGTTAGAATAAGATTCAGCTCAATTTCTATTTAATTATTGTTTATTCTGGATTCCTCAGTTTTAACAAGACAAGCAATGCATACATGTGCATTTGAACTAAGTTTACCGGTAATTTTTTTTTTAAAAAACCCTCAATTATTAGTACATACAAAGAAAAAAAAGTCTCCCAGTATTACTTGAAACTACTGAAAACTGAAACCTAATCCATCAACAATGTGTTCCCAATATACACAAAAGCTAGTTGTGGTGACTCAAGAGACATGCTGAATTATTTCCCCATTAAAGTCCATTTGGCAGCATTAATAAAATGCACCCTTTGATCTCTATTCCATTCACATTTTTAAAAGAAACTATTTGGAAAGATAAAATAAGACACAAAGAACATTTGAATTTGTCATAGTTTACACACTTTACTCTTTTCTTTGTTCTATCTGTTTTTTTAAAGGGATTGCAAAAAGGAAGGGAAGACAAAAGAAGCCAAATTCATTATTTTTTCTCATCCCTTTTTGTATCTTATTTATTTATTTAAAACATTTTTATTCCACCCTTCTCACCCTGACAGGGACTCAGGGCAGAGCATAACATACAAATGGCAAACATTCAATGCCAGGACATGAATTCATTATATGAATACATGAAAATTAAAAACTTTTGTCTCAGCATTAAAATACACTGTTTAAAACCGTCTTGGTTATCTGCATCTAATCTAATTGGCTTGGTAAGGTTTCCTATCACTGCTTATTGCACTGTCCCGAAAGCTTGGTCCCACAGCCAAGTTTTTACCATCTTTCTGAAGGACAGGAAGGAAGGGGGCTGAACTTATCTCACCACGAAGGGAGTTCCATAGCCAGGGGGGCAATCACCGAGAAGGCCCTCTCTCTCGTTCCCACCAATCGCGCCTGTGATAATGGTGGGATGGAGAGCAGGGCCTCCTTGGAGGATCATAATCTCCACAATAGTTCATAGGGGGAGATGCGTTCAGACAGGTAAATTGGGCTGGGGCTACTTAGGGTTTTATAGGCCAAAGTCAGCACTTTTTGTGCCCGGTAGCAAACTGGCAGCCAGTGGAGCTGGCGTAACATGGGAGTTGTATGCTCCCTATATGCTTCTGCAGTTATTAACCTGGCTGCCTCTCTTTGGACTATCTGAAGCTTCCAAGCAGTCTTCAAAGGCAATCCTACATAGAGTGCGTTGCAGTAGTCTATCCTGGATGTCACGAGAGCGTGGACCACCATGGCCAAGTCTGGCTTTCCAAGGTACGGGCGCAGATTGCGCACAAGTTTTAATTGTGCGAAAGCTCCCCTGGGCACTGCCGTAACCCGGGATTCCAGGCGCAGCAATGAATCCAGGAAAACTGCCAAGCTGCGAGCCTGTGCCTTCAAGGGGAGTGTAACACCATCCAGCACAGGCTGTAACCCTATACCCTGTCCGGCCTTGCGACTGACAAGGAGGCCCTGTCTTATCTGGATTCAACTTCAATTTGCTCGCCCTCATCCAGACCAGCACAGCAGCCATGCACTGGTTCAGGATCATGTGCTATAATCGAGGGAAAGCTACTAAATAGAACCAGACTTGTTATTTCCGTTCAAAGGGCCTGTAGTGATGCACAGGCAAATTATCCACAGGTGCAGTTTCCATCATCCTAGGCTAGGCAAAGTAGCACCTACCGATTTTTACCTGCCATACAAATTGTAAGAGTTCAAGGGCCTCTTGCTTTAATTGGTATGGAGCTAGACAAGAAAATGCTAAAACCAAAACAGAACCACTGAAGACTAGAGTTTTAAGGTTAAAAGAAGCTTCCTTGGAGACTAGGACGCGGAACAATGGCTTCAAACTACAAGAGAGGAGATTCCATCTGAACATTAGGAAGAACTTCCTGACTGTGAGAGCCGTTCAGCAGTGGAACTCTCTGCCCCGGAGTGTGGTGGAGGCTCCTTCTTTGGAAGCTTTTAAGCAGAGGCTGGATGGCCATCTGTCGGGGGTGATTTGAATGCAATATTCCTGCTTCTTGGCAGGGGGTTGGACTGGATGGCCCATGAGGTCTCTTCCAACTCTTTGATTCTATGATTCTATGAAGCCAAACAGAAATGGAGGTCATTCTCAGAGAGAAGCAGTCCAATGTTAAAACTATTAAGACAGATACACAGAAAAGATATTGTGCTGGTGATTACACATTATTCTTTTAAAAAACTAAATAAACACTAAACAAACAATTCAGCAAGTGTTAGCCAAAGTGCCTATGTTCCTTATGTTTCTCTCTATCACATAAGGCAGATTATTGCATCTTTAAGTTAAATTTTTCAACCTCTCATGCAGCTGACTATGGTTGCCGAGAAAAGAATGATGATCTGGAAATATTTTAGTTGTGATCCAGATAGACAATTTCTTGCCGTCTCTATTACAGCTACATAGAAAACATCTCCATGTACAGATGCAGTCTATCTCTGAATGCAACTTTCTAAAGTCAATCAATGGAACTATTTAGAAAACTGGGTGTCTGGACTAGAATGACCCTCTTTCTGCACGAGAATTAACTGGCTTGCTCCTTCACAGGCAGTGCAGGCTTTTATCATGACTCTACAAGTCCCAGGGTGTAAATGAGAGTTACAGGAGATTGAGATGAGAATCCAAGCTATCAAACACCAAAATGAGGTTTTCACCAAAGAGAAGCCAAGAAAGAAAATGTAGACAGGCATTTCAGAAAAAATAGTTTTTAGTTATATTACAATGTGCAAGACTTAAGTAATTGCAATTTATAATTACCACTGCTCTTTCTCTTGTTCATTAGCTGTTGTTATCCTAATATTGTTTTATTATATCCTTTTTTCCATGTCAGGAGCGACTTGAGAAACTGCTAGTCACTTATGGTGTGAGAGAATTGGTCGTCTGCAAGGACATTGCCCAGAGGATGCCCGGATGTTTTGATGTTTTACCATTCTTGTGGGAGGCATATCTCATGTCCCTGCATGGGGAGCTGGAGCTGACAAAGGGAGCTCACCTGCGCTCTCCCCGGATTCGAACCTCTGACATGTCGGCACAAGGGTTTAACCCATTACGTCTCCAGGTGCTTCTTATTACATTAAAATAAATAACAATGTTACTTGTAGCTTCTTCCATCAAGCTCTATGCATATCTGGAGGCAAGTTTGCATTTGAAGATGCTGCATGCCTCTTGTCTCATGCACCTTCCGGGTTTAAAAAAACACTCAAATGTGTTTATTATGCAACAAGCACACCATATTTTAACCTCAAAAATGTGTTTGTTATCTCATGTAGGTGGGAAGTCTTCGTAAAGGAAAAACTATGCACAGGAAAGAGGAAAAACATCCCATGACCCATCATAATCTATGCAAATATGTTTTCTGAGATATAATGTGGCTGAATGTAGAAGTTCTAACATTCTGTTATCACACAACTTATTATATTAGCTGGGCAACTATTTAGTATTTTATTCACTATTTGCATGCAGTCTATTAATGACCCCCACCCCACCCCCCGCTCAGGTTGCCTAAACTAACAAACATTCTTCCTTCCATACATTTTCTCTTATTTCTTATGGAGACCATTTGATCTCTCCAACATTAAATCAAGGACTTAGACTTCTCCATCAGTGTATCTGAGTAATCCGAAAAAGATCAGTCAGATCTTTTCCCACCTGCCAAGTTTCAGATTAATTCATTGAAATTAATTCATTAAATGGAAATTATATCATCCACAGCTACCTCACCCCCATATAATTTCTGGTAATAATGATAGACTGTGTTGGATTACAAAAAGATTCCTGGGGTGTTAGCCCCATTTCTGGGAAAGCTGAAGATTGGTTCAATGAAGATTCAGCCTCCTCTAGTAGAGTTCACTAGTAGAAAGCATCAAATCTCTTGGGTTTCTGAGATTTGTTTTAGCAAAGTAAACAAAACAGGCAATATGCAAGATTCAAATTCATTAAAACAATCAATTACATTTAAAAATATATTCAAACATAAATGCATGCACTGCATAAATCTTTGCTAACTACAAGTATGTTTTAATTACAAGTATGGGCAGTTCAGCAGAGATTGCATTCACCATCTTGAGAGAGACAGGAAGACAGGGAAAAGAAGGAAGAGTGCTTTATGTGCCTGCAAACACATCTCAAAGATGGTTGTGTAGATATATCTCTACAATGAGTGACTGAGTAAACAGGAAAAATTTCTACATACATCATGTATAGGACAAAGGCATGCAGTAACCCATTGCACGACATCTTTTCAGTCTTCATATCACCTCTCAATCTTCCCATCTCCAAATTAAACATACTCTGCTCTCTTTGTTCCTCTAATGGTTTGGTTTTCACCCAATCCTTTTTAGCAAACCCTTTGTATATTGTCATGGCCTATAAACCACCACACATGTAGCTTGAGGTGGCAGGATGAGATAAAGTAGTATGGGGGGAGAAGTAGAACATGAGAAATTAGATGAGTGCAGACGAAGAGATATAATAGTGGTGCTGTGAGACAATAAAGAAAGTAGTGAGTCAGGCAGCACATACATCAAGGCAATACCCACTGCCCACCCAGCCAGCTATTCAACAAAAGGTAGTAAATGGTTGACGAATTGGAGGAGAGGGGGCTATTGTCATCGGTGGTGAACCTACATCTAGGTCTCCCCTTTCGTTTATCCCTTGCCTGCTGCCTTCACTTTCTTCATAAGGAGGGCTGCTTATCAATATTGAATTCTGTTCCCACTGCTGTACTTTCCATGTCATCTAGGAGTTGAGGAATGATGCAAGGTGGAAGGAGGGATAAAAAAAAAAACGAGTCCAGTAAAATTTACTAATATGACGTTTCAAGCAAAGTTAGTGTGACTGGTTAAAAGTCAAGCCCAAGGCTCTAACTGGAGAAATGTAAGAGGTTGCTGCCAGAAAGTGTCCATCAGTAACTGAAAAACAATAAACTCAAAGCAGATAGGAAACTAGCATCTGTGTCGGCATAATACTGATACCAAGACTTTTTAGACAGCCTTAAGGAAGTGGAAGCCTAAATGGCCATTGGTAATGCAATCGAAGGAGGACGAATGTCATGATTTCAGGACAAATGTCATGATTTTAGGAAGAAATCAATAAGTGTTGCTATTTATTGTAATGTTCATTTACATGATGACAAAAAATGTTACTAAAAACTCTTGTAAGGAACAATTATAGTGTAGTTTGTATTTAAAATCCACTTATAAACCAGATGAACCCTTCACACTTGGTTATACAGAAGGATATATGCACAACTATTATGTACTGGAAGATTTCTCCCTTCATAGGCATGAACTGGGAACCTTTCCAAACAGGCCTATATACCAAGAGCATCCACATTTAAAAACGCAAATGTTCCTGGAGGCCAATCTACACACGGCCCAGAAAGTGTGAGCTTTCTGGGGTGGGTGTCCAGATGTTCTTTCCTCCTCCCTCCCCTTTCTCTGGCGCATAATTTGTACGCACCAGAAGAGCTCCAGCAGCCATCTCATGGAGCCTGAGTGAGTTCTTCTGTTGTTGTTTTTTTACTCTGTTTTGGGCGGCTTCTGGGAAGGGGGTTGGTATTCCCAGTTTTCCGGGCTAATTTAGCCCTGAAAAACATGGCAATACTGTCTGAAGTATTCTGCAGTCCAGACACTGGAAGTAGTGGGTTTAACCCATGCTTTCCAAGAAGGTGCAGAATAAACCCACTATCAAATTAATTTGCCACAAACCAGGGGTTTCCTGGTTTGTGCCAAATTAATTTGGGTTTGCCAGGACATCGTCTGGACAGCCCCCTTTTATTGCGGAAGTTTTCACATTAAAGGGGCTGTCTAGATCCGCCCTGGGAAATGGTAAAACACATTTATACAGGATGAAAACATTCTTCTTGATATCTCCCCAATTCAAGACATTATGTCTTCTACCTGATGCCAACACAGAATCCAATCTATATTTGCATAAACACACTGGGTCCAAAGTCGTTGACATATAGAATCATAGAATCATAGAATCAAAGAGTTGGAAGAAACCTCATGGGCCATCCAGTCCAACCCCCTGCCAAGAAGCAGGAATATTGCATTCAAATCACCCCTGACAGATGGCCATCCAGCCTCTGCTTAAAAGCCTCCAAAGAAGGCGCCTCCACCACACTCCGGGGCAGAGAGTTCCACTGCTGAACGGCTCTCACAGTCAGGAAGTTCTTCCTCATGTTCAGATGGAATCTCCTCTCTTGTAGTTTGAAGCCATTGTTCTATTTTTTATTAAAAAATGTTAATAGTACATAGATGGCCCTCAAGTATGAAACAAACTACCATCCAAATGCTTAGTACACTTGGTAGGGAATTCAACCTCTATTGAATTGTTTTTGGTTTGTTGCTATTGTTGTGTGCTTTCAAGTTGTTTCCTAATTTTGGTGACCTTAAACTGACCCTACCACAGGGCTTTCTTGACAACATTTATGTATTTATTTCCAGAGTAGCAGTCAAATATTTAAATTAATACACCACACTGATGAGCTTACTCTGTTTGGTTTATTTCTGAGTTAACACTCGTAAGATTAGGCTGTAGGCAACAAGCAAGTTACACTTGGATCAGGACCAATATTGCTACCAGAGAAAATTAGGCTATTTTATTTTGTTATTTTGTTTGAATATCAGTCTGCAATTCGTTTCAAACATACTGCTAAAATAGAGTCAACAAAACACACCTACTTCTCTGTGGGTTGTGTCTGGAAGGCAAGTTTCCTTTCGAAAAAAACTTTTTCACTTATTTTTGCTGACACTGCTGAATAACTAAAACCCTGTAATTATCTTGTCATTTCTTCTAAGACTCTTATAATCAAATGTGAAAACTTGAGAACGCTTATGCTGAGATAATGTAGCCACTTAACTTTGATGGGATCCTGAACTAGAACAGAAGCTGCTAGTATTTTCAAGTCTTTAATCAGCATCATACGTTTACATAGCTTGAATATTACGGTATATGTTTCAATTAAGAAATTTTTTTTTAAAGGAATGAGAGAAAAAACATGTTGGAACATGACCACTACTTCTAGGCCTAATACAAATCAGTGTTTCCTTTGAAAGCTGCTACAGATTAATAACACACAATGAGCCCTTGTTGTCATGACTCTGCCCTTTTTTCTATCCCATGTTGTCTCTTATGATGAAAATTAGCCATGAAAAAAAATCAAAGTCAAATTGGCTTATTCCATAAACTACAAGACTATTCCGATGTGAACACAGACATAAAAGGGAAGAAAGTTATTCCAACAGACTGGCCTCCAACAACTAACATCTACAATTAATATGCTTCGTTATACATTTCTCCAATGTTAGAGTTTGCTCGCAAATAAAATGCAATTTTATTTTAGACTTTCTTTATTAAGATTGTAGGCGCCTCTTTGTCCAACGTTAAAAAATGGTGTGAAAAACATCTGTCACAACAAATGAACATTTCAGTCAGTTTCCCCTACTACACTACATAAAGATTTAATTATAGCAAGCAATTGAGGGTCATTCATTGTCAAAAGAAAACTTGACAATTCCAGCAAGGAGCCGAATATTTCTAATGAAAGCCCCAACAGTGGTTCTTTGTTCTGGTTGTTCTTTGAGATGGCAGGAAACTAAAATGGGACATAATATTAGCAGAATCAACGACTTTGCCTATATTTCTCGAGGTTATAATGACAATGATCTAGAAACGATTGCTGTAGCAGATCAGACCAAAATGTTAAAACAATTTCACACTAAGTTCACTTTTTCTGTGGTCTCATTGCAATGTAAGATATTTCCCAACCTAGAATCATAGAGTTGGAAGAAATCTTGTGGACCATCCAGTCCAAATCCCCTGCCAAGAAGGAGAAAAATCACATTCAAAGCATCCCTGACAGATGGCTATCCAGCCTCAGTTTAAAAGCCTTCAAAAAAGGTGCTTCCACCACACTCCAGGGCAGAGAGCTCCACTGCTGAACAGCTCTGACCGTTCCTCATGTTCAGGTATAGTCTCCTTTCCTGAATTTTGAAGCCATTGTTCTATGTCCTAGTCTCCAGCACAGCGGAAAACAAGCTTGCTCCCTCCTCTCACATATTTATCCATGGCCATCATGTCTCCTCTCAGCCTTCTCTTCTGTAGGCTAAACATGCCCTGCTCTTTAAGCCTCTCCTGATAGGGCTTGTTCTGCAGACCCTTGATTATTTTAGTAGCTCTCCTCTGGACACATTCCAGTTTGCCAACATCTCCCTTCAATTGCGGTGCCCAGAATTGGACACAGTATTTCAGGTATGGTCTGACCAAGGCAGAATAGATCTAGATACTATACTCCTATTGATGCAGGCCAAAATCCCATTCGCTTTTTTTTTTTTTTTTTTTTTTGCCACAACATGACATTGTCGGCTCAGGTCTAACTTGTTGTCCACAAGAACTCCAAGATCTTTTTCACACATACTGCTCTTGAGCCAGGAGTCCCTAATTCTGTATCGTTGCATTTCAATTTTTTCTGCCTAAGTTAAATATCTTGCATTTGTCCTTGTTTTGCCCCATCTCTGGCCCATCTTTCTAATCTGTTCAGATCATTTTGAATTCTGCTCCTGTCTTCTGGGGTATTGGCTAACCCTCCCAATTTGATGTCATTTGCAAACTTGATGATCATGCCTTCTAACCCTTCATCTAAGTCATTAATAAAGATTTTTAACAGGATCGGGCCCAGGACAGAACCCTGCGGTACTCCACTCGTCACTTCTTTCCAGGATGAAGAGGAAGCATTGGGGAGAATCACCCTCTGGGTTCGTCCACTTAACCAATTACAGATCCACCTAACCGTAGTTTTGCCTAGTCCACATTGGACAAGTTTCCTTGCCAGAAGGTCATGGGGGACCTTGTTGAAGGCCTTACTGAAATCCAGGCACGCTACATCCATGGCATTCCCCGCATCTATCCAGCTTGTAACTCTATCGAAAAAAGAGATCAGATTAGTCTGACATGACTTGTTTTTGATAAATCCGGGTTGACTATTAGCAATGACTGCATTCGTTTCTAAGTGTTTGCAGACCACTTCCTTAACAATCTTTTTCAGAATCTTGCCTGTTATCAATGTGAGGCTGACTGGACAGTAATTGTTTGGGTCATCCTTTTTTTTCCCTTCTTGAAGATAGGGACCACATTTGCCCTCCTCCAACCTGCTGGGACTTGTTCCATTCTCCAAGAACTCTCAAAGATGATTGCCAATGGTTCCGAGATTACTTCTGTTTGTTCCTTCAATATTCTTGGATGTAGTAGATCTGGCCCTGGGGACCTGAATTCATTTAGAGCGGCCAGGTATTCCTGGATGACTTCCCTGTTTGGGGTTGGATTACCTATCTCTAGATAGCTTAAATTTCCCCCCAGCAATGACAGTTTCATTATTCTCATATTAGTAAGTCTTTTCTGATTTTGATCCATGCCTTTATTTTAGTTATTCTGAAATAATATACAATCCATATTTGTCATAGTAATTCCCAAGAATTTCCTTTTCTTCATTTTAAACTCAACTTATTCATCACTTGTCTTCTTTTCTCATATTTGTTATCAACCTCAATATCTTTTGCTTATTACTCTTAAATTCAGCTAGGTAGGTTCCAATCTCCTTTAATGTCTCCAACAATACTATAGATTCCAAAGGCTCATTCAAAATCAAAACAAATGCTCTTAATTTAAATGTTTTCTTTTTAACTTTTAAGTTTTTAATTCTCTTATCTTGACCAATAGCTCTCTCAAAACTTTAATGAAGACTGTGAGTTCCAAAATGCATACCTAACTCAGATAATTATAATTCAAGTGGTTTTGATTTTTGTCAGAAAGGTAATACAATGTATTTTCCAATCAAATAATTTTTTTAAATGTCCACACCTTTTTTTATTGGAACAAATGCTTTTAAAGGATTATTTTTTTGCATGCAATTACCAGTATAGCCATTTATTTGCTGTTCTCTTCTCATTCCTAAATGGCTTTGTAGCTGGGAAAGTAACTTAATATGAATATAAAGAGCTGTCAGTCTAATTGTTGGTGCTTTGTACCAGTGATGTTGACTGGGCCACACATGAATGGAGAGCCATTAGTTAAAATGCTGTTAGAGGCTGAATGTTTAGTCATTAACTTTCAAATGGATGTGTTTGGTAAAGACGTTTTTAAAAGTATCTTGAAGAAGTTGGGGGTAGGTTGGAAGAAAAGATATAGCCTTGAAAAAGATCAAACAGAAAGCTAGAGTAACTTGTAGGAGAAAATCTTTTCAACAACTCTGTTTCTAACTCACCATTATGTTATTGTAATGGGGTGATGTAGAGCTTTATGCAACCATCAAACTAAACACAGGCCATCAAACTGGCACTGCAGCTTGACAGGTGCATGACAATCAGTTGTTCCTTGCCCTCTCTGATCTTCTTTCAGCCTTCATCAGGAAATAAAAACAGGATGGTTATTAAGTCCACAATAGACCACCTATGTTGCTGCTGTTTCTTCCACTATGAAATACTTAGTAGAGAGTCTGAAAGTAACATCAAGCAAAGAAGTAGCTAGTAGCAGCAAATCCTTCTTGGGGCCCTTCCACACGGCTGTATATCCCAAAATGTCAAAGCAGAAAATCCCACAATATCTGCTTTGAACTGAGTTATCTGACTACTTCATCGCACTAGAGAATGAATCCACTTCAAATCCAGTTTCTGCCTCCTGCAGAATTCTGGGGTTTGTAGTTTAGTGAGGCTGTTAAAGGCTCCTCCCTAAACTACAAACCCCAGAATTCTGCAAGAGGCAGCAATCGGGTTTAAAGTGGATTCATTCTCTAGTGCAGATATCGGCAAATTCAGGTCCAGGGGCCCCTTGGGCCCTTTTCTCAGGCTCTCCTCTCACACACCATCCTATCCTATCCTATCCTATCCTATCCTATCCTTCCTTTTTCCTTTTCTCTTTCCTTCCTCCTTCCTTCCTTCCTTCATTTTTGTCTTTTCTTCTTTCTCTCATCCCTTCCTCCATTCTCTTCCACCCTTCCTTCCTTCCTTCCTTCCTTCTCTTTTTCCTTCCTCCTTTCCTCCTGGAGGATGTTTAGCTGTGAGAAGAGAAGGTAGAGAGGGAACATGAGAACCATGTTTCCAGATGTAAAAGGGTGTCCCACTGGGGAGGGGGGGGCAGACTTCCTGCTGCTCTAGAGACCAGGGTACAGGGAGCAATGGTTTCAAATGGCAGGGAAAGAGATTCGACTGATGGAGTCTCCTTCTCTGGAGGCTATTCTGCAGAGGCTGTCTATTGGGAATGCTTTGATTGTTCCTTCCTGCATGGTAGGGGGTTGGACTGGGTGGCCCTTGAAGGTATCTTCCAATTCTAGGATTCTATATCAGGAGTAAGCAATACAGGGTCTCATGGATACACTTTTTCTCTCCTATCCACCATCTCATCCTGAGCAAGGCCAACCCTTTTGGGATCCAACTGTTTCCAATCTTTTCCTTTCCTTCCTATCTCTGAAAGAGAAGAGGAAGTGGAGGAAAGAGAAGGGAGGGGACTTGGAGAGAACTCCCTCCCTCCTAGCCCGCCCACCCAACTCCCACCCACCATGTGGCCCAGAGTTAGAAAGTTTGCCCATGGCTGCTCTAGTGTGATGAGATCCTGTGTCCACACTGCCATATATTCCAGTTCAAAGCAGATATTGTGGGATTTTCTGCCTTGATATTCTGGGGTATAGGGCTGTGTGGAAGGGCCCACACCAGTCACACCACTTCCCAAAACTATAATTGAAATTATCCATCTGTTTCCAGAACACGCAGGACTGCATGTAGAGAAGGCAACCTATTCTATCTTTTATTTATTTTTATTTATTAAAATATGTCTGTATGTGCATGCGCATCAAGTTAACTGTTAACTTATGGAGACCACCTGAATTTCATTGGGTTTTGTTGGGTCAAAAATATTCAGAGGCAGTTTTTCAATTCCTTTCTCTCAAATATTGCCTGCAGAACCTGGTATTCATTGACAGTCTCCTATCGAAGTACTAAACATGGCTAATTCTGCTGAGTTTCCAAGATCTAACAGGACCTGGTGCCTTTGGGCTCTTTATCCAAAGATCTTAGGGTAACTTACAACAAACTTAAAACAATAAATAACTGAAAAACTTTTTAAGAGATTAAAATATATTACCAATTAGCAGTTAGCAAGAAGAGGGATGAAAATAGGCAGGAACGCCTTCAGTTAAAATTTTCAGGCAATGGAACCAAGTTTAAGCAGTTTCTTACAATCCTGTTTCTGAAATTGCAGGCTTTGTTCATTGATGAAAAGTATGTATGTAAAATTGACTGAACATTGTTATTCTTTCTTTATTTTTCTCAACTCTTTCACTCTTTGATATATATATTTTGATTTAGTTCTCTGTCAATGGACAAATTGTAGGGTTTTCTCCTTAGCCAAGCTAGGAAAATTAGCTATTGTATAATATTGTTTATCTCATTTCATAATAGTATGGTACATACTGGGGAAATAGAAGGAAAAAGGAAGACCAAGGGCAAGATGGATGGATGGTATCCTTGAAGTGACTGGATTGACCTTGAAGAAGCTGGGGGTGGTGACGACCAACAGGGAGCTCTGGCGTGGACTGGTCCATGAAGTCACGAAGAGTCGGAAATGACTGAACGAATGAACAACAATGGTACATATATGTATGTACTATGTCTTAGGAGTCTCCACATGTAACAATGCCTCTTAATTATTGGCTCTACACATATCTCTAGTTCTTGTTCTATGCTTATGGGACCACACTAGTCCACATGATCATAGGCTGAGACAACAAAGTGGTTTCATGTCACTAATGGATGCTGAACCAACCTCACTTTTGAGTTAGCATTCTACCCATGGCTGTCCTTGTGATCAGAAAACAGATTTGGTATTTCTTTAATATATATAAGTTTAATAAAATGCCCTTTAAGAACAAAATAGGAATGCATAAAGTGTGAAATCAAATCAGGAGTTCATTCTCTAATTATAAATATTTTAGGATACCTCCATAAAAAAAGCACTGTGGCTTTGCAATATTTGATCGGTGAATTTGTCTACAGCTAAAAGGTTTTAAATTAATACATTCTTATGCTAACATTCTCTCAGTGCTTGCATTTTCAAAACTCAGATTTCACTAAGGTGAGAGTCAAGAATGCAGCTTTGATGGTGGCAGGCTGGACGCTCTGAGAGCTCCGTGAGCATCAACCACTTCAAAGGTCAGGTGGGCGATATGCGCCCCTCTCTCTGGCGGATTGAGGCGATTTACAGTGAACAAAAAGCGATTATATGGATCAATGGCCAATCATCAAAACAAATACTAATCGGAAAGGAAAACGGAACGTTGGTGGACAGGAAAAGAGATTTAAAGATGGGCTCAAAGCCAACCTTAAACACTCTGGCATAGACACTGAGAACTGGGAAGCCTGGCCCTTGAGCACTCCAGCTGGAGGTCAGATGTGACCAGCAGTGCTGCAGAATTCGAGGAGGCACGAGTGGAGGGTGAAAGAGAGAAACGTGCCAGGAGGAAGGAGCGTCAAGCCATCCCCAACCAGGACCGCCTTCCGCCTGGAAACCAATTCCCACACTGCGGAAGAAGATGCAGAGAAAGAATAGGGCTCCACAGCCACATACGGACCCACAGGGAAACCCATGATGGAAGACCATCTTACTCGTCCAACGAGGGATCGCCTAAGTAAGTAAGTAAGTAAGTAATCGGAAAGGGTACAAGACAAGGCGGTCCTCTTTCGCCACTTATATTTATTATGACATTGAAAATTTTATTGAAGAATATAAGAGAAAACAAAAAACTACCTGCACCAAAAATAGGGAAGCAAGCATACAAATTCAGAGCATTCGCTGATGACCTGATTTGTATTTATTTACTCTACTCTCTACTTATATACCGCTGTTCTCAGCCCGAAGGCAACTCACAACGGTTCACAACAAACAAGAACAGCAGAAATTCAATGCTCCAATATAAAAACAATTAACAACCTAACACATTACACACTTAGTAAACAATTACTACGATAACCATTCACTAGCGTCTCATCACTAAAGGACATGATCCAGATTCGTCATCCATTGCTCCATTCCTATGTCATTACAGTTCATTGCACTAATTCTTCGAACGCCTGCTCAAACAACCAGGTCTTCACTTTTTTGCGGAATACCATTAGAGTCTAATGTCTGTGGGAAGGGCGTTCCACAGCCAAGGAGCCACCACCGAGAAGGCCCTATCTCTCGTCCCCGCCAGCCATGCTTGTGAAGCAGGCGGGATCGAGAGCAGGGCCTCCCCGGAAGATCTCAAAGTCCTGGTGGGTTCATAGGCCAAGATGCAGTCGGATAGGTAACTTGGGCCAGAACCGTTTAAGGCTTTATAGGCCAATGCCAGCACCTTGAATTGAGCCCGGTAGCAGATCGGTAGCCAGTGGAGCTGGTACAACAGGGTGGTTGTGTGCTCCCTGCGTTCCGCTCCTGTTAGAATCATGGCTGCCGCACGTTGGACTAGTTGAAGTATTATTCAGGAACCGAGAGAAAACATTACCAATTGGATAAAAAAGATAGAAGAATATGGAAACCTTGCAGGATTCAAGATAAATAAACAAAAAACCAAGATTTTAACAAAGAACATATTGAAAGAAAATCAAGATAGATTAAGAGAGATACCAGGAATGCAAATTTCATCAAAAATAAAATATCTGGGAATTCAACTAACTGCCAAAAACTCCCAACTTTTAAAGAATAATTATGAAACAAAGTGGAATGAAATTTAAAAATATTTAAAAACTTGGAATAACCTAAATCTTTCCCTTATGGGAAGGATAGCAACCATCAAGATGAACGTTTTACCAAGATTCTTATTTCTCTTCCAAAGTCTGCCAATAATTTGGAACGATACATTATTCAAAGAATGGAATAAAGAGATTATGAAATTTGTTTGGAAGGGGAAAAAACCAAGAATAAAATTCAGACACCTGACAGACGCAAGGCAAAGAGGAGGTTTTGGGCTCCCAGTTCTAAGAATATACTATGATGCATGTGGAATGATATGGATAAAAGACTGGATCTCACTGATGAGAGAAAATGTGTTGACCCTTGAGGGCTTCGACCTCAGGGTCGGATGGCACGCATACTTGTGGCGCAACCAAATGAAGAAAGAGAACATTTTCAATAATCACTTCATAGGAGGGGCGGTATTAAAGATATGGGACAAGTATAGAGACAAATTTTATCAAAAGACACCTCTATGGCTGTCCCCGTTCGAAGCGGGACAAAGAAGACAAGATGGGATGGACAAGATGGCGTACCTATAAAGATACAACGATAAAGAAAGATGGCAAGATACAATTGAAGATGAAAGAAGAGATAGCCAATGAATTCAAATCATTTTCCTGGCTACAATATTTCCAGTTAAAAGAATACTTCAATAAAGATCAGGACATAGGCTTCCTAGAAAAAGATGATCTATGGGAGAAGATACGAAAAGACAAGAAGAACATAACTTATATATATAATAAGTTATTCAAATGGCGACAGAGACCGAATCCGTAAAAGAGTGTATGATAAAATGGGCAAAAAATATTGGCAGACCAATATAATTCAAAGAATGGGAACAGATCTGGTAAAAAAAATTAAATATACATACTCCACAGATTTAAAAGAAAACTGGTACAAGATGTTTTATAGGTGATACATGACACCACAAAAATTAGGTCTAATGTACAAAAGAACAAGCAATAGATGCTGGAAGTGTGAAAACCAACCTGGAACTTTTTACCACCTATGGTGGACTTACCCCAGAGTTAAAATTTACTGGAAAACAATACATGAAAAATGCGAGAAAATACTACAAACAAAAATAAGGATGAAACCAGAATATTTCTTGTTAGGAATATTAGATGAACAGATTGAGCTCGACTTCAATAAAGATATCCTATTTACCTACCTAACCACAGCGGCTAGAATGGCTTTGGCCAAAAAATGGAAACTAAGAGAAATATCCACAAGAGAAGAATGGTTAAATAAAGTTAATGACATAAAAGAAATTGATACTCTGACATATGCTCTAAATTAGATTCACAAGGAAGACCGCTCAAGAGGACAGACTGGAAGTTATTTGATGATTTTATGACTAATCCAAAAGAAGAGGGAAAATAAAAACCATGACTGTTTAAGCAAATAGAAGAAGACAGGAGAAAACAAAATGAGAGAAGGGAAAAGCCATATGAAGAGAATTATATTAGACAAGAATGACATGACATGGGAAAGGAGATTCGGAAGTCAACAACAATTCCCCCTCAGCTCCCCAACCCAAACCCTATTCCCCTTTTACCCTTTGCTATTCCTGCATGCCCCCCAACCCTTACTGTTACATATTTAATTTAGGGGTTTTTTTTGGGTTTTTTAATGTTTTGTTTGTTTGTTTTTCCCCTCTATTAGATCCCCAAGTTTTACCCGACGGACCTTACCTTATTACCCCAAGACATACCCCTCACAAGTTTTATATTACTGTAATTACTGAAATGCATTCAATAAAAATTACTTTAAAAAAGAAAAGAATGCAGCATTATTTAGTTGATCTCTGAAAGCTCTTTTCATCCTTGACTTCACATATATGCACACATGCCCTCTTACCCTCCCCTAAGTAAACTTCACTTGTAAAGAATTCCTTGACTCTGGGCAAATATATCAACAGCTGTTGACCACAGTCTTTAGCGCTATTTCATCGCGTCTTTCAGCCTTATCAGTTCAGACCGGAATTTAAATTAACCAATAAGTAAATACAAATCTCTTTCGGGGAAAAAACAGAAATAAGGAATTTATTATTGTTCACTGCTTCCACAGAAACACACATTTGTTTGTAAAGCAGACTCCAAATGTGGGCAAAATTATTGACTCTAAAACATTTTTTAAAAAGTTTTAAATCACAAAATGAAATTTTGTACAGATAAGGCCAACCAAATTTCTGGAGTATTTCATATTTATTTATCGTGTCAGGAGCAACCAGACAGTTGTATTACATTTTTAACAAAACAAACAAACAGACAGACAAAACACAAAGTTTGCAAGCTTGGTAGTTGATTAAATGTCCTTTGACCAGTATCTGGCCACTTGGAGTGCCTCTCGTGTTGCTGCAAGAAGGTCCTCCATTGTGCATGTGGCAAGGCTCAGGTTGCATTGCAGCAGGTGGTCAGTGGTTTGCTCTTCTCCATACTCGCATGTCGTGGATTCCACTTTGTAGCCCCATTTCTTAAGATTGGGTGCTACTGAATGACAAGTCCCATCATTTTTATTATCCACCATGCAGACTGGGGATAATGGGCAATGCAACCCAACAGCATTTGTGGCTCTGAGGTTGGGGAAAGGTTAAAGGGCATTTTAAAGTCAGACATCATATCCACAAGCTTTGTGTCAAAATTCAAACCTCACTATCCTGACTAAACAGAACACACTGTATCCTTGCAGATGTGACTGTATCACAACTCCCATCAACTTTAGTTATGATGTCTAATGATGAACACCTGAGTTGTGGACCAGCATCTGATGAGCCACATAAAATTACAGGGAGGGCCAGATTCGCCCCATGAGCCTTCAGTCTGATGGTATTAGACTACCACCTGTGGTGTGCAGGTGTGTTACACAAATATAAGGAAAAAAAACCTCTGAGTCTATGACAAATAAGCAATACCAATTTGCATGCAGAAAAAGTGCTGCTTAGTATGGTGTACTGTAACAGAAAAGTTAATTATAATGGAATTTTATTGTCTTACTTAGGCGATCCCTCGTAGTCCGAGGATGATGGTCCTCCAAGTTCGGTGTCCTAGGGGTGGGTTCGTAGGTGGCTGTGGAGCCCTATTCTTGACCTGCACCTTCTCCCACAGTGAGGACATTGGTTTCCAGGTGGGAGGCGGTCATGGTCGGGGTTGGCTTGATGCACTTTCCTCTTGGCACATTTCTCTCTTTCACCCTCCATTCGTGCCTCTTCAAATTCTGCAGCACTGCTGGTCACAGCTGACCTCCAGCTGGAGCGCTCAAGGGCCAGGGCTTCCCAGTTCCCAGTGTCTATGCCAGAGTTTTTAAGGTTGGCTTTGAGCCCATCTTTAAATCTCTTTTCCTGCCCACCAACATTCCGTTTTCCGTTCTTGAGTTTGGAGTAGAGCAACTGCTTTGGGAGACGGTGGTTGGGCATCCGGACAATGGACAGCGAAGTTGATGGCGGAGGACCATTGCTGGTGGTCTTTGCTTCTTCCAGCACACTGACGTTTGTCTGCCTGTCTTCCCAACAGATTTGCAGGATTTTCCGGAGGCAGCGCTGATGGAATCGTTCCAGGAGTTGCATGTGACATCTGTAGACAGTCCACGTTTCGCAGGCATGGGTTGGGAGGACAACAGCTTTATAAACAAGCACCTTGGTATCCCTACGGATGTCCCGGTCCTCAAACACTCTCTGCTTCATTCGGAAAAATGCTGCACTCACAGAGCTCAGGCGGTGTTGTATTTCGGTGGTTTAACCCGCTGCACCACCAGGGGCTCTAATTCTTATTAGAAATACAATTTATTTATTTATTTAGCAATTTTGTATACCGGTCTTCTCCCCTCTATCAGGGGACTCAGGCTGGTTTCCAACAATAAAATCACAAAACAAAATGAACAAGTGCAATTAATTCATGCCAAAACATTACAATAAATGTTAATTGCAGCAAGAAGGTTGTGTGCACAATATTGGAAAAAGACTGAAACACTGACAGCTGATGAATGGATTATAAAAACTTTCAAAATGGAAGAAAGGGTCAAATTGGCAATGGTGCTCAGAGCAAAAAGGTCTACAAAAGGGACCGGGAACCATTTTTGAACTCTTATTTTTTTGAAAAAGAGAAAGACGCACAACTTCAGATTGATGGCTTCAAATAAGTCTGAAACAGGAATAATTCTATATTCGAAATATTGACAAACAACATTGAGCTGGAGGATTCTTGGATGCTATCTGAAAGGTTTCGACAATACAAAGCATAAAAAAGGGAGTAGCATAAATACAAAGCATAAAAAAGAGAGTATAAAAAAAGGGAGGAGATTGGCTAAGAAAGGATTCGGGAAAAATGGAGGAAGAAATTTGGAATATATTTTTTAAAGAGTTTACGAGAAAAGAAACTAGGGAAATTAGAAACCCAATGTTGAGCAATATATCAGAAGTATGGAACAAATGCAGGAGAATGTTAATAACGGATGGTTCAGTAATAACGCCAATTGTAATGGAAAATAAATTTCCAAAACATCTTTAAAAAGTAATGGATAAAAGGTTAAGGGAAAAAAAATAGACAAAATAGGGGATTGGATAAAGGTTGGAATGAAGAAGGAAATGATTATGGAAGAATTTAGAGAAATAAAATTGACATGGTTCCATGGTATACAATTAGAACAATGGTTTAAAAATTGGGAAAAAAATAATAAAAACGGAAGTAAGCTTAACCAATTTGAACAAATAATACAAAATGGAAGGGTTGTAGAGGAGCATGAAAATTTGAAAGGAATAACTAGTAAAATATATAAGATAATAATTGAAATAAAGAAAGGAAAAACAAAAAAATAACAACCTCAAGGAGGTCTGGGAAGAAGATTTAGGGATAAAAAATAAATGAAACAGAGTGGCAACAATTATGGAGACAAAGACATCTAAAAAACTTATCAATACGGGTTAAAGAAAATTATTACACGTTCATATGGAAATAGTACCTAACATCAGTAAGAATAGCAAATATAAATAAAAACTATTGAAAAAATTGCTGGAGAGGATGTCAGGAATCAGGAACATATATACATATGTGGTGGCAATGTAAATACGTAAATATTTTTGGGGGAAAGTATTTAGAGAAATATTAGATATAATGAATATTAAAATAGAAAGAAGTCCTACTATAGCTTTATTATAATTATATAATAATAAACAATTGAAAAAAAGAGAATAAAGACGCGATAACAAATTTATTAACAATAACAAGACTGCTTATAGCAAGGTATTGGAAAAAAGAAATAAATATACAAATAGAGGAGTGGTATAAGGAAGTATGGGAATTGGCAATAAATGATAAGATGACATGTATATTAAAAGTTAAAAGAGGTATATGGAAACAAAGTGATTTTGATGATGTATGGAGAAAATTTATTGATAAGGATTAAAAAATAAAGAAGGAAAGTTACCTCCACAAGAAGAATTGAAATTTTGGACAGATGATATGTAAAAGCCGTGGCTTGGGAGGGAAGAGGGGAGCACAGCGGTATTTTTTTGTCGTGTCAGGACAAACAGTCAAATTATATTACATTTCTAACAGAACAAAGCAAACAAACTGACAAAATACAAAATTTGTGAGTTTGGTAGTTGATTAAATGTCCTTTGACCAGTATCTGGCCACTTGGAGTGCTTCTGGTGTTGCCGCAAGAAGGTCCTCCATTGTGCATGTAGCAGGGCTCAGGTTGCATTGCAGCAGGTGGTCAGTGGTTTGCTCCTCTACACACTCGCATGTCGAGGATTCCACTTTGTAGCCCCATTTCTGAAGGTTGGCTCTGCATCTCGTGGTGCCCGAATACAGTCTGTTCAGCGCCTTCCAAGTCGCCCAGTCCTCTGTGTGCCCAGGGGGAGTCTCTCATTTGGTATCAGCCATTGGTTGAGGTTCTGGGTTTGAGCCTGCCACTTTTGGACTCTTGCTTGCTGAGGTGTTCCAGCGAGTGTCTCTGTATATCTTAGAAAACTATTTCTAGATTTAAGTCGTTGACGTGCTGGCTGATACCCAAACAGGGGATGAGCTGGATATGTCTCTGCCTTGGTCCTTTCACTATTGGCTGCTTCTTCCCGGCGGATGTCAGGTGGTGCAATACCGGCTAAGCAGTGTAATTTCTCCAGTGGTGTAGGGCGCAGACACCCCGTGATAATGCGGCATGTCTCATTAAGAGGCACATCCACTGTTTTAGTGTGGTGAGATGTGTTCCACACTGGGCATGCATACCCAGCAGCAGAGTAGCACAGCGCAAGGGCAGATGTCTTCACTGTATCTGGTTGTGATCCCCAGGTTGTGCCAGTCAACTTTAGTATGATATTGTTTCTAGCACCCACTTTTTGCTTGATGTTCAGGCAGTGCTTCTTGTACATCAAGCAAAAAGTGAGTGCTAGAAACAATATCATATATAGAAACAATATCAATATCATATATCAATAGCACAGCGGTGAGGGATAGATAATATGTATAAGCAGAAAAATAACACTAGATGCCAAAAGTTAAAGTATGGTAGGTTGTATTGAATAATATATATCTGTTGTAAAAAAAACAATGTTTAATTTAAAACAACAACCATAAACAGATTAAAAAAGGGAGCAATGATTCAGGACCCCTTACCTGTGCAGAACCTTTGCATAATGATGGTAATTTCTGGGCCTTGTGGAGATCTGGTGCCAGATCAGGAGACACTGGCCTGAAAAGTCATCTGGGGGAAATGTTTCAACCCTTCCCTCATGAACTGAACCACCTCAATTGGGCTCTCCAGGCCAATGGATACTCCACCTCAGACATCAAAAGAGCTGCAAGACCAAGAACAAGCCACGAGAGTAAAGATGAAGATCCACCCAGAGGAAAAGTGTTCCTGCCATACATCAAGGGAACCACTGACCGCATAGGGAAGCTGATGAGGAAACACAACATACAAACAATCTACAAACCCACCAAGAAAATCCAACAAATGCTACGTTCAGCAAAGGACAAGAGGGATCCTCTCACCTCTGCAGGAGTCTACCGTATACCATGCAGCTGTGGAAAGTCTACATAGGGACCACCAAACGCAGCATTGCCCAAACACGAATCAAGGAACATGAAAGGCACTGCAGACTAATTCAACCAGAGAAGTCAGCCATAGCAGAGCACCTTATGAACCAGCCTGGACACAGCATATTATTTGAAAACACAGAAATGCTGGACCACTCTCACAACCACCATGTCAGACTACACAGAGAAGCCATTGAAATCCACAAGCATGTGGACAATTTCAACAGAAAGGAAGAGACCATGAAAATGAACAAAATCTGGCTACCAGTATTAAAAAACTCTAAAATTACAACAGCAAAACAACAGAGAGGAAACAACCAGGCACAGATTAACACCTCCCAGCAAGAGATTTTCCCAGGCTCAGGCAGGCCTTCAAATGCTAATGAAGGTGATCAGCTGAAACATTCACACCTAACTGCAGCAGGGAAGAGCTCCTTGCCCCACCCCAGCCATTCCACAGATATATAAACCCTTTGTCCTAATTCCAACAGACCTCACTACCTCTGAGGATGCTTGCCATAGATGCAGGCGAAACATCAGGAGAAATGCCTCTAGAACATGGCTCTATAGCCCGAAAAAACCCACAAGAACCTAGTGATTCCGGCCATGAAAGCCTTCGACAATACAATGTTTCAACCCTTCCCTCATTTTTTTTTCTGCCTCCCTATGGTTTGGACCTCAACTCATAGGCTGTTAGGAATTAGAATCATAGAATCAAAGAGTTGGAAGAGGCCTCATGGGCCATCCAGTCCAATCCCCTGCCAAGAAGCAGGAATATTGCATTCAAATCACCCCTGACAAATGGCCATCCAGCCTCTGCTTAAAAGCTTCCAAAGAAGGAGCCTCCACCACACTCCGGGGCAGAGAGTTCCACTGCTGAACAGCTCTCACAGTCAGGAAGTTCTTCCTAATGTTCAGATGGAATCTCCTCTCTTGTAGTTTGAAGCCATTGTTTCGCATCTTAGTCTCCAGGGAAGCAGAAAACAAGCTTGCTCCCTCCTCCCTGCGGCTTCCTCTCACATATTTATGCATGGCTATCATATCCCCTCTCAGCTTTCTCTTCTTCAGGCTAAACATGCCCAGTTCTTTAAGCCGCTCCTCATAGGGCTTGTTCTCTAGACCCTTGATCATTTTAGTCGCCCTCCTCTGGACACATTCCAGCTTGTCAATATCTCTCTTGAATTGTGGTGCCCAGAATTGGACACAATATTCCAGGTGTGGTCTAACCAAAGCGGAATAGAGGGGTAGCATTACTTCCCTAGATCTACACACTATGCTCCTATTGATGCAGGCCAAAATCCCATTGGCTTTTTTTGCCGCCACATCACATTGTTGGCTCATGTTTAACTTGTTGTCCACGAGGACTCCAAGCTCTTTTTCACACGTACTGCTCTCGAGCCAGGCGTCCCCCATTCTGTATCTTTGCATTTCGTTTTTTCTGCCATTTTTCCTTGCCCCACCCCAGCCATTCCACAGATATATAAACCCATTGTCCTAATTCCAACAGACCTCACTACCTCTGAACTGTGGGAGTTGAAGTCCAAAACACCTGGAGGGCCCAAGTTTGTCTTGCCTGCTCAACCATCTGCTAGAGTTTTGCCTTTTCGCCCAACAGGACAAAGAAGAAGAAGATACAAGACGCACCTGCAAAGCCAGAAAGGCGGTGGGTCACTTTCTGTCCCTGAAGGAAGCCTGTTGCGTGTGTGTGTGCCCTCAGCCCAGGCGCAAAAGAAAGGGCGGGAAAGCAGGCCGACTCTCTTTCTTGCAGACTCCAGCGGAGCGCGGGAGGGAGGAAAGGAAGGAAGAGGCGGCCGAGCGCCTTGATGTCTTCACCTTCCTCCTCTCCTGGCGGCTCTCGTCGCAGCTCCCTCGGGAAGAGCAGCTGCCTGGGGCGGGATGGAGCCCGCCCTCCTTCCCCTTCCCACCGCCCCCCCCCCCCCCCCCAGGTGGCGCCTCTTTTGGGAAGGAAGGGGTTTGGTGTGAGAGGGTGGACTAGGAAACCTTTCGGGCTTTGTCCCACTCTCACCCTTTCAGTCAGCCTTATATCCCAGAATATCTGCTTTGAACTGAGTTAGCCGAGTCCACATGTCTATATGGAATCTATATAAATAAAAATGTAATGTTATTATTATTATTATTTATTTATTATTTGCACTTGTTAACCGCCACTCTCAAGCCCGAAGGCGACTCGTGGCGGTGTACAGAACATAGAACACAAAGGACAACAGGTTACAATAAATCAGGACCACAACACACATCTTACTAATACACAGCTACTTAACTAAAAATCTGCTTCGTCTTGTTTAGGGTCATAATCAATCTCGTAGTCATGGTCCATTCCGGTGGTCATTCCAAAAACATAGCACTTAGTTGAAGGCCTTCTCAAAGAGCCAGGTTTTCAGGCCCTTGCGGAAGGCCATGAGGGAAGGCGCCTGTCTGATTTCAGCAGGGAGGGAGTTCCACAGCCGGGGGGCCACCACCGAGAAGGCCCGCTCTCTTGTCCCCGCCAGGCGTGCCTGTGAGGCAGGCGGGACCGAGAGAAGGGCCTCCCCGGATGATCTTAAGGTCCTCGTGGGCTCGTAGGCCGAGATGCGGTTCTCAAGGTATTTTGGGCCGGAACCGTTTAGGGCTTTGTTAGTTCGTGCTACCATCAGAACTCAAAAACCACTGGGGGAATTGACACCAAATTTGGACACAAGACACCTAACAGTCCAATGTATGTCCTCCACTCAAAAAAAATGATTTTGTCATTTGGGAATTGTTGCTCGGATTTATAGTTTACCCACAATCAAAGAGCATTCTGAACTCCACCAATGATGGAATTGGGCCAAACTTAGCACAAAGGGACCAACAGAAAAATCTGGAAGGGTTTGGTGGACATTGACTTTGAGTTTGGGAATTGTAGTTCACCCACATCCAGAGAGCACTGTGGACTCAAACAATGATGAATCTGGACCAAACTTGGCACGAATATTCCATATGCCCAAATATGAACACAGATGGAGTTTAAGGGAAATAGACCTTGACATTTGGGAGTTGTAGTTGCTGTGGGATTCTGAGAGATTCCTTAAAGCATTCTCTATTGATACCCATGGGTAAGCCTGAAATTCTCTCTTTGAGGCAGCATTCCCTCCATCCTTCATCCCTTCCTTCATCCCTTCTGCCTTCCCTTCCTCTCTTCCTGATTCATCCCTTTTCTTTCTTTCTTTCTTTCTTTTTTCTTTCTTTCTTTCTTTCTTTCCTCCCCCCCTCCCCCCCCTTCCTCTTCCTTTCAACCTCCTTCATCCTTTTGTTCCTTTTCTTTCTCTTGGCTGTTTTTTTTTAAACTCAAATACCTCAATTATTTGAAGATGGATAATGAAGGCTATGTGTGCCAAATTTGGTCCAGATCCATACATTAATGTAAGAACCTTTGTGGTCCAAATCAATAGACCAACAAACAAACAATAAACATACATACAGAAATGCTTTGACCTTTATACAGAGAGAGATTACATCTATCCAGAGAAGTTTACAGAATCCACTGCACTATAAAGGGCTTGTGAGTGACAGCACCAGGCATGTAGCTGGGGGGGGGGGGGGGGGGGCTTGAGGGGCTTCAGCCCCCCCCCCCCCCAAATTATCATGGTGGTCCACGAGAAGGCCTTACTGGTACATTATTTAAATTGTTATGTTTGTTCATATCATTATCTGATCACCATGCTCAATATATCCCATATGCATGGGGGTATTGGGGTAACGATACATAAGGTTTGCTAGGGTAGACCCTCTTTCACTCAGACTCAGCCCCCCCCCCCCCCAAATCAAACTCAGCTCCCCCTGAATCAAAATCCTGGCTACAGGCCTGGACAGCACAGAGATATTTCTCTTTCATGTGCCCCTCATTCATTTCAAATTCCCATTAAATGCTGAAGGAAATATTTCCATAGTGCTTTTCTCATGTCCAATTGCTTATTCATGCCTCAACTCTTTGTCAATGCATGTTTTAAAAAAAACACATCCTTTTGTCTGCTGGATCCAATGAAAGTGCTTCTTGAGTAAACTGTTGCTCAGCAAATACAGGACAAAGTCATTTTATCAGAATTTTTCTTCAGTGACAATGTCTTACATGTTTGCATCCCTCCATGCTTTTTCCCTTCCTTGTCTCAGATGAAACAACCCACAATAATATATGCATAAATGTTCAAATGTGAGAAAAAAATTAAAATGACCACATAATGCAGTCTTTCATAAATCTTTAAAAATTATATACAACAATTAGAAAATGGTCATGTTTAAAAAGTAAAGATATGCAAAGTATGTCACTGATCTCCATAAACAGAAACACCCATTTCCTCGAACCTCTAATCATGTCAAATCTTCAAAAGGCTAAATACTGCTAGGAGCTGTCTCAACATGCTGTATGCTCCTGTGAGCCATCTGTTGTAAGCAGGGGTGGCTCAACCCATTACGCAAAGTAAGCATTTGCAGTATAGCTGATTTTGCCCAGGGGTGCTCTTGGGGGAAAATAGACCTTGACATATGTGAGCTGTAGTTACTTGAATGTATAGTTCACCTACAATCAAAGAGCATTCTGAACTCCACCAATGATGGAATTGAACCAAATATGGCACACACAACTCCCACAATGAACAGAAAATATGCATCAGTGATTGGTCTAGGGGTGGGCGCCAAGATACTGTTTGCTTACCGTTGAAAATTACCTAGGGCCACCTCTGGTTGTAAGCCCACACATTTTCATATTTTCTAATAAAAATGCTGATGCTAATGTAGTCATGAGACTATATGAGAACAAGAGAGAGTTTGCTGCATGTTGGGGGTAACTCTGGGGTATACTGAAGTTAAAATTATCAGAGAAAAAACATAATGTCTATTGAGCCCTTCTCTTGTAGTGTGTCTTCAAATTATTCTGATCCTAACTTTGAGTTCAAAGCCAGCCAAGGTCTGAGTGAACTTCCAACCAAATTTGTGTAGCTTGCTGTCGACCTTTGCAGCCTGAAAGACAGTTGCATTGGTCAAGTAGGAAATTTAGGTACCGCTTATACGGGGAGGCAAATTTAACTAATTTACGAGGCCATAAAAATCTCCAATAAGCATGCAAAGAATGAGGAAGTACTTCATCAGTGTTACAAACGGTCGGTGAAGGGACACCCTCAAGAAAAGCTGGAATGTTAAATTGCCTCTGTGTCTGTCTATATATGTTGTGTATCTATGGCATTGAATGTTTGCCATGTATATGTACATTGTAATCTGCCCTGAGTCCCCTGCAGAGTGAGAAGGGCGGAATATAAATACTGTAAATAAATAAACAAACAAACTGCTGTCTTCTTCAGTTTGTACAAGATATTTGTTCAGATCTTCATTTCCCCTATGTATGTTCTTTTTCCTATGTATCCTATGTATCCATGCTTGAGACCCAAGTTTGGGGAGAAGAGGCTTCTTCCATGTTCCCCCAGAGGGAGCCATACACTGTGGGAGGAGGCAAGAGATGACTTTCTAGGCTGTGTTACCCTGGTTGTGGTATACCTATTCTCTAGAACAGAAAGTAATAGGTATACCACCTTTTCAGAAAACAAATTCTCAGCCCCCCGCCCCCTGAAAATCTACCTCTTTTAAGTGAAAAAACAGAAAGATGCAGTAACATATTTACATTATTTTATGCATCTATAGTTCTGCTTACATCCTACAGCAGGAGTCCACAAACTTTTTAAACAGAGGGTCAGGTCATAGTCCCTCAAATTGCTGGAGGGCCGGATTATAATTTTTTTAAAAAATGGATGAATTCCTATGCACAGTGCACGTATCTTATTTGTAGTGCAAAAAACACTTTAGAACAATATAATAATTAAAATGAAGAACAATTTTAACAAATATAAACTTATTAGTATTTCATTGGGAAGTTTGGGCCTGCTTTTGGCTGATGAGATAGGATTGTTGTTGTTATGTGCTTTCAGGTCGTTTCAGACTTAGGTTGACCCTGAGTGAGGGCCGGGTAAATGACCTTGGAGGGCCGTATTCAGCCCCCGGGCCACGGTTTGAGGACCCCTGTCCTACGGCATGGTAAAGAACAATGTTATTATAACCAAGCTACTCGAGACATTAAATTAAATAATTATTTATTAAAATCAACCATAGTAACATTTCATTATACACAGAAAATTAAGAGAATGAAGGATAATATTAAAAATAATTTTAAATGAGAAGAATGAACCTGGTGCACTGCTATCGATTTATTTTTGTAACTTGAATTTAAACATTTAAATACTTATTTCACTTATAATAACTGCTTGTAAAGCAATACAAAACAATCCAAATTATAGTGTCTATTTATAGTATAGTATTGTAAACAAGCCATTACATGTGCATATTCCTACCAATGCCTGCTAGACCTCACGAGCTAACACTTGCTTGTTAAGACCTGTCAGCAGACTTGACCACTGATCAGTTATAACTTGCATTTGGCACACGTGTAGTGCCATTTCAACACCAAAGGAAAACAGCTTTTTTATTATTTTTAAAAAATTTTATTGGGAGTAAAGATGAGCTCCTAAGGAAAGGTGCAATTAAGAAAAGTAAAGGGGGAAAAAAGAAAGAATGCTAAAGTTTTTCTCGTTACATAAAAGAGTGGGAACAATGTATATGAGAGAAAAGTAGGAAATTGGAAAAGTAGTTGCAGCTATCCCCCTAAAAAAAAAAACCAGAAAATAAAAAAACTTCCAGGTTTCCCCAGGTTGAGCATTGCTTGAGTTCTCCTCAACCATATTAGGGTATTGTCATCAGATTCGCCTTGATAGTTCCATTGGGATTTGTTTATGTTTTAATAATATAGCTTCCTGAGTTTTTTTCTTTTATAAATTCTATAACTTTACTCCAATCGGTTCTATGGTGGTGAGTTGACATTTTTAAAGTAAGCATATCTATATTCATGGTGTCCATTATTTTTAGAGTCCATTGCTCTATTGAAGGGGTTTTCCCAGTTTTCCACAGCTTAGCTAAAAAGAATTCTTGCTGCTGCAATTAAATGAAAAAAGATTTTGTCCACATTTTTATCCATTGTGAAATCTGTAATCCCTAAAAGAAAGTATTCCGGTTTAAAATCAAATTTCAAATTTATGATTTGTTCAATTTTCTTATAGATTTGGTACCAGAATTTCTTAATTTTCTTGCATTTCCACCACATGTGGATAAAAGTACCCAAGTGGTCTTTGCATTTTCAACATTTTTCTTTTGGGGAAAACAGCTTTCTAAAATAGCCTTTGGAGACTCGTTTTTATCCAAATCGGCACATTATGATTTTAGACTGATTTAAACTGTTTTAATTGTTTTTAATAGTCCCGATTAGCTGAGCAAATTGTTTAATATGCTTTTGAACTGTTTACATTCTTTCTTTCTATTTTATTTGTTTTATATCCAGATTTCTCCTAATATACAATTGGCTAAATTTACTTTATTGTATGCTGCCCTAAAACTTTGTGATTTAGGGCTGGATATAAGTATTTAAATAAACAAACAAATAAACTTCATCCACCCACTTCTACTGCAAATGTGAATTTTATTTTAAATTTTTGAGTGGCTAGACACTTTACATTTCCTTTACGGCCTCCCACATAGCCATAGGTCTCCCTGGCCTTTCTAGTCACAAAACTATTACCCAGTGTATCACCATCTAAGTGGAATACAGTGGGCCCTTGGTACCTACAGGGGTTTACTTCCAAGTCCCCCCCCCCCCTACACACACACACACACACACACACCAATTTCAGTGTATGCTCAAATTCCATTGTATACAATAGTGGTGTAAATAGTGTTCCTTGTATAAATGGCAAAACCAAGATTTGCTGCTTGGATTTTCAAAAGACGGTTGAATCTGTAATTACAGAATCTGTGAATATGAAGAAACAACAGTACTGTGGTTGTTACCCACCTTGAGTCCTCTTGGGGAGAAAGGCGGGATGTAGTGAATCTTACTTAGTGGGCTGGAAAGGAAGCCTGGTTAACAGTAAGGCAATACTCCATTTTAAGAGTATATGGCAGGGAAGCAGCCATCTTGAGTGAGGATAGTTAGAAGAGGGGAGGAGTTTGGAGTCTCCTAGGATTGGCTAGAGCAGTTGGGAGGAGCCATGTCTTAGGAGGGAAAAGACTTCAGCTTCAGTGAGAGTTGAGAACTGGGAGCTGGTGTGTGAAGAAGGGTTTTTTGAATCTGGGTTTTCAGGGAGAGAGTGTCTGTGTTAGAGAGTGCTGTGAGCTGACAGGGAAAAGGTCAGACAGCAATCTGATTTCTTATGAGAGTTAGCACAAGAGATTAGCTCTCCAGGCTGGGTTAGTTAGCAGGAAGAACTCTAGGGAAGAGTTAGTTAATAACCCAGGGACTACCTAGGATAGGTTAGTCAGAAACTCATTACTATTTCTCTGAAGTAGAGCGAGGGTTTTTGTTACCAGCAGCTAGATCTGTTTGGTTAGTTCTGTCTGTAACTAAGTGAAGAAACTTATTCAAGCAACCATCAAGCTGAAGTACTTTTGTATCAAGTCACACTTTTTGTACCTCTCAAAAGTAGTTAGTTGTCTGTTCTTATAAATAAATCTTGTTCTATTTAACTTTCAAAAGAGTCTCTATTGTTCATCTTTCCATCATCAAGCCTTTGTGATAGTTCCTGTTACTACAGAAAAGCCTCAGCAAACAGTTGTTTGGGAGCCAGGGAAAGCAGTGTTGGCAGGAGTGGGAAAAGTTTACCTCAAATACTCATTTTAAAAATCCTAAAAATTACTTAGGTTGGTGGCAGCTTTAATTAAAAAAAAAGATTTAAGACAAGCAGTATCCTCTTCGCTATATCACATATACATCATCATCTCACTACCATATTGGAGGCACAGGGGTGGGATCTTTGAAGAAAGGAAAATCTGTTGGGAAGCTCCATCCTGCCCAGACTTAATACTAGTAAGTCTCCAGCCTCGCGTCACCGGTTGTGATATATTATACTGGTATCCAGTGGTGTGATATTATATATAATCCTCTACAGTGGTGTCCAGCTGTGGGATATATATTACATACTTTATTTAAAGGGGTGACAGGCGGCATGGTATTTTTCATATATTATACACACTTCATTATACTGGGCATAAATAAAGTTTATAATAATCAATAATACTTTATTTTCCTGCTTCCTTATTGTATGGCATTGTTCTTGTCTTCCTAGCTGTGCCTTTAATAGACAATATGTGTTGTTTTTGTAGGCGGAGAAGAAGAAGCAGATGAAGAGGCGGTGGAAAAGAAGGAATTCTACTTATCTCTACACTTAATGGGCCAGCTGTGAGAGCATTTCTTGAGAAACTCTACTACCACTAATACAACGGGGACATTTAAAAAATGTATATGATGGAGCCCCCGGTGGCGCAGTGGGTTAAAGCACTGAGCTGCTGAGCTTGTTGATCGAAAGGTCGCAGGTTCGATTCTGGGGAGCGGCGTGAGCTTCCGCTGTCAGCCCTAGCTTCTGCCAACCTAGCAGTTCAAAAACATGCAAAATGTGAGTAGATCAATAGGTACTGCTCCGGCGGGAAGGTAACGGCGCTCCATGCAGTCATGCCAGCCACATGACCTTGGAGGTGTCTACAGACAACGCTGGCTCTTCGGCTTAGAAATGGAGATGAGTGCCACACCCCAGAGTCAGACATGACTGGACTTAATGTCAGGGGACTACCTTTACCTTTACCCTTTTATATGATACAGCATGGGTTCAAAGGACCTAGACTCCTGATTAAACTTAAATATACAATGTTTGAAACTATCAGAGAGTGTTCCTTGGGCAAATTTAAGAAAATATCTGATTATATGTATCTGGGAGTTAGAAAGAAACAACCATCTCCTTCTTTGCCATTGCAGCATCCCCAATTAGGCATTTTGTCATACAGTGTAGTACAGCCATAAATTAATATATAGTGATGAATATGCATGATTTTTGCTTCATCTTGAAATATTTGATACACTTTTTTGCATTAAACTATTAAAAGTGGTGCCAGGTTGTATGGCACATCCCTAGGAACCTTTTACAAAAGCCAGTGAGTTATTTGGTTTATAAAAGACTCTGGCTAAGATCAAATGAAACATGTTCATCAGATTCCAGACTACTTAAATCTGTTTAGCATGGAAGAATGGAGAAAAAGAAACAGCCACAGAAAGACTGTCCAGTGAGGAATTAAATGAGAATTAGAATTATTGGCCTATACACTGATAGCACAGGAGATGAAGCTATTAGGTTGTGTAAAGGAAGGATTAGTGAGAACAAAGGTCACACAACCTTGAAGAACAGAGATATTCAGTACGGTATGCATAAAAGAGCCATTGTTTCTCTGTATGGGGCTTCAATAAGGTAAACTTTTGAATTTATTTTTTTAAATTCCAGCTGTATACATGAAAATAATCTTATTTGTTCTGCTATTCTGTGAGATTAAGAACACCCAACCTACATTATTAGTCATGAACATCCTACTGGGATGAAAGTTTTTCAATGGCAAGTGCATTTATTCACTTCCAGCTTTTCTGCCATATGGTATGTCCAAAGTTTATTTAAAAAATGAAAAATTTCATTGAAGCCACATCTCTTAAAACTTACACATAACCATTACAATATTACCAGAGACATCAATGCATCCTCGAAAACTTGCCTGTCTGAAGAGAACAATGGTTTCCAGCACTTTCAAAGTCAGGAATAGTAGGCTCAGATGCAGCAGGCATGCTTCATAGTGGTAAAGACAAGGAAAGGCCCTGCTCTCTCTGCTGTTATTACAGGCATGGCTCTTAAAGGCTGGCAGCAAGCCCATAGCTGTGTGTGTGTGTGTGGTGTGTTAGGGCCCCCCTCCCCAAATTTCAGTTTAAAAGCCTTAAATTTGCTGTCTTGGCTGTTGCTCGCCTGCTCTTTTTCTTTTGCCCAAGCTTCCCCCAACTCGCTCACCACCACCACCACTTTTTCTGGCTACAGGCCTGGATGGTAGGGAGCAGGAAGATCATAAGGAGAATAGGCACACTTCCAGCTGTCCTCTTACCCAACTCATTAATTCCAGCAGGTTTGAGCAGGAATGGTTTCTATTAGATTACTAGCAATCCCCTGCCATGCATTGCTGTGGTCCAGTCTGGTGATCTGGAAAATAAAGTAATGAGTAAGTGTTGGTTTCTAATCTATGTAATGCCTTTATGCTTGTGGGTAAACAGTATTTCTTGCTGTTTCTTTGCCAGTGTAGATGTGGAGATTGTCTGATTTGCCTACGCTGGAACATGCAACATATCATTGTCCTTCTTTAGGGGCCCCTTTCAAATCTTTGATACTGCATCTGTCATATACATATATGTGTGTGTGTGAATGGCTGGATGGTCCTTTGTCAGGAGGGCTTTGATTATGTTTTCTTGTACTGGTGAAGGGAGTTGGACTGGATGGCCTTAAGGCAGCCTTTCTCAACCTGGGAAGTCAAGACCCTGAGGGGGGGGGGTCACCAGGGGGGTGTCAGAAGGGTCACCAAAGACCACCAGAAATCACAGTATTTTCTGTTGGTCATGGAGATTCTGTGTGGGATGTTGGCCTAATTCCATCGTTGGTCGGGTTTGGAATGCTCCTTGATTGTAGGTGAACAATAAATCCCAGTAACTACAACTCCCAAATGTCAAGGTCTATTTCCCCCAAAACTCCCATCTGTTTTTATATTTGGGCATACTGAGTATTCATGCCAAGTTTGGTGAACTACAACTCCAAAACTCAAGGTCAATGCCCACCAAACCCTTCTAGTGTTTTCTGTGGTGAGTGGAGTCCTGTGTGCCAAGTTTGGTTCAATTCCATCGTTGGTGAAGTTCAGAATGCTCTTTGATTGGAGGGGAACTATAAATCCCAGCAACTACAACTCCCAAATGACAAAATCTCCCCCCGCTCAGGGGTCCTGATGATGGCGAAAGCATGAGGCAGGCGAGGGGGCTTTGCACGAGGCCAGGCCTATTGCCGAGATCCCCTTACCCTCCTCGGGCCCTCGCCGGATGGCAAAAGTGCGAGGCAGGCAAGGGGACTTTGCGCGAGACCAGGCGTCGCGCGAAGGAGCCCTCGCCTGGCCCTTACCCTTGGGACGAGGCCAACGGAGGTGGCCTCGCGACCCCTCCGAAATGGCCAGGTGACCCCCCTGGGGGTCACAGCCCCCAGGCTGAGAACAGCTGCATTAGGTAATCATACCTCTTCAGCTCTCCCTCTCAACACTGGGATGCTACAGGGATATGTGTTGAGTCCTCTGCTTTACATATATGATTGTACCCCCCCCCCATACACCATAGGAATATCATTACCAAATTCACAGGTGATGCAACCATGGTGTGGCTTACCTCTGAAGGGGATGAGTCTACCTATCGGGATGAGGTGAATCATCTGCTTTCATGGTGCAGGGGCAATAATATGGTTCTTAACATCAATAAGACCAAGGAGCTCATAGTGGACTACAGAAAGAGCGGATCAGAAATCCAGCCCTTGGTCAAACATGGGGACCATGTGAAGCAGGTGGCCAGTTTTAAGTTCCTGGGAGTTCAGGAGGATCTGACCTGGGGCACCCATATGGCAGTGTTGGTTTAGAGGGCCCAGCAGAGACCAGAGACTTCTAAGGTACCAACAACCGAATGAAAAACTGCTAGTGACTTTTTACCAGGTGATATCGAGCTCTTTTGGGGGGTCTTCCCTGCAGGGGAGATCCCTGAGGACCGCGAAGTGGGTCCTTGGCCTTGGTGAGCAGCCAGCAAATGCCAATCCAAAAAGACGCGAAAGTGTTAAAAATCAATCTCACCAGGCTGAAGAGGTATCAGAGACCGAGGCGTTTATTCTGCGATTCAGCTGAAAAGGATGCGTTACAGGGATAATTCCACCATAAGCATACAGTACAGTGATTTTCAGGCATATTTATACAAGTAAAACAAAGAAAACCTGGTTTGAAACTCCCGCCCGCCTTCTGTCAGTTTCCTCCGTCCTGATTGGCTGGCCCTGGAACAGCTGGGAGGAGGCTTGGCCGCTTGTCCCGCCTCCCCTCCAATCGCCGGGCGCTGTCGCCTCCAGGGGGCCAATCAGAGCCCTTAGAGCGCCTCCGAAGATTGTCCAATCAGCGGCCAGGAGGCGGGACGTGGTTTGACAGCTCAGAGGAGGCGGAACCAGGCGTTCCGCCTCCTCTGAGCTGTCAAACCACGTCCCGCCTCCTGGCGTCCGCCAGCTGATTGAAAGTCCTTGTTCTTACACGGCAGGGTGGCAGACGGGAGAAACAAAGGATTTCCTGATTTCTGATTGCAGATGTGTATAGACATGAAAAGGGGCTATTGGTGGTATTTGGATCTCAAACTCTGCAGACAAGGAGATCCTTAATCACAAAGGAGCTTACACAAATACCATGATTGATTTAATCAGTCCATTTTCCGGGTTTCGGTTGACCCATCTCTGGCTTATTTGTCTGACTCTGAAAACAAACCTTGAGATAATTGTCAACCCTGATCCATGCAAAATGTCAATATGACTGGGGTTATTCTGAGGAGATTGGATTTCCTCAGCTGTAACCTCAGGCCACATCCTTTCTTAGTAGGGAAAAGTTCAGAGGGGAAAAGTAGGGAAAAGGGCAAAGGTACATCTCACAGATTTCATATTATACACATCATATACATTCTTCATAAATCTTCATAAGTTTTATAGATTTCATAAAGGGACCCCCATCCCATCCCAGCAAAGTTTATTAGAGGCAGTAACAATTGATAAAAGCAATTCATCAGAGTTTTGAGGTATGATCTTCTTGGCAAGGGCGCACGCACAGGCGGAGACTATTCTCTCCAAGAGGCCTGGTTCAGAGTCCGTGGAGGAAGTTCATGACGATAGGACATCAAGTCAATCAGTGAGGGCAAAGAGGTCCGCAAGGAATTCACAAATGGTGGAGAGTGGGGCAATGTCCTTTGGGAAACTACATTTCCCCGATCAGGGGCCAGGGTCCAGTGCACAAGCCAGAGAATTCACAGGGAGGAAACAGGGACCCAGTTATGTGTGCTGGGTCAGGAAGCAACAGAATCCATTGTCCGGCCCTTGGCGAACTACAAATACTTGGGGGGGGAAGATGCTCCGCATCACAGGGTGCTATAGAGAGTCTCCTAACCTACTGCATCTATGTATGGTTTGGTAACTTCAGTAGCAGAAGGCGCTCCAAAGGGTCAGCACTTTTGCACAGGGAATTATTGGTTGCCCTATCCCCTCTTTGGAAGAACTTTATAGGTCCTGCAGCCTTAAGAAAGCTCAGAACATTCTTGGGAATCCATCTTACCCAGCATATACTTTTTTAAAAATTATTGCCATCTGGCGGACTGTACAGGTTGACAAAGATAGACTGAGAGACAACTTTTATCCTAGAGCTGTAACTATATTGAACTCCATGGCTTTGCTTTGATGTGACACTGGGGGCTGTGCGGTGGTGGTGGGAGTGCAGAGGAATGGGTGTGTTGTTTTGTGATGTGTGCTGGTAAAAGTATTTAATTGCATTGTACAATGTACAATGACAATAAAGTTACTCTATTTTGCGCTAGTTTCTCTTTGCTCACCACCAGGCACTGGGCACCCTATACGGTTCCGGCCCAGTGTATCTGTCCGAACAGATCCCCCTCTACGTCCCACCTCGGAGTCTAAGATATTCTGGGGAGGCCCTGCTCTCGACCCCTCCTCTATCACAAGGGAGTTTGGCGGGGACGAGGAGCAGGGCCTTCTCGGTGGTGGCCTCTCACCTGTGGAACTCACTCCCCGGGAGATTAGATCGGCGAATTCCCTTTTTTCTTTTAGAAAAAAATTGAAGACCTGGATGTGGGACTGAGCATTTGGACATTCTGGCAGCTAAAAAAGACCTTGATGATGAGCAGGAATTGACGAAACAGAATGGATTTACAGAACTCTGAGCGCTGAGCATAGGATTAGTTTACTATTGTGTTAGTGTATTGTTATGTACTGATGATTTTAATTTGTTAACTGTTTAAGTGCTGTTATGTATGTATGTATATTTGATATAGGCATCGAATTGTGCCTTCCTTTGTAAGCCGCCCTGAGTCCCCCCTCGGGGGCGAGAAGGGCGGGGTAAAAGTAACTGAAATAAATAAATAATAAATAAATTAACCATGATCAATTGAAGGCAAAATATGCTGGCATTTGACTGGTATTTTTATCATTTTCTGATTTGGTTCCAGCAGCAGCTGCCATCTGATTCTTGCCTCTTTTTTTGTTACTGTCCATTCTCTCAAAGAGGAAATTACAGCCTCTGGATTTAGCTGGATATGCCCTGTATGCAAATACTGTAAACTAAGAGTGCAATATATTCCCACCCACATGTGATCAGATAAACGTGTGCAGCAACTCACCCACAGCCTCAGACCTCAACAACTGCAACTTATTCAACATTTATTTATTTATTATTTCGGACATTTGTATCCCGTCCTATTTCGACTTCCATAGAGGGACTCAGGGTGGCTAACAAAATGGCACCCCATGGTGCCCACGACCAAAAACATAAATATGCAATTTAAATAACAATAGAACAATAGAACAATATAAAACAGTATAAAGCATTCAACAATCAACCGTTGCCAGTTTAAGTCATCATCGTCCAAGGGGCAGTCAGTCAGTTCTGTAACATAACAGCCAAGCCATGTTCTGGACATTTCCTGTGGTGAATGACAAATTCAAGCAACTTTCAAGAACATAGCTTCATCCAAGTTCACCGTTGGCAGCAAACGTTCTCCCTGTTTAGACCTCTGAAATGCATGCTGTTGGAACATCTTAAAGTGTTCCTAAAGTGTTCTTGCCCTGATTCAATCCTTTCTCTTTGCTCACCATTTTTGTTTTCCTGCAGCAACCTCTCTCCTGCATACATTTCTCCTCCCTCTCCTTTAATCTCATTGTGCTGCCTGGCTAGCTATTGTATCAAGTCTCCCTGGTTGCAGGAACCACTACTACAGAATGTGTGTACTGAAGCCCAGCAGTGTGCCTTGCATCCCAAGCCTGCATGACCATCCCACCACCCTTAATGTTCAATGCACACATAAACACACAGATACTCTTGGGACTCCTTAGCTGTGTTCTCAAGTATATTCTCACACTTGTTTTAGCATTAGTTATGAATGAGATCACTGATAAAAAAAATCCAACAGAGCAATATATCATTAATGACACACACACACACACACACACACAGAAAAAAGTAGGAAACAGGATTGTATAATACAGAAAGCAGAGCAGTCTGTTTATGTGGTCTGCTTAAATTAGACTATAATACGAGTTGATTCAGTGTATATATAGACTGCAAATGTTGATGTGAAACCCCTAAACAGCAATGCTGTGGCAGACATATAGAGATGTATTCTATGTGACAGTGGATGGCAGGTGCCAGCAGGCATTCAAATGCAAATATGAAATCACTTTACTTCATCTGACATCAAAGTTCAAACTTTCTTAGGGGTTCAAATAGATGACAATTAAGCCATGTCTAGAGATGCTTGCCAGCTTTTCCCTTCTGATCAGGCATGTAGCCGGGGGGGGGGGGGGGGGGGTTCTTGAGGGGCTTCAGCCCCCCTGAAATTCTCATGGTGGTCCGCGAAAAGGCCTTACTGGTACATTATTTAAACTGTTATGTTTATTCATATCATGATCTGATCACCATGCTCAATATATCCCATATGCATGGGGGTATAGGGGTAACGATACAAAAGGTTTGCTAGGGTATATCCTCAGCCCCCCCCCCTTGAATCAAACTCACCCCCCCCCCCCCGAATCAAACTCAGCTCCCCCCAAATCAGAATCCTGGCTACGGGCCTGCTTCTGATGTTTCAATGTTGTCAGTTCAAAACTTCACTCTATTTTCAATTGACCAGTAGCATCTAAAGCTGGAGTGCTGTAACAATAGTCTATTCACACGTCATATCAAGTAATGGTTTGCAAACCAGAGTGAAATCATTTTTGTTTTTAAAAAGCAATCATTATTCTAGCCCAGGTGATCCCCTAATTCAGACAGCTATACACATAATTAAGTTTCTTTACTTGTGAAGCACAACAAAAAACCACAAACATTTTCTTAACCAAATGGGCACAATGCTGAATCATATAAACGCTACAAAGCTTTCCTCTGTTTTCATTTATATGTCATTTGCTTAAAATATATTTTCTTTAGCAATTTCCTGTTCTAGATTATGTATGAATAATAATAATAATAATAATAATAATAATAATACTAATAATAATAAATGCAACAAAGCCTTTCATGGGCAGTTCCTTGAGAAGATTGAAGGAAAAGTTGACAAGGAGAAGACCTAGCCATGGCTCATGAATGGAACCCTGAAGAAGGAGACAGAAGGCCCGATTCTTGCAGCCCAGGAGCAAGCCATCAGAACCAATGCAATTAAGGCCAGGATTGAAAAATCAGCTGATAACCCAAAATGCAGACTGTGCAAGGAAGCTGATGAAACCATGGATTATATCCTCAGCTGTTGCAAGAAAATCGCACAGACGGACTACAAACAAAGACACAACTCTGTGGCCCAGATGATTCACTGGAACTTATGTCACAAGTACCATCTCCCAGCAGTAAAGAATTGGTGGGATCATAAACCCACAAAGGTCGTGGAAAATGAACGTGCAAAAATACTGTGGGACTTTCAAATCCAGACTGACAAAGTTTTGGAACACAATACACCAGACATCATGATTGTGGAAAAGAAAAGTCTGGATTATTGATGTCGCCATACCAGGTGACAGTCGCATTGAGGAAAAACAACAGGAAAAACTCAGCCGCTATCAAGACCTCAAAATCGAACTGCAAAGGCTCTGGCATAAACCAGTACAGGTGGTCCCAGTGGTCATTGGCGCACTGCGTGCCGTGCCAAAAGATCTCAGCCGGCATTTGGAAACAATAAACATTGAGAAAATCACAATCTGTCAACTGCAAAAGGCCACCTTACTTGGATCTGCGTGCATCATTCTAAAATACATCACACAGTCCTAGACGCTTGGGGAGTGTTCGACTTGTGATTTTGTGATACGAAATCCAGCATATAGTTCTTGTTTGCTGTGACATACTGTGCTTTTGTGTCAATAATAATAATAAACAGAATTCTGTTCCCTGGGGTGTTGGAAAAGGTCCCACTAGTAGGATAGCACTGCCTTTCTTTCTCATTCCAACTTTCCTGTCACGGCAAACTCTTTCTCCCATTCAGGACTTCTTCACATTGATGAGGTCCAGTGTTTCGATTTGCCAGCCTCTGTGGCAAACCAGGGGGCAATGCGGCACTCCTGGTGCTCCACATCCTGCCTCGCGGCCAGCTGATACTTCCTCATCACTTGTGGGGAAGAGGTGCCACATGGATTCCCCCGCAGTAGTCCCGTTCCAAATAAACACAGGGAGACTCCTGTGTTGACAGCACAGCGTCCTAGGAGCCTTGCCGGAAGTGAGACTACATGGTGTGGGGTTCTGTGGATCAACAGGGACAGAAGCATCCTGAATTTCCATCGTGTCCCTGATCCTTTTGTCTCAGGAGATCTTTAATCAAAGTGACGGACTCACTGGGTGTGGCGAAGTAGATTACCGGAACTCCCACAGCTCAGGTGGTCTCCTCTCCTACCTTCCCCACATGCACTGCTTTCCCACAGTACCAGTTATCAGTCTCCAGGATCCCCATAATGAAGCATGGAGCAACTGGCTGCTTTTCTAATGTGGGATTTTTTGCACGGATCTCTGGAATGCTAGTGAGATCAATCCCTTGGGGGAAAGTATCAAGTGGATGACTCTAACAAGAAAAGAATGACTGGCATTTTTCAGATTACAGGCAGTCCCCTTCCTCAGCTCTGTGGAAGGAGGACACTAGACCTATTTCAGGATGTCACTAAAAGCCTCTCCTCTAAAATAACCCATAAGGCCAAAGTCTGACAAAAATCAATTCGTCTCCCTAGAGGGCATTTTCAACCAGGATACATATGGCTTGCAGACTGCCCTTTTCCAATCTCTGCTCTAAGACAGCGTTTCTAAACCTGGGGGTCGGGACCCCTGGGGGGGGGGGTCACAAAGGGATTTCAGAGGGGTCGCCAAAGACCACTAGAAAACATATATTGCTGATGGTCTTAGGAACCCCTTTGGCAGAGAAGCTGAAGATCTCTCCACCTGTCCTTCTCTTCCTTTTTGGAAACAGGCGGTGAATCTTCCCACAAAAATGCCCTCCTTCATTATGATTCTCAGTCAAGGGGAGGGCTGTTTCTGAGACTTCAAGTGGGGAGAGTAGTGCAGGCATGCTCGGCGCACGGCAGCATGGTGCATATATGTGGGAGAGGGAGAACATGTGAGGCTAGAAGGAGGCCCGTGCCAGAGAATCCCTTCAAGGCACGTTTGGCCCAATTCTATCGGGATTCAGAATGCTCTTTGATTGTAGGTGAACTATAAATCCCAGATGCTTTTGGAGGAAACCCCCAAAAGCATCTAGTCCAACCTTCTTCAGCAGGAATGCACCATCAAAGCACCCCTGGATGGCCGCCTAGCCTCCCTTTAAAAAACCTCCAGAGATGTTGAATCACTACAAAAGAAGAGCGCTGGTGCTACTCAAGTGTATGTACTGTCATAACTTTTATAATTTGCACAATTTATTGATTTGGTTGCAATGATTGCCACTAAAATGGATACATTTCTAATTAAGAAAAGAAAATACGTTGACAATAGTGTTTTGATGAAAGACAGGGAGCTACTGTAGAGGAAACTACACAAGAAACCTCATTTATACAGTAACGATTACATTAATCTTATATTGTTGTTGTTGTTCATTTGTTCAATCGAGCTCTTTGTCGGCCGTCACCACCCCCAGCTTCTTCAAGGTCAATCCAGTCACTTCAAGGATCCCATCCATCCATCTTGCCCTTGGTCGGCCTCTCTTCCTTTTTCCTTCCATTTTCCCCATCATAATTGCCTTCTCTAAGCTTTCCTTTCTTCACATGATGTGGCCAAAGTACTTCATCTTTGTCTCTAATATCCTTCTCTCCAATGAGCAGTCGGGCTTTATTGTCTGAAGTATGGAGTGGTTGGATCTTCTCGCGGTCCAAGGCACTCTCAGAACTTTCCTCCAACACCACAGTTCAAAAGCATCTATCTTCCTTCGCTCAGCCTTCCCTATGGTCCAGCTCTCACATCCATAAGTGACTATGGGGAATACCATTGCAATGGAATACCATTGCATCACATTGCCAGTGTGATCTTATATATATTGTATGAAACTCTTATAAGAGGTTGGCTTAACATTACTGTGTTGCAAAAGGATGTATAAGAGCATGTCACCAACATGAAAAGTTTGGAAAGCTCTGGGTTAGATGATCCATCATCTTTCCGAAGCCACTATCAAAAGTTGTGCTTCATGTGATGCTTAGCCCTGTATTTCTTTATGTTTCAGTTGCAACAACAAATGGAAGATTTGCAATTCTTCAGGAACCTATCCTATGTATTTTTTTCCTCTTCTGTCACATTATGTGTCAGTTTAGGCAAGTTCCAGTCTATCTACCAATAATTATTTATTTGTTGTTGAGTGTCTTCAAGTTGTTTCCAGCTTATGGTCTAGATCTAAGGAAGTAATGCTACCCCTCTATTCTGCTTTGGTTAGACCACATCTGGAATATTGTGTCCAATTCTGGGCACCACAATTCAAGAGAGATATTGACAATCTGGAATGTGTCCAGAGGAGGGCGACTAAAATGATCAAGGGTCTGGAGAACAAGCCCTATGAGGAGCGGCTTAGGGAACTGGGCATGTTTAGCCTGAAGAAGAGAAGGCTGAGAGGAGATATGATAGCCATGTATAAATATGTGAGAGGAAGCCACAGGGAGGAGGGAGCAAGCTTGTTTTCTGCTTCCTTGGAGACTAGGACGCGGAACAATGGCTTCAAACTACAAGAGAGGAGATTCCATCTGAACATGAGGAAGAACTTCCTGACTGTGAGAGCCGTTCAGCAGTGGAACTCTCTGCCCCGGAGTGTGGTGGAGGCTCCTTCTTTGGAAGCTTTTAAGCAGAGGCTGGATGGCCATTTATCAGGGGTGATTTGAATGCAATATTCCTGCTTCTTGGCAGGGGGTTGGACTGGATGGCCCATGAGGTCTCTTCCAACTCTTTGATTCTATGATTCTATGATTCTATGGTGCGGTTTTGTTGACTAGATTTGTTCAGAAGGGATTAGCCTTCACCTTTTCTGAGCTGAGAGAATGTGACTTGCTTAAGACCATCCAGTGCATTTCCATGGCCAGGCAGTGGTTTGACCCAAGGTCTCCAGAGTCATAGTCCAATGCTCAAATCACAACACCACTCTGGCTTTCTGTATTGATTGATATGTCATTTTTATCTTGGTCTACAATTCTGGCCACAACAATTCTAGTAACACAAATGATATATGCGGAATTCTTTCTGGATGCTGATGTGCAAATCCATCTATGTAACACAAGGGGTTAAACAACTTTTCACATCATGTCATTTATTTACATATTTGTTTAGCCAGAATTTGATTTATTGTTCTCCAGAGGGAAGTAGAATAAGAAAAACAGCCATGTGAGAAAGGGAGGAGTGCCCTTCACTAACTAACCCCGGCTTCCCATCCTGATTTTAGCTTCCCACAGCTGTGATGAGTTGAAGTGAATTGTTGCATTGCACAGAAAACATTGGGTTGTGTGTAGCTTGACCTTTATAGAAAGAGTCCCAACATCTGGGAGAATATTTTTGACATAAGAATGTATTACAAGAGCCAAACTTGAGCTTGTGCTGTAACTAAATTGTGTACCTATTATGGGTGTCCATGGGAAGTTATACTGCATTATACTCTTGAAACAAATCAAGTGGCACTACATTTTGCAATCTCTATTTACAATGTATTATTCTCAGGGAAATGAAAATTGGGTTGGAGGTGATGTACGATTCAACCATCCACAACTTGAAAATGTATTAAAAATCCAATATATATATTTAATCCAAGAAAATGGTTTTGCCATTATATACGAGACTCTATTTTACTATGTCATTGTATTTAATGGGACAAATTTTGGTATCAATGGGGGTTCTGGAACCAAACCACAGAGGATAGCAAGGACCACAAAAATGCTATTATTCCCCAAACGTCTATCAGAAACCCTCAAATCAAATTGTAAGACATGATCATCTTGAATTGATCCTTGGAGAGTTCCCCATATGAATCCAACTTTTCAGAGACTCCAATGAATTCTTGGGAACTGGTCTTTTTATGTCTGAAAACAGTACTGGAATACTAAAAGTGTTGTCCCTCAGCTTGATTAAAGGGAACACAGAATATATATATATATATATATATATATATATATATATATATATATATAATTTCATCGATTCTAAGGTCACTTTCCCCAGAATTAGGGGCTCTAAAATGATGTGCATCTTACTATTGACTGCCTTAAATATGCAAGTTTGGGGTTTTTAATTTGCTTACCTGTGAGAGAGGAGGAGAAAGAAGGTCCCTAACGGCTTTTTGTTTTGCTTTGATAAAAAAATGTCTTACTTCCGAGAGAGAAGAGGAAGAGCTGCAGTCCTAACAGTCCTCTCAGCCTCCACCAATTTGTCCTCAGTCAGAAGGCTGTATACTAGATTGGCTGAGCTAAGAGCTGCTTCCTCTTTCCCCTGCCACCCCTATGGGCCCATAGAGCTAATAAAAAGGCTTATGCAGACACAATTTCTGAGTTGAAACAACGATGAAATGAAAAACATGATGCTGCTCACCCCAGCAAGTTATTTATCAAAGTTAGACATTTCCAAATTTAGAAGATCCTTCACCCTGGCCAGATTTAATGTGTTGCCATCAACTTTACTGCAGGGTAAGTTTACAGGTATCCCATACCAGGAATGAGTATGCCTATGCAGTATGGAGAAAGTAGGAACTGCCAGGCATGCCCTTCTATGCTATGATTTTAAGAGATATTTGAGCTGTTTTTATTACTCCCATCGTACATAGATAGGGAACCATTGATTATTACACTTAGGGTGGCTAAGTTTTGTGCTGCTGCTATAAAAACAAGAAGCCAGATTGTGAATGGTGGTAGATGACTTTAAAGGATAATGTGGAAACCTACCTGTTTTAGTCTCTAGACCCGCAGATTTGGAAATCAGAAGACACTTACTTCTTGGGAGGAGAGCAATGACCAATCTCGATAAAATAGTGAAGAGTAGAGACATCACACTGGCAACAAAGATCCGCATAGTCAAAGCAATGGTATTCCCTGTAGTAACCCACGGATGTGAGAGCTGGACCATAGGGAAGGCCGAGCGAAGGAAGACAGATGCTTTTGAACTGTGGTGCTGGAGGAAAGTTCTGAGAGTGCCTTGGATTGTGAGAAGATCCAACCAATCCATAGTTCAGGAAATAAAGCCTGACTGCTCATTGGAGGGAAGAACAGTAGAGGCCTAGTAGTTTGGCCACATCATGAGAAAGGAAAGCTTAGAAAAGACAATTATGCTGGGGAAAATGGAAGGAAAAAGGAAGAGGGGCTGACCAAGGGCAAGATGGATGTATGACATCCTTGAAGTGACTGGATTGACCTTGAAGGAGCTGGGGGTGGTGACGGCTGACAGGGAGCTCTGGCGTGGGCTGGTCCATGAGGTCACAAAGAGTCGGAAATGACTGAACGAATGAACAAAAAACAACGCCCGCAGATTTTATATGAGCCAATCCAGACAACTCCGTGTTGGGCTTTATGCTTTCAGTGTTTTGAATCACCGATCTTAATTGTTAATGCATTTCTTAAATTAAAAAAAACCCCACCAAACTCTGATTTTAATGTTGTAATGCTTTGTTCTCCTAGTCTGAGGCCATCATAATAAAAGGAAAACAAGGTATTGTGCCTGCAGAGGAAATTCTAAAAAAAAATAAAATTGAAAGGAAATTATTTTTTCAAAAATTGAAGCTTCAAGGGGTTTGAAATACATTATATACAAAGTGGAGATAGTGTGTCGGTACGGCTGTACCAGGAGCTCCAACTTCCTTTTCTTTCTTTGAGTATTTGCATGTATTCCAAAGTTCCATGCATTTTGCAATAAGGTGGCTTCCCTTGGTTTGCAGCCACCTGCCTCTCATCATTAGGTTTTTTAGTTCCACCCCTTTCCCCAGGGTTCAGGAAGGAAAGGGAGCCATTTTGGCACAGTCTTACAGTTGAAAGCTTATCTACAGGACGTGAATCAGCTCCACCTGTAGAGAAGCTTCGTTTCTTACGAAATTCCGGGGGGAAACAGTTCCAAAGGACTCCAGCTGGAGAATCTACAAAGCCTGGACGCAAGAAGCAGTTTGGAGCTGGGAGTAGAGTTTAGAAACCAGCAAAGTTTAGAAAGTAGATTGCCCAAGGAGGGGTTAAAAAGGGTTTTCCTCTTAAAGAAAAGAAACAGTTCACAAAGCCAGTTGCCTGTCCCTTGTGGACAAGATTAAGAAAGCCACGAGTTGATTCAAAGCCTTGAAGTATTTGTTTGATCTGTTGAAGACCTGAGAGGTATTTGATTGTTTTATTGAAAACCTAAGCAATAATAAAGGACTTTGTTAAACTTTTCAAGCTTCTAAAGACTTTGTATAGGAAAATCCTTAGGGCCTCTCAGCTGAGGCACCCCGGCTTCCCGCTGGGCACAAAGACCATGTCCTGTTCAAAAGCTAATTGCTATAGGCCCAGCACATGACAGCACAGATAGTAATTACAGAAAAGACATTTAATGTCAGGAATATAGGGACATTTATACAAAGTAAGAACACAGAATCTGTCATTTAAAAAAAACAACTCTGGATGGACTCAAAATTATGTCATTCTACACAATTGGCTTGGGTTCTGTGACAAAACAGTATAAGTAAACTATATAAAGTCAAAATTCTAGTATCATCTTCATTCAGGAGAGCAAATAAAGCAAAGATATTTTGATGTTTCTGTTGCGTTGCAGCAGTTTCAAAGAGGATTGCACTTTTCTGACAGCGACATGGAACGTTCATTTTCAGAGGAAGTGCCCTAAAGACATAAGATCCTGTCTGATCTTGGAAGCGAAGCAGGTACTTGGATGGGAGACTGTTAATCTATACCAGGGGCTATTTCAGAGGCAGAAACTGGCAAAACCACCTCTGCTTTGCCTAAGAAAACCTTATAAAATTCATGAGATTGTCATGATAATAGGCAACTTGAAGACACATATGCTCACACCTCTTGGGACTACCAAATGTTGCCAGCATATAGTAGAACAGTGGTTCTCAACCTGTGGGTCCCCAGGTGTTTTGGCCTACAAATCCCAAAAATCCTAGCCAATTTACCAGCTGTTAGGATTTCTAGGAGATGAAGGCCAAAACATCTGGGGACCCAAAGATTGAGAACCACTGTAGTAGAAAGTCTTCACTTTCTTCCCTTCTCTTCCTAAATACCTGGCTACGTGCTGTTGGAAATTAAATGTTAGGTTAAGATGAATTACAGTCTCATTCAGCAAGGCAGTTCTTATATTTTTAGTATATTTGCTTTTCAATACATTTAGGAAATATTAGACACTGTCAAAAAGACACAATGATAATATAGTTCCAATAAATTATTTTATTGTTGTTTTTTTCTCTGTGTCTCTCCGATAATCTACAATATTATTAAATATGTACTTCTTGATCTTACACATTCAAGCCACATTTAATTGTTTAATGATCCCTGCACCTAGTCTGGTGTTTTAACATTTTAAATATGTTTTTAAAATCAAAATAAGCATTTAATAATATAACAAAGAAAACAGGAGACCTTGGAAATTATAACAAAATAATCAAAAAGCACCAGCTTTTCATGGAATCAAGTTTTAAGGCACATTATTACAAATACTGTACATATATAGTATTCTTCCTGCATAAAATTCTGATTTGCATTTTCACCAGTGAGAAAAGTCATTTTAACAAACACTTTGCATTTCACATGCGGTTGTGCGTTTGTGTGTGCATGCACACTCTTGAGCAAATAGGCACCTGTGTCATAGACTCAACAGGTTAAAAGTACAAAATAGCAAAATGTACAGAAATATATAATTTAATGCATTCTCCTTACACAAACTGAAGACAATGTTTCCAAACTAAATAAAAGTAAATTATCCATAAGCTTGAATACAGCTGACCCTCCATATTTACAGGTGTAACTTTAGTGATATCATTATTCACAGATTTATATATTTTCTGTAGGAATAACTAGGTCCCCTAATGTAATTCTGTGGTTAACTTCCACCATAGAGTTGAGTTGGAGGACTGAGAGATTCCTAAAGATAACTCTATAGGCATGTCTAGGGCCTCATCATTATTTTATGATCAATTTCTAGCAGATATTAACCACAGAACTATACTGGAACATCTAGCGATTCCTAGACAGGTACTCTCTGATTAAAAATAGTTGTTTTTCCATGTTTGTAGTGGTCCTGCACCCCTAACCCTGGGAATGTGAAGAGCTGACCAAATTCTCACTTTTTCTGTGTCCTTATTCATGACAGTAAATAATGATGATTATTACCTTATAAGCTTTTATTCAAATCCACTCAGGCAGGATCTACACTGACTTGTAATCCAGTTTCTGAGTCCAGATTGTCTGATTTGAACTGGATTATACGAGACTACACTGCTGTATAATCTGTTCAAAGCAGATAATCTGAATTCACAAACTGGATAATATGGGAAAGTACATGAGACCTCACTCCAGCAAAGGTTTTGCTGCAAACACCTACCAAAGCAGTCCAAATTGAGCACCCAAGTGCTGGAGCCCCCTGGCGCAGTGGGTTAAATTTCTGTGCCGGCAGGACTGAAGACCGACAGGTCACAGGTTCGAATTTGGGGAGAGGTGGATGAGCTCCCTCTAGCAGCTCCAGCTCCTCATACGGGGACATGAGAAGCCTCCCACAAGGATGATAAAAACATCAAAAATCATCCGGGCATTCCCTGGGCAATGACCTTGCAGACGGCCAATTCTCTCACAGCAGAAGCGACTTGCAGTTTCTCAAATTGCTCCTGACATGACAAAAAAAAAAGACCAAAAAAACCCGTTGAGTGCTAGCAATTTCAATGGATCTGATAAGAATGTGCTCATATTTCCTCAGTGAACCCAGTGGGGCTTCAATATCACAGATCTATACATTTTTATTCAGAAACAAATCTTTTTGAACTCAATGGACATATTTCCAGGATGCTGCCGTCAGAAATTATTACCATTCACTTGCTTCACAAAGTTTTGGACCTAATTTTGATGGTCCCAAACTTTGTATTGGTTCACACCTGTAGACTTTGTTCTTCACGAATCTTTCATCTTTTATGAATTCAACAGCAACTTATAACCAATTTTCGTAGGGATAAAGATCAGATAAAATTGCATCCTAGAAATCTCTTTACAAACACAAAAATTTGCTACAAAAATTGAAAAAATCATATATTTACAGTTCAGTCCTTCAACAGTCATACTTCATAGTGCACACTTCTATCCTAATCCAGACAAGCAAATACCTGCTTTAATGTCATGTCTGCATAAAGTAAAAGCAAACTCTAGAGAAATAACAGGCATACACTTTTCCACTTGCAGACCCTTTCAGGCAAAGAAATGTTTATATGACCCTAGGGATATAGGTATACTAAATAGGTATAGAAACAGATATTTACTGATAATAAACCAACATTTGCAAGGGTGATTTTTCCTTTTTATAAAATACTATCTGTCCCCTGCTGTGGCCCATATGGGGGTTCTGTGCCCAATTCTATCGTTGGTGGGGTTCAGGATGCTCTGTGATTGTAGGTGAACTATAAATTCCAGCAACTACAACTCCCAAATGTTAAGATTTTATTTTCCCCAAACTCCATCAGTGTTCACATTTGGGCATATTGAGTATTCGTGTAGAATTTGGTCCAGATCCATCATTGTAGGTGATGGATTGTAGGTGAACTATAAATCCCAGCAGCTACAACTCCCAAATGACAAAATCATTTTTTTTGAGTGAAGGACATACATTGGGTTTTTAGGTGTCTTGTGTCCAAATTTGGTGTCAATTTGTCCAGTGGTTTTTGAGTTCTGTTGATCCCACAAAGGAACATTACATTTTTATTTATATAGATAGCTGAAGCATCTCCTGATAGGTCCACTGTAAGCACTGCAAAATGGATTTATGTAAATGTTTAAAACAGCCACTAGATGACATTTAGAAAACTTTTACTATTGCCAATTTTTGGGGATCCCTACATTGAAATAACGAGGCCCCATTTTGGGAGAGGATTCACAGTTTAAGAAGAAATGATCTAAACCATGGCAGGACAGGCAGTGAATCCATTACTGAAGAGGCTGGAAATCCACACTCAGCTTCAGTCAAACCAAATGAGTAATTTTGCAAGGGACTGCTGCTAATCTGATATGAATGACCAGATTAATGCTCCTACTCTATTTCAATCTTAATTGGGACGTCAGGAGAAATGCCTCTAGAACATGGCTCTATAGCCCGAAAAAACCCACAAGAACCTAGTGATTCCAGCCATGAAAGCCTTTGACAATACATTGAAAAAAATAAGTGTTTGCATGTGGATGGGAGACACTCCTCCCGCCATAAGAACCAGAGATGACACTGACACATAGATGGAGTAAAACATGGCCACAACTTAATTTATTGCTTACAGGAACAAGGGGTTGGCTGCCAGGCATGGGTTCTGGATCAAGATCGATCAGCCCGCTGCTGACCGATACGTTATGAGACCAACAGGGGGCCCACCGGCACAATACCGGGCAACGAAAACGGTACCCCTGGGAACCGCCGTATATTCCCTCCCTGGCCAGTAGGGGAGGGGCAGAAATCAGATCCAGAGCCCATGCCACATGCCAACACAAGTTGTGACGAACAGATAATGACCAAACTGCAATACTATACAACATGAATCGTGCAGGGTGGGTGGGAGGACAACTCGAAGCAGGTCTGGGCCTGCCTGGCACAGCACAGCCTTTATAAGGCTGCTGGGCAAGGGAGAGGCTGGCCCTTGGCCCCTTAAAGGTACTGGGTGGGGCCGGCCGCTGATTGGCCTGCTGTCCAGGTGGCGGGAAAGCTTCCCGCCGTGCAGGGGGCTTCTGGGAAGGAGAAGCCCCCTGCTCCCCATGTGGCCAGCGGGAGAACACCCCCCCCCCCACCACTACCACCACAACAGGCCTTGCCCGGTAAGTCAGGCAATGCATTTCTCATTACGTGCACACACTACAATGTTTTAGCAAGCAAGGATAATTTTAAAATATATTCTGGGTGTCCTGTTTTAGCACATTACTATAGTGCAACAAAAGCTGGACATCTGCAGATTCCCTGCCACTGCTTTCAATTGCAATCAATTGAAAATGACAATGAGAAAACTGCATTCTGAAATAACTAATATAGATATTGGATATCCACATTCTTGGTATACAGTACTGCATAGCATGTGACCTGAGTTTTCATGGCACTTAAATGAACCATCAAATACAGACAATGATAGTATATGAAGACATAATTGCTGCAAAAATATTAACTATTTTTAAGGCTTCGGTCCAATACTCACTAATCTGCAATTAAGTCTCTTTGAAATCAGTGTGACTAATTTCTGAGTAGACATGCACATGTCTAGACTGTGATTCAGGCATTAATACCAGCTGTGTCTATTTCCCCCCTTCTGAGATAATATGAAGTGGCACCGTTTATTAAGAACAGAAAACTTGGTACTCCATACATGACAATTCTTCAGAGCAGGTCAGTTCTACCTGCCATGATGAAGAATTCTAATGCCAGACACTCCAATATATCTGGTCGTAAGAGCTCGGCACAGTAGATCCAAGGAAGGAATTTCCACTGATTCCATTCTCCTTGCAACAATTTCTTTCCTTTTCCTCTCAGATTATGTTGCGTGAACCCAAGAGTGGGCTTAGATTATCAATTTGGAAGGGCCAGAATTTGTATGACTTCTGTGGCTCCCCAGATTTTCCTGGCAGAGCCCTGTGACCCATTCCAACCCAAACATTTCCCACAACTTTTTTAATGTTGGAAAGAAATCACCATAAACCTTTCCATGGTATATATGTGAGTTCCCTTCGATGGATTGTTTCCTTGCCGCTTGATGCTCAGGTGTTGGCGGTAGCTGGGAGGGCCTTTGCACAGTTAAAGCTCATGCGCCAGGTGCACCCATATCTCGTGAAATCTGATCTGTCCATGGTGGTCCATGCCCTAGTCACCTCTAGGTTGGATTACTGCAATGCGCTCTACATAGGGTTGCCTTTGAAGACAGCCCAGAAACTACAGTTGGTCCAGAGATCTGCAGCCAGACTACTCACGGGAGCTGGTTACAGAGAGCCTGTTTAAACAGCTCCACTGGCTTCCAATAAGTTTCCGGTCCCAATTCAAGGTGCAGGTCATCACCTATAAAGCCCTAAACGGTTTGGGGCCTTCTTATCTTCATGATCACATCTTTCCCTATGAACCAATGCATACCTTGAGATCTTCTGAGGAGGCACTGTTCTCCGCCCCCCCCCCCCCCCCGCCGTCACATGCATGGTTGGTGGGGACGAGGGAGAGAGCCTTCTCGGTGGTGCCCCCCCCCCCCCCCGGCTCTGGAATTCCCTCCTTAGGGAGATCAGACAGGCTCCCACCTTGTCCTCCTTTCGTAGTCAACTAAAAACCTGGATGTTCCGGTGCGTTTTTGACTAAGCAGCTCAACAGTAACTTTCTTGTCCCTACTTGAAGTTCCGCACTTTACACTGGCATACGTTCTACCTTAACATGTGTTATGACAGTATTTCCTGCCCAGTTTCCCATATTGTTGCACTTTCCTGCGCTCCTTTAAAAATGTATTGCACTCATTGAATCTGTACCTCAGCTATGTTTCTTTCAGCCGTATTGTTTTTATATTGCTTTCAATTGTGTTGTTATTTGTTTTATCTGATGTTTTAATTGGTTAAAGTGTTTTACATGTGTGTTTTAATTGCAATCTTGGGTGTGTCCCTTGTAAGCCGTCCCAAGTCCCCTAGGGGAGATGGATGGCGGGGTATAAAAATAAAGTTGTTATTATTATTATTATTGTCGTGATGAGGGGGCTTGTGGGTTCCAAAGAACCTGTGGGCATAACCACCGGAGTAATGCACTCCCATTGGGGGAGGGGGCTGCAGGGGAGGTTCCACTCTGTGAAGACCGTGTGTTGATCGGCTGTGCATCAACCCCCACACATTAAAAAAAAAACTCATGCACAAATGTCTTCCAAGAACTTGGAAGGCCAGCATACTCGGACAACGAGGGATCGCCTACATAAGTAAGAGTCTTGAATCACACCTTGAGTCTTGAATTAATCAATAAATTCCATAGTACTGAAAAAACTTTCCAGGGCAATAGGAATGACTTCCATTCTTAGAATCAGAATCTTGGATAGAACCATAGAGGAGTAAACAACTAAAGTATGAAATATGCCCATTCAACCTCTCTTTAAAATCCTCCAAAAAAGGAAAATCCACATGTATTGCCCTCATTGCTCCGAAGGACTTACTTCCGCATAACCTATAAGATTGCAATCTATATGTTTTCAAGCATTCTTTAATTCCCTACAGTATTGATTGTAGAAAACAGAGAAATAAAGCCCTGCAGTGTGATTAGCAATTTATAAATTATAATATTTAACAGTAAGAAAAATATATCCTTAAATTTCACAGTCGATACAAAAAGGCACTAATCCATTTCACCCAGAACATTTTTCTACATATCTTCCAAAACTTTGCAATGGAAATATGGCATAATATTTTCTAATGCCCAAATATCAGTGGCTCTGGGCCTTGAACTACAGCTGAAGGGCCTCAGGCTAAGATGTAGTCTAGAAAACTATAGAAGAGGCTGTCTGACTGTACTGGCCATGAAACCCACTTTAGATGCAGAGCTCATTAATCATGATGCCTCTGGATCAATAGGGCTGGTGTAGAAACTTACTTTGCCAGATCAAGTGAGAAAGATATTCTCAGTTGCAAACTGGAAAAGTCCTTAGAAAAACAGCACAAAAAGGATAACTTTCTGCTTTGAAAATCTCAATTACAAATAGTTAAGACCTCACCTCTGAGGATGCTTGCCATAGATGCAGGCGAAACATCAGGAGAACATGGCCATATAGCCCGAAAAACCCCACAAGAACTGAGTTAAGAAGATGGCTTTACAAAACAAAACAAAAAGGAAACATACTGAATTTCCTCGGTGCTTCCACCTGGACCCCTTCATTGTAAAATGAGGACAGCTATATAGCCACTTGAATGGCAAGTTCAGTATTTCTAAAAATATATATATTCCAAGAGACTGCAGCATTTAAATAATTTCTCCCTTAAAATTCAGTATATTGCATTTCTCATTCTCTTTTTGTTCATCAGAGACTCAGGTCATGAAGACTCACAGGTGAGTTTCTTCCTGTTCCCAAGGATGTGGAGGGATGTGAAAAGAAGCTGGAAGAGATGCTATCTTTTGAAGTTTAGGACGTTGTGCAGGTTTGGGTCTGTGGAATGAACGTCGACTTTGCACTCGCCTTGCCGTTGCAGATCGGTTGTGGGCTTGTACATTAAATGGCCATTTTTTATCTTGGGAGTTCCAATAACCAGGTTCCACTAATCCTCCAGATTCAGGAACAGAATGGTCAAACTGTGGACTTACTGGGTCATAGTTAGTGTCAGTAGAGTAATTTGTATTCAAATGTGTTTGATCATCAGTGTTGAAGACTGTCTGCCACTGGAGATCAGGTAGTTCCTGATGAGAATGAGTCAAGAACTCAGAATATCCCCTGTCTTCTTCCAAAGGTGTGCAGTCCTGTTGCCACACGGAGTCTAAGTTGTGGTATTCACCTGACAAGGAAGCATCAGGTCTTGTTTGTTCATATTCCCAAGGAAGGAGCATTTCATCCGAAGAATATCCTGATAGCAAAGTATCAAATGCAGAATCACCTGTGGAAGGAAAAAGGCCTTGTTTAGTTGGAGTTTATACTAAACAATGCTGCTTTTCACACTGGGAAACTTATAAATCTATCCAGAGAAGGCAATACGCTATCAGAGGCCAGAGATTACAAATGAACAGCTCTCTATTTCTTTTATTCTAGCACCACCAAGTGGACATTTAACCAGTCTTGACTGCATATAAATTAAAATAGTAGCATTATTCGCATATGCATTTGAGACACAATCCAGTCCATCCAAGAGAGGTAATGAGAATTCATGTAAGGAGAATTCCCATGGCTTCAATATCACCCTGTTAGTCCCTCTCCCATGCCTACGTAAGAACAGAGAGCTCTGGAGGCATGAGGATCTCTTTCCCCTTCTTTCAGCTTTTTTTTATTAGATACAAATTATGCAAAGAATAAATAAATTCCATTAAGTCAGTGTTTCTCAACCTGGGGGTTGGGACTCCTGGAGGGGTCACGAGGGGGGTTTCAGAGGGGTCACCAAAGACAATCAGAAAACACATATTTCTGATGGTTTTAGGATCACTTTTGGCAGAGAACGCTGAAGATCTTTCCGCCCGTCCTTCTCTTCCTTTTTGGTGTTGGTGAACTACAACTCCCAGAATTCAAAAACAGATCCACCCCCCCCCCCCCAAACTTGGCACATGTAGGTAGTGTGCCAAGTTTGGTGCAGATCCATTATTGGTTGGGTTCAGAGTGCTCCTTCATTGTAGTTTAACTATAAATCCCAGCAACGACAACTCCCAAATGTCACAGTCTATTATTCCCAAACTCCACATTTGGGCATATTGAGTGTCCGTACCAAGTTGGCTCCAGACCCATCATTGTTTGAGTCCACCATGCTCTCTCATTGTAGGTGAACTACAACTCCCGAACTCAAGGTCAAATTCCCAAACCCTTCCAGTATTTTCCGTTGGTTATGGGAGGTCTGTGTGCCAAGTTTGGTTCAATTCCATCATTGGCGGAGTTCAGATTGTAGGTGAAATATAAATCCCAGCAACTACAACTCCCAAATGACAGAATCGATCCCCCCCCCCCCACCACAACCCCACCAGTATTCAAATGTGGGTGTATTGGGTATTTATGCCAAGTCTGGTCCAGTGAATGAAAATACATCCTGCATATCAGATATTTACATTATGATACATAACAATAGCAAAACTACAGTTATGAAGTAGCAAGGCAAATAATGTTATGGTTGGGGGTCACCACAACAGGAGGAACTGAATTAAGGGGTCGCAGCATTTGGGAGGTTGAGAAACACTGCATTAAGTGGAGCAGAAGGGGTAAGACAGATCAGGAAGATACAAACATCCTTTGCATCCATCTCAGTGGTAGTCTTTGATTCCTTGATGCCAAATGGGGAAATACTCTCTTCTTCAGCACCTCTACGAATTCTGCTTACAATCACTTATTTTTAAAATAGATGTATAAAAAACAGAAATAATTTTATTTATAATTTGAATTCTTAAACATTTTCCAGGGATAAAGCATAGGGCAGGAGAAAATTTATAAGAAAACTCTACACATTTGGCAAATATTTCCAGGGGACCGTACACTCTAAGACCCCATATGCCTCTATGCCGCCCACCTATTATGCACATCACCACAAATACAATGTGTATCAGTTTCCCAAATAGTTCAATCACAATTCCCAAAGGATTTCCCAAGAAAGGTAGTTAAGAAGAAAGAAAAAGTAAGAACAGGAACCATCACCCAGGATAAGCTAAGGGAGTATCAAAGATGACAACAGTGGAACTCTTCTGTCACAAGATGTCCTTGCCGAATTAAAAGATTACCACAGTGGGCCTCCTTATAATGAAAAAGTTTCTCGATGTGGCTATGAGATCTAGCGCATGTGATACTTTGATGCCCTACAACTTTAGTTGAGGAGCAAAATTTTGTAATCCATCTTAGGAAGTTGCCCAGAAAGATCAAATCTCAAAAGTTCATAATGCTATTCGCACATAAAAATAAATGTGTAACATGTCAAATAGCAACATTTATCACTCTGGTTCTAAAATCGAACTTAAAATTAAAACACAAAATGTTTGTTGTCCAGTTCTTATATAGAAATGACAGGTACAATACCTCACTTTGGATTTACTTTTATTAGATATTAAATTGGTAACTTCAGTCAAATTCATTCTCTATTTTTTAATTTTTAATATATTGTTTTATTGTGTTCCACATGAATATGATTTTACTTATCATGGGCATTTTATAGGATGTTTCATTATAATGTAATATTATTCTTGTTTGCTATGACTTTGTGCTAGAAATATATTTGAAATTGAACTGAATTAAATTTGCTTAAAAACACAAATTCTGAGGCTAATTACAGAAATTATAGGGAAGATAAAAATAGGAAATAATGTTTTCAAAAAAGAATTTAGACAAATGTTTTTTGGGAAATGTTAAAATCACTAAATCAAAATGTGAAAAAGATAAAATGAGTGAAACTTTTTTTTTAGGATGCAAGAACATATAACCTAACAATTTGGTTTTCAAGTATAAGATGTTTAAAAAAGAGAAGGGAAGAAGACTACACCAAAGGAATCTAAGAATGAGGGAAAAGTCTTTGGAAACTGATTTAAGATTAGATAGAAAGAGAATGACTGATTACAAAAAAAGGAGAAAAAAGTCATGTTCGAAATATTACATGTGTGTTGAATCTGGGAGGAAGGTTCTAGGTCGTTCTTCGGGACCATCTATTTGGAAAAAGGAATCTATGGATCTATTGCTCAGTCGGATAGGGGCAAGCCGTTGGAAGTTGTTTGGAGAATAAGGTATTTGCACGCGGGCCCTTTGGGATGGCACCACCATCTCTTCAGAAGATAGCCAAGGTGGAAACCTCATGGAGGCATTTGGTTCAACGTCGGCTGAAAACACTGGATTATCAATACCTATGAAAATCCATTAATGAAAAGTTCAGTTAGATAACAATGAACAGGTTCAGTAGTATATGACCTTCTCCATGCCGAAACTTGTTGGGAAAAATATTTGCATTGTTTTTAATATTTCTTTATTTATACTCCGCTTTATCTCTCTCGAAGGAGACTCAAAGTGGCTTGAAATAAAAGCATTAGCATACAATTTAAAATATACAAATATGAGAACAGAATTAAATTATAAACAGTATTATGATATTGAATTATATGGCAGTGTAGATCCATCTGCAGGGTGGTTTTTAGCGTCCTTCTGAAAGGCCTGCTTTGAATCCAATGCTGGACAAGCAGGGAAGGCAGAGGCTGCTATACAAGTCTCGGGTTTAGTACAACCTTTAAATTATTTGTAAATAGTTGTTTTCATCTGCCTTGGTGCCTTTGTTGTCTTCAACCAACTAACCAAACCACAATCACAGTACCTTAACTAGTTCATCTCGCTTATCTCCTTTCCCTAAATCACACAGGGAGAAGTTTCAGGACTCCTTAGTATCACTTTTTAAAATTTAAAAAATGAACTGTAGTTGTTTCAGGGTTCATAATAAGAGCCAAACTTCAATTCGGTCTCTCCATCATTTCAGTAATGAGTTATCAGTAATATCAGAAACACCTCATCCATTAGCTATCTCTGACCAACAAGACACTCACGATCTTCTAATAAACCAGATGGTTATGTCACACTGTAGCCTAAAGTTAGAAGTTCAAAATCTTGGCACCCTGTCCCCAGGCAAATATCCATTACAACCAGGAAGTGAAAGCCTATGTGTTGCCCATATCCACTGTTTTCAATAGTGTCTTCACACTTTCATAATATATCCTTATTTGGCAAACATCTGCTTGATCTATCAACAATTCCAAACTATTAGAACTAGTACAGTGAACAGTGTGCAAGAGCTCTGGTGTACTAACAACTACTTTTCAATTTAGCAACTTGTGTATGTATACCAGTATAAACACTTCTACTGTTTGATCTTTATCCTTTATCTTTATTCTTGCCAATTTATGAATAAGTACTGTATATTCCGGTATATAAGATGACTGGGGGTATAAGACGACCCCCAACTTTTCCAGTTAAAATATAGAATTTGGGATATACTCGCCGTATAAGACTACCCCTCTTCCAACACACAGCAAATAATTTTTTTTAAAGCATCAGATTTGATTTCAATATGGTAATTTTCCTATTACTGTACCTCCTTCTCTGCCTCTCAGATCTCGCACATGCGCACCGGCACCACTTTACTGCAGTCTTCAGGAGCGAGATCTGAGAGGCAGAGGAGGAGGTACGGTAATAGGGATACAAGGGTGGGCCAGACAGGTAAAAGAGGTGTGTTTTTCTGGGCCCAGAGCCACTCTATCTCTTTTTTCCATACCCCGGGCGCCCCGGATGCCTGCAGCTTGCACCTTCCCGGTGAAGCGCCCCTTCACCTCACCATCGGGACCGCATTAAGTCCACGAATTCTGATGAATGGATTTTCTTCCACCGTACTTATACAGCGTCGCCCTTAATGCTTTCATACAGTCACTGCATATGGCAGGGATGCGGCCACTGCCATTTTTGAGATCCCCCCACAATATGCAGCAACCACAGATTCTCCAATCCGGAAGGCAGTTTCAGCATCCACTCTATAAGATGACTTCTGGCGTATAAGACTACTCCCACATATAAGACGACTCCCATGCATAAGGCTACTCCCATGTATAAGAATACTGCCGCGTATAAGACAACCCCCGCATATAAGACGACCCCTGACTTTTGAGAAGATTTTCTTGGGTTAAAAAGTAGTCTTATATGCCAGAATATACGGTAGTCTCCATTTTGTAGAACCACAGTACATTACATCTGCTGTGCACATTCCACACAATTAAAAGATAGCTTTTTGCTCTTGTTATTACCTTTGACAAATATGAGAGAATGCACACAAACAAAACCAAATCTTTTTACAATACGAAATTGAGTACTAATTTCCTTACCACTTGTGTCTGTGAAATTCTGCTTGGTGACATTAGCTAAGAAGTCCATTGCTAGCCCTGTTTGTCGAGGATCATAATCATTCTCTTCTGGTTCAGAAATCTCAATTTCTACAGGAGAAATTTAAAAATAAGTAAATATACAGTAGAGATTAATTACTTATTTATTACAAGTATAACTCATTCTAGGGATGCATCTTCGGAGCCCCCGGTGGTGCAGTGGATTAAAGCCCTGTGCTGGCAGGACTGAAGACCGACAGGTCACAGGTTCGAATCCGGGGAGAGGTGGATGAGCTCCCACTATCAGCTCCAGCTTCTCATGCGGGGACATGAGAGAAGACTCCCATAACCATAAGGATGATAAAACATCAAATCATCCGGGCGTCCCCTAGGCAACGTCCTTGTAGACGGCCAATTCTCTCACAACAGGAGCGACTTGCAGTTTCTCAGGTCGCTCCTGACACAACAAAATAATAATAATTCTTCGGATACATTGTTGAAAGCAAATTTAATGTTACAGATATGAACACTCTAATAGGGAATTATTTTGATCCTACAATATTATGTTTTATGGATCTTGGAAAGAATTATAGAAAAATAATTTATGGACTTCTCACAGACTCCCCCCCCCCCCAAGATTATTTATTTTATTGTCAAATAGTAAGAAATAGTAAATAATTTCTTTCTAATTTTAAGTGGAATTTCTTTGTTTGAAATTTGAATCTGGTTCTCATTCTCATTTCTGGAGAAGAAGAAAACAAGTGCATTCCATCTTCTATAGGATATGAGATATTGAAGGTCTTCATATCTCAATCTTCTCCAAAGTAAACATACTTAGGTCCCTGAGTTGTTCCTTGGAGGACTTGAATTCTACACCTTTGATCATCTTGGTCTTCATATCTACTGAACACATTCCAGCTGTTGAATTGTGGTGCCCAGAACTAGACAAAGTAGTCTAGTTGAGGTCTAACCAAAGCAGAATAAATTGGAGATACTACTTCTCTTGACCTGGGTACCATAGTTCTCTTGGATTTTATTGGCTTTAATGTCCTCCACATTTCTCTATTGGCTACTGTTTTCCTACTAAGATCTTCCAGATTCTTTAAACCTGTATTGTTTTCAAGTCAGATGCCACCTATCTTGCATTTGTACATTTTTCCTCCTAGACCTGACATGCCTTCCTCTTGAAATTGATTATGTTCAGCAGGCTTCATTTATTTACAGCATTTATATTCCGCCCTTCTCACCCCGCAGGGGACTCAGGGTGGAGTACAGGGTACACATATATGGCAAACATTCAATGCCAATTTTGACATACAACATATACAGACATAGACAGGCTATTTAACTTTTTCTGGCCGCCAGGGGAGCTGTTGCTTTCATTGTCCATCTGTGACGCTGATGAAGTACTTCCGCATTCCCCACATGCTTTTTTGGTGGAGTGCTTTGCTGGAGTCTTTTTTATGGCCTCATAAATTAGTTAATTTAGCCTCCCCACACTTTAAGGTGGTACTTAGTTTTCCTACTTGACAGATGCAACTGTCTTTCGGGTTGCAAAGGTCAACAACAGGCTACACAATTGGTTGGAAACCCACTCCAACCTGGGCTGGTTTCGAACTCATGACCTTTTGGTCAGAGTGATCTTAATGCAGCTGACATTCAGCCAGCTGCGCCACAATCCTGGCGCTTCATTCAATATGAACTCATTCCTAAAGAGATTTGGCCAGAACATCGCTAATGCACAGCAGAATTTCATAGCCCGTACAATAAAAGAATTGAAAGTCAAATCCTTCATGAACAAAAACAGCCACCTTATGTCCAGACCATTATAATATAGTTAAAAAGCATTGGCAGGGGGTTTCTAGGCTGGCAAAATGGGTCATTCCTAATTTTGACAGGAGATAGCAAGTACCCAAAATTGTTTGGTGGTTAAAAACAGTTTTCTGCCATGATGAAAGGTATTTGAAATAATAATAATAATAATAATAATAATATGCAATAAATAAATATATAATCAATCCCAAACAAATCATAGAATCAAAGAGTTGGAAGAGACCTCATGGGCCATCCAGTCCAACCCCCTGCCAAGAAGCAGGAATATTGCATTCAAATCACCCCTGACAAATGGCCATCCAGCCTCTGCTTAAAAGCTTCCAAAGAAGGAGCCTCCACCACACTCCGGGGCAGAGAGTTCCACTGCTGAATGGCTCTCACAGTCAGGAAGTTCTTCCTAATGTTCAGATGGAATCTGCTCTCTTGTAGTTTGAAGCCATTGTTCCGCGTCCTAGTCTCCAAGGAAGCAGAAAACAAGCTTGCTCCCTCCTCCCTGTGGCTTCCTCTCACATATTTATACATGGCTATCATATCTCCTCTCAGCCTTCTCTTCTTCAGGCTAAACATGCCCAGTTCCCTAAGCCGCTCCTCATAGGGCTTGTTCTCCAAACCCTTGATCATTTTAGTCGCCCTCCTCTGGACACATTCCAACTCGTCAATATCTCTCTTGAATTGTGGTGCCCAGAATTGGACACAATATTCCAGATGTGGTCTAACCAAAGCAGAATAGAGGGGTAGTCTGTGAAAGTTCAGGGTTATCTCAGTAACCACTAAGAGGCATTTAATAAAATTTGCCAGGTTCAGTTTGTATTGCTCCAAATGTGGCGAAATGTCTACCTAGTTTTGGAAGTTGTGAAATTTACTTATGATTGCAATGCTGATAAATCAATGTCTACATTTCACCTAAGTCTTACTTTACTATAGCATATATAGTAAAAATAGACCATATATATACCAGGAGTGAAATACGTATTGTAAAGTGGAAAAAATGCTGTGGTGTCACTGAAAGTATATTCATTTTCAATCATTCTATTTGGTTTTTTAAAAAACCAGATTATTAAATTATATATTTTTATCTTCTCATCACTATGCTTTTAAATTGTAAATAAGAGAAGTAATATCATATCGAACCCATAATTAATATGCAAATGTCAAGCAACACTATTTCACTGTTCCGCTTCTTAAAATGTATAATCTCCAAATGGAGCCCCTGGTGACATAATGGATTAAACCCTTGTACCGGCAGTACTGCTAACTGACAAGTCAGTGATTTGAATCCGGGGAGAGCGGATTGAATTCCCTCTGTCAGCTCCAGAACCCAATCGGGGACATGAGAGAAGCTTCCAACAAGGATGGTAAAACAACATCAAACATCCGGGCGTCCCCTGGGCAACGTCCTTGCAGATAGCCAATTCTCTCACACCAGAAGCGACTTGCAGTTTCTCAAGTTGCTCCTGACATGAAGAAAAAAAAACTCCAGATATTGTTTTAACGTGTGTTTACCTTTTTCGTTTATGGCTTCTGTGGGCAGATTTCCATTTGGAATGACATTGCTATTTTTCTGAAATAAGAAAAAAAAGAGAGAGAGATAAATCCTTTCTGGAAAGTAGGAGTCTTTTAGTGAACCAAAATATTTCACTGGGACATAATTCTATTATTTATTTATTTGGAGTGCTTCTACCCCGCCCTTCTCAACCCCTTAGGGGGGACTCAGGGCGGCTTACAAAAGGCACAATTCGATGCCTAGCAATTCACAAAATACAGTACAATATACAATAAACAATACACAAATTTACCATACAATGTCAACAATTATAACTAATTAAAACAATCAAACAGTATACTAGCAGCAATAGAATCATTCTGTGGTCAATGTTCGCCAATTCATAGTCCGTAATCCATCTAGCATCATCATTATCCTTTCCTACTCTGGTCGTCCATTGGTTGTCTTTATCCATCTGCCAGCTTACCCGAAGGCCTGGTCCCACATCCAGGTTTTTAGCTTCCTTCTGAAAGCAAGGAGGGATGTTGATGACCTAATCTCCCCTGGGAGTGCATTCCACAGGCAAGGGGCCACCACCGAGAAGGCCCTGTCCCTCGTCCCCACTTGTGATAAAGGTGGGGCCGAGAGCAGGGCCTCCCCAGCAGATCTTAAACTCCGAGGTGGGACGTAGAAGGAGATACGTTCAGACAGGTATGCTGGGCCGGAGCCGTAAAGTGTTTTGCAGGTCAAAACTAGCACTTTGAATTGTGCTCGGAACTGGATCGGCAGCCAGTGGAGCTGACATAGCAGGGGGGTGGTATGCTCCCTGTATGACGCTCCGGTGAGTAATCTAGCCGCCGCCCGTTGGACTAATTGAAGTTTCCGAACAGTCTTCAAAGGCAACCCCACGTAGAGCGCGTTGCAGTAATCTATTTGGGATGTAACAAAAGGTGTTGTAAAACTTATGCAGCATGTTATTTTGGAACCAGTATATTTAGACTGAGGTTTAAATATCCTGAAGCTGTAAGATCCCATCTGATTTTGGAAATTAGGCAAGGTCAGGTTGATTAGTGCTTGGATGGGAAATGACTGATGAATACCAGTGTTTTTGTCGTTGTTGTTGTGTACCTTCAAGCTTATGGCAAACCTATCATGTGGTTCTCTCGGCAAGATTTGTCAGGAAAGTTTGCCTTTGACTTCCACTGAGGTTGAGGCTGGATCTACACTGCCCAATATCCCTGGATATGATCCCAGATTAGCTGCTTATCCCAGATTATCTGGCAGTGTAGACTCATATAATCCAGTTCAAAGCAGATAATCTAGGAGCAGATCCTGGGATAAAGGATAGCATAGAAGGGGCCTGAGAGAATGTGACCTGCCCAAGATCACTCAGTGGTTTTCCATCGGAAAATTGGGATTTTAATCTTGTTCTCCAGACAGCTAGTCCTGTGCTCAAACCACTGCACATTGGTGCACAGTGTAATGACTCCCTTACCTTAGGTGGCTGGCTGAAGCCTAAGGGAGTAGGCCTGGCGAAGCCACAGTGTCCATTTTAGAAAAGGGAGCTGGGTGGAAGCCATTTTAGTTAGGTTTTCCTTGATGTTCAAGTCTTAGAGGGAAAATAAGGAGACTACGATTGGCTAGAAAAATGGGGGCAGAGCCTAAGTGTTCTAGAGGGGAAAGTGTCGTTTTAAAACAGAGGCTTGAGGTCCCAGTTGGTCAGTTGGAGTGGAAGTTTGTGTGTTAGAGAGAGAGGAAGAGTTGGTGTTAGTTCAGAATGAGTTTGGGTTTTGAGAAGAAGATTGGGTTAGTCTTTTGTGAGGTATTCAGAGTAGCTATTTGTTACTAGCTAGAATACTGTTGTGGAGCAGTGCCCAGTTAGTGGACTGTTCAAATCCAAGAGAAGTCTAGTTCAGGGTATTTTTGGCTAGATTCCTAAAGATCAGTTTTGGGAATTACTTTCAGAGATTAATTTCCTGAAGTAATTTTCTGTGGTGAAACTTTTGAAGTCTTGTAACCCAGAAGAGTTTAAGATTTTACTCTAACGTAACCCAAGCTTTTCATGCCAGAACTTTCTGAAACCATGAAACATTTGTACCTGAATTAATTCAAGTGTGTTCAATAAACATTCTTGTTCTTTCATTAACTTATACCAGCCTCAGTGTGTATACCTTCGTGGTCAAAGTATTCTTAAAGTCAGTTTCACGGCAGCCACTAAAAAACTATAGTGGCCCAGTGTGTGTTACAGAACAAACTCACAATATTACCTCAGCCTGATTGTTATTGGAATGGTGGCAGCAGAATTCATTTGAAAAATCACTTAAAATATCTCAAGTTTAGTGATTCCCAGTTCCTACCTTTTAAAATATTAAGTGTTAAGAATTTAGATCAGAGAAGGGGAGACCCTTCTCTGATCTAAATTCTCCTGATGGTGTTATATTTCAGTGGGATATATTTCAACAACTAACTTAAAAAGAAATTCCAATCTATACAACTGTTTCAGCAACCATACTCCCTCTTCCTTTTAACGGCTTCATATTTTTGGTGAGCCGCATCATATTTTAGGTGGTGCCTGTCATTGTACATAGCTTCAACAATTTTATAACTTGCTATCACTAAATTATTATGGGGCAGAACCTCTTCCTACTCCAATTCAAATCACTCACAGATCTAACTCTAGATCCCAATTTTACCATTTGTTCCCCCTGTCAATCACAGCTAAGAATTCTTTGCCCAAGAATAACCTATAAAATTAATTGGGTGGCCATAAGTAAGCACATACACACACACAAACAAACAGAGAGGCATATTTAGATCAGGAAAACCAATTACCTAATTCTTATTTTTTCTATTATATAAAGAGCCAGTGTGGTTTTAAGGTTTGAGTGTTGGACTAAATCTCTAGAGACTAGACTTCAAATTCCTGCTCAGTCATGGAACACCACTGGGTAATCTTGGGTCTCAGAAGAAGACAAAGGTAAAATCTCTCCTAAGTCATCGTGCTAAGAAAACCTTGCGACAGGTTCACCTTAGGGTTCCCATAAGTTTGAAACAACTTCAAAGCACACAAAAATACAGATTAAGAATTCCATTATGGAACTCACTTATGTAAAAAATAGAGCTGAACTAGTCTATATTTTCTGATAGCATCTTCCAACTTTGTCACCTCTACAACCGCTAGCATTTTACTATCTTAGCTACATGTGACATAATCCATAGAAAAAGTATATCAGCAGTTTGAGAAGTATGGTCCATCTTACTGAGTAAGAATTTCTCTCTCATCGTCTCCCTATCATATTATCTTTTCAACCTTGACATAGCCAATCCAAACGTTCCCTTCAGTACTGCACAAACCACTAGGGGTCACCCTCTCCACCTTTAATCATTACTTGGTGGTGGCAATGGGAAGCTCAGTAAGCTGGTCCAGGGCAAATACTGCCTTCATTTCAAAAGCATTTTCAAAAGGCATATTTACTAGAACTAGCTCCTCTGAATTCAGGGGCTCTTGTTCCCTTTTGCTACAGCCATAAAGTGGAAATTATTGCTTTGGAGAATATAGCTGATCACATTTCTGTTCTCATAAACTGCTTTAGCAATGTCATTGTAGTAAGAAATGCAATGTAGGTGAAAAGACTGCAACACATTACTTTCTTTCAATGGGGAAGGGTGGTAGGTGGATCTCATTTCTTCCATTTTTTTACAGATGCGGTCAATGCCTGGTGTCTTATCTATCATATCTCATACATCCCTTAAAAAGGTCCACAAATAAATACATGCATTTGCTGGTCCTGTGTCTATGTGCATTGCTATCAAGCCACCCTTCTTATGTCCCATAGCCTCAATCTGGATCATTCCTTATACATACAGACCCCAAGTTACAAACAAGATAAGTTCTGTAGGTTTGTTCTCAAGTTGAATTTGTATATAAGTCAGAACAGGTACATTTTAAGTGTAACTTTAGCCATATAAATAAACTTTGGAAGCATAGGGAAGAGTTAATACCCCTGTTGTGTTTGTTTTGGTGCCTGTACCCCTGATCAGAAGATTTCACCTCACTTTCTGTCCCTCTGATAACTGGGTTTTGAAAAATTTGGCTTGCTGTGGAAACAAGGATTATTTACGACATTTATATCCCGCCTTTCTCACTCCGAAGGGGACTCAGAGCAGCTTACAAAATTTATATACATACAATATATTATATATTGTATTATATTATATATTATGCATGCCCAGTGTGGAACACATCTCACCACACTAAAACAGTGGATGTGGCTCTGAATGAGACATGCCGCATTATCACAGGGTGTCTGCGCCCTACACCACTGGAGAAATTACACTGCTTAGCCAGTATTGCACCACCTGACATCCTCCGGGAAGTAGCAGCCAATAGTGAAAGGACCAAGGCAGAGACATCTCCAGCTCATCTCCTATTTGGGTATCAGCCAGCACGTCAACGACTTAAATCTAGAAATAGTTTTCTAAGATCTACAGAGACACTTGCGGGAACACCTCAGCAAGCGAGAGTCCAAAAGTAGCAGGCTCAAACTCAGCACCTCAACCAATGGCTGATACCAAATGAGAGACTCCCTCCTGGGCACACAAAAGACTGGGCGACTTGGAAGGCACTGAACTGACTGCGCTCTGGCACCATGAGATGCAGAGCCAACCTTGAGAAATGGCGCTACAAAGTGGAATCCTCGACATGCGAGTGTGGAGAAGAGCAAACCACTGACCACCTCCTGCAATGCAACCTGAGCCCTGCTACATGCACAATGGAGGACCTTCTTGCAGCAACACTGGAAGCACTCCAAGTGACTAGATACTGGTCAAAGGACATTTAACCAACTACCAAACTCACAAGTTTTATATTTGTCTGTTTGTTTGCTTTGTTCTGTTAGAAATGTAATACAATTGACTGGTTGCTCTGACACGACAAATAAATAAATATTTTATATTATTAGCACAGTACAATATCAGTATTAATTATTACTATATTGTATTATACCATTATATTGAAATATTATTAGTAATATTACATGTAATATAAATATATAATTACAGTATCATACTATTAGTATTATATTGCATTACATTATAATATTATAAACATGATATGTATATACAATATTTTATATTACATTATATTATATTACTAACAGCACATTAGCAATATAGCTTCAGTGAAGACCCCTTTTCCCCATGAAAGCATTTTCAGGAGTAAATTTCCCCTCTGAGGGGCAGATTTCTCTCACTTCCTGTTGTCTCATCCTCGTTCTTAACTATGAGTAATTGGTATGTCAGATGTTTGCAACCCGACTTCCTTTACTTGCTGTAATGCAATTCCACAGAATTCCTCCAGGTAATATATTTAGTAGGGCTGGGCAACCACGGAAAAATTTGTTTCTAAACTCGATTCGTTTTTAGGGGGTTTTTGCATTTCGATTTTTAAATTAATTCCGAAATTTTCCTTAAAATTTTTTCGATATTTACGAAATTTCATAAATTACAAATCAATTACGAATCGATTTCGAAACAATTACGAATCGATTCGTTAATGGCGGGCGCGATCGCGCAATACGCTAAAAAAAACCTCCAAATGGGACAGGAAGCTTCCCTCTTGTTGACTGTTGGTGACTGTTGGTGTGATAATTTATTTTTTTTTCACTGAGAAAACAAACGACTATAAAACTTGCACCAGACATGCGGAAATAATAACGAAATGATTTTGAATCAATTACGAACCGATTTCGAAACAAATACGAAACAAATACGAAACGAATTGAAAAAATTCGTTTCGTTTTTTAGTTGCTCCTGAATGGTTCAATATCGCTTCGTTATAAAAAAAATAACGAATTAATAACGAATTACGAAATTAACGAACGAAACCGCCCAGCCCTAATATTTAGCTCTGTTCAGCTGCTTATATCCACGTCCCTCCCAGAGAGCATTTAATGTTTGGCAAAGGCAACAGTCATCAAGGGAAAATCAACTACCAAACTCACAAATTTTGTATTCTGTCTGTTTGTTTGCTTTGTTCTGTTAGAAATGTAATATAATTGACTGGTTGCCCCGACATGACAAATAAAAATCAAAAACTGTTCCATCATGGGTTGAATCGGTTCCACTTGCTTGATGTCTTGCTTTAGAGCATGGGTCCTCAAACCTTTTAAACATAGGGCCAGGTCACAGTCCCTCAAACTGTTGGAGGGCCGGATTATAATTTGAAAACAAAAATGAATGAATTTCTATGCACACTGCACATATATTATTTGTAGTGCAAAAACACTTAAAAACAATACAATAATTAAAATGAAAAACAATTTTAAAAAATATAAACGTATTAGTATTTCAATGGGAAGTGTGGGACTGCTTTTGGCTGATTAGATAGGATTGTTGTTGTTGTTGTTGTTGTTGTGTGCTTTCGAGTCATTTCAAACAAACAAATAAACACAATTTTTCATCTAGCTTGGCTCACAAATATGGTCTGCTGGATGCCTGGCAACCTGAACATGGATATTAAAACTTTAGATCTTGGATCCTTTCATTGAAGTAAGTTATGTAAACTCAGAAATTCTTAACTTACTCTTTTTTGGCCCCTCCTGTGCGTTTTCATGGTCTTCTTAGATTGCTGCAACCCAAGTTTGGTGCTCTTGAAAGACTCCAAGCGCCTTCTCATGGTTCGGCGGAAAATCTCCTTATACTGCTTATCATCTTCATTTGGAGTTATTTCATGGCGACTGTACAGAAGTTTGTGCTGCAGCCAAGACCAAAAGAAAACCAGAAGTTACACGCCACCGTAAATGTTTGATTCTTACCAATCTATTAAAAAATTGTTGTAACTCCCTCCATAACATAAAACAATAGCCAAATCTACGAAATCAACAATGTTTAGTAAAAACACTGTTGGAAACAGTTGCAATTATATAGAACATGCAAATGCATTCTTCTCACACACACAAGAAAAAAAAATACTAAAATCAGATCTCCCAAAGGAGATTTTAAAGCATTTACAGTGTGTCCATATTTCAGAGGAAGAAGTTAGATGGAAAGATTTGCAACCTCCATTTCAGAGTTTTGAAGCTGCAGAAAAATGTAGCTCTCCTACTTCAGATTAGATTTGGGATCTTTGGAGCATCAGAAGTGCTCCACTATCTGCTGGAATTTAGCAACAGGGGAAACTGCAGATTTGGCTTCTGGGAAACCACGTAAAAGCTTTTGGAAGAACCCAAAATGTGCTGCACAAGGCCTGTATTCTGTATCAGCTATTTGGGTCCCTTCTACACTACTATATACAATCCAGATTATCTGCTTTGAACGGAATTACATGAAAGTAGACTCATATAGTCCAGTTCAATGTAGATAATGAGGATTATCCGCTTTGATAATCTGGATTTTACGGCAGTGTAGAAGGGCCTCAGTTAAATAATCTCTCATGGTCCAACCCCCTAAATTCTGAGGCAAATGTTAGTCATCTGAGTCTAGATTATTGACAGAATTGAGGTTCTCCTTCCCATGCAGCAGGTCCCCAGTCAAGGAGTGGGTGGGAATAGTGACCATAGCATCACAATATTGATCATGAATATGGAACAGATACCTAGATTTACTCACCATAACTGTTCCATATTCAGAATACTTGTCCAAATTTCTCACCATTAACTTGCTTCTACTTTTGCAAACACAAGTATAAGAACAAATCTGGATTTAGTTTCATGTTTTTCATATATTCCTTCTACAGGTGAAAAAAATAACTTCTAGGTATCAAGGGATGCTTTTTCAATTCAATTTCACCCTAAACATCCAAAAGTTGAATAGTTGTGTCCCTTTAAGTCCGACTTCAAGTATTGTGGACAGTGTGCTCTCACCTCTTGCCGGGGTTTGTACAGATATTGTTGTAGGGTATGGTGGGTGAACATATCTTCAGCATCTCTGATACTTTTTCTTCTCTCTTCTAGGGCTTGCATGTCAAGGCAGACAGAACTGACACTCCCTCTCCTGTAAAAAAAAGGTTATTGTTTGTTGCTTTCTACTTACTAACTACAAAACTGACAAATCTTGCCCACATGGTACATTTCTAGACAAGATCCAGCTTCCAATTCAGAATTACCATTAGTTCAAAATGCAAAAGAAGCCAGCAGAAACTACCTCTGATGATGCTTGCCATAGATGCAGGCGAAACGTCACGAGAAAATGCCTCTAGAACATGGCCATATAGCCCGGAAAACCTACAACAACCCAGTGATTCCGGCCATGAAAGCCTTCGACAATACAAAACTGGTTTGTTCGCTTTGAAAACATATTTTTCCTTTGAATATACAGTAATGAATTCTGGGTTATCATAAATGTGCAGGTTCGTGAAGTTATTCCACTGTTGCAAAGGCTAATTTCGGAGTATTGTCGAAGGCTTTCATGGCCAGAATCACTGGGTTGTTGTAGGTTTTTTCGGGCTATATGGCCATGTTCTAGAGGCATTCTCTCCTGACGTTTCACCTGCATCTATGGCAAGCATCCTCAGAGGTAGTGTGAGGTCTGTTGGAACTAGGAAAAAGGGTTTATATATCCGAGGAATGTCCAGGGTGCAACAGAGAATTCTTGTCTGCTGGAGCTAGGTGTGAATGTTTCAACCTTGATTAGCATTTGATGGCCTGGCAGTGCCTGGGGCAATCTTTTGTTAAGAGGTGATTAGATGTCCTTGTTTGTTTCCTCTCTGTTGTTTTGCTGTTGCAATTTTAGAGTTTTTTAATACTGGTAGCCAGATTTTGTTCATTTTCATGGTTTCCTCCTTTCTGTTGAAATTGTCCACATGCTTGTGGATTTCAATGGCTTCTCTGTGTAGTCTGATATGGTGGTTGTGAGAGTGGTCCAGCATTTCTTTGTTCTCAAATAATATGCTGTGTCCAGGTTGGTTCATCAAGTGCTCTGCTATGGCTGGCTTCTCTGGTTGAAGTAGTCTACAGTGCCTTTGAAAATGATCAAAATCTGGCTACCAGTATTACAAAACTCTAAAATTACAACAGCAAAACAACAGAGGGGAAACAATCAGGGACATCTAATCACCTCTCAACAAAAGATTGCCCCAGGCCCCAACAAGCCACACCAAACAACTGCCAGGCCATCAAATGCTAATCAAGGTGGTCAGTTGAAACATTCATACCTAGCTCCAGCAGACAAGAGTTCTTTGTTTCACCCTGGTCATTCCACAGATATATAAACCCATTTTCCTAGTTTCAATAGACCTCACTACCTCTGAGGATGGTTGCCATAGATGCAGGCAAAACGTCAGGAGAGAATGCCTCTAGAACATGGCCATAGAGCCAGCTAATTTCTGAGGTCGTTTGGGAAAAGGTTTTCTCAACCCCACCATCTTCGAAAGGAAAGTGAGAGAAGGTCTTGTCCATGGCTGCTCCCATACAAAGGCAAGCTGGCCTTCTCTTTACTTTTCTTCCATTGACAGGCAAACATTTTCTGTTTCAAACAGCTTTTGGCACTGGTTACAGAATATGTGTTTTTAATGTGCAGTGGTGTACTTTTTTCTTTGTTGTGTTTTAAATATTTTTAAATGGTCTTTAATTTAGTTTGAATATACCACAATTACATAGTGAGATTTTTAAAATTTGATTTTAACGGTATTATGTCACAACCATTGTTGTAAAGTGCTTTGGGTCGCACACTAAACGATAACCAGAACATCAACTGGACAAGCAAACCAACTTGGATAGCTATCCCTATGTATTATTTTTTATTTAAAAACATATTTTAATGAAAAGGTGGGGAAAATGCAAGATTTTAAAAAAACTAATAGCTGAATGCAGGATTCTCATTTAGTGCTCCCAAACAAATCAGAATTTGGAAATCAAAAACAAAACTTAAGTTTAAAGTCTTGTTTTTCAAATTAAAGACTAAACCAGAATTTCTCTATCCAATTTAATTTGTTGACTTGGACAAATTGGGAGGAACCAAGTGATAGGAAAGGAGATTTATGTGTTGGTACTCAGCTCATTCATAGTAATCCAGGATTTGACATAATATTTTGATGTAGGGGATTTAAAAGTGATGAACTTTGCCCGAATTTTTACAGAAATGCACACTTTCATTTTGTCCCTCTAGTTGCTGATTTGTGCAATATTAGATTTCAAGCCATTGACAGACATAAAACATAGGGTAAGCTTCTCATCTACTTACAGTAGCTGCGAGACAGAAGTGTCTCCATTCATTTGATTGATAATACTGAAGTCCACATTAGCTGTGTTGTCAATACTTGGGGAACGGATGAATGCCAGAGAACCTCTTCGCTCTCCCTGTTCAACAAAGAACACACACACACTTCACCATAGTTTTCAGGCAGAAATTCAAAAGAGATATTGACACTAAAAATTGTGTAATATGGGATAATGCTTCTCCAAATTATAATACATTTGTCATAAATTAATTTTATATGTGGTTCGCAATGCTTCCTTTTTCTTCCAAAGTTTTACATTTCTTATATGTGTATTGTTGTCACACGTTTTGTGGGTAGCCAGCCTCTCCCCTTCTGACATCCCTGTTGCCTCGGCACTATAAGAGGGTTTCACGAAACCAGTCCCTCTCATTGCAATGGTGTAGTAATGGTGACGGCGTTCATAATGTCATAATTCATCCTTCAGGTAATTCAGAGAGGAGGAGGCAGATTTCCATAAATCTGCATCTCCCCTCAACAATGATCTTTCAAAACCCAAGAAACCAAGGGTCCAACTCCCTGGCAGCTTTGAAGGTATCAATCCTCCTTCATGGCAATTAGCATTACTTTTCAGGTTTTCCTGGAGTAGACTTTTGACCCAACTCAAGTTTTGTAGAAAGCAATATAGCACGTTTATTTATTTTGTCAAAGGCTTTCATGACCGGAATCACTGGGCCATTGTAGGTTTTTTTGGGCTATATGTATCTATGGGAAGCATCCTCAGAGGTACCTCACTAGATGCAGGCAAAACGTCAGGAAAGAATGCTTCTAGAACCTGGCCATATAGCCCGAAAAAACCTACAACAACCCATTTATTTATTTATTTATTTACTTACTTACTATATTTGTATACCACCCTTCTCAGACCGTAGGCGACTCATTCAATGGCAATGATTCAATGCCCCAAAATACCATAAAACATTTTAAAACATTAACACATAATATAAAACAATAACAAGAATACTAAAAGCATACATCATTTGCGTCTCCTAATAAAAACATTGTCCCATTTGACAAAATAAAACCCCATTGTCTTATGAATCATAATAATTTGGTAACAATATATTTTATTTAAAATTGATGAGTTCTAAGCTCTTGAAGAAGTTTGTTTTTTAAGATTGCAATAATCAACTTTATTTGATAATAAACTTTATTTATATATCCTGCCCTACCTTCCCAAAAGGTCTTGGGGCAGCTTGCAACATAAATAAATACAATGAATAATATATGCAAAGTAAAAATAAACCAGTTAATAACATGACAAATCAACACAGAGACAAAATAAAACAAAATAAATGAATTAAACAATAGGCACTATAAAACTTTAGTTAAAACACTAAATATAAATTAAATATAAGTTAAATAAATTTAATATAAGTTAAATAAATTTAAAAGCCACTAAATATGAATTTTTCCATTTACTATATAATATAAGTGCATTATGCTGTTGTGCCAAACCAAAAAAGACATCTTTGTATGGTACAACTCTCAATATCACAGTATAATCTAGAAAAAAGGAACCATTTGATAACATTTAACACCACCACTTCAAGTTGCCCATTGATGTATGGCAACCCAATGAATTTTCTAAGATTTCCTTAGACAAGGGATAAGCAGAGGTGGTTTTGCCAGTCCTTTCACTTAATGGTCCTGTGAGGAAGCGTAAAATTACTGCTACCAATTTGTAAATGTTTGTAAAGGAGCCACCACTTTGTGAGGGTTTATTTAATTGATAGCTAATAATATTGATTTGGTCTTTCTTCTGTGTAGCGTGACTTAACTTGGAAAGGAAATGTAACAGGGACAAGGCTTTAGGAAAAACAGTAATAAGTTTATTGAAATGTTGAAGAAGCGTGATGGATTCAATATTTCCTACTCTTAGAGACACATATCTTCAAATGTTACATTTATAACTTTTCTTAAACAACTCTGGAAAGGACTCTTCCTTCCACTAAACAGGTTTCAAACTTTGTTTCTTTCTTTAATAGATTACTTCAGTTACAAGCTTATTTTCTTTATGATGTTTCTGTTACAATAGAGACTCTCACTGGGTTTCTCTCACCCTTTCTCTCAACACTAACTATTAATATAAATAAAACCACTCGACTTATTTAAACTACTCAGGCCAAAAGCCCAAACCTCCCTGATTCTTACTCCAGTAGAATCGGTCCTTTCCCTGTAGTTTTTAAACTACAGATCCCTTCTGGTTCTCTCTACTCAACAGAACCAGCCTCTCCTACAGTTCACAGACGGTAGACTATTTCCCTGATTCTTCTCCTAGAGAATCAGTCCTTTCCTGTAGCTCTCCGACTACAGACTAACAGTTTAAAATGGCTGCCCTGCCAAGTGGCAGTTGGCTCCACCCCTGTTTCCATGGTAACCCAGCTCAACATAAGCCATCTCCTTTGGTTATGCAACTTTTAATACTTACCCTTTAAACATCTGTCTATAATTATACATAACCGCAAGTTAAAAATTTACACTTCACCACAGGTCCTAAACAAGTTTGGCATATTTCGAAATTTTGCATTAAAACCATTATGATGAAAAATGCTCAATTGAGGACACACACACACACTATATTACTAATCTAATTACAAATCCAAGCAAGATAAATATCTGTTTCATCATTTAGGATTACCTCTGCTACATAGCTGATGGCATCCTTCAAATTGAGTTCACGGAAAACTTTAAGAATCTGGTCTCTGGTTTTCTGAGCAGACCTTCTCATCAGTAATTTGCTGAGTACTTGTCTGTCAAAATTCAACCACCTAATGATATAAGCACAAAATATGAAGCTGCTATAAATTAAATGGACATGTTTAGCATTTTCATGTTGATATAACCAAGACTGGCACCTCATTTCAAGCATTACTTCAGTGTAATGAAGTAGGCCTTCCAATGGAGTGGGCCTTCCATTATTTTCCTGCATGGATTGGACAATGGATTGGACAATGTGGCCCATGTGATGTCTTCCAACTCTATTATTCTATGATTCTATTGTTGGACTGCAACTCCCAGAAGTCCTAGCCAGGATAGTCAATTATGAGGAATGCTGGGAGCTACAGTTCAACAATATCTAGAGAGCTACATGATATCCAGTAGGCATGTGCAACCATGGTTCTAAATGATTCTAAAGTACTTACAAAACTAAAGTTCTGGTGGTGAAAACTAGGGGGCGCTGGTGCTTTGCTTCTACAGTGTTGTTAAAGTTCTGGTGGTGAAAATGTCAGAACTCTTACAAAACTTTCAAAATTTCATTATTGGTGATTTTTATGACAGAACCTATTAGGAACTGCCATTTATAATGAAATTTTGAAAATTGTTTTAGAGTTCTGAAAGTTTCACCACCAGAACTTTAGTTTTGTAAGTACTTTAGACCCATTTAGAACCATGATTGCACATGCCTAATATCCAGTCCTGGTATGATGATTCTTCACATATTTAGTCAGACGTAAGTCCCATTATATAGAATGGGTTTTTCTCCCATGAAATTGGCCATAGAAGTGCAGTCTCAATCAGAGTTTGGAATTAACACATAAGACTGGATAGCCTTACTTGTAATGTTCTTTTTTCGAATGAGGGCATTCGAAGTTTTCTTCTTTAAACATCAGGCTGACATTGTTTCTTTTCCCACGTAATAAGTATTGTCTAATTTGTTGCATTTTCCTCATTACTTTTTAGAAGCAAAAATGTTTTTGCTTCTAAATTTAAAATTTTGTATTTTAAACTTTCACATTTTGATTTTTTAAATCAACATTTAATGTAATGAGTTACTAAAATGTTCTGGGTTTTTTCAGAGTTAGTAGCAACAAATTACTAGTTGGGGCTACAATAAATTGTGAAGAAAACTCTGAAGCTCTGGTCTCAGTAAGTTTAACACTTTGAATATGCTTCTAGTCATTCAAAAGAATGGTAAAGTAGCAGAGGCAACTACCAGGATGGCTGTGGAGATTTACCTGCAGGACTGCAGAAGCGGTCCTGGGAGTTAATTCCCACAAGCCCAGCACCTCAAAAGATCCAGACCTTAACTTAAGGTCTGGATCTTTCCAGATGTTTTATTAATCCAGAAAAAAAACTGGGAAAACCCAGTTTTTTCCATATGAATTCGCTTTTACTGAGGCTTCATTTGGTTAAAAGCAAGACAGGTCCCACGTTCTGGGCCTGTCTGGAAGGGCCCTCAGTATAAAGTGTGGTTATCTTACTAACATAACCAAACTGTTTTTCTGTTTGCTTGGTCATTAGAAGACCATGTGTCTATTTTGCTATTTTAGTCACATTTTCCATTCATTTATAAACTGTTCCCTTTGAGTAAGATAAAACAGTCTGCTTCTACATACTTGTCTCTCAGGTAATTGTGTCCTATTTGGCCAGATATATCTTCAATAGCGGAAAGAATGTGGTCAAAAGCCTGCGAAAACAAAGAACATAGCATTGGTTGGATAATTGGACAGGGTGCTACAGAAAATGTACATGTAAACAGTGGCCAGGTCTAGACAGTGGACACACCCAGTTACAATCATAAGAGTTATTTTTCATATGAGTCAATACATCTGAAAAACCTGGGAACATGATTCTGTACCTGACCTCCAGCAGGAGAATTCCTCATAACACTGTAATGCAACCTTTCTTGTGATACTACCATGTGCGTGATTACTGTGTCAGAAAAAGTGTAACAGACCAGTCCACACTCAGAGACAAGATCTGATAGTTCCATACTTTATCTAGAAGATTCCAGCAATCCCATTGTTAAGGCTTCCTCTTTGTTGTCTGATATTCTATTCAATCTAGTATGCTGCCACCATCTGTGAGGTACTAGGCTATGTTACCACCAACCAACAAGGGCTTTCTATTCAGTTTATTAATGGATTCTCCTATTTCTAATAGATTCACTGCTACCACTCTGTAGTGTTACTTTTGGTGTGTAGCGAGGTTTTTTCCTTTTTCTTTGAAATAGTACACTGAGGCTTGAGCTACTAACACAAGAACAAGTTTATTTCGAATATGGAAGGGTCTTAATGGTTTCAGAGTTCTCTTCTCCTGAGGTATAAAGCTTCACGAGTTACAGTTTCAACAAATCTTAATGTAACTTTAGGATGTCTTTTACTTCACCAACTAGTTATTTAGTTGTTACACTTCTAAGTATGTTTCCTTATTTGACAGATTAACTAAGGTCAGCTAATGCCCTTGTCTCCCTTCAGCTTCCTATTGAAGTAAAGATTCCCAGTGGGATTTCTTCTCCTATTAGCACACAGCTAAACCACCAACCTAATTTAAAAGCTTTCCCTTAGTTTGGTTCACCACACGTTTGAACCACCTTCCCTTTGGCTCGATGACCAAAGGACTGAAGCCTCAAAATGTCTGCTTCTGGTAAGTGCAGTTGGCTCCACCCCTTTCTCCATGGCAACCTAACTCAGAGTGCTGAGCTTGGTCCCATCCCCCTAGTTCTGCCATTTCTAAATGGTTAACCCTTTATGTACATCCATGACTGTCTTTTACCTCCTGAACACATACATATAATAATATCCAACTACCTAAGCATATATACATACATACAATCAATCATATTTAACTGTAGAGACACATATACATAACTATACTTAACTTACAGATAAAAATCAATGCTTGATCACACCCATCTACCCCAGTTATTTACAACATACGTAGAGGAGTAGTGACCTTGGGGAAAAACTGGGCATTTCAAGGAGATACATTGGAAAGCTTTAACTTGCTACTGGATCACACTGGGAGATGGAATCATAGGAAGGTTCATCCCATAATCCTAAAAGGAGGTCTTGTGGTCTTTTGCTTTCTATGAAGGAACATATCTTAATCAACAACTAAGCATTCTGGCTTGATACTTAGGGGTAGTTTGATAGAAATGTGGGTCTGAATGTTGGCCTCGTTGGGAATCCGAAGAACCATTCCCTACACCGCAGTTCCACCTGAGAACACAGTTTCACTACTGCAATAGATTCATCTGATCACATGCCTCATTATCAATATAATGACAGCATTGTTAGAAAATAGCTATTGCTTGAAGGAAAACTATACAAGATTTCAGACTTTTCCCCACTGGCATCCGGTTGGGTTAACCCCCTGTGCCGGCAGGACTGAAGACCGATAGGTTGCAGGTTCGAATCCAGGGAGAGCACGGATGAGCTCCCTCTATCAGCTCCAGCTCCTCATGCAGGGACATGAGAGAAGCCTCCCACAAGTATGATAAAACATTAAAACATCCAGGTGTCCCCTGGGCAACGTCTTTGCAGACGGCCAATTCTCTCACACCTGAAAGCAACTTGCAGTTTCTCAAGTCACTCCTGACATGACAAAAAAAAATCTGGTTGATCATGACCCTGCTTACCCTGCCATGGAGCTTCTCATTCAGTTTGGGTTCTCTGTGCTCACTTCTTTTCACTTTCAGCCATTGGACCAAAGGCTTGATAGTCAAACCCTGTGGGAGGAAACAGGCACATTTATCTCATTTGATTTACAAGAATCTGTATGAAATGTTGCACACGTTACATATAAAGGAAGTCTTGAGATAACCCATCTATGACACCAATTAAAAACCTTAATTTTTGGCAAAAGGCTATGGTTGGGCAAATGATGCAACCTGAAATCTGAAAGTGAAGGGTGATTTAGGGTGCTTCCAGACAGCAGGATACTGCAGGCGAAAATGGGTTAAAGTAACCCATTTTCATCCACATTCCTGCCCACACCACGCACTCCAAACTCTGGATTTCAGATGTTATCCCAACTGTAGTTGTCAACAACCCTACAAACCTCAAATTTAGGCCCTAAAACTTATCTGAAGCTGCTGCCAGGTATGGAACCTGCTTGTAAGTTCTTCTGGTGCACCAAAATGGCTCATGAGGAAGACAGGAAGAGGGGAAATCTTAAATTTTAGGGTCTAAATTTGGAGTTTGGGCAAAGGGAGTGGGTGCTCTTAGTTTTTTGGTCTCACAGAGCCCAAACAACCAAGATGGCTGTGTAGATTGGGCCCAAGGATCTTGTGACGTGGTTCCCTAGCCCAATCCTCACAGGGCCCACACTAGGTAAAGCTCAGGTCTTACCTAAGATCTACCACAAACTGTGTTGAATTGGTTGAGACTATGAAATATTCACTGAAAAACTATAGCAAAAAGTGCTGCAGGATGTTTAATAAACTTTTCCAATGTTTTTATGACAGAAATCATTACGAAACGACATTTACAACCTAGGAACAAAAATAATGTTACATAGTGTAATATTAATAATAAGCATTGTGTATTGTCCATACTTCAAGAAATAAAGCCTGACTGCTCATTGGAGGGAAGAATAATAGAGGCCAAGATGAAGTACTTTGGCCACATCATGAGAAGAAAGGAAAGCTTAGAGAAGAGTATGATGCTGGGGAAAATGGAAGGAAAAAAAGAAGAGGGGTCGACCAAAGGCAAGATGGATGGATGGTATCCTTGAAGTGACTGGATTGTCCTTGAAGGAGCTGGGGGTGGTGACGACCGACAGGGAGCTCTGGTGTGGACTGGTCCATGAAGTCACGAACAGTCGGAAACGACTGAACGAATGAACAACAACATGGTGTATTGTGTTACATCCCTTACTTTATAAAGATTACTAGAAGAAATCTAAATCATTCAGCGGATCAGTATTACTAAACTAAATTCCAGGTTGCTGATCTACAATGAAGTAGTAGAAAGACATAATTTCTCCTCATTTATGAACAGCATTAACAATTTTATTTATATTTGAAAATGTAGTGCTTGCTTTGCTCACATAAGTCTCTCATCATCTATTAATACACTCAGCTCTGACATGGAAACGCGAGTTTTTAGTGCAGAGAAAATTGTGTTTTGTCCCAAGAGATAGCTTTTCAAAACATTAAATAGGATCTCTGTTACTAAAATTATAAAGATAATTATACTCTTAGCTCACTGACATAATGTAAAGCCCACATTGAGCATATGCTTTTGCTACTGCACGGGGCATGGTATAAGGAAGAAGTATTTGCTTGTGAGTGTCTACTGTCTTTCTCTCCCTATCTGCTGTTTTCTAAGTATGGCTATCAGTCTTAAGGAAGGTTTCATTTTGTGAATCCAGCAATCAGTAGGTCAGGGTCATAGCCAAAGGACTGGACAAGAGAAGAGGGAAGCATGGACTATTGCTTCCCAGGGTGCATCTACACTGTAGACCAGTGGTTCTCAACCTGGGGTCCACAGATGTTTTTGGCCTACAACTCCCAGAAATCCCAGCCAATTTACCAGCTGTTAGGATTTTTGGGAGTTGAAGGCCAAAAACATCTGGGGACCCCAGGTTGAGAACCACTGCTGATGCAGGTTGACACCACTTTAACTGCCACGGCTCAATGTTATGGAATCCTGAGATTTATAGTTGATGGCACCAGCACTCTTTGTAGAGTGCAACTGTAAAATTGCAGCTTCCATGATTCTGTACCATTGGGCATGTCAGTTAAAGTGGTGTCAAACTGCATTAATTCTACAATGCGGATGCACATCCAGACTGGATTTAGGAAGTAATGTTAATCCAAAACTTTGGATTTCTCTTCTAATGGGAAAAATTGCTGAAAAATGGTGTACCTGAATTATTACAGTAAAAAACACAACAATGATTGTTGTGCTGACAAATAGGTTTCTGTCCTTGACTTTGTGTCCATCCAAAAGGACCACCAAAGCAAAAGCAACTGCACCACGGAGGCCACCATAGGACATCACCACTTGGTCTATTATCCCCAGCTGGACCATTCGGAAGTGGTTCAAGACCCATGTCTGCAAAATTACACCTGTTAAAACAAATTTTTCAGAGTTACAAAAGTCTTCATGAGCATATTGATTTTTTGCTAGAAAATATAAGAGATACAACTACTGCAGGCTCGTAAAGCAATAGTTACTACCAAACCAGAAATCTTCATTCCTAGAAGTGACATATTTGTATACTCTGGCGAGATTTGGCATGTATCTCAGGCCCCTTTTACACTGCCAAATAAAATCCAGATTATCTTCTTTGAACAGGATTAAATGGCAGTGTAGACTCATATAACCCAGTTCAAAGCAGATAATGTGGATTATTTGCTTTCATAACCTGGATTATAAGGGGCCTGAGTGATTTGCTAAAGAAATCAGAACAATATTTGCTAAGATTCAGCTGTACTCACATATTGTTATTGTCACCTTCTCTTTTGGTGTGGATCTATATTGCCATTTATTTATTTATTTATTTTGTATACTGCTTTTCTCAGCCCTCGGGCGACTCAAAGCGGTTAACAAAAATCAATGCTCAAAACATCATAAAACAGTTAAAAACAATTAAAAAAATAGCATAATAAACAATCAATTAAACATCAATATAACGTCTCATAGTTAAAATCAAGATCCAGTCTCATCATCCATTGTTCCATATTCCTATATTCAATGCACTACCTATTCAAATGCCTGATGGAACAACCAGGTCTTCACTTTCCTCCGAAACGCTAACAGGGAGGGGGCCAATCTAATTTCTGTAGGAAGGGCATTCCACAGCCGAGGGGCCACCACTGAGAAAGCCCTGTCTCTCGTCCCCATCAGACGTACTTATGATGCAGGCGGGGCCAAGAGCAGGGCCTCCTCAGATGATCTTAATGTCCTAACTGGTTCATAGGAGGAGATGCATTCGGACAGGTAAGTTGGGCCAGAACATATCCAGTTTCAGAAACCAGACTACCTGCATTCGACTGGATTATGTGAGTCTAAACTGCTGTATAATCCAGTTCAAAGCATTTTTGCCCCACCTTGAGTACCCTCGGGTGAGAAAGGAGGGGTAAAATGGCAGTGTAGATGCGGCCTTAGTGTCCTTAAGTTGCATGCTGACTAGATGAGTGTTGCAATGAGCAGCACAGACAGAACTCTCTTGCTGGGTCAATACACTTGTCTTAAGCCCTATCTGCACTGCCAGATAAAATTCAGATTATCTGCTTTGAACCAGATTGTAAGGCAGTGTAGACTAAAATAATCCAGTTCAAATCAGATAATGTGGATTATCTGCTTTGATAATCTGGATTATATGGCAGAGTAGAAGGGGTCTCAGATAATGACTGCAACTCAAGATGTATCTTTTAGGATGTTGACAAGTAATCAGTGCCCTGGTAGATCATTTGAAACTGTGATTGAATAGGTTCAGAATTTTGGCTGTAGTATAGAATTGGAAAAATGTGGTAGTAGTGTCTAAAATGTACATTTTCATATAATCTTAAAGAGAATGTCTTTAAAATGATGTTTAGATGACACCGAACACCCTAAAAATATCAAAAAATATATAAAGGGGAAAATAATAAATTATGCAATGTGAAGTTCATTAAGAGTCTTATTTCCAGATGTTGTGGGCCTATAAAAAGGCCAAAAAATTACAAAAACAAATTCATGGGGTAATCCAAGAAATGTTTAAGACAGGCCAGGATTTATATTACTAGGACTATGATAGAATGATGTTACTAAAGATTATCCCACTCAGACCCGTCATAAGTGCCATTGGATCCCTCCACATACGACTTAGCAAAATTTTTGGCTGCACAGTTACAAACCCATATAGGCCTCACTATGCACTACATCAAGGACTCAGCCCACTTCATAGAAAAAATCAGTAACCTCTAGCTAAATACCAAAAACAAACTGATCAGCTTTGATGTAGTGACTCTATTTACCATGGTCCCGGTAGCAAATACCATTGCACTAATCAACCAGAAGTTCCCAGAAGACATCACAGCTCTGATTCACCATTGTGTCACCACCAGCTACTTTCAGTGAGACAATGAACTCTATGAACAGAAAGATGGGAGTAGTTGTGGGGAGCCCTCTCAGCCTGGTCATAGCAAATTTCTACATGGAACACTTTGAAAAACAAGCCCTGGAAACAGCAACAAAAAAGCTCACTATATGGTTCAAATATGTGGATGACACTTTCACCATTTGACACTTTCACCATTCCTGGACCATATTAACAGCATCCACCCAAACAGTCAATTCACCATGGAAAAAGAAAATGAAGAAAGACTGCCTTTTCTAGATGTCCTAGTCATCCGTAAACCAGATCAACAATTGGGTCACACCGTTTACAGAAAACCTACACACACAGATAGATACCTACATTAAAACTCCAACCATCACCCAAGTCAAAAAAGAAGCACCATTAAAGCCTTGTCAGACCGTGCAAAAAGAATCTGTGAACTCCACCTCCTCCAAGATGAACTGAACCACCTAAACTGGGCTTTACAGGCCAATGGATACTCCACCTCAGACATCAGAAGAGCGGCAAGACCAAGAGCAAGCCACAAGAGTAAAGACAAAGATCCACCCAGAGGAAAAGTGTTCTTGCCATACATCAAGGGAACCACCGCATAGGGAAGCTGATGAGGAAACACAACATACAAACTATCTACAGACCCACCAAGAAAATCCAACAAATGCTACGTTCGGCAAAGGACAAGAGGGAACCTCTCACCTCTGCAGGAGTCTACCGTATACCATGCAGCTGTGGACAAATCTACATATGGACTACCAAACGCAGCATTGCCCAAACACGAATCAAGGAACATGGAAGACACTGCAGACTACTTCAACCAGAGAAGACAGCCATAGCAGAGCACCTGATGAACCAACCTGGACACAGCATATTATTTGAGAATACAGAAAGGCTGGGCCACTCTAACAACCACCATGTCAGACTACACAGAGAAGCCATTGAAATCCATACACATGTGGACAATTTCAACAGAAAGGAGGAAACCATGAAAATTACCAAACTCTGGCTACCAGTGTTAAAAAATCAAAACAACACCCAAACACAGGAAATGATCAGGGACAGCCAATCACCTCTCAACAAAGGATTCCCTCAGGCACTAACAAGCCACACCAAAAAACTGCCAGGTCATCAAATGCTAATCAAGGTTGCCAGTTGAAACATTCACACCTAGCTCCAACAGACAAGAGTTTTTTGTCACACCCTGGACATTCCACATATATATAAACCCAGTTTTCCTAGTTCCAACAGACCTCACAACCACTGAGGATGCTTGCCATAGAAACGTCAGGAGATAATGCCTCTAGAACAGGGGTCTTCAAACTAAGGTCCGGGGGCCGGATACGGCCCTCCAAGGTCATTTACCCATCCCTCACTCAGGGTCAACCTAAGTCTGAAACGACTTGAAAGCACACAACAACCATTAACAATCCTATCTCATCAACCAAAGGCACTTCCCATTGAAAGACTAATAAGTGTATATTTGTTAAAATTGCTCTTCATTTTAATTATTCTATTGTTTTTAAGTGTTTTTTGCACTACAAATAATATATGTGCAGTGTTCACAGGAATATATTCATTTTTTTTCAAATTATAATCTGGCCCCCCAAAAGTTTGAGGGACTGTGACCTGGCCCTCGGTTTAAAAAGTTTGAGGACCCCTGCTCTAGAACATGGCCATATAGCCCAAAAAAACCTACAACAATTTATTATCAGCTTTGACCTCTGTTCTTCTCAGCAAAAAGGAGGAATAAAGACTGTGCTTGATCTAGGACAAGCTTTTGAAATATCCATGAGGAAGCTGCTCGGTTTTGTTTGGCAGTGGAGGAATATTAATGAGATTTGGTGGTTGGGGGTGGGAAGAATTTCTTACCGATGGCTCTGTAGACAAAAATGAAGACTAATGTCAAAAGTATAAAAGCTGTGTTCCAAGTCCAGATAGAAGGATCAACAGCAGAAATTCCAAGGAACATGAAAATAATGGTCTCTGCACCACTAGCCAGCATCTTCATAGTGTACCTCACAGTGGTAGCAGACTGTTCTGAAATATTTGCCTTGACATATTTCTGACAGCAGATCCCACAGAAGGTTATCCTGCAAGAAAGGGAAACACAGAATTATAGTTGGAAGAAACCCTGTGGGCCATCCAGCCCAACTCTTTGTCAAGAAGCAGGAAAATCACATTCAAAGCACCCCCGACAGATGGCCATCCAGCCTCTGTTGAGCCTCCACCACACCAGGGCAGAGTTCTACTGCTGAACAGCTCTCACAGTTAGGAAGTTCTTCCTCATAGAATCATAGAATCAAAGAGTTGGAAGAGACCTCATGGGCCATCCAGTCCAACCCCTTGCCAAGAAGCAGGAATATTGCATTCAAATCACCCCTGACAGATGGCCATCCAGCCTCTATTTAAAAGCTTCCAAAGAAGGAGCCTCCACCACACTCCGGGGCAGAGAGTTCCACTGCTGAACGGCTCTCACAATCAGGAAGTTCTTCCTCATGTTCAAGTGGAATCTCCTTTGCTTTAGTTTGAAGCCATTGTTCCGTTTTCTAGTCTCCAGGGCAGAAAAAACAAACTTACTCCCTCCTCTTTATGACTTCCCCTCACATATTTATATATGGCCATCATGTCTCCTCTCAGCCGTCTCTTCTGAAGACTAAACATGCCCAGCTCTTTAAGCCACTCTTCATAGGACATGGTCTCCAGACCCTTGATCATTTTAGACACCCTCCCATGGACACATTAAAGCTTGTCAGCATCTCCCTTCAATTGCAATGTCCAGAATTGGACACAGTATTCCAGGTGTGGTCTGACCAAGGTAGAACAGAGGGGTAGCATGATCTAGACACTAGACTTGATGCAGGCCAAAATCCCATTGGCTTTTTGACTTCTAATAAGTTTGACTTAAATGCAATGTGTTTTCTTTATTATAGTTTTAATTATAATCTTATTTTAATTACATTATCCTGCTTAGATACATCCTACCTCTGTGCATGCCCAGTGCTTATTTTTAAAATTTTAATTTATTACATCTGGCCCAGCCATAAGGTTTTAAATTTTGTATGTTATTGCTTATATGTGAGTTATATTAATTGTATTGTTTTATTTGCTTACTGCTTTGTTGTTTTACTGATGTGTTGTTGGGCTTGGCCTCATGTAAGTCGCCCCAAGTCCCCTAGGAGAGATGGTGGCGGGGTATAAATAAAGTTTTATTATCATGATTACTATTATTATTTGAACTATAGCAAAATGTGATGATTGGTGTTCCGCAAAAAAAAAAATTTTTTTTGCTGTTTAATACACTTTTTCCCATGTTTTTATGCTAGAAGCATTTAGGAAATGACATTTATAACTAAAGAACCAAAATTGTGTTACACAGTGTTATATGGCAGTCATATAATCCAGTTCAAAGAAAATAATGTGGATTATATGGTAGTGTAGATCCAAACTGACTTACTGACCTGTCACAGGCCAGATCCTCTGATTGGGTCATTCGAGCCAACGTTTTGAAGGCCACAGCTTTTCTCTGTGTCTTTCTTAAAGCAATGGTACTAATGAATACCTGGCACTATGAACTATATTTCAAAGGAAGAAACTTACAAACCACCTCGGAGATTTTCTTACTTAAGAAAGCCCTATAAAAAATCCATGGTATCAACCATTTTGAAGGCACATACGAAGACAGACATACCATCCCATATTACGTGCAGGAAACCACACTGTATCAAACAATACATAAAAGTATGGTTGTATTTGACAACTCAACAAAGAGATTTGGGATTATACATATATCCCAGGAATATGACATGCAAATAATTACTTTCTGCTTTACATAAGACCAATTTTCATACTGTGTCTGGCTAATTCCTAAATATGGTCAACAGTCTTAGAATCATAGAATCAAAGAGTTGGAAGAGACCTCATGGGCCATCCAGTCCAACCCCCTGCCAAGAAGCAGGAATATTGCATTCAAATCACCCCTGACAGATGGCCATCCAGCCTCTGTTTAAAAGCTTCCAAAGAAGGAGCCTCCACCACACTCCGGGGCAGAGAGTTCCACTGCTGAACAGCTCTCACAGTCAGGAAGTTCTTCCTTATGTTCAGATGGAATCTCCTTTCTTGTAGTTTGAAGCCATTGTTTCGCGTCCTAGTCTCCAGGGAAGCAGAAAACAAGCTTGCTCCTCCCTGTGGCTTTCTCTCACATGAAATCTTCAGAAGTAGGCAGTGGTCAGCTCATTCTAGGGAGCTCATGTCCCATGTCTTGCAGGTCTTTAGCTCGCAGCAGGTCTCAGAGTTCGGGAACTTCCTACTCAAAATTCTCACAAATTGTTCAACATTTGTTTGTTTATTAACACAGATAGCCCATTATTTCAGTACAGTTTGATGTTACAATGGTTTTTAAATTTCTCTAGTAACACTAGAAATGAATTCATTAACTGAAACTTACGCAAGGATGGCAGAAAGCGAGAGCATTTCAGCAGTCAGATAAGACAAGTAGGAGACGACGAATACAAATCCAGGCTCTATGATTCTGACGTGTTTTGTAAAACGGGTGATGAATGAGAGCAGTAATGCGAAGATAACACCAATGAGAGTACCGCCAATGCTCACCACGAAGAAAGATACTGTAACAAAAATAACATACAAATTGTACTGCATTTTAATAGCAATGCATACCTGCATCTCATCACTTTAAATCTTTGCTTTCTGATGACTAATAATGTCAGAAAGATAGTGTTACTTTTTTCCACACAAGAGTATAACCAACGTTCTAAATTATTTATCTACTAGCTGTACCCACCACGCGTTGCTGTGGCCAACCTATCCTTCCTCTTTCTCTCCTTCCTTCCCTCACTCTTTTTCTTTCCCTTCTTCTTTCTTCCTTCTCTACCTGTTTCTTTTCTCGCTTCCTTTGCTCTTTGGTTCCATCCTTCCTTGTCTCCTTCCTTCCTTCCCTTTCCTTCCCTTCCTCTCTCTTTTGTTCCATCTCTCCTTCTTTGTCTCTTTAACTTTTTATTTCCGCCTCTTCTTCCTTCCTTCTCTACCTTTCTTTCTTTCTTTCTTTCTTTCTTTCTTTCTTTCTTTCTTTCCTTCTCCTTTCCTCCTTCTTTCTCTCCTTCTCTCCTTTCTTCCTTCTCTACCCTTCTGTCTTTCCTTCCTTCTCTCCTTCCCTCTTTCTTCCCGCTTCCTTCCCCCTTTCTGTGTATGTTTTGTGTGTATATATGCATATATGTGTGCATATATGTGTGTTTGTGTATATATATTTGGTTTTGTGCATGCGTTGTAATGTGTTTGGGTTTTTTTTTTTGCTTCTTAGTTTTTTTATGAGTTATCAGTTTTTTTATGAGTGATGGTCACTCGTTGGCCTGATAAGTGTCTTGTGTCCAAATTTGGTGTCAATTCGTCCAGTGGTTTTTGAGTTATATTAATCCCACAAACAAATATTATATATTTATTTATATAGATTTTGGTGATTTAATGTCCTGATGAAACCTACATGATGTAGTGGTTAGAGCATCAGGCTCTACCAGGGTTCAAATTCCTGGTCAGACTTAAATACCCATTGGGCCACCTCACACTCTCTCAGCCTCAGAGGAAGGTAATGGCAAATCCCCTCTGGACAAACCTTGTTAAGAGAACCCCATGATAGATTCATCTTAGAGTTGCCATAGATTGGAAATGTCTTGAAGGCACAGAATAACAACAAATATCCTGATGATGAGATAATTCCATATTCCACATGTATGTGCGCGTTTGTGTGTGCACATGCACACCCTCCATGAGTTCCCTCAAGGTTGCTTCCAAGTATGTGCATAGGATGATGATGATGATGATTATTAATAATAATAATTAATAATAATAATAAAGGATAAAGCCTTTATTATTCTTGGGAGAGCTCAATGACAATAACTGTCCTGATATTTCTTAGAGCTTGATCATTTAGTGCACTTCATATTTCTGCTTTCTGAGAAGGCTCAACTACTTTGGAGTCTTGGCCCGATGCTGCCAGCTCATTCTAGAGCAGTCATGTCCCATGCCCAGACTTTGTGTGCGCGCTCATGTTTTAGAGTCCATGGTCAAAACTAAGTGTAAGCCGCTTGAGTCTCCTGTATAGTGAAGACAGAAGTGTGACCCACTTAAGTCTGATATACAGCGAATGAGGAGCCTGTGGCTAATGATAAGAACCCATGGTAGATCGGTATCCTCACAAACATCTTCCCCTACATAGTCAAGCACTTCCCATTCTGCATCTATCCAAGGACACATAAAGTAAAACAGGCAAAGAACCTAGAGGAGAACACTGACATTAAGGAAAGTAAGTTAACCATTTCAGAAGTCACACACCTCATGATGGAGATCTAGAGATTAAGGGGGGGGGGGGGGGGGAACCAAGGGGCAGCCCTAGATCAGAAAAGGCAGAAAATCCCACATTATGTGAGTATCAGATAACTCTGGGCCTGTCCAGACAGGACCATTATTGCAGGAACTCCCGCAATAAATGAGAGACTGTCTAGACAACGGTCTGGGAAGTCCCGAATTAATTCACTACAAACCAGGAAAATAGCGAATTAATTTGATAGTGGATTTATTCAGCGCCTTCTTGGAAGATCTATTTCTGGGTCTGGACTGCAGAATACTGCAGTCCAAGCATAAATAAGCCTAGTAAACTGTAACCCACCCCTCCCCCAGGTCCCCAGACTCCTTAGAAAACTAAAAACGTATATGCCCTCCATTGCTCCCCCCTCCCCCGCTCTCCTGCCGTGTCATTTCTACATGCCAAGAGAGCTGGCCGAGGCTTCTAATGGAGGACATGTAAGTTTTTATTAGTTTTCTAAGAGGTCTGTGGGCTTGGGGGTAAGGCTAGTCCTGAGAGAACGTCTAGACACCCACCCCAGAAAGTGCATGTTTTCTGTGGACAGGCCCCCAGAAACATCCGTGTTTTTTTAACCTGGATGCTTCTGAGATAAAGGCCTGTCTGGATCCGGCCTCTGTTCAAAGCAAATATTGTGGGATTTCTGCCTTGATATTCTGAGATATAGGGTTGTGTGGAAGGGGCCCAAGGGACTTTATAACCAGACATCCAGTTATATGATATCCCAGGACTGGCTGGAACAAGAAAACATACTTACCAATGAGCAAGCTGGATTTAGGGAAGGCCAATACACCCTAGACCAATGTCTAGTACTACAATATCATATAGAAAAAATACTCCTCCCATAACACATCTTCCTTCAATGTCACCTTCATTATAACTGGGAAATGTTCAAAGCTACAGTCCAACACTATCTAGAGGGCAATATGATTTTCACCCTTTTATAGTGTCAATTAAAAGCAATCTCAGGCTGGATCCACACTGCCACAGAATCCAGTTTCTGAATCCAGATTATCTGCTTTGAACTGGATTGTGTTTACACTGCTATATAATCCAGTTCAAAGCAGATAACCTGGATTCAGAAACCCTATTATAAGGCAGCATAGATGGGGTCTCAATCTTCTCAGGTGGCAGAACACGTGTACCTCTGCAGAGCATCAGAAAGAGAAAAATTCAAAATGTACACATGTAACACTGGCTTTGGCAGTAACCTTACTGCCTTTTGCACATTGGCAATAGTGAGCAAACATTTTCCCTTATCTGTCTTTATGGCTCTCTTCGAAAGGATATAAACATAAAAAGATTGTTACATTTCCAACAAACGGCACAAAATGTACAACACTGGAGTTATTCATAGCACACACAGGTGAAATGGCTTTCTAAATTCAGTAAGATTTGACTGAAATGGGGATTACTTCTTTAAGTGCTCCAAAATTGGCCATAGACAGTGCCCCCCTTCTTTTATCTCCATTGGTCAGCTGGCCCACATTCCTCCCCATCTGCTGGCAGGCAGGATTTCAGATTTGGGCCCCTTCCACATAGCCCTGTATCCCAGAATATCAAGGCAGAAAATCCCACAATATCTGCTTTGAACTGGGTTATCTGAGTCCACACTCAGATATTGCGGGATTTTCTGCCTTGATATTCTGGGATATAGAGCTGTGTGGAAGGGCCCCTGTTTAATAATATCAATGATAACAAAGGGATAAACAAACAGAACAATGGAGGGACAAAGAAGAGGACCATAGCTTAGAAATGTAAATATTTACGGTGAGGCAGATAATAAGGACATAAAAACAGTGCTCTTGCTGGATATTGTAATAAATGTTTACATCATTTATTATGCTGGAACACCCCAGCAAGCGAGAGTCCAAAAGTGGCAGGCTCAAACCCAGAACCTCAATCAATGGCTGATATCAAATGAAAGACTCTCCCCTGGGCACACAGAAGACTGGGCGACTTGGAAGGCGCTGAACAGACTGCGCTCTGGCACCACGAGATGCAGAGCCAACCTTAAGAAATGGAGCTACAAAGTGGAATCCATGACATGCGAGTGTGGAGAAGAGCAAACCACTGACCACCTGCTGCAATGCAACCTGAGCCCTGCCACATGCACAATGGAGGAACTCCTTGCGGCAACACCAGAAGCACTCCAACTGGTCAAAGGAGATTTAATCAACTACCAAGCTTGCAAACTCTGTGTTTTGTCTGTCTGTTTGGTTGTTTTGTTAAAAATGTAATACAACTGTCTGGTTGCTCCTGACATGATAAATAAAATCATTAAAATTTTACTTCTTGCAGCAGTTGCGATTTGGAAGTAAGGGGCTGCTACGTAGTACTATTTCAGCTAGTCCCTACTCAAGAGAATTGATACCTTTGCTTTACTCTGAGGGTAAGAGAAGAGTGTGACTTGCCTAAGATCACCCAGTGGCTTTCCATGGTCAAGGGGAGATTTGGACCCTGGTCTCTAGACTCATAATCCAATGCACAAACCAGTAAGCTGTCGACTTGTATATTTAAAATAAGCAATAACATTCCCTCCATTACGTCCCCATTCCTGCCCAAATATAATGAATTTCACAAGTAGTTTGGGATTACTTCAACCGTCCCTCTCCCCGGTGATGCCAATGATAAATTGGTTCTACTGGTTCCTTAAGGTACAACAAATCAAATTACTTTTCACAAGGAACATTTTAAGCTCAGAGAGGGACAGAGCTGCATCAAGTCTCAGTGTTACAGAGCATTTAAAGAGGAAAACACAATTTTTGTACAATAAAGTTGTCAATTATAAAAATGTGTCACCGGTGGCATTAGGGTTCATTTACTGCTATATGAATGCCATCAATTGAACAGCAGCCATAGTATCCATTCTGGAAGGAGTGAATTTAGACTTTGGATAATGCTACTCACTGGTGGAGAGCAATGTCCAATCTCGATAAAATAGTGAAGAGTAGAGACATTCACACTGGCAATAAAGATCCGAATAGTCAAAGCAATGGTATTCCCCATAGTCACCTACGGATGTGACAGTTGGACCTTAGGGAAGGCTGAGTGAAGGAAGATAGATGCTTTTGAACTGTGGAGTTGGAGGAAAGTTCTGAGAGTGCCTTGGACCACCAGAAGATCCAACCAGTCCATACTTCAGGAAATAAAGCCTGACTGCTCATTGGAGGGAAGGATAGTAGAGGCAAAGATGAAGTACTTTGGCCACCTCATGAGAAGAAAGGAAAGCTTAGAGAAGACAATGATGCTGGGGAAAATGGAAGGAAAAAGGAAGAGTGGCCAACCAAGGGCAAGATGGATGGATGGCATCCTTGAAGTGACTGGCTTGACTCTGAAGGAGCTGGGGGAGGTGACGGCCGACAGGGTGCTCTGGCATAGGATGGTCCATGAGGTCACAAAGAGTCGGAAGTGACTGAACGAATGAACAACAACAACTCACTGGACATCAGTCTCTTATATATGGAGACAATAGATTGAAGGTACCACAACACCAGCCAAAACTGTAATTCTTTGCAGCAAAAAGAGAACATCCAGGCATTAGCATACATAACTCCATAGGTCATTCCAGATCTAATCTAAGAATCCCATTACAAATGAAATTAAACAAGCAACATACAGCATGCAGGTTTAATTTTAAAATTCTGAAATGCTGTGTAGCTTCTAAATATTGAGCAGCTGCCAGTGTATACTTGCTTTTCTATGATGTGCACTGAAATTTAAAAGTCATACAAAAATAGTAAGATGCACTTAGGATATTTCCCTCTATTATAATACACCAGACGTGTCAGCAGTTATAATCTGGGGCACAAGAAAGCTTTTAGCAGAAGACTGTTAGAAAATTAAGGCAGTTACTATAAAAAGAATGGAAGGAAGAGAGAGGAAAATGGAGTGCACAGAAAGGCAATCTAGAAAATCTGAAGAAAACTATTCAAATTAAAAATGGTTCAACAACTGAATTTAATATTTGTTTCTAAAATCTGTCAGAAAATACACCAGACGTGTCAGCAGTTACAATCTGGGGCACAAGAAAAGCTTTTATCAGAAGACTATTAACAAATTAAGGCAGTTGCTATAAAAAGAATGGAAGGAAGAGAGAGGAAAAATGGAGTGCACAGAAAGGCAATCTAGAAAATCTGTATAAGAAAAAAACTATTCAAATTAAAAATGGTTCAACAACTGAATTTAATATTTGTTTCTACAATCTGTCAGAAAATCAATGTTATAAAACAAAAATACTGTAGATGGAAAACTAGGAAATAAAGACAATGCAACAAAAAAAAACTTCTTGGGAGGAAAGGGGCTGCAAGCAGAAAAAGTGTGGAATCCTGTTCTAGATCAAGGCTTTTTAAACTTTTCCACTTTAGACCTCTATCAGCCTGAGAAATTTTTACATGACCCTAGTATATAAAACAGCTATAAAAATCAAACATTTACTGATAACAAATCAGCATTTGCAAGGTATACTGCTTTTGTTGTAGTACAAAACACACTGCTTTTGTTGTAGTACAGCCTGTAAGTAACGTTGCAAGCAGTAGTATGGGTGCCAGAAGCGGGAAAAGGGTTACTTGTGAGCAGGAGTCTGATGAGGAACAACAGAGGAAAAGGATCTACAGATGAGGACTCATTTGAGGGGTTCTCTGAGGATAAAGGGTCCATGAGTGAAGGAGAGGAGGGAGATACAATGGATGGGAATAGGGGAACAAAGAGGGTTACTTGGGAGTAGGAATCAGATAAGGAGCGACAAAGAAAGAGGATTTGGGATATACTTACAGCACCTACAGAAGAGGAATCATTTGAGGGTTTCTCTGGGGATGATGGGTCACAGAGTGAGGAAAATGGGGATGACACTGTGGATTGGACTAAGGTAAAGGAAGTGCAAGCTGTTTGTGCAGAGCCAACATCTAGTGATACCTCTGGGATGCTCTGGAAGGGAAGACTGACAATCGGGGAATCCAACTCAGTCTTGGGGGGATCTAAGTCTTGACAGGAGATGGAGAAGATGGGAGGGATGTCCGTGGGACTTCACGTGAAGAGTTGGGAGCAGCTGCAATCATGGGGCGGTGGTTAGCTCATCTTCTGGTGAAGATGATATCTAATAAAAGTGGGCTCTGAAATGGGGAATCTTTGCAGAAGGCAAGGTGTTGGTATATGTTCGTGCATTGGGTACTGTCTGGACTTGTCGCTGCCTGTTCCGTGTTCTGCATTGGGTTTGGGATCTGCAGGTTGCTGCTCCTGCTCGTGTGTTCTTTCAACTCGGCTTGGATTCTCGTGAGTGTGGATTTCCCCCTTCCTTGACCTTGGACCAGTTTGACTTTGACGCTGTTTCTGTGGACTTTGGAACGTCACTACTTCAGATTCTGCTTGCTACGACCCTGGACTTCGCTTGACTATGCTTTCTTCCCTGCGGCTTCTCTGTTTTGCTAACCATTTGCATGCTGTGCCGTTTTGTGTGACTTTCTGAGTACTTTGTTTAATCCAATTCTTTTCTCTGGATAATCCGGATTATTACTTTGGTTAAACTTTTGAAACCAGGACTGGTTCTACCTTTGAGTTTTTGACCAGAGGCATTGAGTTAAGTGTCTCTGAGTCTTTTTCCTTTGTTTAATAAACTCTGTTTTGGAACGAACTCTGAGTCTGGCCCTCTAAGGCATCTGTGTTCCAACAGCTTTTCCTTTTTTATGAAGTACAGCTGACATATCTTTTACAGAGTCCACTGCACACAGATTCGTGTAAATGTCTAAAAAAACAGCTACTAGGAGAAATTCAGGAAAAAAATGGAACCCCAACATTGAGCTAAGAGGACCTCGGGACCCAAAGTTTAAGAAAGGGTCTCCTAGAAAAGAAGTGGGAAAAGTGTGCATCCTCAGTATTCATGAACGACAATCCCTATAAAGCAGACCAAGCATAACTAAGGATGAAGCATCGCTAGAACAGCATTCCAACAAAAAATAAATAAAAATAAAATATAACAAAAGCCTACTAACCGATGCCTTTGATACAGTCTCCAGCTGTTATATTTTCTGCTCCTATTGAAACAAATGAGTCAAACACATTGTATAACACCTAAGAGGAAAAGAAAGAGAAGTTTTCATGAATGGATTTTGAATGGGAAAAAAAAACATTTTATGAAATTGGATAAGACTGAAATATCAGCTATCAATTTATTTATTTAGAGTAGTTATATTCCACCCTTCTCACCCCGCAGGGGATTCAGGACGGATTACAATGTACACATATATGGCAAACATTCAATGCCAAAGACACACAACAGATATAGACAGACAGTCAGAGGGTATTTATCTTTCCTGGCCACCAGGGGAGCTGTTGCTTTCATCGTCCATTTGTGACACTGATGAAGTACTTCCGCATTCCCCACATGCTTTGCTGGAGTCTTTTTTATGGCCTCATAAATTAGTTAAATTAGCCTCCCCACACATAGGTGGTACCTAATTTTCCTACTTGACAGGTGCAACTGTCTTTTGAGTTGCAAAGGTCAACAACAAGCTACACAATTAATTGGAAGCTCACTCAAACCCGGGCTGGCTTCAAACTCATGACCTTTTGGTCGGTAGTGATCTTAATGCAGCTGACACTCAGCCACCTGCGCCACAGTTTTGATCTATTAATCAAAATGTATATAGAACTAATAAAATACAGGTTGCCAACTGGGGCTGGCTACAGGGAACGTACAGCTTCTACAATGCGCAGCTCCACCGGTGGTCAATCTGTTTCTGGGCACAATTCAAAGTGCTAGTTTTTATCTATGAAGTTCTATATGGCTTAGGTCCTGGCTATTTGAAGAATTTTACCTCTCTAGAAATCTGGTAGAAATGTATGATTCTCTTGGGAGGGTGTTCTCTCTGTCCCATCACCCTCTGAAGCACCTTTGGTGGTGGCTCTCAGACTCTGGAACTCCCTCCCAAGAGACATCAGGAGGGCCCTGTCCCTGGTTGCTTTTTGCAGGCAAATCAAGACATATATCTGCTGTCAGGCATTTGGGGGACGATGTTGCTGGGGAAGTTGTAGGTGGGATTTTGGGAGGTTGATGGGATTGGTATTTCTTGTATTTCAACTGAATTTTAACTTCTATAAATATTTAATTGGTTTTTAAAAATTTTGTGTCTGTCTTATTTTCATTTTTATTAAAGATGCTTATTTGTTAGCTGCCTTGAGTCATAAAGGGATAGAAACAAAGATGATAATTATAATAATAATAATTGCAATGTGAGTACCCAGTGTATTTCTGACTGACACAGTTCCATCACTTATTCATTCAGACTCTTAATTTTCAAAGAGAATCATACCACAGTTACTGCATCGTTAAGCAGTGATTCTCCAAAAACAATGATGAAGAGGACATCATTGACATGGACTTCTTCGAACACAGCCAGCACCGCAACAGGGTCTACTGCAGCTATTAGACTGCCGAACAGGAGAAAATCCAGCCATCCACTTTGAAGTTCACCTAAAAGACCAAGCCAAACATGACAAAAAGATTAATCTATTCCTTGAAAGAGGTTGGGCATGCTTACAATGAGCTATATCTATGCTCATCTAAGGGCGGATCCAGACAAGCCTTTATCGCAGGAGATCTTCCTGGGGGGCTGTTCACCCCCCCCCCAAAAGTGCACAATTTCTGGGGTGGGTGTCCAGATGCTCTCGTGGGATTGGCCCACGAGAACATCTGGAGGCCCTACCCCCCTCTCCTGAAGCCCCCAGACTTCTTTGAAAAGTAAAATAAACTTACCTGGCCTCCAGTACACTCATAGAATCATAGAATCAAAGAGTTGGAAGAGACCTCATGGGCCATCCAGTCCAACCCCCTGCCAAGAAGCAGGAATATTGCATTCAAATCACCCCTGACAAATGGCCATCCAGCCTCTGCTTAAAAGCTTCCAAAGAAGGAGCCTCCACCACACTCCGGGGCAGAGAGTTCCACTGCTGAACGGCTCTCACAGTCAGGAAGTTCTTCCTAATGTTCAGATGGAATCTCCTCCTTTGTAGTTTGAAGCCATTGTTCTGCGTCCTAGTCTCCAAGGAAGCAGAAAACAAGCTTGCTCCCTCCTCCCTGTGGCTTCCTTTCACATATTTATACATGGCTATCATATCTCCTATCAGCCTTCTCTTCTTCAGGCTAAACATGCCCAGTTCCCTAAGCCGCTCCTCATAGGGCTTGTTCTCCAGACCCTTGATCACTCTTGGAGCAGCTCTCCTGGCGCGTAGAAATGACGGGCCAGGAGAGCGGGGGGGGGGGATTTCCTTTCTATTTCATTTCTATGCGTCGGGAGAGCTGCTCCAAGAGTGTACTGGAGGCTAGGTACTTTTTCTTTACTTTTCAAAGGGGTTTGGAGGCTTTAGGAGACAGTGATGGGTATTCCCACAGTTTTCCGGACAAATTTAGTCCAGAAAACTGTGGGAATGGTGTCTGGACTGCAGGAAGAATTAATATCCCTATGGTGTTTTGCTGCCTGTGCCCCTATTCAGAAGATTTCACCTCAATTGCTGTCACGGTGATAATTGAATTTTGGAAAAAAAATGGCTTGTTCTGCAAACAAGGATTGACGATATAGCTTAAGTGGAGACACCTTTTCCCCATGATAACTCTTCCAGGGGTGAATTTCCCTTCCTGGAGGTAGATTTCTCTCACTTCCTGTTGTCTCGCCCCCGTTCTTAACTATGAGTTGTTTATAATTCGGATCTTTGTAAGACAAACATGTAGAATCCTAGCTAGTTTTTATTAGAATATTGATGGTGGTGAATTCTTTGTAACAAATTCTGTAACGTGACATCCACATCTATTGAACTGCTGACTTTCAACCAAATGAGATTAAACAATAACTGGGGCCATATAAAAAGCACAATGCCATGGTCTTCCCTTCATTGCAAAATTTAGAAAGGCACTTACTCAATAGATTGGAATGGAAGCATCTATCAAAAGAAGGGAAGGGAAGACCTGTTTTTGGAGAGCAATCACTGTTACAGACCATTTATCTTTTTATAGGTTACCAATTATGTACTTGTTATAATCTTGAAGAAGCTAGTAAGCTAATATTTATGGGAATATTGTCGCTTCAGTGTTCTTTCTATTGCATCTAATTGCACCCACAAACTGAAATATCACAAAATTAAATAGAGAACACAATTTCCCAGAATTTGCAAATCTCTATTTTACTGATGACCTGAAGGCTGCAATAATAATGACACCAGTAATGAAAATAAAAGAAAAAAGCAGGAGGTAACAAGGAAGCACTCCTCTTCCCACTTCCATTCTAGTTCAATATATTTAACATAGCACCACCAAGCATCACAAGGTAGACATTTGTTTCACATTGGCAAAAAAGAGAAATCTTCTTGGTAGTAGTTCTGGAGTTTGGAGCGTAACTCTTCCCCTAGACTACATGAGGACAAAGATGCTTTTTCGCCTATTTTGAATCTATATAAATAAAAATGTAATGTTCATTTGTGGGATTAATAGAACTCAAACACTACTGGACGAATGAACATCAAATTTGGACACAAGACACCTATCAACCCAATGTATGTCCTTCACTAAAAAAAAAAATGATTTTGTCATTTGGGTGTTGTAGTTGCTGGGATTTATAGTTCACCTAAAATCAAAGAGCATTCTGAACCCCACCAACGATGGAATTGAACCAAACTTGGCACACAGTTCTCCCATGACCAACAGAAAATACTGGAATGGTTTGGTGGACAGTGTATTTTGGTTTTGGAGTTGTAGTTCACCTACATCCAGAGATCACTGTGGACTCAAAGAATGATTGATCTGGACCAAACCCCACACAAATACTCAGTATGCCCAAATGTGAACACTGATGGAGTTTGGGGGAAATAGAAACTTGACATTTGGGAGTTCACTTCACTTCACTTCACTTCACTTTATTTCTTAATTAGTCGCTCTCCACCAAGGTGCTCCGAGCGACTTACAATTTAAAATAGCATTTACACAATATAAAAAAATTCAACATAAAAACATACAACAGTGACTATTTGGCAAATTAGATCTGATCACTTTACTTAAATGCACAATCAAACAGCCAAGTCTTGAGCGCCTTTACAAAAGGTCGCAACTCCGACATTGGTCTAATCTATGGAGGCAATGAGTTCCACAGAATTGGAGCATAGATCGAAAAAGCTCTACGCCGTGTAGCTTCCAGGTGTACCTCCCTAGGGCCTGGTATGTATAGGAGATTTTCTTGGGTGAATCGAGGTAACCACTATTGGAGTAACCACTGATGGGAAAAAGGAATGAGGCGGTCCCTAAGATATAAAGGTCCTTGGCCATTTTGAGCTCTAAGTGTCAGGATCAGTATCTTGTAAGAGATCCAATGTTCTATTGGTAGCCAATGCAGTTGTTGTAGAATCGGTGTAATATGGGATCTTATAGATGATATGGGTGTAATATGGGATCTTATACTTGTTGGGATTTATAGTTCACCTACAACCACAGAGCATTCTGAACCCCACCACTGATAGAATTGGGCCAAACCTCCCACACAGAACGCCCATGAGGGCCACAGCAATGCGTGGCAGGGGACGGCTAGTATCACATAAAATGTATAGAATTAAGAGGGCTTCCTGGCAGTGACTGTTTGACTGCTCACAAAGGAAGGCAACAGCAATCCTTCACAGTTAATTTCAGGACAATTATTGTAAATTAAATCTTAACACAAACATCAAGAGGCTTGAAAATCTTTAATGTTACCAGTATGGCAGCCTAGATTTAGTGTAACTTTAGAAGCAAGAGTAAACCTAACTTTGGTTATGCAACCAGACCTTGACAAGTAACCAGAGAAGTTTAACCTCTTTTAAATGCAAAGATTATCATTTTCTCAGACTCTCGATGTTTACTGTGCAAATCACAGAACCATAGGGTTGGATACACTCCAGACTAAAGATGCATCTACACCAGGGATCCTCAAACAAAGCCCCGGGGGCTGGATACGGCCCTCCAAGGTCATTTACTCGGCCCTCACTTTGGGTCAACCTAAGTCTGAAACGACTTGAAAGCACACAACAACAATAATCCTATCACATCAGCCAAAAGCAGGTCTACACTTCCCATTGAAATACTAATAAGCTTATATTTATTAAAATTGTTCTTCATTTTAATTATTGTATTGTTTTAAAGTGTTTTTTTGCACTCCAACAGTTTGAAGGACTGTGACCTGGCCCTCTGTATAAAACGTTTGTAGACCCCTGGTCTACACTGTAGAATGAGTGCAGTATGACGCCACTTTAACTGCTATGCCTCAATGTTATGGAATCCCGGGAGTTGTGGTTTGAGCCTTCTGGTGCCTCAAGAAACTACAAAACCTATGATTCCATAGCAGTGACACATACCATTTAAATTGGTGTCACACTGCATTAATTTTGCAATGCAGATACATTCTAGATTCATCCCATTAATGCAAAAAACTCTATTCCTACCACTGTTCTGTTTCTCTTAAAATATAGTTCAGATCACTGTTTCTTTTACCGGAACCTGATGGTTTAGATCAGAGGTCCTCAAACTTTTTAAACAGAGGGCCAGGTCACAGCCCCTCAAACTGTTGGAGGGCTGGATTGTAATTTGAAAAAAAAAACAACAAAAAAAAGGAATGAATTCCTATGCATACTGCACATATCCTATTTGTAGTGCAAAAGACACTTGAAAAGCATACAATTAAAATGAAGAACAATTTTAACAAATATAAACTTACTAGCCGTTCCCCTGCACGCATTGCTGTGGCCCAGTCTGTGTATATGTGTTTCGTGTGTATATGTGTGTATATATATTTGTGTATATGTGTGTTTGCGTATATATATATGTGGTTTTGCGCATATGTTATAATGTTTTTTTTATTTTTTGACTTTTTAAGTCCCTTCCGCTGTGTTTTTCAGTGTTTTTATGAGTGATGGTCACTTGTTGGCCAGATAGGTGTATTTTGTCCAAATTTGGTCTCAATTCGTCCAGTGGTTTTTGAATTATGTTAATCCCACAAACGAACATTACATTTTTATTTATATAGATTAGTATTTCAATGGGAAGTGTGGGCCTGATTTTGGCTGATGAGATAGGATGGTTGCTATTGTGTGCTTTCAGGTCGTTTCAGACTTAGGTTGATCCTGAGCGAGGGCCAGCTAAATGACCTTGGAGGGCCGTATCCGCCCCTCAGGCCTTAGTTTGAGGACCTCCGGTTTAGATTCTATACTCTGGAGTATCAGAGAACAATTTTGTTCCAATATCTATGTGGCAGCTTTCAGATGACCATTATATTGTCTCTTCATATTCTCTAGCATCTCTGACCCTCTGCTCTGGAGATACTCTAGGGTTTCAGGGTTGTGTGCATTTTTTGAACACCCTTCTTAAATGACATCTCTAAGCGACCAACAGATATGCTGGATGAACAACATTTGAACCTTGCTGATCGAATTTTTCCTTGATTTTAATGTTATGTATTACATGTGTATATTGTGAACCGCTCCGAGACTTTGGGGAGTGGCGGTATATAAAATTGATTAATAAATAAATAAATATATCTATTTTCTTGTATCTAGCAGAATTTCTGAGGTCAAAGAAATAAAACTATCAACACCCAACATAACTTTGGCTCGAGTATATACAGTATTTGGATGCAAAAAGGACCCCAGGGATGCTCCCAGGATGCATTACAGAGCACATTACTCTAGAAAAGTTGGGGGGGGGGGGAGGAATTAGATACGACCTTGTCAGAAGAAAACTACACACAAAAGAGTTCATCTGAAACTGAATTAATATGAGTGGTTGCTTGTTCCAACAATGACCCTCTGAGGTAGAGCAGACCTGATGTGAAAAGATATTCCTGGCCAGGCCTGTAGCGAGGGGGTGGTTTTAGGGGTTCAACCCCCCCCCCCGAAATGTTTCAGATTTTTTTAAAAAACCTGGTTTACTTATGAATTTTAACTGGTTAACCAAATCCCCATGCTAAGTCTATGAGATGCAAAAAATTAAGAGTCCCTCCAGAACTGTAAGCACTATCTCAAGCAAATATTGACAATTTATTCACACTGTCATTACTTGCAACAATAGCCGATGTAGTGAAGCAACCAAGTTGGGTGGGTATGTGTTGAATGCTCTCATTAAGGAGGCCAGACTTGGTGGAGGTGGTTGACAGGAGTTGAGCTGCAGGCTATTGAAGGCTGCTCTGCCCCCTGCTGTGCTCTTTGCTTCAGTGTGACCTAGGAGGCAGGTTTCAACCCCCCCCCCCCTGAAATTTTCAACCCTCCCCGAAAATATTTTCTGGCTACGGCCCTGTTCCTGGCCAAATGAAGGATGAGCCATCAGCTAGTAATTTGTCTTACCCATTATTCCGCTGAGATACACTCCGTACAGAGAAAGGCCTGTGGTGGCAGCATTCCAGATGGTCCCAACCACAGCATAGAGAAGAATTGTGCCCAGGTTGCCGAAGAAGAGTCGGTTTGGCATGAAGTATCCTGCATCTAAGACGATGGGTGGCAGCAGGTAGAAGAAAAAGACATTTGGTGTAAGGGTGAAGGAGGCGATATGGTCAGCTGCAAGCACGATGCCACCCAGGAGAAGGCCAAGGATAATGAGCAGAACACTCTCTGGAACCACAGTGGTGACTTTATGGGACAGATGGAAGACTGTCAAAGAACAAAATGGTTTAGAGTTAGAAATCAGAAACACATTTCTAGCTGGCAAATAAACATATAAAAGAATATTTATCTTGGTTCCTCACTACCTCTGAGGATGCTTGCCATAGATGGAGGCGAAATGTCAGGAGAGAATGCCTCTAGGACATGGCCATATTAGCCCAAAAAAATCTAAAACAACCCAGTGATTCCGGCCATGAAAGCCTTTGACAATACAATATTTATCTTAATAAATCACTCTGGCAGTCTCACAATTAGAAAAAAAAATCACACTGTAGTATACATTTATACTAGAAATGTCGTTTACTGCCACTGCTTGCTATAGTCCTAATGCTCTGGGACAGTGTTTCTCAATTATTCATTTTATATTTCCCACCATTCATTCTGTCAGGGAACCTGAGTTCTCTAACATGATCAAACAAAAGAACATCTACCTTTCCAAGAAGGTCCACTGATAGATTGTTAGGCAATCTATTATATTTATAATTACAGCAAATAGTAAGGTCATAGTAAGGACATATAGTAGCATTATAATTTTATACACAGACAAATACTTCTACGAGTTGTTGCAAATATAGAATCATAGAATCATAGAGTTGGAAGAGACGTCATGGGCCATCCAGTCCAACCCCCTGCCAAGAAGCAGGAATATTGCATTCAAAGCACCCCTGACAGAGGGCCATCCAGCCTCTGTTTAAAAGCTTCCAAAGAAAGAGCCTCCACCACACTCCGGGGCAGAGTTCCACTGCTGAACAGCTCTCACAGTCAGAAAGTTCTTCCTCATGTTCAGATGGAATTTCCTTTCTTGTAGTTTGAAGCAGTTGTTCCGCATCCTAGTCTCCAGGGCAGCAGAAAACAAGCTTGCTCCCTCCTCTCTGTGACTTCCCCTCACATATTTATACATTTATTAATTTATAATTCAAACTTATATGCCGCCACTCCCCTGGGGCTCGGAGCGGCTTACAAGAACAGGCTAAAATCTAACGCAATTTAAAAACAATTTAAGAGCAACAAAATGGCTATCATGTCTCCTCTCAGCTGGTCAATATCTCTCTTGAATTGTGGTGCCCAGAATTGGACACAATATTCCAGGTGTGGTCTAACCAAGGCAGAATAGAGGGGTAGCATTACTTCCCTAGGTCTAGACACTATGCTCCTATTGATGCAGGCTAAAATCCCATTGGCTTTTTTTGCCGCCACATCATATTATTGGCTTATGTTTAACTTGTTGTCCACGAGGACCCCAAGATCGTTTTCACACGTACTGCTCTCGAGCCAGGCATTGTCCCCCATTCTGTATCTTTGCATTTCATTTTTCCTGCCAAAGTGGAGTATCTTGCATTTGTCACTGTTGAACTTCATTTTGTTAGTTTTGGTCCATCTCTCTAATCTGTCAAGATCATTTTGAATCCTGCTCCTGTCCTCTGGAGTATTGGCTTAGGGGAAGTAAGTGTTAGGGTAAAGGGGTGGAATCGGGACTAGAGGTAAGGTGGGGTAAGGGCATTATACTAAAAGGAAAAAAAGAAGGGATGAGCGAGAGAGAAGAAAGCGAAAGAGAAGAAAAAGAAGAAAGAAAAAAAGAAAAAAGGAGAATGACCTTTTCTAAAAAATCAAAATTAAAAGAAATCCCAATAAGAGAAGAATGGTTAAATAAGGTTAGTGAGATAAAAGAAATGGACATTTTAACATATTCTTTGAAAGATCCACAAGGACGACCAGTCAAGAGAACCGATTGGATTCCATTCGACGACTTTAAAAATAATTTATAAGATGAGTAAAAGGCTTACCTAAACAATAAGAAGAAGGCAGAAGGAAACAAAATATACGAAGAAGGGAGAAACCACAAGAAGAGAATCATACTAAGAATAAGAAACGCATGACGTGGAGAAGGAGATTCGGAAGTCAACAAACTTCCCCTCCCCCCCCAATCTCTCAACACCGACCCCATCCCTTTGGACCCTTTATTGACCCATTCCATATTTTAAATCAACTTAATTAAATTAAATTTATATTGTCAACTTTTTCATACTGTCTCTTAAGTTTAAATTACTGTACTTATTCAGCACATTATCAACAAATAGAATCATAGAATCATAGAATCAAAGAGTTGGAAGAGACCTCATGGGCCATCCAGTCCAACCCCCTGCCAAGAAGCAAGAATATTGCATTCAAATCACCCCTGACAAATGGCCATCCAGCCTCTACTTAAAAGCTTCCAAAGAAGGAGCCTCTACCACACTCCGGGGCAGAGAGTTCCACTGCTGAACGGCTCTCACAGTCAGGAAGTTCTTCCTCATGTTCAGATGGAATCTCCTCTCTTGTAGTTTGAAGCCATTGTTCCACGTCCTAGTCTCCAAGGAAGCAGAAAACAAGCTTGCTCCCTCCTCCCTGTGGCTTCCTCTCACATATTTATACATGGCTATCATATCTCCTCTCAGCCTTCTCTTCTTCAGGCTAAACATGCCCAGTTCCCTAAGCCGCTCCTCATAGGGCTTGTTCTCCAGACCCTTGATCATTTTAGTTGCACTCCACTGGACACTTTCCAGCTTGTCAATATCTCTCTTGAATTGTGGTGCCCAGAATTGGACACAATATTCCAGGTGTGGTCTAACCAAAGCAGAATAGAGGGGTAGCATTACTTCCTTAGATCTAGACACTATGCTCCTATTGATGCAGGCCAAAATCCCATTGGCTTTTTTTGCCACCGCATCACATTGCTGGCTCATGTTTAACTTGTTGTCCACGTGGACTCCAAGATCTTTTTCACACGTACTGCTCTCGAGCCAGGCATTGTCCCCCATTCTGTATCTTTGCATTTCGTTTTTCCTGCCAAAGTGGAGTATCTTGCATTTGTCCCTGTTTAACTTCATTTTGTTAGTTTTGGCCCATCTCTCTAATCTGTCAAGATCGTTTTGAATCCTGCTCCTGTCCTCTGGAGTATTGGCTATCAACAAATATATTTACTTTTTTTCCTTCTCATTGGGAAGCAAAACGTTACACGCACACTCACAAACACACAAAACCCGTATTGCAGTACTGGTTGAAATAAAAAGATCTTTTGTTGTTATTTTTGTTTTAAGCATTTCTAAGCTGGAAGGCCAAGGCCATTCTAACTCAGTTTATATTATAATAAAATAGAAAAATGCAAAATCTGTAAAATAAAATCATATTACATCAGTAGCTAAAACTTTCCAAAAATGTCCAGAGCTAATCCGGTGTCCAACAAGCTAGATTGGCCCCAGGTTTGGGGGCCAGGTAGATCCATCCATAAAGAAATATACAAAAGAGTTCAAGATATTAAGAGATGTAAGCAAAAAAATCAATGTGTTTGCATCACTTATGTACCAAGTAAGCCATTCAGCCCTAGGTGCTGACCAACTGCACTTGCTAAGGTTGAAAACGCTCGCATTTACAATAGTTGCTTTTTAAGAAAACGTTTAGTACATAATTTATTCCAGCCTCTCTGCATTTTTTTTCTTTGTCACTCGTTTAATGGTCATTGCTGAGCTCATACAACATTGTAATGAGCTCATTAAATTTCCAATGTAGATGGTTGATTTTTACGGGTCAAGAAGCTTATATTAGCAATTTAAAAAGTAGCCATTATTTTAGGAGCCCCAAGTCACTGTTCCTCATTTGGTCATGATTAAAACTACACGTGCTTCAATTCAAAAGTCAAAGGTCAATTGAATAGGTAAAACCAATTATTACAACTACATATGATTTAACTCAGAAGTCAAATGTCAATGAAATAGAACAAACAGAAAGGCCAACCTAATCTTCGATTTAGGAAATCAAAAATTGAAGTTATTTTCATGGCTGAGAAGAATGTTGTAGTTTAATTCAAATTGACACTGATTATTGTCACCAGACAGTTGAGCCCTATGAAGAGCAAACTACAGACCACCGGTTGCAATGCAACCTGAGCCCTGCCACATACACAATGGAGGACCTTCTTGCAGCAACACCAGAGGCACTCCAAGTGGCCAGATACTGGTCAAAGGACATTAAATCAACTACCAAGCTTGCAAAGTTTGTATTTTGCCTGTTTGTTTGTTTGCCTGTTTGTTTGTTTGTTTGTTTGTTAAAAAATGCAACACAACTGTTCAGTCTGCTCCTGACACGATAAATAAATAAATAACAAGCTCTCATTTACTCTTCTATGACTGAACAAGCAAGTTATGGTTAGAAAGAGCCAAATGTACATTGTCTTCTATTAATTTGGACCACATTCTACTGTCTTTTGACATAATTTTAGATTGAAAAAAATGAGCCTTTATATAGCAGGTGTGTTTATTTGTCCTCTTGTTTATTTCTTAGTTTTTGCTTTTATTTGAGAGCTTATCAGTTGACCTTTTGTCTTTTCTTCTACCCAGTGTTATCTTCCAAACATCTCTGAGAGATAGATTAAGCTGAAAGATAGTGACCGGCTCAATCACACCAAGCCTGAGAGTCTTACTGCATAAGGTAGGGAAATCACAATTGTATCTGGGCAAGAGCACCTTTTGTTGAGGCTTACTGTATGACAGTGTCACTTTTCTGTTGTTGCTCCAGGAGACATTTTAATAGCAATTATTTTTAGTAACACACACAAAAAATATTTATTAACCTCCTTTCCCACTGCAGTCACACTATGATTTTTTATGTGACAGTTCAATTGTCCCGTTACAGTGATTCTGAATGCCTAGTGGGCATACATTTTGGATAGTAGATCCAGTCAATTTGCAGAACCTCTGTTGTTACAATGGCTTTATACCATGTGTGATGATGCCAAATTTAGATGCAAACACCTAAACTGGAGGGCTGGGCGGTTTCGTTTCATAATTTCGTAATTCGTTAAAAATTCGTTATTTTTTATAACGAAGCGATAACGAACCATTCAGGAGCATCTAAAAAACAAAACGAATTTTTCAATTCGTTTCGTAATTGCTTCGTATTCGTTATGTATTCGTTTCGTATTCGTTTCGTTATTATTTCCGCATGTCTGGGGCAAGTTTTATAGTTGCTGTTCGTTAATAATCAGTGAAAAAAATATAAATATCACACCAACAGTCAACAACAGAGGGAGAGGGAAGCTTCAGAAGTTCCCCCTGTCCCATTTGGAGGTTTTTTAGCGTATTGCGCGGTCGCATCCGCCATTAACGAATCAATTTGTATTCGTTTCGTATTTTTTTTACATTTACGAAATTTCGTAAATATCGAACTTTTTTAAAGAAAAATTTCAGAATTCTTTTAAAAAACGAAACGCAAAAAACCCCAAAAAACGAATTGAGTTTAGAAACAAATTTTTCCGTGGTTGCCCAGCCCTACTAAACTGCTATAGGATTGGTAGGGAGGAGAAACACAAAAGAGAGGACGGAAGTTCCTGGCTTTCTTTCTTCGTGTCCCAATCCATGTAGGGATGTTGCCTGAGCTTTCTTTCATAGCACCATGACTCTAAAAATGTGGAGGGACCCTAACTGACTTTTGACTGATGCTCTACTCAGATGGGAGACTGCTCACTTATGCTCTCTCCGCCCTGCCCCTCTCACATTTTTCAGAAAATAAACAATGCAAAGGGATGAGGTTAATGCTGGAGGTAGGCAGATTGTGTAGGATACGTCTTGGTGCTACTGGAGGTCATAATCTTGGAATGGTTCCACAGATGCACAAGGAAAGGCTGCAATCCTGATGGCATACTGTTTTTACAGATAACACAGTTGTCATGAAAGGAGGGTACCTATTAGGCTTGTTTGATGAAAAAAAAGTTCAAAACTTGTTTAGGATGTAGGGGGTTGCTGGTGGTTTGATTCTAAAGTCAATTCCGATTTTCACAGAAAAAAATGTTCAAAACTTTTCGAAACTTCAGAGACTTCTGAATCCTTTCCTTAATGGTTTGAAAGTGTTATTTCCTGTTTTGTTGGGTAGTCTTTACTTTGAAAATAGTTGTTTTACTCCAGAAGCGGGGGAGCAAAGGGAGGAAAATAATCCACTCTGTTTTAAAATGCTTTCCAGGATGCAGACAGAGGTGAGGGGGGAGGAAAGGGAGGAAATTCATCCACTCTGTTTTAAAATGCTTCCCAGGCTCAAGACAGAAGCGAGGGGAGAGGAGAGGGAGGAAATTCATCCATTCTCTTTGAAAACGCTTCCCAGGCTCAAGACAGAAGCGAGGGGAGAGGATAGGGAGGAAATTCATCCAGTCTGCTTTAAAATGCTTCCCAGGATCCAGACAGAGACGAGGGGAGAGGAGAGGGAGGAAATTCATCCACTCTGCTTTAAAACGCTTCCCAGGATCCAGACAGAAGCAAGGGGAGAGGAGAGGGAGGAAATTCATCCATTCTCTTTGAAAACGCTTCCCAGGTTCAAGACAGAAGCGAGGGGAGAGGAGAGGGAGGAAATTCATCCACTCTGCTTTAAAACGCTTCCCAGGATCCAGACAGAGACGAGGGGAGAGGAGAGGGAGGAAATTCATCCATTCTCTTTGAAAACGCTTCCCAGGTTCAAGACAGAAGCGAGGGGAGAGGAGAGGGAGGAAATTCATCCACTCTGCTTTAAAATGCTTCCCAGGATCCAGACAGAGACGAGGGGAGAGGAGAGGGAGGAAATTCATCCACTCTGCTTTAAAACGCTTCCCAGGATCCAGACAGAAGCAAGGGGAGAGGAGAGAGAGGAAATTCATCCATTCTCTTTGAAAACGCTTCCCAGGTTCAAGACAGAAGCGAGGGGAGAGGAGAGGGAGGAAATTCATCCACTCTGCTTTAAAACGCTTCCCAGGATCCAGACAGAAGCAAGGGGAGAGGAGAGGGAGGAAATTCATCCATTCTCTTTGAAAACGCTTCCCAGGTTCAAGACAGAAGCGAGGGGAGAGGAGAGGGAGGAAATTCATCCACTCTGCTTTAAAAAGGCTTCCCAGGCTTGAGCTGATGCCAGGGAATGGAAGCGGGGAAACGCTGAATCATTCCCAACTTGCTTACTGCTTCGTAACAGAAATGGCGGAAAAAGCTTCAAAAGGGCAAAGGGACTTCCGATTTCCTTAAAAACTTTGAAATCGCTTCAAAAAGCAAATCTTTCCAAATTTATTCCGAATTATGAAGATTCCGACCAAACCTAACCATGTCTAGTACCTATGCGACAAAATTTTGAACATCAGTGTCACCACAGCATCCACAAGAGTATGAAGCAGTAGCACACGGCACATTACAATATATCACGTGACAACACAGATATATGTTTTCCTCTTCCGTTTAGTGAGGCTATACCTTCATAAATATAAAAATAACCTTTTAAAGTTATTACACCACGAAAGAGGGAAAGTTTCTCTCATCAACTTGCAGTAATAACGCAGTTATATCTCTAATAATGAAAAGAGTATTGGTGCTAAGTTCTTGTGGGTTTTTTAGACCTCACTACCTCTGAGGATGCTTGCCATAGATGAAGGCGAAACGTCAGGAGAAATGCCTCTAGAACATGGCCCTATAGCCTGAAAAAACCCACAAGAACCTAGTGATTCCAGCCATGAAAGCCTTCGACAATACAGTACTGGTGCTGTTTATACTGTTTCTAAGCTCTGATTTAACTCACTGAAAGATGGCATGGATGTTATCTTCCTTAGATTTGATCCAGACTAGGGGCCCATCTACATGGTCTAAATGAGGTGTAGTAGAGGTGAATGGACTCTGTGGCATCCACATGACGTATGAGGCCCATTCACCCTTGGACAAGCGAGGGTCCAGGTCTTGCCCACAGTTTGTGGTAATGTGAACAGGCCAGTTCATATCCAGAATGAATTGTGGCTGTTCACATGGCCTCTCCACTTTCTCTGCACTTGGGTGGCCCAGGGATAAGCCTTGGATCCTCTCTTGTCCAAGGCCTAGTGAAAACCACTGGGAGTGAAATTTCTGGTGGTTATCACTCACCACATCTAGTAGAGTGATTGGAGAAGGGACAGGGGAAAGAAGAGAGTGATTGCTTCTTTCCCTCTCCCCTTGATTTGAAAAATGAATGGGTTAACTTGCTGCTATTAACTATGATAATTAACATATGAATTAATTCAAAATTCCAAATCAGTATTTTTCAGCATTTTTCAAAAAAAAAGTCTGGTAACACTGTGGCAGACATCCTGAGGATGATAATAATAATAACAATAATAATAATAACAACAACAATAATAATAATCTTTATTTATACCCTGCCATCTCCCCGATGGAAGAGCGGCTTACATGGGGCCAAGCCCGAACAACATATTACATCAAAATAAAACCAGAACATAAACAACAAGCAACATCATCAAAATTACATGAAAAAATACAATAACAAAATAACATTACAATAAACAAAAAACACAGAAGTTCCTCATACTACTTAAATGCTACTTATTTCTAAGTAAACCATGTTTAACAGCAAAAAAACATGTGTGGACAGTTCAAGTATAGTACCACAGACATTTCACTTTATTGCCTTCTTTTGTTAATCAATGGTAAAAATGTTACATAACATTAAGTGGGAATTAGCAGAATTAGAATGAAAAAAACGTTGCTGCGGGTGTTCATAAAACCACATCACCTGAGTTTCTTGTATAAGGAGAACTGGCATGCATAGAGAAAATGTGAAGGAGATGCAACTGACTGGATTTCTTCCCTCCCCCCTCTTTTCTCTTCACACATTTTAGTGCCTCAAATATTAGCCCTGTTTCTGGGTATATTTGACCTGCTGATTCCAAAAATAGCACTCATTTTTTTCCGTCGGCTCTAGTTTTTGAGATACAGAACATATGCCATCTACTACTGCCATCTGCTCACCCATAGAAAACCATGATAACCATATCCAAGCAACTAGAGCTAGTCTATCCGACACAATTTTCTGAATCAGCACCCCAACTAACCCCAGGAACAGGTTTAAAAACCAAGGCATCAGGGGTTTTTGTTGTTGTTGAGGTGCATAATTCACTTTCATTTGCTTCTAAATACATTGCCCTAAAGCAGGGCTTTATAAACTTTTCCATTCTCAATCCTTTTCCCCTTCAGAAATTTTTATGGGACCTGATTTTAAAAGTTGGCATTTGCAAAGCTTGCTAAACTGACAGATTTCCCTTTTTATGAAGTACAGCTGAAGCATCTTATGCAAAGTTTGCTGTAAACACTGCACAACAGTTTTGTGTAAATGTCTAAAACAACTATTAGATGACATTCAGAAACCTTACTATTACCATATTTTGTGGGGCCCCAACACTGAGTTAAGGTTGGACTATTGCAACGCCCTGTATGTTGGCCTTCCGATGTCTACGACCCGAAAGCTTCATATCGTTCAGAACGTGGCAGCCAGGTTACTCACAAGAACGCCCATGAAATGCCATATAACACCAGTGCTGCAACACTTACACTGGCTTCCAACTGAGTACGGTGGCCTGTATAAGATGTTAGTTCTGACCTTTAAAATTCTTTACGGCCAGGGTCCATCGTACCTTAGGGACCACCTCTCCTTCTCCCATCATCGGAGGTCGCAACGACCAGCCCAACGCGACTTACTCTATATACCGGGCCCTAGAGAAGTGCACTTGGAAAGGACCAGGCGCAGGGCGTTTTCTATTTCTGCCCCTGCCTTATGGAATTCCTTGCCGCCCTATATGAGAGCCATGTGTGCCTTAGGGCCTTTTACTCTAGCACTTAAGACCTGGCTTTTTTCTAGAGCGTTCGATCTCTGTTAATTATATTTTTTGTATGTATGTATTTTATCTTTTACAATTTAGCTGTAAATCGCCTGGAGCATTCTCAGATGGAGGGCGATTAATAAGTAATTAAATGATGATGATGATGATGATGATGATGATGAAGGTGACTCCATTTGGGATCATTTAAGAAACAGTGGTCTAAAGAAAAAATGAGCAAATTTTGAAGATAGCACACGTTGAGTATTTTTACCTCGTACTTTCTTTCCAGAAAACAGGTCTTTTTACCAGATATTTTCCTCCCAGTCCACTCATTTATAGATGATATCAGATCAGACATAGTATGTCCTACAATATCCTCTGGAAAATTTCAGGATCTGTATGGTGTCCACAAACCTGCACATACCTAGTTTACCTGGATTTGCTGCTATGGTGATAAGACTTTGGAACACCTTGCCAAACAAGATCTCATGATGGCCTTTACTAGTTTTAGATATCCTTAAATTGAGCACACCTGTTGTAATGCATAGCACTTGTTTTATTGGTACTTTTGATACTTTACTGTATTGTTTGTTTAAATTTAGCAAGCTATTCCCATGCCTCTTGGTAGAAGAATAAGGAAAAATATTTTAAAACGAATGCAGGTTTGAGCTCTCCTTAACCAGAATTCTGATGTCCAGAAGCCTTCAAAATTCAAAATTGTCCACAAGGGTAGATGACGCCTTATAGAATCATAGAATCAAAGAGTTGGAAGAGACCTCATGGGCCATCCAGTCCAACCCCCTGCCAAGAAGCAGGAATATCGCATTCAAATCACCCCTGACAGATGGCCATCCAGCCTCTGCTTAAAAGCTTCCAAAGAAGGAGCCTCCACCACACTCCGGGGCAGAGAGTTCCACTGCTGAACGACTCTCACAGTCAGGAAGTTCTTCCTAATGTTCAGATGGAATCTCCTCTCTTGTAGTTTGAAGCCATTGTTCCGCGTCCTAGTCTCCAAGGAAGCAGAAAACAAGCTTGCTCCCTCCTCCCTGTGGCTTCCTCTCACATATTTATACATGGCTATCATATCTCCTCTCAGCCTTCTCTTCTTCAGGCTAAACATGCCCAGTTCCCTAAGCCGCTTCTCATAGGGCTTGTTCTCCAGACCCTTGATCATTTTAGTCGCCCTCCTCTGGACACATTCCAGCATTTAATGCACAAAATTTAAGCATTTAATGCACAAAATTATTAAAAACACTGTGAACAATTGTCTTAGGCTATATGAGTATGCATATGAAAATAAATGTTGTGTTTAGACTTGGATCCCATCTCTAAGATTACGTCATTATGTGTATGTATTCAAACACAAGTATACAATTTTTTTTAAAAAAATACAAAATATGGAACAGTTCTGGTCCCAAGCATTTTGAATAAGGAATGCTAAATCTGTAAGAATAAGAGATCATCTTGTTAAATATGGCAACTTTCGTGGTATCCTTTTTAATTTGGTGAGGGTGGAACTAGGAATTGGAACTATCCAACTGAAATAAATTGAGGTGGCAATTTCTAACATAAAGTGATTGATTGATTGATTAAGCGATCATAATAAAAGCCATTTCTGAAATGCTTCTTTAGCCAAGGAACACTTCTCTTTTGTTTTTTGTTTTGTTTTTTTGTTAATCACTCAGGGTTGGGTACTTACAGTGTTTATATTACCTGATCCTAATGATTAGAGTATGTTTAATATTAGGTATTTGGATGACTTCATGTTTAAAAGGTTTGAAGCTAAATATGACCAAGGGCAGTGTGGGCCCTTTGCATCTAGATCAGGAGTTCTCAAAGTGTGCTACACGGAGCCCTTGGGGTTCCGCCGGTGATAGTGAGGGCTCCACGATGCATGGTGCTTCCCACCTCCTCCTCTTTCCTCCTCCTGAGAAATGCAGGGAAATTAAAGCAGCATCCTCCTGAGGCACAGAACAATTCTTCTCCACCTCCCTCACCGCCCAGACTTTTTCTTGTTGCCCCCCCCCAACCTTCTTTGCTTCCAAAACCCTACTCGGGGGTGCTTTGATTGTGCTTTTCCTGCATGACAGAAGGTAGTTGAACTTATTACTACTACTACTATTATTATTATTATTATTATTATTATTATTATTATTATTATTAACTTTATTTGTACCCCGCTAGCATCTCCCGAAGGACTCGATGCGGCTTACACAGGCCGAAGCCTCAAAACACAATACAATAGAAAACATAACACAACAATAAGCAAAGCAAATCAAAACAATTAAGCAAAGTAACCACAATAACAGTACATCAAGACACTATTAAAACTGGTTCGGCCAGCGCAATGGGGTACAGGGTTAAAAGTGCTGGGATGGCAGGAGGAACGTAGGATTGAAGTGCGGTGTGCAGCAACATTAGTTGTGCTAAAGTGCATCTAGGACTTGGGATGGGGATTCCTAATCTGCGAAGGCACATCGGAACAGCCAAGTTTTTAGGTTCCTTTTGAAAACTGCTAGGGTAGGGGCCTGACGGAGCTCTTTTGGAAGGGCATTCCAAAGTCGGGGGGCCGCCACAGAGAAGGCCCTGTCCCGCGTCCCCACCAAGCGCGCTTGCGACGTAGGTGGAATCACGAGCAGGGCCTCCCCAGATGACCGGAGCGAGCTACTACTACTACTAGCCGTCCCCTGCCATGCGTTGCTGTGGCCCATATGGGTGTTCTGTGTGGGAGGTTTGGCCCAATTCTATCGTTGGTGGGGTTCAGAATGCTCTGTGATTGTAGGTGAACTATAAATCCTAGCAACTACAACTCCCAAATATCAAGATTCTATTTTCCCCAAACTCCACCAGTGTTCATATCTGGGCATACTGAGTATTCGTGTAGAGTTTGGTCCAGAGATTCATCAATGTTTCATGCCTGATATATCAGTAAGATAAAGAAATTATAAGGAAGGTTGTGAGATAAAGTAATGGCATTATAATCAAAGGAAGAAGAGAAACAAAAGAAGGATTTCTAGAGAGGAAAGTGAGAAATGGGATTTTCAAAAATGAACACATCAGTTGACTTCTTTTCAACATTTAAAACAGGGGCAAGGCAAGGGTGCAATCATGCCTGTTGTTTTTCAATGTTTTACTGTTATAGCTATTACTTCAGGCATTTAATTTACATTTAAACGGCAATTTTAACATAACATTAGAAGTTAAAACATGTCCATTTCCAATGCCGATGTAATTGTATGAGGTTTTTGAGTCATTAATGGTTAACCAAGTTAACCAAACACATTAAAACTTTTTGACCAACTTTCTTAATACTATTAAGTACTCAAAGGTTTCTTCCAGTCCAAAACCCCATTAGAAGATGCATTTTAGGAAGAAGTTTAAATCTAATAACAATTCCAGTATCAAATAAAAACTATTCCTCAAACAGATCCTTCTTACATGGAAAATGTTTTGAACAAACTGTGTTACGACCTTTATGCTTTTAACACAACATCTTCCTGATCCTTAACTGGATCCTTGAAAAACAGAGGAAGAAGTTTTTGGAAGTTTTTAAACAGAGGCTGGATGGCCATCTGTTAGGGGTGATTTGAATGCAATATTCCTGCTTCTAGGCAGGGGTTGGACTGGATGGCCCAGGAGGTCTCTTCCAACTCTATGATTCTATGATTCTATAAGATGGCTTAGAACAAGATCCAATGGGTGAAAATAAGAGATCCAAGAAAAACAGAAGTACCTTTCAAATAAAGAACTACTGAAGAGTGAGATAGGTTGTCCTGTGAAGTACCCTTTGCTGGAGCTATTTATGTGGAAACTGAATGAATATCACTAGGTTGCTGTGAGGTTTCCAGGCTGTATGGCCATGTTCCAGAAGCATTCTCTCCAGGCGCTTCGCCCACATCTATGGCAAGCATCCTCAGAGGTTGTGAGGTCTGTTGGAAACTAAGCAAGTGAGATTTATACATTTGTTTTTACTACCCTGGACATTAGGTTGATATATAAACCTCACTTGCCTAGTTTTCAACAGACCTCACAACCTCTGAGGATGCCTTCCATAGATGTGGGCGAAATGTCAGGAGAGATTGCTTCTGGAGCATGGCCATACAGCCCAGAAAACTCACAGCAACCCTGTGATACCAGCCATGAAAGCCTCTGGCAACACACTGAATGACTATTAGTTAGGGATAGTGTAGATGCATCTTATCTAGAAGATACTCACTGAGCAGGGTTGGATTACATCAGTATTACATCAGTATTTCATCAACTATATGATGTGAGGGTCTGGCAGTTCATTTTCTCCAAGGGGCATGATGATCGATTACAACTGATTATTGCCTAATCATTTTATTAATTAAAATGGCACTTTTATGAATGCCTGACATCAAATTGTGCCAATCTGTAATCTGTCTTGAGTCCAGAGGAGTGTGTCCAGAGGAGAGCGACTAAAATGATAAAGGGTCTGGAGAACAAGCCCTATGAGGAGCGGCTTAAGGAGCTGGGCATGTTTAGCCTGAAGAAGAGAAGGCTGAGAGGGGATATGATAGCCATGTATAAATATGTGAGAGGAAGCCACAGGGAGGAGGGAGCAAGCTTGTTTTCTGCTGCCGTGGAGACTAGGACGCGGAACAATGGCTTCAAACTACAAGAGAGGAGATTCCATCTGAACATGAGGAAGAACTTCCTGACTGTGAGAGCCGTTCAGCAGTGGAACTCTCTGCCCCGGAGTGTGGTGGAGGCTCCTTCTTTGGAAGCTTTTAAACAGAGGCTGGATGGCCATCTGTCAGGGGTGATTTGAATGCAATATTCCTGCTTCTTGGCAGGGGGTTGGACTGGATGGCCCATGAGGTCTCTTCCAACTCTTTGATTCTATGATTCTATGATTGAGTCACCATATGGATTTGGAAGGCAGGCTATAAATATCATAAATAAATAAATAATAAATAAACTGGTTTTTCTTTCTTTCCTGCAAACTCTCCAGGTGATAGCACTTGCCTGTGAACTACCACTTCAGTCAGTAGCACTGGACTAAATCACTGCTTTTATTGTGAGTCCTGACCCCAAACTGGGTCCCCTTACTTCAGTGTTGAAGTCTCAAAAATTGGACATCAGGAAAGGGTTTCTGAATGCCACCCAGACACTCACACAAATCTGATAGCAACAATGTGCAGTGTTTGCAGTGGACTCTGCAGAAAATGCTTCAGCTGTACTTCAAAAAAAGAAAATTCAGAAACCCATTTTCCTAGTTCCAACAGACCTCACCACCTCTGAGGATGCTTGCTATAGATGCAGGCGAAATGTCAGGAGAGAATGCCTCTAGAACGTGGCCATATAGCCCGAAAAAACCTACAACAACCCAGTGATTTCGGCCATGAAAGCCTTCGACAATACATTGAACATCTCTACGGGGAGAAACTGTTCCAAGACACACGAAACCCTTTTTCCTAGTTCCAACAGACCTCACCACCTCTGAGGATGCTTGCCATAGATGCAGGCGAAACGTCAGGAGAGAATGCCTCTAGACCAGTGGTTCTCAACCTTCCTAATGCCACAACCCCTTAATACAGTTCCTCATGTTGTGGTGACCCCCCACCATCAAATTATTTTCGTTGCTACTTCATAACTGTAATTTTGCTACTCTTAGGAATCGTAATGTAAATATCTGATCTGCAGGATGTATTTTCATTCCCTGGACTAAACTTGGCACCAATACCCAATACGCCCAAATTTGACTACTGGCGAGGTTGGGGGGGGGGGTTGATTTTGTCATTTGGGATTTGTAGTTGTTGGGATTTATAGTTAACCTACAATCAAAGAGCATCCTGAACTCCACCAATGATGGAATTGAACCAAACTTGGCACACAGAATTCCCATGAGTAACAGAAAATACTGGAAGGATTTGGTGGGCAGTGACCTTAAGTTTTAGAGTTGTAGTTCACTTACATCCAGAGAGCACTGTGGACTCAAACAATGATGGATCTGGACCAAACTGGCCATGAATATTCAATATGCCCAAATGTGAACACTGGTGGAGGTTGGGGAAAATAGACCTTGCCATTTGGGAGTTGTAGTTGTTGGGATTTATAGTTCACCGACAATCAAAGAGCATTCTGAACCCACCAACGATAGAATTAGTCCAAACTTCTCACACAGAACCTCCATGACCAACAGAAAATACTGTTTTCTGATGGTCTTTGGCGACCCCTCTGACACCCCCTTGCGACCCCTCTAGGGGTCCCGACCCCCAGGTTGAGAAACACTGCTCTAGACCATGGCCATACAGCCCGAAAAAGCCTACAACAACCCAAAATTCAGTCTGTTTAGCAAAGTGATTTGTTTTCAGTAAATGTTTAGTTTTTATACCTGTTTTATAGACCTATATATTAGAGCCATGTAAAATTTATTGGGTCAAAAGAGGTCTTGAGTGGAAAGGTTTAAGAAGTCCTGGACTTAGATGATCTTCAAAAACCCTTCCATCTCAATGATTTCACTACTGAATTTCCTGTGATGCTCTTAGCACTCCAGAGTGTAGTGCTTCCTTCTCAAAATAATGCCTGAATTTATCCTTTTCATTAATAATCTCAGGAAGTAATTTATTAACTTTACTCTGATATCTTCTTCATTGTCTAGAAGATTGCAGTACAGATCCTCTTGTAAAGACAATAGCAGGAAGAGCTGCAAGTTAAACAGTCACCATGACTTAGTGTTCAGCCAAGAGAAAGCAACCTTATGTTTCTCATGTTGCTATTGCAGGTGAAAAAAGGGTGGCAGACAAATGTCTGTCTAAAAAGTATGTATTTAGCACTTGCTAATGCACACATTAAGAACTGAAGAAGATCAACTTCACAAAGTACACCAAAGGAAGTACACAGAGATTAAGGGTCAAATCACAAGATTCCAGGATAGATAATGGAATTCCTTCTCAGCAGGTGACTTACGGGATATCAGCATGTATCTTGCTCCCAAAGTGAAGGGATGGGAGAAAGGAAGCCAGCATTACTGACCAAAGCTGGTTTCCACTTAGGTTTCAAGCCAACTTATTCAGCCTACTCAAATTTAATGCCTTCCCAGTTTTTTTGGACTACAGTTCTCTTTAGTAAGCATGAAGTATGATCGAAGAGACTGGGATTGCACTCCAACATCTGCAGTTTGAGGAAGTCTAAGCTAGTTGAAGGCAGTTGAAAGAAAGAAAAGGCCAAACAGAGTATAGGGTGTAATTCTTGCTATCATGAAAGAAACCCCAAATCTATCTAAATAAAAATGTAATGTTCGTTTGTGGGATTAACAAAACTCAAAAACCACTGGACGAAGTGTCACCAAATTTGGACAGAATACGCCTAACAACCACCGAAGAATAGAAGAAAGTCAAACCGTTTTTGTTTTTTTGTTATTTTTCTTCTTCTCTTAATTAAGGGTTTTCTAGAGGGGGCGTGTCCTAATCCAGGAATCAGATATTAGATGGCCAGGACTGGTTAGAAAATAGGGGGTAGAGCCTAGCTTCAAAAAGGAAAAAATGTACCTTTTGAACTGAGGCCGGAGCTGGCAGTTGGAAATTGTGAGTTGGGGAGTTTGTCGGTTGGTGATAAGAGTTGGTTGGTGTTAGATAGGAGAGCTGGGTTAATCTTTTGTGGTATTCAAGAGCTGGAGAAATTAGCTAGGAATGGAGATAGTGGGAATAGGACCTTGCTTGTGGTCTGTTCTTTGTCCCTGAGGAAGGCTAGGCCAAAGGCTATTGGCTAGGTTCCAGAAAGGGGGAATTTTGTTTGGAATTATTATCACTGATTAATTTCCTGAGATAATCTCCTGTTTTGTTAACATCAGGATTTGAACCCAGAACCCATCTAAGAATTGTACATCAAACGTAACCAGAAGCTTATGTACCAGTAACTCACTGAAACCACTACGCATTTGTACCAGAAGTTTAAGCCTATTAAATAAACATTTTATTATTGTTAACACTTTATAACAGCCTCAGTGTGAACATCATTGTGATTTAAACCCTCTAAAGAAAACAAACACTATTGTAACACAAAAGGGTGTTACTAAGTACACTCTCCACATACAACTTAGCCTGATGACCAAATAAAAAAGTGGCAGTTCAGTTCAGGCTTAGTACAAATACATATCAAGTTGTCTCTTTCCTATTTTAAAAATCCCCCTGCACTTATATATAATTTGGTTAGCAGCTTGTGGGATTCACTATTTTAAAATCCCCTGTTCCTTTCCCTGCTAAGTTCCTTATAATTAACTAGCTGTCCCCTGCCATGCGTTGCTGTGGCCCAAACTCAAGGTCACTGCCCACCAGACCCTTCCAGTATTTTCTGTTGGTCGTGGGGGTTCTGTGTGCCAAGTTTGGTTCAATTCCATTGCTGATGGGAGTTCAGAATGCTCTTTGATTGTAGGTAAACTATAAATCCCAGCAACTACAACTCCCAAATGACAAAATCATAATTTTTGAGTGATGGTCACTCCTTGTGTTGTGAGACGTTTTGTTGCCAAATTTGGTGTGATTTCGTTCATTGGTTCTTTTGTTTCTAAGGTACTCATTCTGCACAGAGCATTTTTATATATATAGATGGCAATCGGCTGGTATAGTTACCCCAGGTTCATTATAATTGGTGGTACAGCGGTGCGATATCCTTATAATTGGTGGCAGTGGTGGATATCTTTATAGCCAGCCATCCCACGTTCTTTCCCTGTTAAAAATATGTCTTTCCCCTGCTTTCTCCTGTTTGGAGTAAGGTAGCACCCGACTCCTCAAAACACATTCTGGGTTCCGTTTCCATGCGTTGCGGAAATGGGAGTCCCATAGAGTCCCACCAGAAGTGACCTTACATCATGTGATGGCCTCTGTGGGACTGTGTTTCTGAAGCACATGGAAACGGAGCCCAGAACGCATGGGATGAGGTCCTTAATCCATCCAGGGACAAACTTCAAAGAACATTAGAGCCGCCGCAAACTAGCCTCCTGAGGGAGCAAACTGTGCGAGCACGTCCTTGACGTCATGAGACAGCGCCTCTCTCTCCGCCCCTTTCTCCGCCTCTTTCTCTGTGCCAGCGTGGTTTTTCCTTTGCTAGGGCAGCATTGCCAGCGTATTCTCTCAGTTGAATTCTGCCAACTTAGACCCGCCGCAAACTAGCCTCCTGAGGGAGCAAACTGTGCGAGCATGTCCCTGACGTCATGAGACCCCGCCTCTCTCTCCCCCTCTTTCTCTGTGCCAGAGTGGTTTTTCCTTTGCTAGGGCAGCATTCCCAGCGTACTCTCTCAGTTGGCAGAATTCAACTGAGAGAATACGCTGGCAATGCTGCCCTAGCAAAGGAAAAACCATGCTGGCACAGAGAAAGAGGCGGAGAAAGGGGCGGAGAGAGAGGCGCAGTCTCATGACGTCAGGGACGTGCTCACACAGTTTGCTCCCGCAGGAGGCTGGTTTGCGGCGGCTCTGAGAGAGTACGCTGGCAATGCTGCCCTAGCAAAGGAAAAACCACTCTGGCACGGAGAAAGAGGCGGAGAAAGGGGCGGAGAGAGAGGCGGAGTCTCATGACGTCAGGGACGTGCTCGCACAGTTTGCTCCCGCAGGAGGCTAGTTTGCGACGGGTCTTAACCTCTTCTGTTGTCTCCATTGTAGCTCTGCTTTTGGCCTCTGAAGATTGAGACTCTTAACAACACTGGCAGCAGGAGCTTTCCTGGCACAGTGTGACTTGATGCACCTAGCACTGCTGCCTGAAGTTGTTGCCTCAGTGAAGTTAATCAAGAACTGGTCCCTAATTTTCCTACATAAACAAAAATCAGCTATTTCCCATCAGTTCACCTACAGTTAAACTATTTTTAATCAGAAAAATGAAGGGAAATTACCCCAAAAGCACAATACGGCAACAATATCCCAGTTGTCACAATGTCAAACAGACTAATCCAAATGATTTAACTAATAAGAGGCTAAAACCTGAACTTATTTCATTGAGTGTGCATGCACACACACATCTTATACCTGTTTCAATGTGCATGCTACTCAAACACTCTCATTTCTTTCTATAATATATATATTGTATTATATTATATATACATATAATATTTATAATATTATAATGTAATGCAATATAATAATAGTATGATATTATAATTATCTATATAAATAAAAATGTAATGTTCGTTTGTGGGATTAACAGAACTAAAAAAACTACTGGGGGAATTGACCCCAAATTTGGACACAAGATACCTAACAACCCAATGTATGTCCTTCACTCCTAAAAACACTGGAAAAAAACAGCAGAAAGGACTTTAAAGCTCCGAAAAGCTACATGACAATACAGAAAAAAGGAAGAAAGGGGGAGGGAAGGGGAGAAAAAGAAAGAAAGAAAGAAAGAAAAGAAAGGGAGGGAGGGAGGGAGGGAGGAAAAGAAAGAAGGAAAGGGAGAAGGGAGCATGGAAGCAAAGAGAGAAGGAACGAAAAAGGTAGAGAAGCAATAAAGGAGAGAAAGAAGGAGGGAAAGAAAAAGGGGGAAAGAAGGAAATTAGAGAAGGAAGGGAGGAGAGAAGGAAAGAAAATAAGGAAAGAAGGAAGGAAAGGGAGCGAAGGAAGGGGGGAAGATGTAGAGAAAGAGGGAGGCAAAGAAGGAAAGAGAGAAGGAAGAAATGAGCAGAAGAGAAAGAAAAGGGGTAAAGAAGGAAAGAGAGAGAAGGAAGGAAGAAGAGAAGGAAAGACAGGAAGGAGAGAGGGAGTGAAGGAAGGAGGGAAAGAAGGAGAGAAAGAGGGAAGGTTGGCCACAGCAACGTGTGGCGGGTACAGCTAGTATATTTATATTACATGTGATATTACTAATAATGTTACGATAAAGTGGTATGGTGCAGTACAGCAATGTTTAATGCTTATATTGTACTATGCTAATAATATAATATATTGTATGTAATATATAGGGGGGCCCGGTGGCGCAGTGGGTTAAAGCACTGAGCTGCTGAGCTTGTTGATCGAACGGTTGCAGGTTCGATTCTGGGGAGCGGCGTGAGCTTCTGCTGTCAGCCCTAGCTTCTGCCAACCTAGCAGTTCGAAAACATGCAAATGTGAGTAGATCAATAGGTACCGCTCCGGCGGGAAGGTAACAGCACTCCATGCAGTCATGCCGGCCACATGACCTTGGAGGTGTCTACGGACAACGCAGGCTCTTCGGCTTAGAAATGGAGATGAGTACCACACCCCAGAGTCAGAGATGACTGGACTTAATGTCAGGGGACTACCTTTACCTTTACCTTATGTAATATATACCTTGTAAGCCGCTCCGAGTCCCCTTCGGGGTGAGAAAGGCGGCATATAAATGTCGTAAATAAATAAATAAATAAATAAATATTGTTTATGAATCTGCTTGACTACATAGAATCATAGAATCAAAGAGTTGGAACAGACCTCATGGGCCATCCAGTCCAACCCCCTGCCAAGAAGCAGGAATATTGCATTCAAATCACCCCTGACAGATGGCCATCCAGCCTCTGCTTAAAAGCTTCCAAAGAAGGAGCCTCCACCACACTCCGGGGCAGAGAGTTCCACTGCTGAACGGCTCTCACAACATCAGTTTATTCTGTAAAGTATTGGTCATGAACACATGATCTTAAAATCTGTACTTACAAATGAGTTAAGCACCACAAAGAAAAGACCAGGAATTAGATTTATCTTGGCCCCAATGTACTGTACTTGGAAGGAATGTTTCGGATCCAAAAGAGAAAGATATAGCTTTTCACCTAATTACATTTTACCTCCGCACAAAAATCCAAAGCCTGAAAAACAAGATGTTCTAATGTTTTGAAGAATACAACATCCCTGAATGAAGTACAATTCATGTCTTACAGATCAAGGGACAATAGTAATACATTCCAGCCACTTAAAAAAAAAAGAAAGAAAACGGAAACCTAAATCTTGAGACGAGCATTCCAAAATATTTCAGGTGCCAGGATCAAATTTCTAGATGTTAAGGTGACCTGAATATTTTGATTACCCCAACACATTTTGCCATAGGGATTTGCATCAAAAACCCATCACCATAATGACCAAATAGACCTGCCATAATTATTGGCTGCACCTAACAAATGCTTTTTAAAAAAAACTAACTCCCATTTGATTATCAATTAGTTACAGGGAGGTTTATATTATACTAGCTATCCCCTGCCACACGTTGCTGTGGCTCAGTCTGGTGATCTGGAAAATAAAGTAATGAGAAAGTGTTGGTTTCTAATATATATGATTCCTTTATGCTTGTGAGTAAACAGTATTTCTTGTTTCTTTATCAGTGTTGATGTGGAAAGTGTCTGGTTTGCCTACTCTGGAATATGCAACGTATCATAGTCCTTCTTTAAGTGTCTCTTTCCAATCTGTGATACTATATCTGTTTGTGTGAGAGAGAATAATATCTATCTATCTATCTATCTATCTATCTATCTATCTATCCATCCATCTATCCATCTATCTATCTATCTATCTATCTATCTATCTATATTTATGACTGGATGGCTCTTTGTCAGGAGGGCTCTGATTACATTTTCTTGCCCTGGTGAAGAGAGTTGGAATAGATGGCCTTAAGTATTTTCTGTTGGCCATGGGGCTTCTGTGCGGGAAGTTTGCCCCATTTCGGTCGTTTGTGGGTTTCAGAATGCTCTTTAATTGTAGTGAACTATAAATCCCAGTAACTACAAATCCCAAATGTCAAGGACTATTTCCTCCAAACTCCATCCGTGTTCATATTTAGGCATATGGAATTTTTGTGTCAGGTTTGGTCCAGATCCATCATTGTTTGAGTCCACAGTGCTCTCTGGATGTAGATGAACTACAACTCCCAAACTCAAGGTCAATGTCCACCAAACCCTTCCAGTTTTTTCTGTTGGTCATGGGAGCCCTGTGTGCTAAGTTTGGTTCAATTCCATCATTGGTGGAGTTCAGAATGCTCTTTGATTGTAGGTGAACTATAAATCCCAGCAACTACAACTCCCAAATGTCAAGGTCTATTTCCCTTAAACTCCATTTGTGTTCATATTTGGGCATATGGAATATTCGTGCCAAGTTTGGTCCAGATCCGTCATTGCTTGAGTCCACAGTGCTGTCTGGATGTAGGTGAACTACAACTCCCAAACTCAAGGTCAATGCCCACCAAACCCTTCCAGTTTTTTCTGTTGGTCATGGGAGCCCTGTGTGCTAAGTTTGGCCCAATTCCATCATTGGTGGAGTTCAGAATGCTCTTTGATTGTAGGTAAACTATAAATATCAGCAACAACAATTCCCAAATGACAAAATCGATTTTTTTTGAGTGGAGGACATACATTGGGTTGTTAGGTGTCTTGTGTCCAAATTTGGTGTCAATTCCCCCAGTGGTTTTGAGTTCTGATGGTAGCACAAACGAACATTACATTTTTATTTATATAGATAGGGCAAATTGCTGCATTTTTTACTTTTATTTTTTTAATATGATTTTACACTTTAATTTTTCAAATGATGGAATATGATAGCTTGTTTAATTGTCTATCACCTCCTCTGCTCTGCTGATCTGTGGGAATCAGATAATAATAATAATAATAATAATAATAATTATTATTATTATTATTATTTATACCCCGTCACCATCTCCCCAACAGGGACTCAGAGTGGCTCACATAGGGCCAAGCCTGAACAACAAACTACAATATAACACTACAAATTGCAATAAAATAAACAACATAACATTAAAATGTAAAATATCAAAACATATAAAACAATATACACAGAACATAGGAACCAAACGTAATGACAGAGAGCGGGCCGCATGTACATAAAATGATTTTGAAAACTCTGGGTGAGATAAGGGGGCAGAACTAATTGTAAGAGAGAACTCAGAGAGATTGGAAAATAAACAAACCTTCATACATGGGGGCGGGGAACGACTCCTGGGACAAGAACGTTGAGGGAGCACTAGCATAAGGTTATGTGGCTACTCTCCGAAAGCCTAACGGCAGAGCCAGGTCTTAAGACTCTTTTTAAAGGTTTCTAACGTAGGGGCTTTCCTAATCTCTCCGGGTAATGAATTTCAGAGCCAGGGGGCCACAGAGGAGAAGGCTCTCTCCCTTGTACCCACAAGGTGAGTCTGAGAGACTGGCAAGGGTGAAAGGAGGGCCTTGCTTGAAGATTGAAGGGTTCGGGCTGGTTAATGGAGAGAGATACGGTCGAATAAACCTTTCCTGCCATGGGATGGACACCTTATTGTCTTTCCATGTAAAGCATTTAGAAAGGAATGTGTTTTCTCAGTACTCAGCACAGATAGCTGTCCACAAAGGAAAGCACGGTTATTCTCTATATAAGGCAGGGAATCTTCAAGGAAATTATGGCTAAGAATAGAACATTAACCATCCCTTCAACAAAGCTCAACAAAGATTGGGATTTTGGCCTGGATAAATAGGAGTATAGTGTCTAGATCCAGGAAAGTTATACTACCCCTCTATTCTGCCTTGGTCAGAACACACTTGGAATACGTCCAGAGGAGGGCGACTAAAATGATCAAGGTTCTGGAGAACAAGACCTATGAGGAGCGGCTTAAAGAGCTGGGCATGTTTAGCCTGCAGAAGAGAAGGCTGAGAGGAGATATGATGGCCATGTATAAACATGTGAGGGGAAGTTATAGGGAGGAGGGAGCAAACTTGTTTTCTGCACTGGAGACTAGGGCATGGAAGAATGGCTTCAAACTACAAGAAAGGAGATTCCACTTGTACATTAGGAAGAACTTCCTAACTGTGAGAGCTGTTCGGCAGTGGAACTCTCTGCCCTGGAGTGTGGTGGAGGCTCCTTCTTTAGAGACTTTTAAACAGAGGCTGGATGGCCATCTGTCGGGGGTGCTTTGAATGCAATATTCCTGCTTCTTGGCCGGGGGTTGCACTGAATGTCCCATATGGTCTCTTCCAACTCTATGATTCTATGAGGAGCGGCTTAAAGAACTGGGCATGCTTAGCCTGCAGAAGAGAAGGTGAGTAGGTATACAATTTCACATTATTGCTCAGCCTCAATGTTCTGTCATTGGAGTATACTCCCCCCCCCCCTCGTGGGAAAGCCTGATTCCACAACCCCGCTATAATGAGCCCTTCTCTGCAAATAACCTGCTTCTCTTTTATCTCGCCGGAGTTTTTAATTAGTTTTAATCAGTTCTTTTTTTAATCATTACATGTAGCTCGCCCATTGTCATTGTGCTTGTGCTTACTGTAATTTTTACATTGTTATGTATTCACATGTTTTATGTAATTATGATGTTGTTCAATGTATTGTCGAAGGCTTTCATGGCTGGAATCACTAGGTTCTTGTGGGTTTTTTCCGGGCTATAGAGCCATGTTCTAGAGGCATTTCTCCTGACGTTTCGCCTGCATCTATGGCAACATCTATGATGTTGTTGTTTGTTGTTCACATTTTCAATTTGCATTTTTCGTTTTTCTTTATTGTAATTGTTGTTTGGGCTTGGCCTCATGTAAGCCGCTCCGAGTCCCCATTGGGGAGATGGTGGCAGGGTATAAATAAAGTTTAGTATTATATTATTGTAAGACTGAACAGAGACATGATAGCCATGTATAAATATGTGAGGGGAAGTCATGGGGAGGAAGGAGAAAGCTTGTTTTCTGCTGCCCTGGAGACTAGGATGCAGAGCAATAGTTTCAAAGTACAGGAAAGGAAATTCCACCTGAACATTAGGAAGAACTTTCTGACCACGAGAGCTGTTCAGCAATGGAACTCTCTACCTCGAAGTGTGGTGGAGGCTCCTTTTATGGAGGTTTTTAAACAGAGGCTGGATGGCCATCTGTTGGGGGTGCTTTGAATGCGATTGTCCTGCTTCTTGGCAGGGGGTTGGACTGGATGGCCCACGAGGTCTCTTCCAACTCTATGATTTTATTCTATGATTTTAATCAAAGGTAATTTAGGCCCAGAGTTAAGAAGGCATAAAGGACACAGTAATGACATTACAGGAGCCCCCGGTGGCGCAGTGGGTTAAAGCACTGAGCTGATGAGCTTGTTGATCGAAAGGTCGCAGGTTCGATTCCGGGGAGCGGCGTGAGCTTCCGCTGTCAGCCCTAGCTTCTGCCAACCTAGCAGTTCGAAAACATGCAAATGTGAGTAGATCTGGCAGGAAGGTAACGGTGCCCCATGCAGTCATGCCGGCCACATGACCTTGGAGGTGTCTACGGACAACGCTGGCTCTTCGGCTTAGAAATGGAGATGAGCACCACACCCCAGAGTCAGACATGACTGGACTTAATGTCAGGGGACTGCCTTTACCTTTTTTTAATGACATTACATTACACCTGAATACACTTTGCTATATATCTTCTAACATCTTTTTTTCCCCCTGTGCGTGTTTGTGCCTTCAAGTCATTTGTCGACTTGGGTTTCCTCTTGGCTCAGAATCAACGAGATCACAGTTTCAGCACCTGTGACAGCACAGACCTTTGCCAGCTCTGGCACTGCATCACAAGTTTCTCTGAGACCAATCTACTAAAAACTATTGTAATAATTATGACAATAGTAGGCAGTCACAGTTTAATTATTATAGAATGTCAAAACTGAACAAAGCATCAAATCCATTAAACGTTTGCTCTTGCACTTACGCTTATGATTATTTGCAGTAATGGTTTGCATGGTTTGCATTGCTTATAGTATGTTTTTTTAAAAAAAAATGGTCCTTAAATCTGGTTTTCTAAGCAATATTAATGACATACATGTAACCAAAAGAAACTCTACTCATTTCATGTGCTCAGAAGCAATATCCAACATGAATTAACCTTTAGGTAAGACTTCTTCAAATGTGTTTGTGCTGGGGCTGTCCTTAATGCCTTGTGTAAATGTTTACAAGTTAGTGCTGTGAGCAGATGCTGAATTATCTACAGGACGTAATAGAAACCAAGTAGAGCTATGCTGCTTTGGGATCTCATTTCTAATGTTAAATAATTAAGACTTATATCTTGCAAAACCTAGCTGTGTCCAAGCATGTGTGTAGCATAGCAGGTGGGGACAAGAAAAGAAGGAGACGACTTAACAAGTCTTCTGAATGCATTAAATTAGTCAGGTGGAAATTAAATGTGATCACAGGCATCCATTTACAGTAAGGAAATTCAACACAAGCATTGTTTGAATACGTCCTTCGAGCAGAAGCATCAACTTAGCAGGTCTAGTCTTTGAAAAACTATGGGCAAAATGCACACACACACACATATATTGTTGTGTCAGGAGTCGCTCCTGTTGTGAGAGAATTGGCCGTCTGCAAGGACGTTGCCCAGGGGATGCCCGGATGATTTGATGTTTTTATCATCCTTGTGGGAGGCTTCTCTCATGTCCCCGCATGAGGAGCTGGAGCTGACAGAGGGAGCTCATCCGCCCCTCCCCGGATTCGAACCTGCGACCTGTCGGGTCTTCAATCCTGCCAGCACAGGGCTTTAACCCACTGCGCCACCGGAGACTCCATATTTATATATAAGCTTATTATACAAAAAGTACAAAATTGAAAAGATATCTGACATCACCAGATACATTACAATTATATTTTTCTTTGATAAAAAATCCACATGAAAGCAATAATTGTGCCTACTCCAGTGATGGAAAAACTGTTGTAATTAGGCATCCACATGTTGTTGTTGTTGTTTGTTTGTTTGTTTGGTTGTGTCAGGAGCGCCTCGAGAAACTGCAAGTAACTTCTGGTGTGAGAGAAGTGGCCATCTGCAAGGACGCTGCCCAGGGGATGTCCAGATGTTTTGATGTGTTACCATCCTTGTGGGAGGCTTCACTCATGTCCCTGCATGAGGAGCTGAAGCTGACAGAGGGAGCTCATCTACACTCTCCCCGGATTTGAACCTGCGACCTGTTGGTCTTCAGTCCTGCCGGTACAGGGGTTTAACCAACTACGCCACCAAGAGTTCCATACACATGGTATAAAACAAAGTAGCAGAATGGTAACCAGACATTGGAGAAGATCCCACAATGCTTCAGTGAGGCACAGATATCACTTCACTTCACTTTATTTCTTAATTAGTTGCTCTCCACCAAGGTGCTCCGAGCGACTTACAGTCTAAAATAGCATTTACACAATATAAAAACATTCAACAGTGACTATTTGGCAAATTAGATCTGATGACTTAAATGCACAACCAAACAGCCAAGTCTTGAGTGCCTTTACAAAAGGTCGCAACTCCAACATTGCTCTAATGTATGGAGGCAATGAGGTCCACAGAATTGGAGCATAGGTCGAAAAAGCTCTACGCCTTGTAGCTTCCAAGTGTACCTCCCTAGGGCCCGGTATATATAGGAGATTTTCCTGGGTGAATCGAGGTGACCCTGATGGAGAAAATGAATGAGGCCGTCCCTAAGATATATAGGTCCTTGGCCATTTTGAGCTCTAAATGTCAGGATCAGTATCTTGTAAGAGACCCAATGTTCTATTGGTAGCCAATGCAGTTGTTGTAGAATCGGTGTGATATGGGATCTTATAGATGATCCTGCTAGCAGCCTGGCCGCTGCATTTTGGACCATCTGAATCTTCTGGGTTGTTGACTTCGGAAGGCCGGCATATAAGGTGTTGCAATAGTCCAACCTCGTGGTGACTATTGTGTGGATTACTGTTGCCAATGCTTCTACCGAAAGGTAGGATGCCAATTTCCTTGCCTGGCGAAAATGAAAAAAGGCCTGCTTACTTATGGCAGTGATCTGGGCCTCCATCGTCAGCAATGAGTCCAGCATAACCCAAAGGCTTTTAACAGTGGCAGATGGAACCAGAGCTTCCCCATCGAAATCAGGCAGAGACTGGATTAATTCTGGCAGCTGGCCGGGCCAGAGTATCTCCGTTTTTGCAGGATTCACTTTTAGTCTGCTTGCTCGCAGCCAACTCATCACTGCTTCGAATTATCAATTAAGAGAGTTGTGTTATACAAAGGAAGAGGGGCAGTGTGCAGTCACACCTAGGCACTTCAAGACTGAAACTATGATGTGCTTCTTTCTTTAGCCGGATGGATCGCGGGAGCCTTACTATGAAGCTCAGGTGTCCCAGCAACTAAGATATCTCCAGATTGAACATCAAACAAGATTTTTATTTTCTCAAAGTCCTTGACAGGCTTGGCACAACTTGTTGAAGTTACAAATACAGTCAACTTAAAAAATCGTGTGGATGTTCCTTTCTTACTTTTCCCTTCAGCTGCTGAGTTAGCTTCTTCCAATGGTGGAGAAATCCTGGGATGCTCTCTACCCTAGCCCTGAGTCGCTCTACTAGAAAGAGCAGGTCTTTCCCTATCTAAACTCAAAGCTAGCTTGGATGCAAAGTAGTTAGAGCTTCTTCCAATGACAGAGAAATCCTGGGATATTCTCTGCCCTAGTGCTGAGTTGCTATTTTAGAAAGAGCATGCGCTGTAAGAATGTGCTGTGAAGTTAAAACTTTGAAAATCAAAGTAAATATTTTGAATTCAGAAGAGTAATCCTGCAGTCCTAGGTACACTTAGAGAGTAAATCCTAAAGGAATCAATGGCACATCCAAGGACTTAGCTTTCTTAAGCAGTTTAGAACTGTAAGTATTTGAATTTTCACTTTCCATTGAACTAACCAATATGGATCTGAAGATTAGCTGAGGAGGCACACTTGTGATGTCCTCGAGGAGTCTGGCCTGTAAGCTAACCATTGTATGAGGCAGGGTCTTCTAAGGGAGCCCATCTATGAAATTTTCTCCTAACTGAGATACTGTCATGTAGGTACCATATGAAAACCAGCATTCAGGAGATAGGCAAGTAATGAATTTGTTTTATTAGATCACATATCTCTATAATCAGAATTATATTTTAACACAGTTTTGTGCAGGCTTGTTTGTGTCCAGGTTTTTTGACATTTTAGGCTCTTTCTGAGAAAGATAAATCTATATAAATAAAAATGTAATGTTTGTTTGTGGGCTTAACATAACTCAAAAACCACTGGACGAATTGCCGCCAAATTTGGCCACAAGACACCTACTAATCCAAGGATTGACCATCACTCATTTGGGAGTTGTTGTTGCTGGGATTTACAGTTTACGTACAATCAAAGAGCATTCTGAGCTCCACCAATAATGGAATTGAACCAAACTTGACACACAGGACTTTCTTGACCAACGGAAAACACTAGAAGGGTTTGATGGGCATTGACCTTGAGTTTGGGAGTTGTAGTTCACCTACAGAGAGCACTGTGGACTCAAACAATGATGGATCTGGATCAAAATTGGTACAAAAATTCCATATGCCCAAATATGAACACAGATGGAGTTTGGGGGAAATCGACCTTGACATATAAGGGGTTGCCTGCTGCGATCAGGCAATCCCGGCTTTTTCTGTGTCTGAGTATCTGATAGTAAAGTTCTTTGTTTGATTACGTTGGAAGTCTCGTGTCATCATTGAGCCCAGCTGTCGTGAGCTGACATTTGGGAGTTGTAGTTACTGGGATTTACAGTTCACTTACAATTAGAGAGCATGCTGAACCCCACCAATGACAGAATTGGGGCAAACTTCCCACACAGAACCTCAGTACTTAAGGCCATCCAGTCCAACTCCTTTCACCAGGACAAGAAAACATAATCGAAGCCCTCCTGACAAAGAGCCATCCAGACATATATATAAATAGATATATATGATTCATACACACACAGATATAGTATCATAGATTTGAAAGGGACTCCTAAAGAAGGACAATGATATGTTGCATGTTCTAGAGTAGGCAAACCAGACAATCTACACATCAACACTGACAAAGACACAACAAGAAATACTGTTTACCCACAAGCATAAAGAAATTACATATATTACAAACCAACACCTCATTACTTTATTTTCCAGATCAACAGACTGGGCCACCGCAATGTGTGGCAGGGGGCGGCTAGTCCTTAATATGTCAACATGTGGCAATGTGCCAGAGTTATCAGAGGTTTTGGAAACATTATTCTAATATCATCAAAGCTGTTTAAATCATTTATTCATTTAAACTCAACAGAAGTGACATTTTAGAGCTCGGTTTTAAAATAAGTATCTAATTATAATTCCTGCCTTTTAGTTATTGCCCAGAAACTCTGGATGTTAGGAAGAGGTTACTTCTTTACTATAGAATTTGGCAGGATGTGCCTACGTTATTTTCCAACCAGGACAGCAGCAATAACCATTTAACTTTATTACAATTTTCAAGGGAACATTTAGAACGGCACACTAGTATGTGGTAATAATTTGTCCACTGTGTCCATGCTGCTACAGCATATCTAGAGATTGGGAAAGTTAATTGTTGACTACATCTCCCACAAACCCTAACCTTACATGGGCACACTTTTTCTGCTTGAAGTCACATTCCATAATTTTTTTCATTATTTTAAACAAGCTTGGGTACCCAGCATTGCCCGGGTTATTTGAAAAAGTTTTTTTTTTAATTGTACATAATGCATAAGGTTGTGGGTGAACTTTAACTCACATCATGCTAGGTTAACTCTGAAAAACTCCATCAGTACTTGAAGTTTGTTACATTGGGCAAGTTTGTTGTAGATGCATCGGTGGGGTTAAGTGTGCTCTCTAGCTGTAGGATAAAGTACAACTCCCATTACAGTGAGTGATCCCCCCCCCCCCCGGCCAAACCTTTACAGTAAGTTCAGTTGGTCATGGGGGGGGGGGGGGTTCTGTGTGCCAAGTTTAGTCTAGGTCCATCATTGGGGAGGTCACAGTTTCTTTGATTGTGGGTGAACAACAACCCCCAGAAAATAAAGTCATTCCCCCCCTCCCCCCAAAAAAACTCTCCAATATTAAAATTTCAGCATATCAGGTATATGTGCCAAGCTTAGTCCAGATCAATTGGTGTTTGGGTTCACAGTGCTCTCTGGATGTAAGTGAACTACACTTATGTACAGTATTTATATTCCGCCCTTCTCAGCCCACAGGAGACTCAGGATGGATTACAATGCACATATACATGGCAAACATTCAATGCCATAGAAACAAAACATATATAGCCAGACACACAGAAGCTATTTAACATTCCAGCTTTTGATGAGGGTATTCTGGCCACTGGGGGAGCTGTCGCTTCACCATCCATTTGTGACACTGATGAAGTACTTCCTCATTCTTTGCATGCTTGCTGGAGATTTTTATGGCATCGTAAATTATTTAAATTAGCCTCCCCCCCACACACAGTATCTAAATTTCCTACTTGACAGATACAACTGTCTTTCAGGCTGCAAAGGTCAACAGCAAGCTACACAAATTGGTCGGAAGCTCATTCCGACCCGGGCTGGCTTCGAACTCATGACCTTTCAGTTAGTAGTGATCTTAATGCAGCTGACTCCCAGCCAGCTGCGCCACAGTCCCGGTGCATTTATATCTATTTGCTGACCTGTATTGTATGCATACTGTATATTGATTTGCCAGTTTGCCTGACCACTTTGGTGTGGGAAGGGCTACAGACATGTGATTGCACTAAGCATGTTCAGAGTCAAGACTCCATTTTGTTATTAATATGCTTTTGGACTTTAACGTTAGCAGTTCGCTTTAGAGCTCAGTGGAGGTGGGTGCAGATGTCATTTGGACTTATGCAGGAACAATTTACTATATTTATTTATTTATTTATAGCTTTTATATTCCACCCTTCTCACCCTGCAGGGGACTCAGGGTGGATTACATTGTACACATATATGGCAAACATTCAATGCCAATTTTTGACATACAAACCTATACAGACATACACAGAGGTTATTTAACTTTTTCTGGCCGCCAGGGGAGCTGTCTGCTTTCATCGGCCATCTGCGACGCTGATGAAGCACTTCCGCATTCCCCGCATGCTTCCCCGCTGGAATGCTTTTGCTGGAGTCTTCTTTATGGCCTCATAAATCAGTTAATTTAGCCTCCCCACACTTTAAGGTGGTACCTTATTTTCCTATATGTTTGCTTTGAGAAGCAGTGACTACAGTTATACAATTTGGACTTTCATAAGATGTATACTTAAAGACTTTGGACTATGGACTATTGATTAAGATTGATGGCCTGTATTCTCGACATAAAGAAACTAAATCCTATCTATAAATGTGTTTGTATGCTGAATTAATATAAGATGTTTGTATTAATTACATCTCCCCCAGATCAAGGTAAACTCTCCACAAAGGCCTTCAGTATTTTTTGCTGGTCATTTGGAGTTCAAAGTGCTCATTGATTGCAGGTGTACTATAAATCCTAGTACCTACAACTCGAAAATGTGCAGGCCAATTCCCTTCAAAACCCATCAGTATTCAAATTTAAGTATATCAGATATGCATGCCAAGTTTGGTCCAGATCCATCAGTTTGGGTTCATAGTGTACTCTGGGGCCCTTCCACACAGCCATATAATCCAGAATATCAAAGCAGAAAACCCCTCAATATCTGCTTTGACCAGGTTAATCTGAGTTCACACTGCCATACATCCCAGTTCAAAGCAGATATTTTAGGCACGCTGGAATCACTCCCCATATCTATACCGCTGTTATATATATGCCGATGTTGTTTTATAAACAAAAAAGGCAACATTCAGCCACAAGTTCAGTAGACCACCTAGATCAACTATGCCATCCAACTAGCGCAGTGGTTCTCAACCTTCCGAATGCTGCGACCCCTGGATACAGTTCCTCATGTTGTGGTGACCCCCAATCATAACATAATTTCGTTACTACTTCATAACTGTCATTTTGCTACTGTTATGAATTGCCACGTAAATATCTGATATGCAGGATGTATTTTCATTCACTGGACCAAATTTGACACAAATACCCAATACGCCCAAATTTGAATACTGGTGGGGTTGGGGAGGGGGGAGGTTGAATTTGTCATTTGGGAGTTGTAGTTGCTGGGATTTATAGTTTATCTAAAATCAAAGAGCATTCTGAACTCCACCAATAATTTATTTTATTTATTTTGCACATTTCTACGCCGCCCTTCTCAACCCCCGAGGGGGGACTCAGGGCGGCTTACAAAAGGCACAATTCGATGCCAACAACAGACATTAAGATAAAACATGTATCAACAGCAATTATAAAACAATTAAAACAATCAAGTTATACATCACAATCAACAAAAACCAATCTAATGTTCAACATTCGCCAGCTCAGAATCTGTAAATTCATTCCACATTGTCAAATCCTATCAATTCTAGTCGTCATTATCCTTTGTCTATCTGCCAGATTACCCAAAGGCCTGGTCCCATATCCATGCTTTTAGTTTCCTTCTAAAAGAGAGGAGGGATGTCGATGACCTAATTTCCCTGGGAAGTGAATTCCACAGGCGAAGGGCCACCACCGAGAAGGACCTGCTCCTCGTCCCCACAAATCTCACCTGTGATAAAGGTGGGGCCGAGAGCAGGGCCTCCCCAGAAGATCTTAAACTCCGAGGCGGGACGTAGAAGTTGATGCATTCGGACAGGTACGCTGGGCCGGAGCCATATAGGGTTTTGTAGGTCAGAACCAGCACTTTGAATTGTGCTCGGAACTGGATCGGCAGCCAGTGGAGCTGCCATAACAGAGGGGTGGTATGTTCCCTGTGTGACGCTCCGGTGAGTAATCTGGCCGCCGCCCGCTGGACTAATTGAAGTTTCCAAACAGTCTTCAAAGGCATTGCAGTAATCTATTCGGGATGTAACAAGAGCGTGGACCACTGTGGCCAGATCTGACTTCCCAAGGTACGGGCACAACTGGCGCACAAGTTTAAATTGTGCAAAAGCTCTCCCGGCCACCGCTGAGACCTGGGGTTCCAGGCTCAGCGATGAGTCCAGGATCACTCCCAAGCTGGAATTGAACCAAACCTGGCACACAGAACTCCCATGACCAACAGAAAATAATGGAAGGGTTTGGTGGGCACTGACCCTGAGTTTTGGAATTCACCTTCATCCAGAGGGCACTGTGAGCTCTAATTATGACTGATCAAGACCAAACTTGGCACAAATTCTCAATATGCCCAAATGTGGACACTGGTGGAGTTTGGGGAAAATAGACCTTGACATTTGGGAGTTGTAGTTACTGGGATTTATTGTTCATCTACAATCAAAGAGCATTCCGAAACCCGCCAACAATAGAATTGGGCCAAACTTTCCCCATAGATCCCTCATGACCAACTGAAAATACTGTTTTTTCTGATGGTCTTTGGCGACCCCTCTGACACCCCCCCTCACGACCCCACCAGGGGTCCCGACCCCCAGGTTGAGAAACGCTGAACTAGAGTGAATGAAAGTAGTTTTATACTCAATATGTTGTGCAAATTGGTTACAATGTATTATCAAGTCATCTTCAATTCCTTTTTATAAACTTAGATGTCATTCCCCTGAGTATCCAAAAAATTGCACTGCAAAAATTCTTTTCAGGTGCAATGCTATTGGAGAAGAGTAATACCTTAATTGTCAGCAATACCATGATGTTGGTTTTCAAACTGGTTCTAGCCTGCATTTTCCGGGATAATTCAGAATAATATGCCCGTGTTATCCTTGTCGTTATATGACTTATTTCAAGGAGCTCATTTTGTACTACTTGGTGGGAGAGGCTACTCTAAAGAGATTGTGACAACTGCCCATGCCATTTCACAGAATCATCTCATCACTTAACAGGAAAATCCTAATCAAGAAACTGACAAATGCATTATCTTGTGGCCAGGGAGGATTATCTAAAGTGAGTCACTATGCTTCTAGAAACTTAAATGCCGGTAAACCTAAATCCTTTCAGAATTCACCTGCCCAAAGCAATGAAGCTATAAAAGATTTCTAATGCTGGTAAATCTAAATCCTGTCAGAATCCCTCTGTCCAGAGCAATGAAGCTATAAAATATTTCTACACACCCAATCGACATCATCTTAACCAACCAAGAAAAATCAGGCCTGCTGTTGCTGTGGCCAGCAACCAGACATAGGTTGGGACAGCCACGTTCATTATTCCCATGCAGTCCTGAACTATTCCTGAAAGGGCAGCCCCCTTTGTTGAAATCTCACTACACAACAAACTATGCTTAGTCAACATACAGCCTTAAATATTTTATAGTTCACTTACATCCGGAGAGCGACCCCCTTGTTTAAGGAGCTCCACTGGCTGCCATTTATTTTCCGGTCACTGCCTGAACACTGCCTGAACATCAAGCAAAAAGTGGGTGCTAGAAACAATATCATACGAAAGCTGACTGGTACAACCTGGAGATCACAACCAGACACAGTGAAGACATCTGCCCTTGCGCTATGCTACTCTACTGCTGAGTACGCATGCCCAGTGTGGAACGCATCTCACCACACTAAAACAGTGGATGTGGCTCTTAATGAGACATGCCGCATTATCACAGGGTGTCTGCGCCCTACACCATTGGAGAAATTACACTGCTTAGTCGGTATTGCACCACCTGACATCTGCCGGGAAGTAGCAGCCAATAGTGAAAGGACCAAGGCAGAGACATCTCCAGCTCATCCCCTGTTTGGGTATCAGCCAGAACGTCAACAACTTAAATCAAGAAATAGTTTTCTTAGATCTACAGAGACACTCACTGGAACACCTCAGAACTGGAGCAAACTTCCCACACAGAACCCCAATGACCAACAGAAAATACTTAAGGCCATCCAGTCCAACTCCCTTCACCAGGGCAAGAAAACGTAGTCAAAGCCCTCCTGACAGAGAGCCATCCAGCCATAGATATAGATAGATATATATGATTCAGACACACACAGATAAAGCATTATAGATTTGAAAGGGACTCCTAAAGATGGACAATTATATGTTGCAGTTTCCAGAGCATGCAAACCAGACAATCCCTACGTCAACACTGTCAAAGAAGCATCAAGAAATACTGTTTATCCACAAGCATAAAGACATTACATATATTAGAAACCAGTACTTTATAATTAATTGATTTTCCATATAACCAGACTGGGCCACAGCAACGTGTGACAGGGGACCGCTAGTTGTTGTTGTTATTATTATTATTATTATTATTATTATTATTATTATTATTATTAAACAGTCACGCATATGTGCCAGGTAGTCTACTGCAAATCATCAGTGTAGTAGTGGCATCCTCTATCATCATATAAGGAGTGGAATGGTTTCGAGACCATAGCAAAATCTGAACATTCCTTTGGAAAGTTTTGAGTTCCTGCTTTCAGTTTCCTATATTTCAACACCAAAATGAACAGTTAGGATTCAGAAGACTTTATCAGTGACACATTATTCTCTGTAAACAGATGTTCCCAACCCTGGGCTCTTTTAAAGGTGCACTGATTGCTAAGTAAAATGTGCAGGTAAAGGCTAAAAATATGCATTCACAACGACAGGTTAATCTTTTTCTGACCTCCACTGCCTCTTTCAAATGCGCACACACACATGCACAGCATTGTTGTTTAAAAGAACTCTATGCTCATTTGCTGGGAATAATAATTTGTCTCATAGTTTCCCTTGCCTTCCTAAACTAATCCATTAAAAGCTGATAAAATTGGCCCTCCATTTTCATGAATTCAACCACCCATGACTTGAATACACACACACACATATCCGAAAAGCAAACCTTCATCTTGACATTTTATATCAAGAATTGCAACCCAACAGGACTAGGTTGGGGAAAGGTTAAAGGATGCTTTAAAGTCAGACACACTCTCCACAAGGCTTGTATCTCCATCCAGACTCCACTCTCCTGTCTAAATCTACAATTGGTTAAGCGGACGAACCCAGAGGATGCTCACCAATGCTTCCTCTTCATCCTGGTAAGAAATGACGAGTGGAGTGTCACAGGGTTCTGTCCTGGACCTGTTCAACATCTTTATTAATGACTTAGATGAAGGGTTAGAAAGCATGATCATCAAGTTTGCAGAAGACACCAAATTGTGAGGGATAGCCAATACTCCAGAGGACAGGAGCAGGATTCAAAACGATTTTAACAGATTCGAGAAATGGGCCAAAACTAATAAAATGAAGTTCCGTCAGTGAAAAATGCAAGATACTCCACTTAGGCAGAAAAAATGAAATGCAAAGATACAGAAAGGGGACGCCTGGCTTGAGAGCAGTATATGTGAAAAAAGATCTTGGGGTCCTCGTGGACAACAAGTTAAACATGAGCCAACAATGTGATGCAGTGGCAAAAAGCCAATGGGATTTTGGCCTGCATCAATAGGAGTATAATGTCTAGATCCAGGGAAGTCATGAGCCCTCTATTCTGCCTTGGTTAGACCACACCTGGAATATTGTGTCCAATTCTGGGCACCACAATTGAAGAGAGATATTGACAAGCTGGAAAGTGTCCAGAGGAGGACGGCTAAAATGATCAAGGGTCTGGAGAACAAACCCTATGAGGAGCGACTGAAAGAGCTGGGCATGTTTAGCCTGAAGAAGAGAAGGCTGAGAGGAGATATGATAGCCATGTATAAATACGTGAGAGGAAGTCATAGGGAGGAGTGAGAGAACTTGTTATCTGCTTCCCTGGAGACTAGGACGCAAAACAATGGCTTCAAACTATAAGAAAGGAGATCCCATCTGAACATAAAGAAGACCTTCCTGACTGTAAGAGCCGTTAAGCAGTGGAACTCTTTGCCCTGGAGTGCGGCGGAGGCTCCTTCTTTGGATGCTTTTAAACAGAGGCTGGATGGCCATCTGTCAGGGGTGCTCTGTATGCAATATTCCTGCTTCTTGGCAGGAATATGGCCCATGAGGTCTCTTCCAGCTCTATGATTCTATGATAAAATTGGCCCTCTATTTTCATGAATTCAACAACCCATGACTTGAATACACACACACACACACGCATCCGAAAAGCAAATCTTCATCTTGGCATTTTATATCATGGACCCTGTTTCATTATGCCATTAGGGACCCAGACATCCAATCTTTGGTATCCACAAGGGTTCTTGGAACCAAGCCACAGCAGCCATAAAAGGCCCAACTGTATAATTTACTTCTTTTCTACTACAGGACAATGAACAAATGCAAGTGCTTTAATTAAAAATAAGAGTTTAAAGAATTAGAGTCTGTGTTTCAAATCTCAGCTAACTCTTTACCACTGTGGGTAGCCTTAGGTTCAACCTTTCATCAACCTCCTCAGCCATATATTCCAGATTATCAAATCATATAAATTCACATGATCTGATTGAACTGGATTATATGAGTCTACACTGACATATACTTCAGTCATTGAACATCGAGAAAACGAATGTTTGAGTCCACAGTGCTCTCTGGATGTAGGTGAACTACAACTCCCAAACTCAAGGTCAATGCCCACCAAATGCTGCTAGTATTTTCTGTTGGTCATGGGAGTTCTGTGTACCAAGTTTGGTTTAATTCCATTGTTGATAGAGTTCAGAATGCTCTTTGATTGTAGTTGAACAATAAATCCCAGTAACTACAACCCTCAAATAACAAAATCATAATTTTTGAGTGTTTGTCACTCCTTGTGTTGTGAGACATTTGGTTGCCAAATTTGGTATTCATTAGTTCTTTTATTTTTAAGGTACTCATTATGCAGAGCATATATATATATCACAGAACAATCATAAGTCCAATATGAAGGCTTCTTTCTGGGTGAAAAGGCTCTAAGAGCTACCAAATAGAAGGCAGTATGTACTTTATACATCTTTCACGCCTCTTTTTGGGGATGGGAGTAATTTATTTATTTATTTATTATTTAAACTTATATGCCGCCACTCCCCTGGGGCTCGGAGCGGCTTACAAGAATAGCTAAAATCTAACAAAGTTTAAAGCAATTTAAAACAATTTAAAAACAACAGTATCAAACATTAAAAGCCTGTCGAAACAGGTATGTCTTACATGCCCTGTGGAAAGCTGGTAAGTCCCGCAGGGCACGAACTTCAGGTGGCAGAGCATTCCAGACTGATGGTGCCACTGCTGTGAAGGCTCTGCGTCTGGTTGCTGTTAGACGCAAGGTTTTGACACTGGGGACTTCCAATAGATCTTAGTCCTCAGAACGGAGGGATCTCTGGGGTTGGTAGGGGGTGAGACGATCCCTCAGATACATTGGCCCCAGACCATGCAAGGCCTGAAAGGTGAGTACCATCACTTTGAAAGTGATCCGGTGCTCAATTGGTAACCAATGCAGATGTAGTAAGATTGGTGTTATGTGGCATCTCATCGGAATTCCCGCAAGAAGCCGAGCAGCTGCGTTTTGTACCAACTTGAGCATCCGAATCACCGACAGAGGGAGGCCAATGTAGAGGGCGTTACAGTAGTCCAGTCTTGAGATGACCGTGGCCTGGATCACCGTAGCTAGGTCGTCCCTGGACAGGTAGGGGGCCAGCCGTCTAACCTGCCGCAGGTGAAAGAAGGCGGTTCTGCTCACGGCGGAGACCTGGGCCTCCATTGTCAGCAGAGGGTCCAAAAGGACTCCCAGACTCTTTACCAATGATGACGGGCGTAACGCCTCGCCATCCAGGGCGGGCAGATGGATGTCCCCACTGCCCGGTCCACCCAGCCATAGGATCTCCGTCTTTGCTGGATTCACCCTCAACCTGCTGGCACACAGCCATCCAGTAACGGCCTCAAGGCACTGATGGAAACAATCGGGTACAGAGTCCGGTCGGCTTTCCATCTTCAGCACCTGCTGAGTGTCATCGGCATACTGATAACACTCAAGCCCAAAACCTCGAACCAGCTGAGCAAGTGGTCACATATAGATGTTAAACAACATAATAAGGATATGGTAGGAGAAGGCATGACACAAATGGAAGTAATATCTGAAGTCCCCTTAGAACACAAAGCAGACAAAGCCCAAGAGACAGGCAGAAAAACCAGACTGTCCTTTACGTAAAGTGAAGCGGTTGTTTTGGTCAGCAGGATAACATGAAGGCAAATTGCAGAGCTCCCCGCTCCTCTCATGGGCTTCCACTGACACTGCCTTGGCCCTCCCCCTTTCCTTTCCTCTCCACACACACCTTACCATCCTTCCTCAACCACCATCCTTCCTCCCTCGCACACTTTGCTTGTGTTGCATTCCACATTGACTAATAGTGAAAGGACCAAGGCAGTGACATCTCCGGCTCATCCCCTGTTTGGGTATCAGCCAGCATGCCAACGACTTAAATCAAGGAATAGTTTTCTAAGACACTCGCTGGAACACCCCAGCAAGCGAGAGTCCAAAAGTGGCAGGCACAAACCCAGAACCTCAATTAATGGCTGATACCAAATGATACGCCTGGGCACACAGAAAACTGGGCAACTTGGAAGGCGCTGAACAGACTGCGCTCTGGCACCACAAGATGCAGAGCCAATCTTAAGAAATGGGGCTACGAAGTGGAATCCACGACATGCGAGTGTGGAGAAGAGCAAACTACAGACCACCTGCTGCAATGCAACCTGAGCCCTGCTACATGCACAATGGAGGACCTTCTTGCGGCAACACCAGAGGCACTCCAAGTGGCCAGCTACTGGTCAAAGGACATTTAATCAACTACCAAGCTTGCAAACTTTCTGCTTTGTCTGTCTGTTTGTTTAAAAAATGCAATGTAACTGTTTGATCTCCTCCTGACATGATAAATAAATCTATATAAATAAAAATGTAATGTTCGTTTGTGGGATTAACAGAACTCAAAAACCACTGGACGAATTGACACCAAATTTGGACACAAGACACCTAACAACCCAATGTATGTCCTTCACTCAAAAAAATTGATTTTGTCATTTGGGAGTTGTAGTTGCTGGGATTTATAGTTCACCTACAATCAAAGAGCATTTTGAACTCCACCAATGATGGAATTGAACCAAACTTGGCAGATAGGACTCCCATGACCAACAGAAAAGAAGGGTTTGCTGAGCATTGTCCTTGAGTTTGGGAGTTGTAGTTCACCTATATCCAGAGAGCACTGTGGACTCCAACAATGATGGATCTGGACCAAACTCTACACGAATATTCCATATGCCCAAATATGAACAAAGATGGAATTTGGGGGAAATAGACCTTTACATTTGGGAGTTGCAGTTACTGTGATTTATAGTTCACCTACAATCATAGAGCATTCTGAAACCCATGAACGACAGAATTGGGGAAAACTTCCCACACAGAACTCCCATGACCAACAGAAAATACTTAATGCCATCCAGTCCAACTCCCTTCACCAGGGCAAGAAACCGTAATCAAAGCCCTACTGATAAAGACCCATCCAGCCATATATATATATATATATATATATATATATATATATATATATGATTCATACACACACAGATATATGATAGATTTGAAAGGGACCTCAAAAGAAGGACAATGATATGCCACATGTTCCAGAGTAGGCAAACCAGACACTCTCCACATCAACACTGACAAAGAAACAGAAAGAAATACTGTTTTACCCACAAGCATCAAGACATTACATATATTAGAAGCCAACACTTTCTCATTACTTTATTTTCCAGATCAACAGACTGGGCCACAGCAATGCGTGGCAGGGGACACCTAGTAAATAAATAAATTTATTATTATTATTATTATTGGGTTCTTGTAGGTTTTCCGGGCTATATGGCCATGTTCTAGAGCAGGGGTCCTCAAACTAAGGCCCGGGGGCCAGATGCAGCCCTCCAAGGTCATTTACCCGGCCCTCACTTAGGGTCCTAAGTCTGAAATTACTTGAAAGCACATAACAACAACAATCCTATCTCATCAGCCAAAAGCAGGCCCACATTTCCCATTGAAATACTAATAAATTTATATTTATTAACATTGTTCCTCATTTTAATTAATGTATTGTTTTTAAGTGTTTTTTACACTACAAATAAGATATGTGCAGCGTGCATAGGAATTCATTCATGTTTTTTTCAAATTATAATCTGGCCCTCCAACAGTTTGAGGGACTGTGACCTGGCCCTCTGTTTAAAAAGTTTGGGGACCCCTGTTCTAGAGGCATTTTCTCCTGACGTCTCGCCTGCATCTATGACAAGCATCCTCAGAGGTAGTGAGGTCTGTTGGAAGTAGGAAAATGGGTTTATATATCTGTGGAAAGACAAGGGTGGGACAAAGGACTTTTGTCTGCTGGAGCTAGGTGTGAATGTTTCAGCTGACCACCTTGATTAGCATTTAATGGCTTGGAAGTGCCTGGGGGAATCTTTCTTTGAGAGGTGATTTGATGCGCCTGACTGTTTACTCTCTGTTGTTGTTATTAATTATTAAAACCTGGGATCAGATCCTGGGATGTAGGGCTTGTCTGGAAGGGTCTTCAATTGCTACATTCACAACAGACAGGCCAGGATTTCGTTTTGGGGGGGGGGGGGGCTGAATTTTTTTCAGGGGGGAGTTTTGGGGGGGCTGAGTCTGAGTGAAAGAGGGTTTAGCCTATCATTACCCCAATACCCCCATGCATATGGGATATATTGAGTATGGTGATCAGAATAAACATAACAGTTTAAATAATGCACCAGTAAGGCCTTTTCGCGGACCACCATGAGAATTTCGGGGGGGGGGGGGCTGAAGCCCCTCAAACCCCCCCCCCCCCCCCGCTACATGCCTGTGTAGATTATGGCCATATAGCCAAAAAAAACTACAACAACCCAGTGATTCCGGCCATGAAAGCCTTCGACAATACAGCAAGAAATACTGTTTACTCACAAGCATCAAGACATTACATATATTAGAAGCCAACACTTTCTCATTACTTTATTTTCCAGACTGGGCCACAGCAACGCGTGGCAGGGGACAGCTAGTAAATAAATAATATTATTATTATTATTATTATTATTATTATTATTATTATTGGGTTGTTGTAGGTTTTCCGGGCTATATGGCCATGTTCTAGAGGCATTCTCTCCTGACATTTCGCCTGCATCTATGGCAAGCATCCTCAGAGAGGTCTGTTGGAAGTAGGAAAATGGGTTTATATAACGGCGCTCCATGCTGTCATGCTGGCCACATGACCTTGGAGGTGTCTATGGACAACGCTGGCTCTTCGGCTTAGAAATGGAGATGAGCACCACACCCCAGAGTCAGACATGACTGGAGTTAATGTCAGGGGACAACCTTTACCTATATCTGTGGAAAGACCAGGGTAGGACAAAGGACTTTTGTCTGCTGGAGCTAGGTGTGAATGTTTCAGTTGACCACCTTGATTAGCATTTAATGGCTTGGAAGTGCCTGGGGGAATCTTTCTTTGAGAGGTGATTTGATGTGCCTGATTGTTTACTCTCTGTTGTTATTAATTCTTAAAACCTGGGATCAGATCCTGGGATGTAGGGTTTGTCTGGAAGGGTCTTCAATTGCTACATTCACAACAGACAGGCCCATAGCCAGGATTTCGTTTCGGGGGTGGTGGTGGGGGTGAGTGAATTTTTTTCAGGGGGAAGTTTTGGGGGGGGGCTGACTTTCAGGGGGGGCTGAGTCTGAGTGAAAGAGGGTCTAGCCTAGCAAACCTTTTGTATCATTACCCCATATATTGATTATGGTGATCAGATCATGATATGAATAAACATAACAGTTTAAATAATGCACCAGTAAGGCCTTTTCGCGAACCACCATGAGAATTTCGGGGGGGGGGGGGGGCTGAAGCCCCTCAAGCCCCCCCCCCCCCTCCCGGCTACATGCCTGTCTAGATTATGGCCATATAGCCCGAAAAAAACTACAACAACCCAGTGATTCTGGCCATGAAAGCCTTCGACAATACAGCAAGAAATACTGTTTACTCACAAGCATCAAGACATTACATATATTAGAAGCCAACACTTTCTCATTACTTTATTTTCCAGACTGGGCCACAGCAACGCGTAGCAGGGGACAGCTAGTAAATAAATATTATTATTATTATTATTATTATTATTATTGGGTTGTTGTAGGTTTTCCGGGCTATATGACCATGTTCTAGAGGCATTCTCTCCTGACGTTTCACCTGCATCTATGGCAAGCATCCTCAGAGGTAGTGAGGTCTGTTGGAAGTAGGAAAATGGGTTTATATATCTGTGGAAAGACCAGGGTGGGGCAAAGGACTTTTGTCTGCTGGAGCTAGGTGTGAATGTTTCAACTGTTTCAATCATTGTAGTTATTGAATGTAATTGCTATTTTAATAGTTTTACTGGAATATGAATTATGATGTTTTTATTGACTGTATGTGATATTATGGTTGGAAACTGGTCTGAGTCTCTCAAGAGAGGTGAGAAGGTCGATATACAAAACTTTTAAATAAATAAATAAATAAAAACTGACCACCTTGATTAGCATTTAATGGCTTGGAAGTGCCTGGGGGAATCTTTCTTTGAGGGGTGATTTGATGCGCCTGATTGTTTACTCTCTGTTGTTATTAATTCTTAAAACCTGGGATCAGATCCTGGGATGTAGGGCTTGTCTGGAAGGGCCTTCAATTGCTACATTCACAACAGACAGGCCAGGATTTCGTTTCGGGGGGGGGGGGGGTGAATTTTTTTCAGGGGGGAGTTTTGGGGGGATGAGTCTGAGTGAAAGAGGGTCTAGCCTAGCAAACCTTTTGTATCATTACCCCAATACCCCCATGCATATGGGATATATTGAGTAGGGTGATCAGATCATGATATGAATAAACATAACAGTTTAAATAATGCACCAGTAAGGCCTTTTCGCGAACCACCACGAGAATTTCGGGGGGAGGGGGCTGAAGCCCCTCAAGGCCCCCCCCCCCCCGCTACATGCCTGTCTGTTATTAATTCTTAAAACCTGGGATCAGATCATAGAATCATAGAATCAAAGAGTTGGAAGAGACCTCATGGGCCATCCAGTCCAACCCCCTGCCAAGAAGCAGGAATATTGCATTCAAATCACCCCTGACAAATGGCCATCCAGCCTCTGTTTAAAAGCTTCCAAAGAAGGAGCCTCCACCACTCTCCGGGGCAGAGAGTTCCACTGCTGAACGGCTCTCACAGTCAGGAAGTTCTTCCTCATGTTCAGATGGAATCTCCTCTCTTGTAGTTTGAAGCCAGATCCTGGGATGTAGGGCTTGTCTGGAAGGGCCTTCAATTGCTACATTCACAACAGACAAGAGTAATTTCTCCCACTGATATAAATAGCTAGACATACACACTTGCCCCATTTAAGGACATTTAACCAACTACCAAATTCACAAGTTTTGTATTTGTCTGTTTGTTTGCTCTGTTCTGTTAGAAATGTAATATAATGGACTGGTTGCTCTGACACGACAAATAAATAAATACTTGCCCCATTGCCAACAAAACTCTGTGCATGCCAGGCACAGATGCAGGCGAAACGTCGGGAGAGAGTGCTACTGGGACATAGCTATACAGTCCGCAAAACTCACAGCAAAGATTAAGATTAAGAGGTGGGGAAAAAAATGTTTTGGACTCACAGATCTTGGCCACGCTGGCCACCAGGATCCAGAGGGCGATGATGTATGGGTCCTGGACGTGGTGCCATTTGAAGGTGACGACTTGGTAGCCCTCCGGCTCGGGGTCAGGCGGGCCCTCTTCCGATGCCGAGGCGGAGGGCAAGAGGAGGAGGAGGGGGAGGAGGGCCAGCCCCACCAGAGCCCCCCAAGGGCGCGCCAGGCTCATCCTGCTCAAGACCCAAAGGTGCTGCAGCAGCTGCTGCTGGTGGTGGTGGTTCCTGAGCAGACTCGCCCGCTTGGTGCGCGGCACGGAGCGGCGGCGCTCTCTTGGTGGAGGAGGCGCGCTTCGAGGGCTTCGAGGGCGGAGGAGATGGAGAAGCAGCAGCAGCAGCAGCCAGGCTGGAGGTGGAGGCGCCTTTATGCCTTTGCTCAGCCCCTCCGCCCGTCCCCTCGGGGCACACAGGGGCGGAGCCACCCTCCAAAGGGCCGGCCTATCAGCCTCCTTGATTTGTAACCCGCTCTATCTCCCCGGGGGGGACTCAGGGCGGTTTCCAGAAGGGCAAACATTCAGGGCCAAAGGGGGCAAGGAAACAAACCCAAACAACAAATCATTGGCATCAAGACACACATAGAACCATAGAATCATAGAATCAAAGAGTTGGAAGAGACCTCATGGGCCATCTAATCCAACCCCCTGCCAAGAAGCAGGAATATTGCATTCAAAGCACCCCTGACAGATGGCCATCCAGCCTCTGTTTAAAAGTTTCCAAAGAAGGAGCCTCCACCACACTCTGGGGCAGAGAGTTCCACTGCTGAACGGCTCTCACAGTCAGGAAGTTCCTCCTCATTGTGTCCAATTCTGGGCACCACAATTGAAGAGAGATATTGACAAGCTGGAATGTGTCCAGAGGAGGGCGACTAAAATGATCAAGGGTCTGGAGAACAAGCCCTATGAGGAGTGTCTTAAGGAGCTGGGCATGTTTACCTTGAAGAAGAGAAGGCTGAGAGGAGATATGATAGCCATGTATAAATATGTGAGAGGAAGCCACAGGGAGGAGGGACCAAGCTTGTTTTCTGCTTCCTTGGAGACTAGGATGCGAAACGATGGCTTCAAACTAGAGAAAGGAGATTCCATCTGAACATAGAATCATAGAATCAAAGAGTTGGAAGAGACCTCATGGGCCATCCAGTCCAACCCCCTGGCAAGAAGCAGGAATATTGCATTCAAAGCACCCCTGACAGATGGCCATCCAGCCTCTGTTTAAAAGCTTACAAAGAAGGAGCCTCCACCACACTCCGGGGCAGAGAGTTCCACTGCTGAACGGCTCTCACAGTCAGGAAGTTCCTCCTCATTGTGTCCAATTCTGGGCACCACAATTGAAGAGAGATATTGACAAGCTGGAATGTGTCCAGAGGAGGGCGACTAAAATGATCAAGGGTCTGGAGAACAAGCAGAGGCGGCCCTAAGGTAATTTTCAACGGTAAGCAAACAGTATTTTGGCGCACCCCCCCCCCCCCCAACCAATCATTGATATATATTTTCTGTCCATCGTGGGAGTTATGTGTGCCATATTTGGTTCAATTCCATCATTGGTGGAGTTCAGAATGCTCTTTGATTGTAGGTGAACTATACATCCCAGTAACTACACTTGCCACACTTGCTCCCTTGCCTGGCCCGCTTTGGGTCCGGAGGCGTGCCTGAAGACCCCGGCGTGTGCACCAAAAGTCATCTCTTCGCCTGACTCTCTCCTCAGCCATTGGAACCAAGAGAGAGAGAGAGACAGAGGTGGAGATGCCCACCTTTCCTGAAGGTAGGTGCAAAAACAAAGTAGGGAGCGGAGGTGGGAGATACCTCCAGCCGGAGGGGCTCTCTCTCTCTCTTGGTCCCAATGGCTGAAGAGAAAGTCAGGAGAAGAGGCAACTCTTGGTGCGCACACTGAGGTCTTCAGACACGCCTCCGGACCCGAAGCGGGCGGGCCCCTTGGCCCACCCTGCGAATTAGGGAGAGGAGAATTGGATTGGATGGCCTTAAGTATTTTCTGTTGGTCATGGAGGTTCTGTGTGGGAAGTTTGCCCCAATTCTGTCATTCATGGGGTTCATTCAGAATGCTCTTTGATTGTAGGTGAACTATAAATCCCAGTAACTAAAACTCCCAAATGCGAAGGTCTATTTCCCCCAAACTCCATCTGTGTTCATATTTGGGCATATGGAATATTCGTGACAAGTTTGGTCCAGATCCATCATTGCTTGAGTCATAGAATCATAGAATCAAAGAGTTGGAAGGGACCTCATGGGCCATCCAGTCCAACCTCTTTGCCAAGAAGCAGGAATATTGCATTCAAATCACCCCTGACAGATGGCCATCCAGCCTCTGCTTAAAAGCTTCCAAAGAAGGAGCCTCCACCACATTCCGGGGCAGAGAGTTCCACTGTCGAATGGCTCTCACAGTCAGGAAGTTCTTCCTCATGTTCAGATGGAACCTCCTTTCTTGTAGTTTGAAGCAATTGTTCCACGTCCTAGTCTCCAGGGAAGCAGAAAACAAGCTTGCACCCTCCTCCCTGTGGCTTCTTCTCACATATTTATACATGGCTTGGCTATCATATCTCCTCTCAGCATTCTCTTCTTCAGGCTAAACATGCCCAGCTCTTTGAGCCGCTCCTCATAAGGCTTGTTCTCCAGACCCTTTATCATTTTAGTCACCCTCCTCTGGACTGGACACATTCCAGCTTGTCAATCTCTCTTCAATTGTGGTGCCCAGAATTGGACACAATATTCCAGGTGTGGTCTAACCAAAGCGGAATAGAGGGGTAGCATGACTTCCCTGGACCTAGACACTATGCTCCTATTGATGCAGGCCAAAATCCCATTGGCTTTTTTTACTGCCACATCACATCGTTGGCTCATGCCAGACTAATCTGATCTCTTTTTTTGATAGAGTTACAAGCTGGGTAGATGCGGGGAATGCCGTGGATGTAGCGTACCTGGATTTCAGTAAGGCCTTCGACAAGGTCCCCCATGACCTTCTGGCAAGGAAACTAGTCCAATGTGGGCTAGGCAAAACTACAGTTAGATGGATCTGTAATTGGTTAAGCAGACAAACCCAGAGGGTGCTCACCAATGCTTCCTCTTCATCCTGCAAAGAAGTGATGAGTGGAGTGCCATCAGCAGGGATCCGTCCTGGGCCCGGTCCTGTTCAACATCTTTATTAATGACTTAGATGAAGGGTTAGAAGGCATGATCATCAAGTTTGCAGATGACACCAAATTGGGAGGGATAGCCAATACTCCAGAGGACAGGAGCAGGATTCAAAACGATCTTGACAGATTAGAGAGATGGGCCAAAACTAACAAAATGAAGTTCAACAGTGACAAATGCAAGATACTCCACTTAGGCAGAAAAAATGAAATGCAAAGATACAGAATGGGGGATGCCTGGCTCGAGAGCAGTACGTGTGAAAAAGATCTTGGAGTCCTCATGGACAACAAGTTAAACATGAGCCAACAATGTGATGTAGCAGCAAAAAAAAGCCAATGGGATTTTGGCCTGCATCAATAGGAGCATAGTAGATCTAGGGAAGTAATGCTACCCCTCTATTCTGCCTTGGTTGGGCCACACCTTGTGTCCAATTCTGGGCACCACAATTGAAGAGAGATATTGACAAGCTGGAATGTGTCCAGAGGAGGGCGACTAAAATGATCAAGGGTCTGGAGAACAAGCCCTATGAGGAGCAGCTCAAAGAGCTGGGCATGTTTAGCCTGAAGAAGAGAAGGCTGAGAGGAGACATGATAGCCATGTATAACTATAGTAATATATAATACTGATATTGTACTATGCTAATAATATAATATATTGTATGAAAATATATCTTTTAAGCCGCTCTGAGTCCCCTTTGGGGTGAGAAGGCAGCATATAAATGCTGTAAAAAATAGGGAGGAGGAAGCAAGCTGTTTTCTGCTTCCCTGGAGAGAAGGACGCAATGGAGCAATGGCTTCAAACTACAAGAAAGGAGATTCCGTCTGAACATTAGGAAGAACTTCCTGACTGTGAGAGCCGTTCAGCAGTGGAACTCTCTGTCCCATACTGTGGTGGAGGCTCCTTCTTTGGAAGCTTTTAAACAGAGGCTGGATGGCCATCTGTCAGGCTTGCTTTGAATGTAATTTTCCTGCTTTTTGGTGGGGGATTGGACTGGATGGCCCATGAGGTCTCTTCCAACTCTTTGATTCTTTGATTCTATGAATCTATATAAATAAAAATGTGATGTTCCATTTGTGGGATTAAAATAACTCAAAAACCACTGGACGAATTGACACCAAATTTGGACACTATACACCAGGGGTCCTCAAACTAAGACCCGGGGACCGGATACGACCCTCCAAGGTCATTTACCCAGCCCTCGCTCAGGGTCAACCTACGCCGGAAACAACTTGAAAGCACACAACAACAACAACAACAATCCTATCTCATCAGCCAAAAGCATGGGAATTCATTTGTGTTTTTTTCAAATTATAATACGGCCTTCCAACACTTTGAGGGACTGTGACATGGCCCTTTGTTTAAAGAGTTTGAGGACCCCTGCTATACACCTATCAGGCCAAGTGACCATCACTCAAAAATATGATTTTGTCATTTGGGAATTGTAGTTGCTGGGATTTATAGTTCACCTACAATCAGAGCATTCCAAACGCCACAAATGATGGAATTGATGGAACCTGGCACACAGTTCATCCATGACCAACAGAAAACAGAAGGGTTTGGTGGGCATTTACCTTGAGTTTGGGAGTTGTAATTCACCTACATCCAGAGCGCACTGTGGACTCAAACAATGAAGGATCTAGACCAAACTTGCTATGAATACTCCATATGCTCAAATATGAACACATATGGAGTTTGGGTGAAATAGACCTTGACATTGGGGAGTTGTTGTTACTGGGATTTATAGTTCACCTACAATCAAAGAACCTTCTGAACCCCACCAACGATAGAATCAGGCTAAACTTCCCACACAGAATCCCCATGGTCAACAAAAATTACTGTGTTTTCTTTTTTTTTTAATTCTGATGGTCTTTTGCAACCCTTCCGACACCCCCTCGTGACCTCCCCAGGGGTCCCGACCCCCAAGCTGAGAAATGCTGCCTTAAGACCATCCCAGGCATGTAGCTGGGGGGGGGGGGGGAGCTTGAAGGGCTTCACCCCCCCCCCCCCCGAAATTCTCATGGTAGTTCGCGAAAAGGTCTTACTGGTGCATTATTTAAACTTATGTTTATTCATATCATGATCTGATCACCATACTCAATATATCCCATATGCATGGGGGTATTGGGGTAACGATACAAAAGGTTTGCTAGGCTAGACCCAATTTCACTCAGACTCAGCCCCCCCCCCCAACAAACTCAGCCCCCCCCCCCCCCCCAATCGGAATCCTGGCTACGGGCCTGGGCCATCCAGTCCAACTCCCAAGAAAACATAATCAAAGCCCTCCTGACAAAGAGCCATCCAGCCATAGATACAGATAGATAGAGAAATATAGTATCATAGAGAAATATAGTATCACACATAGAGAAATATAGTATCATAGATTTGAAAAGGACTCCTAATGAAGGGCAAATCTATGTTGCAGGTTCCAGAGTAGGCAAACCAGACAAGCTCAACCTCAACACTGACAAAGAAACAGCAAGAAATACTGTTTACCCACAAGCATAAAGACATTACATATATTAGAAATCAACACCTTCTCATTATTTTCTAGATCACTAGACTGGGTCACAGCAACACGTGGCAGGGGATGGCTAGTCTCTATAAATAAAAATGTAATGTTCGTTTGTGGGATTAACAGAACTCAAAAACCACTGGATGAATTGACACCAAATTTCGACACAAGACACCTAACAACCCAATGTATGTCCTTCACTCGAAAAATTAATTTTGTCATTTGGGAGTTGTAGTTGCTGGGATTTATAGTTCACCTACAATCAAAGAGATTCTGAACCCCACCAGATAGAGTTGAGCCAAACTCCCATGACTTCCAGAGTGGGCCACAGCAAGGCGTGGCAGGGGACGGCTAGTTAATACTAAAAAAGACCAACACAGTAGAAAACTGGCCTGAGGAAAGATAGCAAATTCCTGCAACAAGTGTTTTATGGGAGTCAAATAATTCTGGGATGGGAGAAAGGAGATAGTTGATCTGAATACACCCTTCAGATATCCCTCCTCTCTTTCCATATCCATCCTCTGAGGGCTTATTTATGCATTCTAAGGAACAAAATTGTCAAACCTGAAGGACAGCAAGTTTTGGTCTCAGGCCAGCTCTGAGAAATTAGGCAAGGAGACAGCTTGGAGCCTGTGATGCTTGACCAGGCTAGAAAAACTCTTAACATTTATGGACTTTATTTCAAATTTTTTCTAATCCACTATTTGACCTGCTGCTTTTGTATGGCAGAACCAGAGAATGACTTGCCCTGTGGGAAAGGTTGAGGTTCTGAGTCATTGAATCCAGGTTAGTTTATACAATTTGTAGGGTCAACATTTTAACTCTCCTATTATAGGTTGCGGGTCGAAAGGTAGGCAGGGGAAATGTACTCTGTTACACATTGAAAAGTAACATGTCAGTATGATGGTTGAACCGTTTCTCCTTATAGAATCATAGAGTTGGAAGAGACCTCATGGGCCATCCAGTCCAAATCCCTGTCAAAAAGCAGGAATATTGCATTCAAAGCACCCCTGGCAGATAATGGGAAAAAAAGCCAATGGGATTTTGGCCTGCATCAATAGGAGCATAGTGTCTAGATCTAAGGAAGTAATGCTACCCCTCTATTCTGCTTTGGTTAGACCACATCTGGAATATTGTGTCCAATCCTGGGCACCACAATTCAAGAGAGATATTGACAAGCTGGAATGTGTCCAGAGGAGGGTGTCTAAAATGATCAAGGGTCTGGAGAACAAGCCCTATGAGGAGCGGCTTAGGGAACTGGGCATGTTTAGCCTGAAGAAGAGAAGGCTGAGAGGAGATATAATAGCCGTGTATAAATATGTGAGAAGAAGCCACAGGGAGGAGGGAGCAAGCTTGTTTTCTGCTTCCTTGGAGACTAGGACGCGGAACAATGGTTTCAAACTACAGGAGAGGAGATTCCATCTGAACATTAGGAAGAACTTCCTGACTGTGAGAGCCGTTCAGCAGTGGAACTCTCTGCCCCGGAGTGTGGTGGAGGCTCCTTCTTTGGAAGCTTTTAAGCAGAGGCTGGACGGCCATTTGTCAGGGGTGATTTGAATGCAATATTCCTGCTTCTTGGCAGGGGGTTGGACTGGAAGGCCCATGAGGTCTCTTCCAACTTTTTGATTCTATGATTCTATGATTCTATAATAATAATAATAATAATAATAATAATAATAATAATAATCTTTATTTATACCCTGCCACCATCTCCCCAATGAGGACTCGGAGCGGCTTACATGAGGCCAAGCCCAAACAACAAATTACAATAAAAATAAAACCAAAACACAAGTGAAAACACAAACAGTAAAAGCAACATCATAATAAAATAAAACATGTAAATACATAACAATATAAAGTTACAATAGATGCAATCACAATGACAGCGGGCGGGCTGCATGTAATGATTAAAAGAGAGACTAATTAAAACTAATTGAAACTCGGGTGAGATAGAAAAGACAGATTATTTGCGGAGGAGATCTCATTATAGCAGAGGTTGTGGAATCAGGCTTTCCCACAGAGGGGGAAATGACATATACCAACCCCCTACCAACCCCAGAGATCCCTCTGTTCTGAGGACCAAGATCTATTGGAAATTCCCAGTGTCAAGACCTTGCGTCTAACAGCAACCAGACGCAGAGCCTTTACAGCAGTGGCACCATCACTCAGGAATACTCTGCCACCTGAAGTCCGTGCCTTAGAATTATAGAATCCTAGAGTTGGAAGAGACCTCATGGGCCATCCAGTCCAATCCCCTGCCAAGAAGCAGGAATATTGCATTCAAATCACCCCTGACAGATGGCCATCCAGCCTCTGTGTTCCGCAGGCCATCCAGCCTCAGCTTTCCGCAGGGCATGTAAGACATACCTGTTTCGACAGGCCTTTGATTGTTGATATTGTATACTGTTTGACTGTTTTAATTAGTTATAACTGTGATATTATATGGTAAATTTGTGTATTGTATATTGTATTGTATTTTGTAATTGTTAGGCATCGAATTGTGCCTTTTGTAAGCCACCCTGAGTCCCCCCTAGGGGGTTGAGAAGGGCGGAGTAGAAGCACTCCAAATAAATAAAATAAAAATAAATAAATATTGCTGTTTTTAAATTGTTTTTAATTGTGTTAGATTTTAGTCATTCTTGTAAGCCGCTCCTAGCCTCAGGGGAGTGGCGGCATATAAGTTCGAATAATAAATAAATAAATACTCCAGTGACAGAACACTGAGGCTAAGCAGTAGTGTATACCTACTCTCCAAAGGCGCAGCAGAAGAGCCAGGTTTTAAGGTCCTTTTTAAAGGTTTCTAGGGTAGGGGTCATCCAGATGGCCATCCAGCCTCTATTTAAAAGCTTCCAAAGAAGGAGCCTCCACCACACTCTGGGGCAGAGAGTTCCACCACTGAATGGCTTTCACAGTCAGGAAGTTCTTCCTAATGTTCAGATGGAATCTCCTTTCTTGTAGTTTGAAGCCATTGTTCTTCATCCTAGTCTCCAGGGCAGCAGAAAACAAGCTGCCTCCCTCCTCCCTATGAATTCCTCTCACATATTTATACATGGCTAACATGTCTCCTCTCAGCCTTCTCTTCTTTAGGCTAAACATGACCAGCTCTTTAAGCCACTCCTCATAGAGCTGGTTCTCCAGATGCTTGATCATTTCAGTCGCCCTCCTCTGGACACATTCCAGCTTGTCAATATCTCTCTTCAATTGTGGTGCCCAGAATTGGACACAATATTCCAGGTGTGGTCTAACCAAGGCAGAATAGAGGGGCAGCATTACTTCCCTAGATCATCATCATCATCATCATCATCATCATCATCATCATCATCATCATCATCATCACTTTATTTCTTAATTAGTCGCTCTCCACCAAAGTGCTCCGAGCGACTTACAATTTAAATAGCTTATGCACAATATAAAACATTCAATATAAAATCATTCAACATAAAAACATTCAGCAGTGACTATGGCAAAATTTGATCCGATTACTTAAATGCACAACCAAACAGCCAAGTCTTGAGCGCCTTTACAAAAGGTCGCAACTCCGACATTGCTCTAATATATGGAGGCAATGAGTTCCACAGAATTGGAGCATAGATAGAAAAAGCTCTATGCCTTGTAGCTTCCAAATGTGCCTCCCTAGGACCCAGTATGTATAGGAGATTTTCCTGGGTAGATCTAGACACTATGCACCTATTGATGCAGGCTAAAATCCCACTGGCTTTTTTTGCCACTGCATCTCATTGTTGGCTCATGTTTAACTTGTTGTCCACGAGGACTCCAAGATCTTTTTCACACGTACTGCTCTTGAGCCACACACTCGAGCCCCCATTCTGTATCTTTGCATCCTTAGCATGTTTGTTCATGGATCAGTATGTGAAAAAGCGCTTAACAATCCCCAGAACTTAAACTTTGGCCCTTTCTACAATGACATATAATCCGGATTATCAAATCATATAATCCACATTATCTGCTTTGAACTGGATTATATGAGTCTACACTGCCCTATAATCCACTTCAAAGCAGATAAACCGGATTCTATATGGCACTAGCTGTACCAGCCACATGTTGCTGTGGCCAACCTTCCCTCCCTCTTTCACTCCTTTCTTTCTCTCCTTCCTTTCCTCCCTCTTTCCTTCTTTCCCTCTTTTTCTTTCCCTTCTTCTTTCTTCTTTCGCTACCTGTTTCTTTTCTCACTTCCTTTGCACTTTTGTTCCATTTTTCCTTGTCTCTTTCCTTTCTTCCTTCCTTCCCTCTTTTTCTTTCCCTTCTTTTTTCTTCTTGCGCTACCTGTTTCTTTTCTCACTTCCTTTGCACTTTGGTTCCATCTTTCCTTGTTTCTTTCCTTCCTTCCTTCCTTCCTTCCTTCCTTCTTTCCTTTCCTCTTTCTCTCTTTTGTTCTCTCCTTCCTTTCTTCCTTCCTTCCTTCCTTCCTTCCTTCCTTCCCTACCTTTCTTTCTTTCTTTTTTTCTTTCTTTCTTTCTTTCTTTCTTTCTTTCCCTCTTTCTCTCCCTCCTTCCTTCTTTCCCCCTTTCTGTGTACATGTTTTGTGTATGGATATATGTGTATTATGTATCTGTGACAATTGTATATGTGACAATTATGCTGGGGAAAGTTGAAGGCAAAAGGAAGAGGGGCCGACCAAGGGCAAGATGGATGGATGGCATCCTTGAAGTGACTGGACTGACCTTGAAGGAGCTGGGGGTGGTGACGGCTGACAGGGAGCTCTGGCGTGGGCTGGTCCATGAGGTCACGAAAAGTCGGAGACGACTGAACGAATGAACAACAAATATGTGTATATATTTTTCTGTATAGAATCACAGAATCATAGAGTTGGAAGAGACCTCATGGGCCATCCAGTCCAACCCCATGCCGAGAAGCAGGAAAATTGCATTCAAAGCACCCCTGACAGATGGCCATCCAGTCTCTGTATATATTTATGTATATGTGTATAAATGTGTGTTTGTATAATATGTGGTTTTGCGCATGAGTTGTAATGGGTTTTTTTTTTGCTTTTTAAGTCTCTTTTGCTGTTTTTTCCAGTGTTTTATGAGTGATGGTCACTCGTTGGCCTGATATGTGTATTGTGTCCAAATTTGGTGTCAATTTGTCCAGTGGTTTTTGAGTTATGTTAATACTACAAACGAACATTACATTTTTATTTATATAGATTGTAGAAGGGGCCTTTGTGGCAACAGAAATATGTGCATGTATGAGGGAGAATTTAACATTTTTAAAATTATTTTCCACTGCTGCCAAACTACTGCTAAAAAATAATCAAACTGCTCTTCCCACCAAATGTTTCAATTCAGATTCAAAAGGAGATGTCTCTTCACTTCATAGTGGTGTGAACATCAATAAAATGACTGGATCTTCAACATTTTTCTCTTTTTCAAAACTGTGGTTTATTCCACAGACCACCTGGAAGTGCATCATTCGACACCACTGCCTGTTTAAAATTCAGGCTGCTGACTGGTGACCTGAACATACTATCTTGAAAGGTTCTCGAGATGAAAGAAATAAGAAGTATTAATAATGCACAGGTTAAATGATGTGAGCTGAAATGGCAAACAAAGAAAGTACCAATGAGCAATTTGTTGAAGGGAAAAATAAACAACAATAATCTTACAAAGGGCCATTAAACAGGAAAGTCCATTCTTGTAAGTAAGCAAACTGATTTTCCAGCCGTTCGGTTTCTTATTTCCACTGCTACCTGTTTATTACTTTACGTTTTCTTTTCTGGGACGTACAAGTCTACATTCTCCACAATCAGTTAGGATTATTTCATAGGCAGAGGAATGAGTGTTATTGCTTTGCCAGAGACAGGGTACGAATTATAATTTCGTTTGTAGTGCACAGATGAAGCTAATGCCACAGTTCAGGGTGCCACAACCAAGAAGTCTTGTTGACACACTATTTTGTTGTTGCCATATCCAAAGAGTAAGCACGACTACATTTTAATTTTCTTTTCTTTTTCAAAACAGAGTTCTCTAGTTCCGTGGTTTGAACAATCCTAAAGAGGATACATGACAACAATCTCAGCGATAGCCCATTTCTAGACTTGGCAAAGTTCATATGTGGGCTTCAGTTGGCAAAGAAGCAAATGGAACAGCGTGCCTCAGGGGAGCATGGTTGCTCCATCAATGTTCAACATTTACACAAATGACCAGCCATTGCCAGAAGGGACAGAGGGTTTCATCTATGCTGATGATAGTGCCATTACCACTCAAGCAGGGAGCTTTGAGATGGTCTGAAGCTCTAGGTGCTTTTACTGCCTATTACAGGGAAAACAAACTGATTCCTAATCCATCTAAAACACAGACATGTGCTTTTATCTTAAGAATACACAAGCATCCAGTGGCGCAGTGGGTTAAAGCCCTGTGCCAGCAGGACTGAAGACCGACAGGTCGCAGGTTCGAATCCGGGGAGAGGCGGATGAGCTCCCTCTATCAGCTCCAGCTCCTCATGTGGGGACATGAGAGAAGCCTCCCACAAGGATGATAAAACATCAAATCATCCAGGCGTCCCCTGGGCAACGTCCTTGCGACGGCCAATTCTCTCACACCAGAGGCGACTTGCCGCTCCTGACACGACCAAAAAAAAAATAAAAAATCCCGAGCTCTGAGGATTACCTGGGAAGGAATCCCACTGGAGCATTGCAGCGCACCCAAATACCTGGAAGTCACTCTGGACCGTGCTCTGACCTACAAGAAGAACTGCCTGAGTATAAAGCAAAAAAGTGGGCGCTAGAAACAATATCATACGAAAGCTGACTGGCACAACCTGGGGATCACAACCAGATACAATGAAGACATTGCCCTTGAGCTATGCTACTCTGCTGCAGAGTATGCATGCCCATCTCACCACACGAAAACAGTAGATGTGGCTCTTAATTAGACATGCCACATTATCACGTCCTGCACCACTGGAGAAATTACACTGTTTAGCCGGTATTGCACCACCTGACATCTGCCAAGGAGTAGTAACCAATAAAAGGCAGTGACATCTCTGGCCCATCCCCTGTTTGGGTATCTGCCAGCACGCCAACGTCTTAAATCAAGAAATAGATTTCTAAGATCTACAGAGACACTCACTGGAACACCTCAGCAAGCGAGAGTCCAAAAGTGGCAGGCTCAATCCCAGAACCTCAATCAATGGCTGATACCAAATGAGAGTCTCCCTCCTGGGCATTCAGAAAACTGGGCGACTTGGAAGGTGCTGAACAGACTGTGCTCTGGCACCACGAGATGCAGAGCCAACTTTAAGAAATGGGGCGACAAAGTGGAATCCACGACATGCGAGTGTGGAGAAGAGTAAACCACCTACTGCAATGCAACCTGAGTCCTGCCACATGCACAATGGAGGACCTTCTTGCAGCACCAGAGGCACTCCAAGTGGCCAGATACTGTTTTTTTTTTTCTTTTGTCCTGTCAGGAGCAACCTGAGAAACTGCAAGTCGCTTCTGGTGTGAGAGAATTGGCCGTCTGCAAGGACGTTGCCCAGGGGACGCCTGGATGATTTGATGTTTTTATCATCCTTGTAGGAGGCTTCTCTCATGTCCTTGCATGAGGAGCTGTAGCTGATAGAGGGTACTCATCCACCTCTCCCCGGATTCGAAGCTGTGACCTGTCGGTCTTCAGTCCTGCCGGCATAGGGGTTTAACCCACTGCGCCACCGGGGGCTCAGCAGATACTGGTCAAAGGACATTTAATAGAATACCAAGTCTGCAAACTTTGTGTTTTGTTTGTTTGTTTGTTTGTTTTTAATGCAATACAACTGTTTTGGTTCGCACCTGACACGATAAATAAAAATAAAATAAGTTTCCAGAACGTCCCAGCTAGTGCAGACAGTAAGCATGCTGGCTAAAGCAGCTTTTGGAAATCTATAATCCAAAAAAAATAACATTTCAAAAAAAATTCATTACATTTCACCATGTCGGAGAAGAGACAGATCACAACAGGAGTACCAGCCGTGTTGATCTGTAACTACTGTAGTTCCTTGGACCTCCTCTCCAACTGGAAGGAAGCCTTTACTGCATGCAAATGCCAAAACCCATCCCTTCTCACCTTTGCCTTCCTTTCCTTTCAATTCCTTTCCTAACCCCAGAGGTACATTTTAGATGGTCCGCCCCACCCTAATCCTTATCTACAAAGAAGAAGGTAACGATTCAATCAATACTGGGAGATGGTTTGACCTTTCTAGAAATGTAGATTCTGCCTCCTGATTTCTTAATGCTTCCTTGCTATTATACAATGCTCATCACAGTTTTGTTTCAATTCTTCTTTGTAATTACGTTAGCATACAATTGGATGCTAAATGCGATTGAATTTTGAGTGTAATTTATTTCTTACCTACCTCTCCTCATGGCTTGAGATGGCAGACAGCATTGCAAAAATTCTATAAATACACATATTAAAACATCTATATAAATAAAAATGTAATGTTCGTTTGTGGGATTAACAGAACTCAAAAACCAGTGGGCCAATTGACACCAAATTTGGACATCATACACCTAACAACCCAATGTATGTCCTTCACTCAATTTTTTTCATTTGGGAGTTGTAGTTGTGGGATTTATAGTTCACCTACAATCAAAGAGCATTCTGAACTCCACCAATTATAGCATTGAACCAAACGTGGCATAAACCAGTGAGCCAATTGACACCAACCCAATGAGTGACCATCACTATGACAAATTGATTTTTGTCATTTGGGATTTGTAGTTACTGGGAGTTATAGTTCACCTACAATCAAACAGCATTCTGAACCCCACCAACGACAGAATTCATAGAATCATAGAATCAAAGGGTTGGAAAAGACCTCATGGACCATCAAGTCCAACCCCCTGCCAAGAAGCAGGAATATTGCATTCAAATCACCCCTGGCAGATGGCCATCCAGCCTCTGTTTAAAAGCTTCCAAAGAAGGAGCCTCCACCACACTCCAGGGCAGAGAGTTCCACTGCTGAACAGCTCTCACAGTCAGGAAGTTCTTCCGCATGTTTAGATGGAATCTCCTTTCTTGTAGTTTGCAGCCATTGTTTCATGTCCTAGTCTCCAGGGAAGCAGAAAACAAGCTTGCTCCCTCCTCCCTGTGGCTTCCTCTCACATATTTATACATGGCTATCATATCTCCTCTCAGCCTTCTCTTCTTCAGGCTAAACATGTCCAACTCTTTAAGCCGCTCTTCATAGGGCTTGTTCTCCAGACCCTTTATCATTGTAGTCGCCCTCCTCTGGACACATTCCAGCTTGTCAATATCTCTCTTGAATTGTGGTGCCCAGAATTGGACACAATATTCCAGGTGTGGTCTAAGCAAGGCGGAATAGAGGGGTAGCATTACTTCCCTAGATCTAGACACTATGCTCCTATTGATGCAGGCCAAAATCCCATTGGCTTTTTTGTCACCACTTACTTACTTACTTAGGCGATCCCTTGTCTAACTTCCCACACAGAACCTCCATGACCAGCAGAAAATACTTAAGGCCATCCAGTCCAACTCCCTTCACCACGGTAAGAAAACATAATCAAAGCCCTCCTGACAAAGAGCCATCCAGCCATAGATATAGATAGACACATATGATTCACACACAGAGAGATATAGTATCATAGATTAGAAAGGGACCCCTAAAGAAGGACAATTATATGTTGCATGTTCCAGAGTAGGCAAACCAGACACTCTCCACATCAACACTGACAAAGAAACAGCAAGCAATACTGTTTACCCACAAGCATAAAGAAATTACATATATTAGAAACCAACACTTTCTCATTACTTTGTTTTCCAGATAACCAGACTGGGCCACAGCGATGCGTGGCAGGGGATGGCTAGTACTTAGGTGATCCCTCGTAGTCTGAGGATGATGGTCCTCCAAATTCGGTGTCGTGGCGATGGGTTCGTAGGTTGCTGTGGAGCCCGATTCTTGATCTCCATCGTCTCCCGAAGTGAGGGCATTGGTTTCCAGGTGGAAGGTGGTCTCGGTCGGGGTTGGCTTGATGCGCCTTCCTCTTGGCCTCTCTTTCACCCTCCATTTTTGCCTCTTCAAATTTTGCAGCACTACTGGTCACAGCTGACCTCCAGCTGGAGCGCTCAAGGGCCAGGGCTTCCCAGTTTTCAGTATCTATGCCAGAGTTTTTAAGATTGGCTTTGAGCCCATCTTTAAATCTCTTTTCCTGTCCACCAAAATTCCATTTTCCGTTCTGGAGTTTGGAGTAGAGCAACTGCTTTGGGAGACGGTGGTCGGGCATCCGGACAACGTGGCCGGTCCAGCAGAGTTGGTGGTGGTGGACCATCGCTTCAATGCTGGTGGTCTTTGCTTCTTCCAGCACGCTGATGTTTGTCCGCCTGTCTTCCCAAGAGATTTGCAGGATTTTCCCAAGGCAGGGCTGATGGAATGGTTTCAGGAGTTGCATATGATATCTGTAGACAGTCCACATTTCGCAGGCATATAGCAGGGTTGGGAGGACAATAGCTTTATAAACAAGCACCTTGGTATCCCTACGGATGACACTCTCTGCTTCATTTGGGAAAATGCTGCACTCGCAGAGCTCAGGCGGTGTTGTATTTCGGTGTCGATGTTGACTTTGGTGGAGAGGTGGCTGCCAAGGTAGCGGAAATGATAAACATTTTCTAATGTTACACCATTAAGCTGTATCGCTGGCATTGGAGAGGGGTTGGCTGGTGACTGCTGGAACAGCACTTTGGTTTTCTCGATGTACAATGACAGGCCGAGTTTCTCGTATGCTTCTGCATAGGTGTTTAGAGTGGCTTGTAGATCTTCTTCTGAATGCGGACAGACGACATTGTCATCAGCATACTGGAGTTCTACAACAGATGTTGTTGTAACCTTGCTTTTGGCTTTCAGTCTGCTGAGGTTAAACAGTTTGCCATCTGTCCGATAGATGATTTCCACTCCACTGGGAAGCTTCCCATAGTTCAAAAGCATCTATCTTCCTTCGCTCAGCCTTCCCTAAGGTCCAGCTCTCACATCCGTAGGTTACTACAGGGAATACCATGGCTTTGACTATGTGGATCTTTGTTGCCAGTGTGATGTCTCTACTTTCCTCCAGCACCACAGTTCAAAAGCATCTATCTTCCTTCGCTCAGCCTTCCCTAAGTTCCAACTCTCACATCCATAGGTTACTACAGGGAATACCATGGCTTTGACTAGGCGGATCTTTGTTGCCGGTGTGATGTCTCTACTCTTTACTATTTTATCGAGATTGGACATTGCTCTCCTCCCAAGAAGTAAGCGTCTTCTCATTTCCTGGCCACAGTCTGCATCTGCAGTAATCTTTGACCTAGAAATACAAAGTCTGTCACGGCCTCCACATTTTCTCCCTCTATTTTCCAGTTGTCAATCATTCTTACTCCAGCTTTGCAAGGCGGGGTATAAATATGGCAAAATAATAATAATAATAATAATAATAATAATAATAAATTATCTTGACTAACATAGAAGATGTCAAAGGCTTTCATGGCTGGAATCACTGGGTTGTTGTGAGTTTCCAGGCTGTATGGCCAGAAGCATTCTCTCCTGACATTTCACCCATATCTATGGCCTACCCGAGAAGAAATCATTTTAAGGGCTTTGACTGACAGAAATGCCAATTGTAATAGATCTATGGATATAGATGTTTCTGGACAATTGGAAAAAGATGGCACTCAGATGAATATGTCTAGAGATGAAAGAAGCTCCCTCTGTCAGTGGAGAGGTACAACTCCCCATCCTGATTCTCTTACTTGGTTGTCTCACAGGAGTTAGACCTGCACTCTATCTATCCAAGGTGAAATTTTGCATGATCTATATGGCAAGACTGTTCTATATTATTACAATTTGTTTGTATTTGTGTAAAACTAGCTTGTTCTAACAGAGAGTGTTGGAGGTGGGAGGGTGTCCCACACACATTCCAAGGATCAATCTCATCATTTGATCAAGGATCCACCCACATAATAAAAAAGTTAACGTGAACATCTTTGAAAGCTGAAAGGGCTGCAGCCTACCTGCCTTCAGGGCACCATTCAATGGCAAGGATTGGAATGTGCTATGGCATTCGCACTCACACACATACAGAGCCCTATCTGGAGTTCCTGAAGAGTCTGAGCTCTTCAGATATGGAAATACCCCTAAGCAGCCACTAGTTTCTTTTTTTATGATCCAGGGTTACACTGGAATGGAATAATCAGCTGTGAGTTGGAGAGGCTTGCAATATTGCTCATTATTGGATGCAAGGGGGAATTGATGGTTTATCTGCTTCAGATACAACATACGAAGTATTATTGCTTTTATTATTGTTGTTAATTCGTTCAGTCATTTCCGACTTCATGACTTCATGGACCAGTCCACGCCAGAGCTCCCTGTCGGTCGTCACTACCTCCAGCTCCTTCAAGGTCAATCTAGTCACTTCAAGGATACTGAAAGGGTCTTTGAGTTAAATTTGCAAATGCCAAGCAAGGGGCTTTGAATGAAATATACCCTTCCTCTGTAGAAAAAGAGCAAAATGTTTGTAAGAAACAAGATGTGACATGTAGAGGTTGGAAGTTGTATTGTGGTTAAGTTCAAAGGTTGTGGTTAAGCGCAGAGTCTGCAGGTACAAGAAGGTACTTTCCATCAAAAGGTCAAGGGAGGGGGCTGGAAAGAGACTACTTTCCATGACAAAAAAATGTTCTTGTTTACTTGAGGACAAGGTTATATATCGGTGGTAAAAAGCCAGGAAGACGCAGCAGTCACTTGAAGGGTAGCATCTGTGTATGCTGTCAGGTTGTCCGTCTTCTTCATGAAGAAACTAAAATAAACCTTGTTTTTTGATCTTTTTCGGGACTGTCTCCTTCCTTTCGTTCTCTCGTGATGTGGACCTAAGAAGACCCAATTTAGGGTCTCTAACAATACCATCCATCCATCTTGCCCTTGGTCGTCCCCTCTTCCTTTTTCCTTCCATTTTCCCCAGCATCATTGTCTTCTCTAAGCTTTCCTTTCTTCTCATGATGTAGCCAAAGTACTTCATCTTGGCCTCTACTATTCTTCCCTCCAATGAGCAGTCAGGCTTTATTTCTTGAAGTATGGACTGGTTGGATCTTCTCGCTGTCCAAGGCACTCTCAGAACGTTCCTCCAGCACCACAGTTCAAAAGCATCTATCTTCCTTGGCTCAGCCTTCCCTAAGGTCCAGCTCTCATATCCGTAGGTGACTATGAGGAATGCCATTGCTTTAACTATGCAGATCTTTGTTGCCAGTCTGATGTCTCTACTCGTCACTATTTTATCAAGATTTGTCATTGCTCTCCTCCCAAGAAGTAAGTGTCTCCTGATTTCCTGGCTGCAGTCTGCGTCTTCAGTAATCTTTGCACCTAGAAATACAAAGTTTGTCACTGCCTCCACGTTTCCCCCCTCTATTTCCCCATTGTCAATCATTCTTGTTGCCATAATCTTGTTTTTTTTATGTTTAACTGCAGTCCAGCTTTTGCACTTTCTTCTTTCATCTTCTTTCACCTTTCTTCTTTCACCTTCTTTCGGCCATCAATGTGTTATCATCTGCATATCTAAGGTTGTTAATGTTTCTTCCAGCAATTTTCACCCCAGCCTTGCATTCGTCAAGCCCCGCACATCACATGATGTGTTCTGCATACAAGTTGAATAGGTTGGGGGAGAGGATTCAACCCTGCCGGACGCCTTTCCCAATCTTGAACCAGTCTGTTGTTCCATGGTCAGTTCTTACTGTTGCTACTTGGTCCTTATACAGATTCCCCAGGAGAGAGATAAGGTGATTTGGCATGCCCAGACCACCAAGAACTTGCCACAATTTATTATGATCCACACAGTCAAAGGCTTTGGAATAGTCAATAAAACAGAAATAGATGTTTTTCTGAAACTCCCTGCCTTTCTCCACTATCCAGCGGATATTGGCAATTTGGTCTCTCGTTCCTCTGCCTTTTCTAAACCCAGCTTGTACATCTGGCAACTCTCTCTCCATTTATTGCTGGAGTCTTCCTTGCAGGATCTTTTATTATTGGCAAGCACTAAATACTGTAATGTACTAATATGAAGATTAATTATACATTTTGGGTCCTGAGACACTGACAAAGAAACAGCAAGAAACACTGTTTACCCACAAGCATAAAGACATTACAAGGGTCTGAAGAACAAGCCCTATGAGGAGCGGCTTAAGGAGGTGGGCATGTTTAGCCTGAAGAAGAGAAGGCTGAGAGGAGATATGATAGCCATGTATAAATATGTGAGAGGAAGCCACAGGGAGGAGGGAGCAAGCTTGTTTTCTGCTTCCTTGGAGACTAGGACACGAAACAATGGCTTCAAACTACAAGAGAGGAGATCCCATCTGAACATGAGGAAGAACTTCCTGACTGTGAGAGCCGTTCAGCAGTGGAACTCTCTGTGTGGTGGAGGCTCCTTCTTTGGAAGCTTTTAAACAGAGGCTGGATGGCCATCTGTCAGGGGTGATTTGAATGCAATATTTCTGCTTCTTGGCAGGGGTTTGGACTGGATGGCCCATGAGGTCTCTTCCAACTCTTTGATTCTATGATTCTATGATTAGAAATCAACACTTTCTAATTACTTTATTTTCCAGATCACCAGACTGGGCCACAGCAACGCGTGGCAGGGGACAGCTAGTCTAGTATATTATTGTTCACTCTGATGGGTAGCAGTTCTTACGGCTTGGGGGGGGGGGGTGGAGCGAGAGAGATGCACATTGCAGGTAATTTTCCCTTTCTTTTTTATTTGAAGATGCCAGGGATTGAACTTGAGACTTTCTGCGTGCAAAGTCTGGGTGCTCCACCACTGCACTATTGTCCCTTCCCACAGGGAACACTTATACATTACTACACACCTTCTTAATTCCTTTCCTGCTCTTTGTGCAGCCAGAGTTGGAAGGGACGGGCAGAAGGAGAAGCTGCCAATATTGCTGTGGGAACTCCCAGGTCCAGAAGCAAGCAGAGTCAGCCTGCCCACCCACTGATTCCCTTTGCCAGCTGTCCCTCCCTATCTGGAAACCCTATCTATACCTGCGCTTACTTTACCAGTCTCTCTTAATTGTTTCTTCAGGTAAAAACCTCTGTAGACGTTATGTTAAACCCCCTCACTGCCAGCATACCTTGTGCTTTGCTCCTAGAAAGTATACCAATGTATCTATATAAATAAAAATGTAATGTTCGTTTGTGGGATTAACAGAACTCAAAAACCACTGGACAAATTGCTGCCAAATTTGGCCACAAGACACCTACTCACCCAAGGAGTGACCATCACTCAAAAACATATGATTTTGTCATTTGGGAGTTGTTGTTGCTGGGATTTATAGTTTGCTTACAATCAAAAAGCACTCTGAACTCCACCAATGATGGAATTGAACTAAACGTGGCACACAGGACTCCTATGACCAACACAAAACACTAGAAGGGTTTGGTGGGCATTGACCTTGAGTTTGAGAGTTGTAGTTCACCTAATTCCAGAGAGCACTGTGGACTCAAGCAATGATGGATCTTGGCGCGAATATTTCATATACCCAAATATGCACACAAATGGAGTTTGGGGGAAATACACCTTGACATTTGGGAGTTGTAGTTACTTAGATTTATAGCTCACCAACAATCAAAGAGCATTCTGAAGCCCACGAACAGCAGAATTGGGGCACATTTCCCACACAGAACCCCCATGACCAACAGAAAAAACTTAAGGCCATCCAGTCCAACTCCCTTCACCAGGGCAAGGAAACGTAATCAAAGCCCTCCTGACAAAGAGTTTGGGAGTTGTAGTTCACCTATAGAGAGCACTGTGGACTCAAACAATGATGGATCTGGATCAAAATCGGCACGAAAATTCCATATGTTCAAATATGAACACAGATGGAGTTTGGGGGACATTTGGGAGTTGTAGTTACTGGATTTATAGTTCACCTACAATCAGAGAGCATGCTGAACCTCACAAATGACAGAATTGGGGCAAACTTCCCAAACAGTACCCCCATACTTAAGGCCATCCAGTCCAACTCCCTTCACCAGGACAAGAAAACGTAATCAAAGCCCTCCTGACAAAGAGCCATCCAGACATATATATAGATAGATATGATTCATACACATATCAAAAATTTGAAAGAGACTCCTAAAGAAGGACAATTATATGTTGCATGTTCCAGAGTAGGCAAACCAGACCATTTTCACATCAATACTGACCAAAAAAAAAAAGCAAGAAATACTGTTTACCCAACAAGCATAAAGAAATTACATATATTAGAAATCAACACTTTTTTATTACTTTATTTCCCAGATCACCAGACTGGGCCACAGCGACGCGTGGCAGGGGATGGCTAGTGAGGTCATAAAAATATAACGGCTTTTAAAAAAATAGTTTGAACAGAACAGAACACATTTCTTCTCAATCAGCAATATATGAATAATTTCAATTCTTGGAATTCTTGGAAATTGAAAAAAATATAAATGCTAAAGGAACAGCATTCAACTGTGTAACTTTAAAAGTCTCAGGTTTTCTGCCACTGATTTTCCTTACACTGTACAATGGAAAAATTCCTAGGATGGAGCATAAATTAAGAGAGATTTTCCCTTTTCAGTATGGGCACAGTCCAGCCAAAATCATGCTCAGTTCTATCCAAATGATTTTAATGACAGGGTTAAGCACATGCTGAACTCTTCCCCCATTGACTTCAGTGGGGACAGATTTCATCCTGTACTTGATCGTCACTGATATTAATGGGACATGTAGTGCAGAACTAAAACATTAGTTTTACTTTGTGGAAAAGTAATGTGTTCTCCCCCCCCACCCCAAATCTGTCCGTCTTTTCTTTCCTTGCTTTTAAAAAAACAATGTGTTGCTTTTCAATATATGTTTTTGCATATTAATGACAAATACAAAAAGCTTCTCAAAATTAAGCTTTCAGTGTAATAATTTACGAGAGCCACTCCAAAAATAATGGAAACCATTAAAAAAAATCCAAATTGTATTCTATATCTTTGCTATTTATACAGTACATGGTTTAGAAACAAAATGTTTCCATCGCTTTCAGCAGCTTTACAGCACCTTGGAATAGGGCTGGGCAACCACGGAAAAATTTGTTTCTAAACTCGATTCGTTTTTAGGGGGTTTTTGCGTTTCGATTTTTAAAAGAATTCCAAAATTTTCCTTTAAAAAAGTTCGAAATTTACCAAATTTTGGAAATTCCGAAACAATTACGAAACAATAACGAATCGATTCGTTAATGGCGAACGCGATCGTGCAATACGCTAAAAAAACCTCCAAATGGGACAGGGGAAACTTCTGAAGCTTCCCTTCCCCTCTGTTGTTGACTGTTGGTGTGATAATTTTTTTTTTCACTGAGAAAACAAACAGCAACCTTAAAACTTGCACCAGACATGCGGAAATAATAACGAAACGATTTCGAAACGATTTCGAAACAATTACGAAACAATTACGAAACGAATTGAAAAATTCGTTTCGTTTTTTAGTTGCTCCTGAATGGTTCAATATCGCTTCGTTATAAAAAAAAATAACGAATTAATAACGAATTACGAAATTAACGAACGAAATCGCCCAGCCCTACCTTGGAACTAGGGCCTGTAGGATGGCACAATAAAACTCTGGACAGTTGCTATAATTTTCCTGCTGGAGTTGCAGCTCTGAATTTCTTTTTCATGGGAAAATTCACATGATGCCATGTCATTGATTGTCTCTTTGTCTCTAGTTCAAAATGGTGTCACTTTGTTTCATCTCCCATCATGACTCTTAAAAGAAATTTGTTTCCATCGTTCTCATACTGGGACAAAAGTTCACTTCGTATGGATTTTGGGGTTTCCTTGTGTGCATCTGTCAACTTCCTCAGGACACACTTTGCACTGACTTTCTTCAACTGCAACTGTTTCAGTATTCTTCATACACTTGCTACCCCAATGCCCAGTTGGAGTGACATTTCTTTAGCAGTTACACCTCTATAATCATCATCATCATCATCATCATCATCATCATCATCATCATCATGTATTGTCGAAGGCTTTCATGGCTGGAATCACTAGGTTCTTGTGGGGTTTTTTTGGGCTATATGGCCATGTTCTAGAGGCATTTCCTCCTGACGTTCCGCCTGCATCTATGGCAAGCATCCTCAGAGGTAGTGAGGTCTGTTGGAATTAGGAAAATGGGTTTATATATCTGTGGAATGACTGGGGTGGGGCAAAGAGCTCTTCTCTGCTGGAGCTGGGTGTGAATGTTTCAACTGACCACCTTCATTAGCATTTGAAGGCCTGGACAATTTCAACAGAAAGGAGGAGACCTTGAAAATGAACAAAATCTGGCTACCAGTATTAAAAAACTCTAAAATTACAACAGCAAAACAACAGAGAGGAAACAACCAGGCACATCTTAACACCTCTCAACAAAAGATTCCCCCAGGCTCAGCCAGGCCTTCAAATGCTACTGAAGGTGGTCAAGTATCCATACTAGCTAAAGGAGGCAATTTTGCTGTGACCACCACCAGGATCCCAGTAGAAAACATCATTGCTAATGTCGAATCAGTTATCCTGAGAAAGGTAAAACTTCCCCCCAGCAACATAACAAGGAAGGAAAGACAAGCCATCAGAGACCTCAACTCAGATCTAGATAACAACATTCTCCCAGCAGACAAGGAGTAATCATGTAAGTAATCATGGAAACAGAACAATACAAAGAAAAGATCAGACAACTCCTGAATCCCACAATATACAAAAAACTAAAACAAGACCCAAAATAACAAAAAAAAACAAACCTAATACTCCAAGAACCTCTCGATCAACTTTGACATACACCAACAACTATGCAAATCGGAAGCCCTCCCACCTAGGTTTTATGAATTCCCCAAAACCCATAAGGACTCCATCCCATTCATACCCGTCATTCTCTCCCTCCTTCTCTCCTTCCTTCCTTCTCTACCCTTCTTTCTTTCTTGACAGTCCAACTCCCTTCGCCAGGGCAAGAAAATGTAATCAGAGCCCTCCTGACAAAGAGCCATCCAGTCATAAATATAGATAGATAGATATGATTCTCACACATACACACAGATATAGTATCACAGATTTGAAAGAGACCCTTAAAGAAGGACTGTGATATATTGCATATTCCAGAGTAGGCAAACCAGACATTCTCCACATCAACACTGACAAAGAAACAGCAAGAAATACTGTTTACTCACAAGCATAAAGACATTATATATATAAAAAATTAACACCTTCTCATTATTTTCTAGATCTCTAGACTGGGCCACAGCAACACGTGGCAGGGGACAGCTAGTCTATATAAATAAAAATGTAATGCTCATTTGTGGGATTAACAGAACTCAGAAACCAACACTTTCTCATTACTTTATTTTCCAGATCACCAGACTGGGCCACAGCAACGTGTGGCAGGGGACAGCTAGTAATAGTGTAAAATTATAAATGTAATAATAATAAATAGAATAGAATAATAAATGAAATAATAATAATAATAATAATAATAATAATAATAATAACAGAGTAAAATAATAAATAACCTTGACTCGAATATAAGCCGAGGGGGACTTTTTCAGCCCAAAAAGGGGGTTGAAAAACTGGGCTTATACTCGAGTATATACAGTACATCTTAGCAGAACATTTGATACTGGCAGAAGTATGTTTAGGGCCATTTCAGAAATTCTTGGAAATTTGTCCTAATCTTGAGCCAAAATTTATTTAACATGAATTTAGGAAACTCAAGTCTTAAAGCCGTGTCGGTTGATAACTAGGCAGATTCATCCTGACATTGATGAGTGATGTTTTGATTTCAGTTGGATACAGGTTATAAACCCAACTTTGTTTTTTAGAATCAAAATTTGAAGGAAAATATTTCTGACAATGTTGCTATCAAATCAATGTAAATGTCTAAAACAGTCATTAGGCGGCCTTTTATGGTTGACAAATATTTTGCAACCCCAATATTCAGTTACAATGATTCCATATGGGGTATGACTCACAATTTAAGAAACTAGTCTATATTTCAGAGGAAGTTATTGGTAAAAGCACTTCTGTGTATTCCTTGTCTTAGAAAACCTTATGAAATCAATGGGTCTTGAAGTCATATTATGTACACACATAGAGTCTTCTAGACATTGAGACAGGGCCTTCTCGGTTGTAGCCCCCCGCCCGTGGAACTCGCTTCCCAATGATGTAAGATCAGCTTCATCCCTCCTGTCTTTTAGGAAGAAATTGAAGTTGTGGTTCTGGGACCAGGCGTTTGGACAGCAGGCATAAATAGTGCTTTGGATATGGAATTTGACTGGAATGGTTTTTATTGTTTTAATTAATGTGCTATTTATTGCTTTAATTGTTGTTATATTGCTTTGTTATATTTAATGGCATCAAATTGTGCCCAATGTAAGCCATCCTGAGTCCCCCTTCGGAGGTTGAGAAGGACGGGATAGAAATACTGGAAATAAATTGATTTTAATTAAAATAGTAAACACTCATTACATTGATTGGAAGATTGGGATCTTCTAACCATATTGTTCATCCCAAAGAGACTGGCATTAGGAAAGGTCCTAAGTCAGGGGTCCTCAAACTAAGGCCCGGGGGTTGGATATGGCCCTCCAAGGTAATTTACCCGGCCCTTGCTCAGTCTGAAAGAACACAACAACAACAACAACAACGGTCCTATCTCATCAGTCAAAAGCAGGCCCACACTTCTCATTGAAATACTAATAAATTTATATTAAAATTTCTAGTAATTCTTTTGTTGAATTAATATCAGAAACTTGATGTGATACAAACTGGCCAACACAATATTGATAATCATTTATTGTTTTTAATTAAGGAATTTTATTCCATTACAATTGTCAGAATAAGAATGGGCATCTCCAGTTCATTAACTGATCCTATTCCCACTATTAAAGGTATAAAACTGTCTTTCTGTTTGCATATTCTCTTTCCAGTTTGGACTTGAGCAGCATTGTTCCAGAATTGTCTGGCCCCAATTTTTTCCCACCCTCAACTGAGTCAAAAAAATTATGTTCTTTTATGTGCCGATGACATTGTTTTACTTCCATTTCCTTGTGTAGGTTTTAGAAGGCTGCTGTTTAAGCTTAGCAAATTTTGAACTAAAGAAAAATTAAACATTAACTGTACTAAAAATAGATTATGGTTTTTGGAAAAGGACATTCTCAGTTCTGATGGATCTCTCAATCAATGGTCACCAGTTTGAACAATGGCAGGAATTTACATACGTAGGTATTTACATCACAGAAATCCTTTCCTGGAAACCCCATGTGTGTGTGCCTTCAAGTTGACAGACATGATAGAGAGGTACAAAAATATTTGTCTCTCATAATACTAGGAACCAGAGTCATGCACTGAAATTGAATGGTGGGGTATTTGAGTCAGATTTTTTTTTTTTAAAAAAAGGATTTCTTCATTAGGCCACAGTTAAAGTGCAGAAGTACTAATAGCTGCAAAAGTTTTAAAAAGTGGATAGGATATGTTCATGGAGCTTAGAGGCATCAATTATTACTAGGATGGCTTGTTATCACCTCCAATATCAAAGCCAATTGGCTAAGGCATATCAGTTGCTGGAGAATGTAAGAAGAGTCCAGCTATACTCATGTTCTATTTTGGGGGAAGGAAGGACTTCCTTCTAGTCTAAGTTTTTTTTTTTTTGTCGTATCAGGAGCGACTTTAGAAACTGCAAGTCGCTTCTGGTGTGAGAGAATTGGCCGTCTGCAATGACGTTGCCCAGGGGACGCCCGGATGATTTGATGTTTTTATCATCGTTGTGGGAGGCTTCTCTCATGTCCCCGCATGAGGAGCTGGAGCTGATAGAGGGAGCTCATCCACCTCTCCCCGGATTCGAACTTGTGACCTGTTGGTCTTCAGTTCTGCCGGCACAGGGGTTTAACCCACTGCGCCAACGGGGGCTCCATCCACCGGGGGCTCCAGTCTAGTCTAAGCAAAGATTAGCGAAAAAGAGACTTCTCCATCCTCACTGGGGGAAAAAAAATCAATCTAGTATGCTGCCACCATCTGTGAGGTACTAGGCTATGCTGCCACCAATTAATAAGGGTTTCCTATTTAGTTTATTAATGGATTCCCCTATTTTCAAATAGATTCACTGCTACCACTCTGTAGTGTAGTGAGATTTCCTTTTTTGGTGTGTAGCGAGGTTTCCTTTTTCCCCCTTTGAAATAGTACATTGAGACTTGAGTTACTAAAACAAGAACAAGTTTATTTGGAGTATGGAAGGGTCTTAATGGTTTCAGAGTTCTCTTTTCCTGAGGTATAAAGCTTCATGAGATACAGTTTCAACAAATCTTAATATAACTTTAGGATGTCTTTTACTTCATCAACTAGTTCTTTAGTTGTTACACTTCTAAATATGTTTGCTTATTTGACAGATTAACTAAGGTCAGCTAATGCCCTTGTCTCCCTTCAGCTTCCTACTGAAGTAAAGATTCCCAGTGGGATTTCTTCTCCTATTAGCACACAGCTAAACCACAAACCTACATAAGTCTCCTTGACTTATTTAAATCACTCAGGCTAAAAGCTTTCCCTTAGTTTGGTTCGCCACACTTTTAAACCACCTTCCCTTTGGCTCGATGACCAAAGGACTGAAGCCTCAAAATGTCTGCTTCTGGTAAGTGCAGTTGGCTCCACCCCTTTCTCCATGGCAACCTAACTCAGAGTGCTGAGCTTGGTCCCATCCCCCTAGTTCTGCCATTTCTAAATGGTTAACCCTTTATGTACATCCATAACTGTCTTTTACCTCCTGAACACATACATATAATAATATTCAACCATCTAAGCATATATATACACACACACACACACACACACAATCATATTTAACTGTAGAGACACATATACATAACTACGCTTAACTTACAGTTAAAAATCAATGCTTCATCACACTTATTAGTGTTTCTGCAGCAACTGCCTATAGAAGTTAGCAAGCCAGAATTTCACAACGGAAGCAGAGTCAACAGTGGGTGAGATGTTTATCTACTCAGGGATAATCATGCTACTCTCCAGATGGGATCCCTGCTGAAATCTTTAAAGCAAGACCTGAGCTGACACAACAGCTCATTGAAAAATTAGGTGACGGAGAAAATCCCAGCAAATTTCAAGGATGCCACCATCATCACCCTCTTCAATAAAGGGGAAAGAACAGACTGCGGAAATGATTGAGGTATCTCCCATCTAACCTCCTCTGGGAAAATTCTTGCAAGAATCCTTGCAAATCGCCTTCTACCTCCGTCAGAAGACACCCTCCCAGAATCCCATAACGGCTTCCGGCCCTCCAGAGAAACAGTGGACAGGATCTTCACTGAACAACAAAGCTTCTGTACATGGAATTCATTGACCTTGCAAAGGCATTGGACACAGTGAATCGCAGTGCTCTCTGGGCCATCCTCAAAAAAATTGGGTGCCCTGACAAATTTGTGAACATCCTGCGGCTCGTCCATGACGACATCATGGCAACAGTCTTGGACAGCAATGGCTCTCAAAGTGACCCATTTAAGGTAAAATCAAGTGTCAGACAGGGATGTGTTATTGCTCCAACCTTATTTTCCATCTTCATCGCTATGATACTTCATCTTGTTGATTGGAAGCTTCCTGCCGGATTGGAAATCATCTATCGGACAGATGGCAAGCCATTTAACCTTAGCAGACTGCAAGCCAAAACAAAGGTTACAACAACATCTGTTATAGAAATCCAATATGCTGATGACAACTTTGTCTGTGCACATTCAGAAGAAGACCTACAAGCCACTCTAAACACCTTCACAGAAGCATACGAGAAGCTCCGCCTGTCATTGAACATCAAGAAAACCAAAGTGCTCTTCCAGCAAGCACCATCCAATCCCTCTCCAATGCCAGAAATACAGCTTAATGGTGTAACATTAGAAAATGTTGACCATTTCCGCTACCTGGGCAGCCACCTCTCCACAAAAGTCAACATTGACACCAAAATACAACACTGCCTGAGCCCTGCGAGTGCAGCATTTTTCCAAATGAAGCACAGTTTGAGGACCAGGACATCTGTAGGGATACCAAGGTGCTTGTTTATGAAGCTATTGTCCTTCCAACCCTGCTATATGCCTGCAAAATGTTAATGATCAACAGATGTCACACTCAACTCCTGGAACGATTCCATCAGCATTGCCTCAGAAAAATCTTGCAAATCTTTTGGGAAGACAGGCGGACAAATGTCACCGTGCTGGAAGAAGCAGAGACCAGCAGCACTGAAGCAATGGTCCTCCGCCATCAACTCCACTGGACTGGCCACGTTGTCCGGATGCCCGATCACCGTCTCCCAAAGCAGTTACTCTACTTCCAACTCAAGAACAGAAAACGGAATGTTGGAGGACAAGAAACAAACCTATAAGCTTGGAAGCATATATTGATTCTTGAAAACCCATGAAAACGTATTGAGGTGCTATTGATAATATCAGAAAAATATGGAATAGCATCAGGTATCAAGATCAATAAAAAAGACAAAAATGATAGGAATATGAGAAGAGAGGATGAAGAGAAATTAATGTGAATATAAGAATTCAATATAGAAAAAAGTTGAAACTCCTAATGCAATAATATCAAATTAAAAATCAAATGTATACCAAGAAATTATATTAAAATATGAATCAAACAGAATTAAACAAGAAATGTAGATTGGCTACATTAGCATTTTCCCTATTGGGTAGGATATCAGTAATTAAAATGACTGTTTTACTAAGAATACTATTTTTATTTCAAACGATTCCAGTTATCCTGAACAAAATACACCTTTCAAATAGTGCCAAAAGAATATAATCAAAATCACCTGGAATGGGGGGGGGGGGGGGGAACAAGGACAAAATTAAAGATATTCCATGATTCCAAACAGAGGTGGGTTTATCTGGAATCCCGGAATCTATATATATAAATTTGTTAGGGGCATCCAACGAGGAAACAAAACTCAAAAACCCCCCAACGAAAATGTACCAAAATTGCCATGCCCATAACACAACCCACAAGGTACAAACATATCTACTCAAAATGAAAAACAACACAACAACACACTCACAAAACGGCAAAACAACAAAACTCAAAAAACCCCAACGAAACTTAACCAAAATTGCCATGCCCATAACACAACCCACAAGGTACAAACATATCTACTCAAAATGAAAAACAACACAACAACACACTCACAAAACAGCAAATCAACAAAACTCACAAACCCCCCAACGAAACTTAACCAAAATTCCCATGCCCATAACACAACCCATAAGGTACAAACATATCTACTCAAAATGAAAAACAACACAACACACTCACAAAACGGCAAAACAACTGAGCATGCGCATTGGTGCCCAGCCGCAAGTTCCCTGGCGCGCGCACACAGTTCCCTCTGCGGAAGCCATGCCCACTCCAAGCCCCGCCGCGCCGCTTCCCGCACACACACACCCCCCACCGCACGCACACACACAACCCCACGCTCCATCACTCCCCCCGCCGCACACACACGCAACCCCACGCTCCATCACTCCCCCCACCGCCACACACACACGCGCAACCCCACTCCCCCCCGCTGCCGCACACACACACGCAACCCCACGCTCCATCACTCCCCCCGCTGCCGCACACACACAACCTCACGCTCCATCACTCGCCTGCCCCAATCTTACCTCCTTTTACTTCACGCCACCTCCAAACCCCACCGCACCCCTTCCCGCCCTGTCAAAATCCAGGAAAGACAGGAAGGAAGGAAAGAAGGAAGAAAGAGAAAGGGAGATAAAGAAAAGGGGGAAGGAAGGAAAGTTAGAGAAAGAAGGAAGAAGAAAAGGAAAGAAAAGGAAAGATGGAAGGAAAGAAAAGAGAGACAGCAGAAGAGAAAGAAAAAGGGGGAAGGAAGGAAGGAGAGAAGGAAAGAAAAAAGGGAATGAAAGAAGGAAAGAGGGAGTGAAGGAAGGGGGAAGATGTAGAGAAAGAGGGAGGGAAGGAAAGAAGGAAAGAGAGAAGGAAGGAAAGAGGCCAGAAGAGAAAGAAAAAGGGGGAAGGAAGGAGATAGAGAAGGAAGAGGAGAAGGAAAGATGGGAGGGAAGGAAGGAAGGAGGGAAAGAAGGAGAGAAAGAGGGAAGGTTGGTCACAGCAATTCGTGGCGGGTAAAGGTTGTTATTTCTATGATTATTATGATGCTATTATTCCTATGAGACCCTTTTAGGGGGAATGGGAGAGGTGTCAGGTCCCAGAGGCAATGCATTGCATTATTGTTATTGTTATGATGGTGGTGAAATAAAAGGAAATAAAAAGCGAAAGAAGGAAGCAAACAGGGAGGGAAGAAAGGCAAAGGAAGAAAGGGGGAGGAATGAAGGAAAGAGAGAAGGATGAAACCAAGTAGTGAAAAAAAGAAAGAGGTAGAGAAGGAAGAAAGGAGAGAAAGGGGGAGGAAAAGGGGGAAGGAATAGGGAGGGACCTCTCTTTCATAATAGTCCAGATATCTACCTCAACTTTGATAAGTTTTACTATAGGCCACAGCAACGCGTGGCAGGGCACAGCTAGTATGTTTATATATTTGATTACAATATCAAATTAGAAAAATGTGGAAAATGTGGTGGAAGGGATTGACATTTACATTATTTTATGTTTAAAGGTGAATTTCTACAAAACACTGTACTACACTACTACTATTACTAATAATAATCTTTATTTATATTCTGCCCCATCTCCCCAAAAGGATTTGGGGCAGCTTATAGTATCTAACCCCAGTAAAGTTAGCAAAAATGTATAATGGATGTAACAATCTATGATGGCAATGTAAACACTAAGAAGGCCGAGTTGTTGTAGGTTTTTTTCGGGCTGTATGGCCATGGTCTAGAGCAGTGTTTCTCAACCTGGGGGTCGGGACCCCTGTGGGGGTCGCAAGGGGGTGTCAGAGGGGTCACCAAAGACCATCAGAAAACACAGTATTTTCTGTTGGTCATGGGGGTTCTGTGTGGAAAGTTTGGTCCAATTCTATCATTGGTGGGGTTCAGAATGCTATTTCATTGAGGGTGAACTATAAATCCCAACAACTACAACTCAATAGCAAGGTCTATTTTCTCCAAACTCTACCAGCGTTCACATTTGGGCATATTGAGTATCTGTGCCAAGTTTGATCCAGATCCATCATTGCTTGAGTCCACAGTCTAGATATAGGTGAACTACAACTCCAAAAACTCAAGGTCAATGTCCACCAGACCTTCCCAATATTTTCTCTTGGTCATGGGAATTCTGTGTGCCATGTTTGATTCAATTCCATCATTGATGGAGTACAGAAGGCTCTTTGATTTAAGGTGAACTATAAATCCCAGCAACTCCAGCATTACCAAATGACAAAATCAATCATCCCCAACCCCACCAGTATTCGAATTTTGGGCGTATCGGATATTTGTGCCAAATTTGGTCCAGTGACTGAAAATACATCCTGCATATCAGATATTTACATTACAATTCATAACAGTAGCAAAATTACAGTTATGAAGTAGCAACAAAAATAACGTTATGGTTGGGGGTCACCACAACATGAAGGCCTGTACTAAGGGGTCGCACCATTAGGAAGGTTGAGAACCACTGGTCTAGAGGCATTCTCTCCTGACGTTTTGCCTGCATCTATGGCAAGCATCCTCAGAGGTAGTGAGGTCTGTTGGAACTAGGAAAAAGGGTTTATATATCTCTGGAATGACCAGGGTGAGACAAAGGACTCTTGTCTGCTGGAGCTAGGTGTGAATGTTTCAACTGACCACCTTGATTAGCATACAATGGGCTGAATGTGCCTGGAGCAAACTTTTGTTGAGAGGTAATTATGGTAATCAGCCATAGCAGAGCACCCGAGGAACCAACCTGGACACAGCATTTTATTTGAGAACACAGAAATGCTGGACCACTCTCACAACCACTATGTCAGATTACACAGAGAAGCCATTGAAATGCACAAGCATGTGGACAATTTCAACAGAAAGGAGGAAACCCTGAAAATGAACAAAATCTGGCTACCAGTACTAAAAAACTCTAAAATTGCAACAGCACAACAACAGAGAGGAAGCAGGCAGGGACATCTAATTACCTCTCAACAAAAGTTTGCTCCAGACACAGTCAGTCCATTGTATGCTAATCAAGGTGGTCAGCTGAAACATTCATACCTAGCTCCAGCAGACAAGAGTCCTTTGTCTCACCCTGGTCATTCCAGAGATATATAAACCCCTTTTCCTAGTTCCAACAGACCTCACTACCTCTGAGGATGCTTGCCATAGATGCAGGCGAAACGTCAGGAGAGAATGCCTCTAGACCATGGCCATACAGCCCGAAAAAACCTACAACAACCCAGTCATTCCGGCCATGAAAGCCTTCGACAACACTAAGAAGGTTCATTCTACTGTCTCTGGTGAACCTGTGACAAGGCACAAACCCTTTTGGAGAGAAAAATGGGAAAGATTTTAAAAGTACTGAAATATATCAATCATCACTACCTCTAAAACTCTTTTTATTAAGAATATTCAACCAATCAAATCAAACAAAACAACAACCTGAAAATATATTTCAATACATGATAATGGCAGCAAGAATCATATATACACAAAAGTGGAAATATGAAGAAATGCCGAACAGAAGACTAAGTAGTCAAAATAAATGAGATCGTAACTATGATATTGAGGGGGAAAACAATGTTATTTTTATAGACAAATGGGATCCATTCATTGTATACTTAAAGGAAGATGGTGAAAAGATAATGGTTGCAGACTTGAATATTAAACAATGAAAAGAGTAAAAATATCATTCCAATAAGATGAAGGATTTAAAAACTATTATGAATGGATGGGAATTTAGATTTAGATTAATTTAGAGTTACAAGCTGGGTAGATGCGGGGAATGCCGTGGATGTAGCGTACCTGGATTTCAGTAAGGCCTTCGACAAGGTCCCCCATGACCTTCTGGCAAGGAAACTAGTCCAATGTGGGCTAGGCAAAAGTACGGTGAGGTGGATCTGTAATTGGTTAAATGGACGAACCCAGAGGGTGCTCACCAATGCTTCCTCTTCATCCTGGAAAGAAGTGACGAGCGGAGTGCCGCAGGGTTCTGTCCTGGGCCCGGTCCTGTTCAACATCTTTATTAATGACTTAGATGAAGGGTTAGAAGACAGGATCATCAAGTTTGCAGATGACACCAAATTGGGAGGGATAGCCAATACTCCAGAGGAAAGGAGCAGGATTCAAAACGATCTTGACAGATTAGAGAGATGGGCCAAAACTAACAAAATGAAGTTCAACAGGGACAAATGGAAGATACTCCACTTTGGCAGGAAAAACGAAATGCAAAGATACAGAATGGGGGATGCCTGGCTCGAGAGCAGTACGTGTGAAAAAGATCTTGGAGTCCTTGTGGACAACAAGTTAAACATGAGCCAACAATGTGATGTGGCGGCAAAAAAAGCCAATGGGATTTTGGCCTGCATCAATAGGAGCATAGTGTCTAGATCTAGGGAAGTAATGCTACCCCTCTATTCTGTTTTGGTTAGACCACATCTGGAATATTGTGTCCAGTTCTGGGCACCACAATTCAAGAGAGATATTGACAAGCTGGAATGTGTCCAGAGGAGGACGACTAAAGTGATAAAAGGTCTGGAGAACAAGCCCTATGAGGAGCGGCTTAAGGAGCTGGGCATGTTTAGCCTGAAGAAGAGAAGGTTGAGAGGGGATATGATAGCCATGTATAAATATGTGAGAGGAAGCCACAGGGAGGAGGGAGCAAGCTTGTTTTCTGCTTCCCTGGAGACTAGGACGCGGAACAATGGCTTCAAACTACAAGAGAGGAGATTCCATCTGAACATGAGGAAGAACTTCCTGACTGTGAGAGCCATTCAGCAGTGGAACTCTCTGCCCCGGAGTGTGGTGGAGGCTCCTTCTTTGGAAGCTTTTAAACAGAGGCTGGATGGCCATCTGTCAGGGGTGCTTTGAATGCAATATTCCTGCTTCTTGGCAGGGGGTTGGACTGGATAGCCCATGAGGTCTCTTCCAACTCTTTGATTCTATGATTCTATGATTATCTTCCAGTTAAAAAACTGGAAGTCACTCTTTTTTTAAAAAAACTAACATTTCTAGATTTATGCATGAGTACATAGCAGGAATGAGCAAACGTTGGTCCTCCAGGTGTTTTGGCCTTCAACTCCCAGAAATCTTAGCCAGTTTACCATCTGTCAGGAATTGTGGGAGTTGACGTTCAAATATCTTGAGGGCCAAAGTTTGACCATGCCTGGTGTATATGTTAGTTGGCTTTTCTGTCCTAATTTATTATAACTGCCCATACTTCTGGCTGATGTTAGGTAGCTACTTTTCCCAGAGTAATGCTGATTGGCAATTGGTGTACTTAGGTGCTTTTCTGAGCAGCTGTTCACATAATTGTTCTTCTGAAATGACTTTATGGGTGTCCAGAGTGTTCCTTCCACACCTTCGTACTGGTAATGTTTAATCATTTCATCAAAAATTGTTACCTCCACCCAGTCATGATAATCTCATTACTGTTGTCTGGCATAATGAGGGCTGAACTTGAAAGATCTACCCCTCAAACCAGCCATAGATCCGTGATGTTTTGAATTATTAATTGTTGAATTATTGTATTATTGACTTTTAAAACACCTTGACAAAGCAGTATTGTTACAGATCTTATAGGGGCCTTCCACATAGCCATATCACCCAGAGTATCAAGGCAGAAAATCTCACAATATCTTATTTGAACTGGATTTTCTGAGTCCACACTGCCATATATTCCAGATCAAAGAAGAAAATGTGGGGATTTATTCAGCTGTATGGAAGGGGCCACAGAATCATAGAATTATAGAGGTGGAACAGACCACATGAGCCATCTAGTCCAACCCCCTGCCATGCATGAAAAGCACAATCAAAGCACCCCAATAGATGGTCATCCAGCCTCTGTTTAAAAGCCTCCAAGCAAGGAACTTCCACTATTTATTTATTTATTTATTTATTTATTTACTTTGCTTCTAAGGTGACTCACAGCGGTTCACAAGACACTGGACACAGCAGAATTCAAACACCAATATAAAACAGTTAATAACCTAATCTAATACACAATTAATACACAATTACTATGATAACCATTCACTAGCGTCTCGTCACTAAAAACATGATCCAAATTCGTCATCCATTGTTCCATTCCTATGTCATTACCAGTCTTTGCACTAATTATTCGAACGCCTGCACAAATAACCAGGTCTTTACTTTTTTACGGAAGACAAAGGGCGTTCCACAGCTGGGGAGCCACCACAGAGAAGGCCCTGTCTCTCGTCCCCGCCAGCCGTGCTTGTGAAGCTGGCGGGATCGAGAACAGGGCCTCCCCGGAAGATCTCAAAGTCCTAGTGGGTTCATAGGCCAAGATGCGGTCAGAAAGGTAGCTTGGGCCGGAACCGTTTAGGGCTTTAAAGGTCAACACCAGCACTTTGAATTGAGCCCGGTAGCAAGTCGGCAGCCAGTGGAGTTGGCGCAACAGGGGGGTTGTATGCTCCCTGCGTCTCGCTCCTGTTAGTATCATGGCTGCCGAGCGTTGGACTAGTTGAAGCTTCCGAGCTGTCTTCAAAGACAACCCCACATAGAGAGCGTTGCAGTAATCTAGGCGGGATTACACTCCAATGCAGAGAGTTTCACTGCTGAACAGCTCTTATGTTCACAAATTTGGATGTTTACAAATTTGTTAGGGCACCCAATTTTTTAGAGGATGGTCCAGAAAGCGCTGTGATTCACTGTGTAAAATGTCTTTGCAAGGTCAATGAATGCCATGTACAGAGGAAATATACCATGGGAAGTATACCATGGGAAGTATACCAGTGGGAAACCTACCAGCTGGACATGAGTTCAATGCACAGTCCAGTTCATATTCCCTAAAAATTGGTATACAAAATCTGTCTCTGACACTGGGTGAGCTATATAGCCACCCTGACTCATAGCCATCAGCTGATGACCCTCAATAATAATAATAATAAGAAGAAGAAGAAGAAGAAGAGGCAAAAGACAAAGAGTGAATACCGGAAAAACACAATCCAGACCAGAAGAGAAAACTGGCAAAAGAAGGCTCTCCATGGACAGTTCTTGGCAAAAATTGAGAGCCAAATTGACAAAGAAAAAACATGGCTGTGGCTCACAAATGGAACTTTGAAAAAGGAGACGGAGGGCCTGATTCTGGCAGCCCAAGAACAAGCCATTAGAACAAATGCCATCAAAGCCAAAGTTGAAAAGTTGACGACAGATCCCAAGTGTAGACTCTGCAAGGAAGCAGATGAAACAATAGATCACATCCTCAGAAGAAGATTGCGCAGACGGACTACAAGCAGAGGCACAACACCATTGCTCAGATTATTAATTGGAACCTGTGCTACAAATACGATCTGCGACAAAGAACTGGTGGGATCACAAGCACGAAAAAGCTACAGAGAACGAACATGTCAAACTCCTATGGGACTTCTGAATTCAGACAGAGTTCTGGAGCACAATAATCCTGACCTCACAATCGTGTTAAAAACAAAGTATGGATTGTCGATGTTGCAATCCCAGGTGACAGCACGATTGAAGAGAAACAACTGGAAAAACTGACACAATATGAGGATTTAAAGATCGAACTGCAAAGGCTCTGGCACAAGCCAGTCAAGGTGGTCCCAGTGGTGATTGGCACACTGGGTGTGGTGCCTAAAGACCTTGGCCTGCACTTAAACACAATCAGCGCTGACAAAATTACCAGCTGCCAGCTGCAGAAGGCCACCTTACTGGGATCTGCATGTATTATTCGCCGATACATCACACAGTCCTAGACACTTGGGAAGTGTCCAACGTGTGATCCAATACAACAGCCAGCAGAGTGAGGTTGTCTGCTGTGGACTCATTTTGTGGTGTTTCAAATAATAATAATAATAATAATAATAATAATAATAATAATAATTTATATCCTGCTTTTTTCTCTTAAAAGAAACTCAAAGTGGCAAACAATATTATAAGCAATACAATATACACTTAAAAACCTAAAACATATTAACACTAACATAGAATTGTACAAAGGACTATCTATATAAATAAAAATGTAATGTTCGTTTGTGGGATTAACAGAATTCAAAAACCACTGGACAAATTGACACCAAATTTGGACACAAGACACCTAACAACCTAATGTATGTCCTTCATGCAAAAAAATTGACTTTGTCATTTGGGAGTTGTAGTTGTTGGGATTTATAGTTCACCTACAATCAAAGAGCATCCTGAACCCCACCAACGATGGAATTGAGCCAAACTTGGCACACAGTTCTCCCGTACTGGAAGGGTTTGATAGGCAGTATCTTTTGGTTTTGGAGTTGTAGTTCATCTACATCCAGAGATCACTGTGGACTCAAACAATGATGGATCTGGACCAAACTACACGAAGACTCAATATGGCCAAATGTGAACACTGGTGGGGAAAATAGAATCTTGACCTTTGGGAGGTGTACTTGCTGGGATTTATAGTTCACCGACAATCACAGAGCATTCTGAACCCCACCAACGATAGAACTGGGCCAAACCTCCCACACAGAACCCCCATGTGGGCCACAGCAATGCGTGGCAGGGAATGGCTAGTTATAAATAAATAATTAAAATCATTAAAATATATTAAAATACATAAAATACTTCATCTCCTCTGCCTTGGTTTTTAAAACGTTCTTCTTTAAAAGCCTGCCCGAATACAAAGGTTTTAGCCTGCTGTCAGCAGGGGAGCAGAGAGGGAGCCATTTTGACGTCCCTGGGCAGAGTTCAAGATAAGACCCTCTCAGGTCCTCATCAACTATGCTACCCCTCTATTCTGTTTTGGTTAGACCACATCTGGAATATTGTGTCCAGTTCTGGGCACCACAATTCAAGAGAGACATTGACAAGCTGGAATGTGTCCAGAGGAGGGCGACTAAAATGATAAAAGGTCTGGAGAACAAGCCCTATGAGGAGCGGCTTAAGGAGCTGGGCATGTTTAGCCTGAAGAAGAGAAGGCTGAGAGGGGATATGATAGCCATGTATAAATATGTGAGAGGAAGCCACAGCGAGGAGGGAGCAAGCTTGTTTTCTGCTTCCTTGAAGACTAGGACGCGGAACAATGGCTTCAAACTACAAGAGAGGAGATGCCATCTGAACATGAGGAAGAACTTCCTGACTGTGAGAGCCGTTCAGCAGTGGAACTCTCTGCCCCGGAGTGTGGTGGAGGCTCCTTCTTTGGAAGCTTTTAAACAGAGGCTGGATGGCCATCTGTCAGGGGTGATTTGAATGCAATATTCCTGCTTCTTGGCAGGGGGTTGGACTGGATGGCCCATGAGGTCTCTTCCAACTCTTTGATTCTATGATTCTATGATTCTATGATTCTATGAACTGATCCTCTCTTGAGGATCTCAGGGTCCAGGCAAGTTCATACTGGGAGATATTATTTGGCATATAGCCTGGACCTGAGCCATGTAGGGCTTTATGGGTCATAACCAGCACTTTGAACTATGCCTGAAAACACAGTGGCAGCTGGTAGAGGTGTTGCAACAAGGGGACTGTGAGCTCCCTGTAATATCTCATTTTCCTCCCCGGTTTCATATGTAGAGGAACAGAGACACGTGATTTAACAAAAGCATGGCTCTGTCTGCCCATCTTGCATCTAATTTGAACCTTTTGTTTAATCTGTTTATGAGTTGTAAACAAACTTTTACTCTCTTCAAGAGGACAACAGCCCTTGCTAAATTATCCAGTATCACCAGCAAAAAAGCACAGTGTTGTCTGTTCTCTTTTTACATTACCTCCCTAAAGGATATTGTTCCTAAGCTAAAGGTTATGGCAGAATATTCAGCACAGATTGTTTCCTCATCAATTGAAAGCTTTTCCCCTGGTATTTTATGATTGGCATTTATATTTTTATTGATCATACTTGTAAAGAAACAGGCTAAAATGTAAATTTTATCACGATTTGGTCACAATTATAGTGGATTGTTGCGTGTAAAAACCCTTTGAGGAACTCGCTGCTGACATGTTAGAGTTTGGTCATGGACATGTCCAACACTAGGAGCTGCAGAACTGGTTGTTTTTGTTTGTTTGTTTTGCTTACAAATTTCAATTAATTGTTTTGAAGCTGGGTTTGGAAAATGTGGCCTTTTAGATATTGTCTAACTGCAGCTCCCAACCCAAAGGCAATGGTTAACTAAATGCAAAGACTTGATCACAAAAATTAAACAAACTTTCCACCTTTTACATTTTTTTTTGTCGTGTCATAAGCAACTTGAGAAACTGCAAGTCGCTTCTGGTGTGATTGGCCGTCTGCAAGGACGTTGCCCAGGGGACGCCCGGATGATTTTTGATATTTTTTTTATCATCCTTGTGGGAGGCTTCTCTCATGTCCCCGTATGAGGAGCTGGAACTGACAGAGGGAGCTCACCCGCCTCTCCCCAGATTCGAACCTGCGACCTGATGGTCTTCGGTCCTGCCGGCACAGGGGTTAAACCCCCTGTGCCACCGGGGGCTCCACCTTTTACATTAAGGAGCCAAGTCACATCTTTGCCACACTGAGCTTGTGTTACCTCTAAACACAAAATCTTTCTATCTTTTCACTTAGGAAAGAATTTGAATTAGAGGCTGCGGCAGCACAGCAGAATAAACCAGCTGCAGAAAAAATTGCTGATCAAAGGTTGGGAGTTCAAAGTTGCAGGTCAGGGCGAGCTCCCACTGTCAGCTCTAGCTTCTGCCTACCTGTGAGTAGATCAATGGGTACCACTTTGGTGGGGAGGTAAAAGGCGCCCATGCAAACATGCCAGCAATTCGATCTGGAAGGCGTCCACAGACATCAGGCTCCTTGGCATGGCAAATGGAACAAGAGCATCTCCCCATTGCAAGAATTGAGCACAGCCTCCAGGTACTGGAGATGAAAGGGGGGAAACCTTTGCCTCTGTCTGTGTACTATCTGTCTCTGTTGATAATTGTATAATGGCATTGAATGTTTGCCATATATTTATTTATTTATTTACTACACTTTCATCCCGTCCTTTTCAGCCCGAAGGTGTCTCAGGGCAGCGTACAGACTGGCAACAATTATATTCCGAACACACATAAATACATTGTTTAAAACAAGTTAAATCACATAATAAAATTTATATGAAAACAATTTAAAACTATAAAAATTAATGACTTCTGGGTTTAAAACTATGTCCATTTGCATTGTTAAGCCGTTCCATTTTCGTTCACAATACTGAGTTTATCTGGTTACAGAAGCTTGCTCTAAGAGCCAGGTTTTTGCTCTTTTCCTAAAGGTCAGGAGAGAGGGGGCCAATCTAATATCCCCAGGAAGGGCGTTCCACAGCCGAGGGGCCATTACTGAGAAGGCCCTTTGGTGGAACTGGAGGAGGGAGAGGAGCCCCGAGCGGAGAACGGGAGAAGTTCCAGCAGACTGGAGGAGGCCAATGTGGTCCCAATCTTCAAAAAGGGAAAAAAAGGATGACCCAAACAATTACCGTCTGGTCAGCCTCACGTCGATACCAGGCAAGATTCTGGAAAAGATGGTTAAGGAAGTGGTCTGCAAACACTTAGAAACAAATGCGGTCATCGCTAATAGTCAACATGGATTTATAAAAAACAAGTCATGCCAGACTAATCTCATCTCTTTTTTCGATAGAGTTACAAGCTGGGTAGGTACGGGGAATGCCGTGGATGTAGCATATCTGGACTTCAGTAAGGCCTTTGACAAGGTCCCTCATGACCTTCTGGCAAACAAACTAGTCCAATGTGGGCTAGGCAAAACTACGGTGAGGAGGATCTGTAATTGGTTAAATGGACGAACCCAGAGGGTGCTCACCAATGCTTCCTCTTCATCTTGGAAAGAAGTGACGAGTGGAGTGCCGCAGGGTTCCGTCCTGAGACCGGTCCTTTTCAACATCTTTATTAATGACTTAGATGAAGGCTAAAAGGCAGGATCATCAAGTTTGCAGACGACACCAAATTGGGAGGGATAGCCAATACTCCAGAGGACAGGAGCAGGATTCAAAACGATCTTGACAGATTAGAGAGATGGGCCAAAACTAACAAAATGAAGTTCAACAGTGACAAATGCAAGATACTCCACTTAGGCAGAAAAAACAAAATGCAAAGATACAGAATGGGGGACGCCTGACTCGAGAACAGAACGTGTAAAAAAGATCTTGGAGTCCTCGTGGACAAGTTAAACATGAGCTCACAATGTGATGTGGTGGCAAAAAAAGGCAATGGGATTTTGTCCTGCATCAATAGGAGCATAGAGTCTAGATCTAGGGAAGTAATGTTACCCCTCTATTCTGCTTTGGTTAGACCACACCTGGAATATTGTGTCCAATTCTGGGCATCACAATTCATGAGAGATATTGACAAGTTGGAATGTGTCCAGAGGAGGGCGACTAAAATGATCAAGGGTCTGGAGAACAAGCCCTATGAGGAGCGGCTTAAGGAGCTGGGCATGTTTAGCCTGAAGAAAAGAAGGATGAGAGGAGATATGATAGCCATGTATAAATATGTGAGAGGAAGCCACAGGGAGGAGGGAGCAAGCTTGTTTTCTGCTTCCATGGAGATTAGGACAAGGAACAATGGCTTCAAACTACAAGAAAGGAGATTCCATCTGAACATGAGGAAGAACTTCCTGATTGTGAGAGCCGTTCAGCAGTGGAACTCTCTGCCCCAGAGTGTGGTGGAGGCTCCTTCTTTGAAAGCTTTTAGACAGAGGCTGGATGGCCATCTGTCAGGGGTGATTTGAATGCAATATTCCTGCTTCTTGGCAGGAGGTTGGACTGGATGGCCCTTGAGGTCTCTTCCAACTCTTTGATTCTATGATTTCATGAAATAAGTAAAAGAAAGCAAAAGAAATTAAGTTGGTAGAAGGAACAGGCCCTGACCTCGTGATATTACTGGGCCTTTCTTTTAAAATGAAAGATGGATCCTATAGGAACCATGCTTTTGCAAGTACTGGTGCTGGATTGATAAACATACATTTCTGTGCACATACATTTTGTATTTCCACTCTTGTCTACCTGAATGAAGCTCAGGATAGCACGTATAGTTTTTCCTCTTTATTCTCCCAGCAGTCCTATAAATGGTCCACACTAAGATGCTTAACTGTGGTTTGAACTCAAGATTTTCTGATCCAGTGTTCAGATCCAATGAGCCTGAGCTCCAGGAAGCTTTTCTACTCACTGGAGGAGAGATTTCCAGGTTCTCTTTCCAAAAGCAGAAAATGTTGCATATGGAATCATGCTCAGGAGGACCATACAACTCTTGTCAAACAATGTTAGAGAACAGGGGATGGTACAAGTAGATCCACAAAGCCCTATTACAAATGAAGATATCTGTGCCTGGTTTTTTGGATAATAGGCAAATCTACAATGCTTTGTAACACATCACACTTGGTGCTTTGCCTCCTTGCAAAAAGCATGCATCTAATTTCTCTGACAAAGAATTACTGAATGACTTCCGGCAGGCTGTATTTTGGTTCATTCAGTTCACTTTATGTATGTACAGATGCAGAAAGTGCTCTTCAACTCTCAGAAAACTTAAGCGAGAATCTAGGGTCCTTCTACAACCAAGAATATTAAGAATATCAAGATATTATGGGATTTTCTGCCTTGATATTCTGGGTTATGTGACTGTGTGGAAGTCCCCTCAGATAACCCAGTTCAAAGCAGATATCGTGGATTATCTGCCTTGATATTCTGGGTTACATGGCTGTATGAAAGGGCCCATAGTCAATAGAGATGTGCGCTTAGAAGGCGGCAAGCAAGGAAGCACAGCAACAGCACTTCCCCACTTCAAATGTTCCCCTAACTAGCATCTCAGTGTATACTGCCTATCAACATGAAAGTTCACTGTAATTGTCATGGGTAATAGCCATGCCAAAATTTATTGCGTATGGCTCTGTATAATACTCTTTCAAAGCTGTCTAAGCTTTAATAGCCACGGCCACATTTTGAGCAGCAAATTCTATGGAGTAAGAGTTCACACAGAAAGGGATCCTGTTCCTGAGGTTTCAGTGGCTGTATTTGAAAAGGCAATGCAGTTTTTATGATGCTCTCAACTTCACATATCAAACAGTGAAATTATCATCGCAAGGCTGAATTTCAGCATTGTAAAATTCAAAGCAGCAGTAGTCTCCACCTTGTAAAATACATTATCTTACAAACAATCAAGACTGGAGGGGAAAATGCTGAGATCCCTTAACATGCAATTCCAACTGAATGGGCTGATCAAAGATATGTGCTGCAGATACAGCCAGTAGTCTATGTGGCAGCTGATGAAATCCCCAAAGGGCACCTGAGCAGAAGAGCACAAATCAAGAGAGCAATTAAAATTGCTAGCACAGATATGGGCATGCTTTGTGATGATAAATGTAAGACAATGGGTTTTATTTCCCCTCAGGTGATTCCCACATTATGTTGTTGTCCACCTTGTGGGATGGCTATCTGCATCAGAATGTGGTAGTAAGTCTGTGCCTGTTATACATACATATCCTTAACATGGGAACATGAGGTTTGCAACATAGATTTTGCACAATTTATTTCCTTCTCAGCTCCTTGACCCTGCCACCAGTTCTCTTAGAATTGCCATATCACAAAAGGCAGAGACGCATACTTCTTGAGAGGAGAGCAATGACCAATCTTGATAAAATAGTGAAGAGTAAAGACATCACACTGGCAACGAAGATCCGAATAGTAAAAGCAATGGTATTTCCCGTAGTCACCTATGGATGTGAGAGCTGGGCCATAGGGAAGGCTGAGCGAAGGAAGATAGATGCTTTTGAATTGTGATGTTGGAGGAAGGTTTTGAGGGTGCCTTGGACTGTGAGAAGGTCCAACCCATACTTCAGGAAATAAAGCCTGACTGCTCATTGGAGGGAAGGATATTGGAGGCAAAGATGAAGTATTTTGGCAACATAATGAGAAGACAGGAAAGCTTAGAGAAGACAATGATGCTGGGGAAAATTGAAGGAAAAAGGAAGAGGGGCAAGATGGATGGATGGATGGATGGTATCCTTGAAGTGACTGGCTTGACCCTGAAGAAGCTGGGGGTGGTGACGGCCGACCGGGAGCTCTGGCGTGGGCTGGTTCATGAGGTCATGGAGAGTCGGAAGCGACTGAACAAATGAACCACAAGAGGCAGAGAATATGATGCCAAAGCCTGGAAACTGGGCTGCTGTTCATCTCTGGCCAGGGCCCAGAAGTTGATTTGTTGTTATTGTTCATTTGTTCAGTCGTTTCTGACTCTTCATGACCTCATGGACCAGATGAAAAAAGATGATCACATTTGCATCCCACTTGTATGGGTTGTAAAGCCCTCCCACCCACCCAACACCAAATTCTGAGCCACTCCGTTACTCCTACATACAACAACACCACTCAAATATACATTTAAACATGGCAGTTTGCTTTCTTCTCACGCCCTGCAACAAAAACAGTTTCTTCAACCGAATATCAGCCCCAATCAGCAAGTGTAGCCTTCTACAAGCATAGGGGCAAAAACTGGCTGCTGACTCACATGCTGCACAAATACAGTTTGACAGATGCACACAGATGTGTATTAAAAAACCAAGCCAACCCAAGCTGCAATTACATATTGTGTTATATTTTAGAAAAAAATATGTCATGCTCATTCATGTGATTTTTTACTGATTTTTTTTCAAAAGTAGTGTAGACTTTTGTTTTGAGTGCAGAATTGATGGGATACACTTAACACTCTCCATAAAACTGGTTTTAGGGGTGTCTTGGACATCCGGGTGTCAAGCTTGCATATTATTAAATGCTTCCGTACTAATTAAAAAGCAAACTTCCATCAAGTACCATTAAAGTATTTCTCCTCCCTCCCCCATTTCCATATTTATATCATTAGGTCTAGACAGAAATCATCAGAATAACCACATTGGTTCTCTAATGGAAACTCCCAGGAACATTTTTGCTGGAAGAGGGGAATTGCACATGAGTTGGTGCATTTGTATTTTCTGCTTCTTTATTAGGTAAAGGTAAAAGTAGTCCCCTGACATTAAGTCCAGTCATGTCTGACTCTGGGGTGTGGTGCTCATCTCCATTTCTAAGCCGAAGAGCCAGCGTTGTCCATAGACACCTCCAAGGTCATGTGGCCGGCATGACTGCATGGAGCGCCCTTACCTTCCCGCCGGAGCGGTACCTATTGATCTACTCACATTTGCATGTTTTCGAACTGCTAGGTTGGCAGAAGCTAGGGCTGACAGCGGAAGCTCATGCCGCTCCCCGGAATCGAACCGGCGACCTTTTGCTCAACAAGCTCAGCAGTTCAGTGCTTTAACCCACTGTGCCACCGGGGGCTCCTCGCTTCTTTATTACTATGACTGAAAGTGGTTGTTGTCAGCTGGATTTGAGAATGGTACTATTTAGATTACGATTCCCACTGAGAGTTTGGATAGGTATTCCGGGAGCAATAGTCCAAAATATATTTTGCAAACTCTGGGTTGCGATTACACAGAGGTAAATAGTAGTTATAGAAATGTAGGCTCATTTCTTCTGCATCATGTTGCTCTGCTTTTATAAGCCTATCCCACGAAGCAGGCAAATCACAATCACAAGTACTTCTTTTACAAAAGTAAATCATTAGTGGATTAGTTGTGTTTGTAAAATAAATACTTTACAGACTGTTTCCCACTTAGGTAAAGTAAATTCAGAAATGGTTTTGCTAGTTCTTGGCTCTGAACTACAGCCTACAGCACCTGGGATTAGTACCACAAAAATAGTTCTCAGGACTGGCAAGAAAGGAGGAACGTTGTGTGATAAGTCCAAGCAAAGACACTCTTGTCCTGCTGTAATTGCAACTTTCCTGATTTGTGATAAACTCCTCGCATTCTAAACATAAAGATCCACCCAGAGGAAAAGTGTTCTTGCCATACATCAAGGGAACCACTGACCGCATAGGGAAGCTGATGAGGAAACACAACATACAAACAATCTACAGACCCACCAAGAAAATCCAACAAATGCTACGTTCAGCAAAGGACGAGAGGGATCCTCTCACCTCTGCAGGAGTCTACCGTATACCATGCAGCTGTGGACAAATCTACATAGGGACCACCAAACGCAGCGCCCAGACACGCATCAAGGAACATGAAAGGCACTGCAGACTACTTCAACCAGAGAAGTCAGCCATAGCAGAGCACCTGATGAACCAGCCTGGACACAGCATATTATTTGAGAACACAGAAATGCTGGACCACTCCAACACCCACCATGTCAGACTACACAGAGAAGCCATTGAAATCCACAAGCATGTGGACAATTTCAACAGAAAGGAGGAGACCATGAAAATGAACAAAATCTGGCTACCAGTATTAAAAAAACTCTAAAATTACTACAGCAAAACAGCAGAGAGGAAACAACCAGGCACATCTTAACACCTCTCAAAAAACATTTTCCCAGGCTCAGCCAGGCCTTCAAATGCTAATGAAGGTGGTCAGCTGAAACATTCACACCTAGCTTCAGCAGAGAAGAGCTCTGTGCCCCACCCCAGTCATTCCACAGATATATGAACCCATTTTCCTATATCCAACAGATCTCACTACCTCTGAGGATGCTTGCCATAGATGCAGGCAAAACGTCAGGAAAAATGCCTCTAGAACATGGCCATATAGCCCGAAAAAACCCACAAGAACCTAAACATAAATAGTTCGATCCTCTCCCCTTTTACATAGCTGGCTTCAAAGGGCCTTGTAATTAACTTTACAAACTACGTGCCTTCAAGTTGCCTGTCAACTTAGGGTGATTCTATGAATTTCATTAGAATTTCTTAGGTAAACTCAGAAATGGTTTTGCCAGTTCTTTGCTCTGAACTACAGCCTACAGCACCTGATATTAGTGCCACCAAATAGTTCTCAGAACCAAATAGTCACAACCCTCACAACAAATACCACACTTTGCATGCATGTCGAAGTTATTTCCTTATTGTTCTTGGCATTTATAGTAAAAGGAACAAAAGGTAAGCCCTTGTCTGATTGTGTTTAACATCTAAATGACAGCATTGAGAGAAACAGTATAAAAGAAGATAGGAAAAGGATGATGCCTAGAGGTGGAACGGGATATGTGAATATATTGTGAGCAATTCTTTGGAAATACAATGTTTAAAGGACTCTACATAACAATAGTGTTTTAGATTACAGAAATCTGACATTTACTAGAGGGGCTACAACAGGTCCTCAGTCTCCCCACCATAGTGATTTGTTTTGTGTGCCTTCAATCAGGCCCGTAGCCAGGATTTCGATTTGGGGGGGGGGGGGTGTTCAGGGGGGGTCGGGGGGGGCTGAGTTTCGGGGGGGGGCTGAGTCTGAGTGAAAGAGGGTCTACCCTAGCAAACCTTTTGTATCATTACCCAAATACCCCCATGCATATGGGATATATTGAGTATGGTGATCAGATCATGATATGAATAAACAAAACAGTTTAAATAATGCACCAGTAAGGCCTTTTCGCAAACCACCATGAGAATTTCGGGGGGGGGGGGGCTGAAGCCCCTCCCCCCCCCCCCCCCCGCAGCTACATGCCTGCCTTCAATCCATTTCCGCCTTATGATGACCCTAATGCAAACTTATCATTGAGTTTTCTTGCCAAGATTTGTTCAAAGGCAAATATTGGCCAGGAACACCATGTGGGTTTACATGGCTGATTGGGAATTTGAACCATAGTCTCCCAATGTTCAACTCCAGTCTTCAAACTACTACACTACAGAGTAATGTATAGGTTAAAATCTTGAAGGAACAAAAGACAGAAAGAGGGTATGGATCATGACTGATATTACAGGAAATTTGTATCCTCTGCATACTAACACCTTTACCTTCCTTATAGCAAGGAAAGATGTGTGCTTCAGCAATCTGACTTTTAATTTTTTTTTTGTGTCAGGAGCAACCTGAGAAACTGCAAGTCACTTCTGGTGTGAGAGAATTGGCCGTCTGCAAGGACGTTGCCCAGGGGACGCCTGGATGATTTGATGTTTTATCATCCTTGTGGGAGGCTTCTCTCATGTCCCCGCATGAGGAGCCGGAGCTGATAGAGGGAGCTCATCCACCTCTTCCCGGATTCGAACCTGCAACCTGTCGGTCTTCAGTCCTGCCGGCACAGGGGTTTAACCCACTGCGCCACCGTGGGCTCCTTGTAAATTAAACCATAAGAAGATTCAGAATGACTACTCATCTATTTATTTTATTTATTTATTTACTGCATTTCCCCCCTCTTTCTCCACCCCAAAGGGGACTCAGAGCAGCTTCCAGTTTGGCAATAATTCAATGTCAAAATCTAAGGTTTTGATTTCTTAGAATTCATCTACATCACGCAAGTTCTGTTATGCAAACAACACATTCCCTCCCAGCCTTATATATGTATCATGTTGGTACAAGAGCCTCATAGTTCTTTATTTAGAATCAGGATGTGAGTCATCTGAAATTGTACAGGCATAAATTATATTCTTCTAGCGCAATAACCAGAATTTGGTCTCATTGATTGGCCTTGTTCACGTGTTCATGCAGTGACTTCTAGAGATATTTCAAAGAAAGAAGTAGTTAGCTTTGAAGGAACAGGAACACTCTGTAGCTCAAGTGAAGTTATGTTTATGTTGGTAATGGAGCTGGAATTTTATTGCCTCTCTGTTATTGCTCTTTTGCCCTAGTCCACACATGGCCTAGAAGGAGAGTGGCCTCAGTTGATGTCCGTATACACCAATGGTTCCAAAACTTGATTTACCGGGTATTTGGGGTTTCACTAGTCCTATCCAGCTTGGTCAATATTAATAATTCTGGGAGCTGAAGTGCAATATATCTGGAGGACCAAAGTTTGAAAACCACTGATCCCTAGAACATTGTAACTGTTGACAGAAGAACATCTAAGACAGTGGTTCTCAACCTGTAGGTCCCCAGGTGTTTTGGCCTACAGCTCCCAGAAATCCCAGCCAGTTGACCAGCTGTTAGGCTTTCTGGGAGTTGAAGGCCAAAACCATCTGGTGACCCCAGGTTGAGAACCACTGATCTAAGACAAAGTGTAGGCCTATGATTCTAACATAATTGCTAACCTTCTCTTGCATGATTTTTAACATCTTTGCTCAATGAAGAAGGCCGTGAAGCTTTAAAATCTTGCAGGATGTATTTTTTACATTTTGATTGGTCTTTAAAGATATCACTCTTTTGTGGATTTTGGATTATTGTTATTTTATTATTTCCTATATTTATATCCCGCCCTTCTCCCCCTGAAGGGAGACTCACAGTGGGGATTTTGTTGTATTTTGCTGCATGGTCAACATAGCTACCCCTAACTATGCTTTATGGATTTGAAGATACTATTTTTTTCTTCAATAGAGGATACTTACTTAGGTGATCCCTGGTAGTCCAAGGATGATGGTCCTCCAAGGTCGGGGCTCTGTCGGTGGGTCCGTAGGTGACTGTGTAGCCCTATTCTTGATCTGCATCTTCTCCCGCAGTGAGGGCATTGGTTTCCAGGTGGAAGGTGGTCCCAGTCAGGGTTGGCTTGACAAGCCTTCCTCTTGGCACGTTTCTTTCTTTTGCCCTCCATTCATGCCTCTTCAAATTCTACAGTACTGCTGGTCATAGTTGACCTCCACCTGGAGCGCTCAAGGGCCAAGGCTTCCCAGTTCTCAGTGTCTATGACAGAGTTTTTAAGGTTGGCTTTGAGCCCATCTTTAAATCTCTTTTCCTGTTCACCAACATTCCGTTTTCCATTCTTGAGTTCGTAATAGAGCAACTGCTTTGGGAGACAGTGGTCGGGCATCCGGACAACGTGGCCGGTCCAGTGGAGTTGATGGTGGAGGACCATTGCTTCAATGCTGGTGGTCTTTGCTTCTTCCAGCATTCTGACATTTGACCGCACGCACCATCTTATGCTTGGTATATCATTGGGAGGGGGCTTTGCAAAGATAATGTAGTTTAGCATTAAGTATGCATAATAAATGTTTCCCCATTGGCTTTCCTTGCATGGGAAATGCCTCTGCCCTGCAATGCACACAGCGATATCTTTAAATCTCAGTACACTAGTGCTCTCCTCTGTTATTTGGAAGCCGATGACTTTTAAAGTTGATCATGAATAGAAATAATTAAAAGAAGCATAGTGACTCTTTTCTAACCCCATCACAGGTAGTACTGGAGCCCCCATTTCTGAATAGTATGTATTTCTTCTCTAAGTTGGAGCGTCCCTCTTCCTTGCCAAATGGGAACAAATGACACTGTTGAATAAGTGGAGTGGGCGAAGGAGAAAAGTTTAGGTAATTTTTACCTAAAAGTTTAGGTAAAAGTTTGCCTAAACTTTTACCTAAAAGTTATGTAACATGCTCAGAAAACCAAGGAACAAAAGGAAAGTCAAACATGCCTCATTCTAGGCTTGTGTTTAGGAACAACATGTAGGCTGCACAAGTGTGCATTGGGCAGAAAATGAAGGCCAATTGTGGCCAAGGGCCTACAGTCAGGAAGAACTTTCTTAATAAAACAAAGGCATTATCAACATAAGAAAGTACAAAAGGAGCAGGGATAGCAAAACTCCGCTGCCCATCCTGAAATGACTGCAGTCAGAACAAAATTTAAAACAGTAAGGAAAAGAGACTGTTGATGTAAGGTCACAGAAATGTCACTGATGACTTATGATGCTTGTGAATGAATAATTTAAATGCGGGACCATAGATATACTGTCAGATGTAGTTATGAATTTGTCATAAAACTAGAAGGAAAATGTTTATATATAAGATTTTTATTCAAATAGTCTTGGCCCTTGCCCCCTGCTGAGATCAGAGGGGGGCGAGGGTTGAACAGAAGGCTCCCCACAAGGCCAGGCCATCCGGGGAACCTTTGCTACTCGCCCCTCGCCCTTCGCCCCCTCTGAGCTAGGCCATCTAGGGAACCTTTGCCACTGACCTCTCGCCCCCACCGAGCTCGGAAGGGGCGAGCGCAAGGCTCCCCGCATGGCCAGGCCATCCTGGGACCCTTCACCGCTTGCCTCTCGTCCCCGCTGAGCACAGAAGGGGCAAGGGGTGAGTGCAAAGGCTCCTCGCATGGCCAGGCCATCCAGTGAGCCTTTGCCCCTCGCCTCTTGCCCCCAGCGAGATCAGAAGAGGTGAGTGCAAAGGCTCTCCGCATGGACAGGCCATCCAGGGAGCCTTCACCGCTCGCCTCTCACCCCCGCTGAGCTCGGAAGGGGCGAGGGGAGAGCACAAGGCTCCCCGCAAGGCCTGGCCCTCACCATGATTTTGGTTATTTGCCATGATTTTATCACATTTTAAGTTAGAAATGGAGGGCTGTTCTATACAGGATTAAAAGGTGCCCTTGGTTTGTGATTACAAATGGAAGATGGTGGCTTATGGCAAAGTCATCAATGACAAACTGGGAAATTGAGCTCAAAAGGTGTGGGGATGCCAGCACATTCTCTATCACACTACAACTCTTGGCCAAAATGAAAGTAAAACCATCTGCAGTGGGAAACTTCAACAAGCCATTAAGCCAAAGTTTGCTAAAGCCCAATGCAAATTTAGCTAAATTAAGGCCCACAAAGTTCTTAGTATGATCTTTTGATTGACGAGATACAGGAGTAAATAGAAATTGTATAGCATCAGGATCACAAATCACAGTATCTAATTAACAATGTACACAATTACCCACCCTGATATTGAAATCACCAGCCAGAATTATTTCCATTGGGGGGAAATTATTTTCTAAATCTTCAATGAAGGTGATCAAATTTTCTCAAGTTCGTAGCAGCATGTTCTGATTGACTGAAATACTGGCCCAGCTAGGATCCAGGCTCCCATCGTCCGGGAGCCCCATGCAGTGGCTTCTGTGATTGGTCTTCCTGGTGGCAGAAAATTTCAGGAGCTGTCATTTTCTGGTTTGAAGCTTGGATACACTTAAAGATCCACCTCTGTGAGGGGCACAGACATCAGGAATGTATTGACATCAAATGTAACCAAGTTCATGGTTGACTTAATGTGTGGTCCAGGTGAATACAAAGAAATAATCCAGAGAACAGAAACGGTAATTGGGAGTAATCAACAGTTCAATGGGCTAAGCTTACCCATAATTCATACATTGATGCCTAACAGCAAATAAATTCAATGGGAGCCCCACAATGACTGCAGGAAGTTTCTCAATGAAATAATGGCTTATCAATAGAAGAGGTTTCAGTTCATGAGTACAGAAAGAGACTATCAATGAGACCTGGTACGCATAGAATGTATACATTAAATGGCTTTCCCCGATCCATTGCGAAAGTATTAGTTAGATTGAGTACACATGTTCATGGGCTAGGCAGTTTTCAAAAGGTGATTTAATTAGCCCAGTCACGGGGAGGAAGGAGACACTTCCCGCTCGGCTTTATCAAAATGGAGAAACATGGGGAGATGATCTATTGGCATTGTAAGATTGTCTGAAAAGACATTTAATATAAATTCATTCATTCATTGTTATTTGAAGTTTATTATTTAGGGGGTTAGTTTTTTTTTATAACACTTGGAAGATTCAGCCATGAGTTGTTCCCTATGATGATTATTTGAAAAGTGTTCCATATAGCTGGAATCCCCAATGTACGCCTCAAATCTGAACTCATTAAGTGGTTGAGCCACTTTCTCAGATCTTATTCCCTCCTGTTTAATAATGTTTCATTACTATGAAGCTGGATCTCAGCTTCTGAGAGTCAAGTCTATTTGTATGACCAGGCATGTAGCCGGGGGGGGGGGGGGGGCTTGAGGGGCTTCAGCCCCCAGCCCCCCCCCCCCCCGAAATTCTAATGGTGGTTCGCAAAAAGGCCTTACTGGTGCATTATTTAAACTGTTATGTTTATTCATATCATGATCTGATCACCATACTCAATATATCCCATATGCATGGGGGTATTGGGGTAATGATACAAAAGGTTTGCTAGGCTAGACCCTCTTTCACTCAGACTCAGCCCTCCCCGAACCAAAACCAGCCCCCCCCCCCCCGAATCGAAATCCTGGCTACGGGCCTGTGTATGACCATGCCCATTTGCCTCATAGGGCCATCCTCGCTTTTGTTCTTTGGTCACTATGTCGTAATGCTGAGGATTGCTGATTGGGAAAGTGAGGGGGGTGGTTGTAGAGACCTGTTCTGGTAAAGTACAGCAAGAATAGCCCAAATTAGGCAGCTCTACAGCAATTCCAGGCCGCAGACCCAAGGATGAGAAATACTCGTAATAGTTGATTAACTTCTAGATGACTGTTCCATTCTCACCCTTGCTGTAGAGATATTTACTCTAAGAAAGAGAGAGAAATGAACTCTTTGTAGTTCTAAATTATTTGTGGAGAACTAACCTATGTTCCTTTAGTTTTACGTTTCCTCAATATTCAGGACCTGCTGCCACCCAGTGGAAAAATATGTCAGAAACAAATGCTTATTGCACTGGAATGGGAATTCTGTGGCATTCCAGATGTTGCTGAACTGCAACTTCCATGCTGTTCAACATTGATCACTATGTTGAAATGCTAGGAATGCTCATCAGGGGTAAGTAAATGCTGGTTTGGAAACCAGTTCTTTTAAAGTACAAGAACAAAAATAACCCAAATTGTATGTAGGTGGGAATTGAGCAACCTTCACATATTTTTGGACTACAAGTCCTAGCAATTCCATGCTGTTTATCATCAGCTGTGCTGACAAGGACTGTTGGAGGTTCCAGCCCAGCAACACCAAGAAGGTCAAACAATGCCCAGACCAGGATTTGAAGACTAGTGGTTTATGATAGGGATGAGGGAACAGTCTGTCACAGCATTGCTGTGACAAATGATTGCTGGGAAAAAAATGAATGATTTGCTAAAGGATCTTAAACAGAGTGTCTTTTCAGGAAACAGGGATTTCAGCTCAGTTCTGTAGCACAACATAGTTACTGATATTGGTGCAATACAAAACTGTATTCCTGTCAGAGGTGTTTTGATTGTGCTTTTCATGCATGGCAGGGGGTTGGGCTGAATGGCCTGTGTGGTCTCTTACAATTCTATGATTCCTGTAAGACTTTATTTTTATGTAAATATGTAGTCCTATTATAATGAGCTTAAGTACAGATACCAGTTTAAGTAACTAAGCAGTGAAGTGGCTAAGATTGAAGCCTTCCAACTGAAGCAGCTTCGCACCTTCCTGGGCCTTTCCAGAACAACGCTGACGGCGGCTGTAAGGGCAGAGCTAGGAATGTTGTTGTTGTTGTTCATTCGTTCAGTCATCTCCGACTCTTCGTGACCTCATCGACCAGCCCACGCCAGAGCTCCCTGTTGGCCGTCACCACCTCCAGCTCCTTCAAGGTCAGTCCAGTCACTTCAAGGATGCCATCCATCTTGCCCTTGGTTGGCCCCTCTTCCTTTTGCCTTCCACTTTCCCCAGCATAATTGTCTTCTCTAGGCTTTGCTGTCTCCTCATGATGTGGCCAAAGTACTTCAACTTTGTCTCTAGTATCCTTCCCTCCAAAGAGCAGTCGGGCTTTATTTCCTGGAGGATGGACTGGTTGGATCTTCTCGCAGTCCAAGGCACTCTCAGAACTTTCCTCCAACACCACAGCTCAAAAGCATCAATCTTCCTTCGCTCAGCCTTCCCTAAGGTCCAGCTCTCACATCCGTAGGTTACTACAGGGAATACCATGGCTTTGACTAGGCAGATCTTTGTTGCCAGTCTGATGTCTCTACTCTTTACTATTTTATCGAGACTGGACATTGCTCTCCTCCCAAGAGTAAGCGTCTTCTGATTTCCTGGCCACAGTCTGCATCTGCAGTAATCTTTGCGCCTAGAAATACAAAGTCTGTCACGGCCTCCACATTTTCTCCCTCTATTTTCCAGTTGTCAATCATTCTTGTTGTCATAATCTTGGTTTTTTTTATGTTTAGCTGCAACCCAGCTTTTGCACTTTCTTCTTTCAGCTTGATTAGAAGGCTCCTCAGCTCCTCCTCGCTTTCGGCCATCAGAGTGGTGTCATCTGCATATCTGAGGTTGTTAATATTTCTTCCAGCAATTTTCACCCCAGCTTTGCATTCATCCAGCCCCGCACATCGCATGATGTGTTCTGCATACAAGTATAAAAGGTTGGGTGAGAGTATGCAGCCTTGCCGTACGCCTTTCCCAATCTTGAACCAGTCTGTTGTTCCGTGGTCAGTTCTTACTGTTGCGACTTGGTCCTTGTACAGATTCCTCAGGAGAGAGACAAGGTGGCTTGGTATGCCCATCCCACCAAGAACTTGCCACAATTTATTATGATCCACACAGTCAAAGGCTTTAGAATAGTCAATGAAGCAGAAATAGATGTTTTTCTGAAACTCCCTGCCTTTCTCCATTATCCAGCGGATATTGGCAATCTGATCTCTCGTTCCTCTGCCTTTTCTAAACCCAGCTTGAACATCTGGCAACTCTCGCTCCATGTATTGCTGGAGTCTTCCTTGCAGGATCTTGAGCATTACCTTACTAGCATGAGAAATAAGGGCCACTGTACGGAAGTTGGAGCAGGAATACTCCCAGTAAAAGCTCAAATTTTAATGAGACAGTTTAATTACTGGTCAAAAAGTAAGCTCTATGGATCCCAATAGACTTCCTCGCCTATGTATAGAGGATCAAGTCCAGCATGAACAGAAATAATCGTGGATGGCGGCTCTGAATAATGAGCTGGCTGGGTTCGGTCTGCCTTTGCAATTTCTGGGTGTTTTGGGTCTGGGGGCAGGGCAAGTGCTCAAGCGGCGCATTAGGGATGTCTATGCACAGCTGGACCTAGAGAGCATAGATAGGTCTTCAGCCACAAGGTTTTTAGCTTCCCACAAAAGGAATATTCATTTAGAGCACTACCTAACTATTCCACTTCCTCTACCCTTAAGAAGAATATATACTAGGGCTAGGTTTGCACAACTCGGTACTATGGTGCAAACCGGGCGCTACTGTAACATCCCAAGAATTGTGAGATTCTGCGTCTGGGGAGAACATACAGTGGAAGACATTGAACATTTCTTAATTGACTGTCCAGCATATACTGAACTGCGAGACAGATATTTACAGCCAATGTTATCCAACTGCACGTTCCCCAACAGAAATGATCTTCTGACATCCCTCTTGCAAAGGCAGGAAAGATCCAGCATAATCAGAGTAAGCCTTTTTATTCTGAAAGCTATCAAGAAAAGAGCAGATTTCCTGAAAGAAGAACCAGGAAAATAAGATTCTGACTATAAATAGAAGGTCGGATGCTGTCTTCACCTTGTTGCCTTGTTTTTTACTCGTGTTCTATTTTGAAATGGTCATATGACTGATCAAATAAATAAATATTACTACAGATACCAGTTTAAGTAACTAAGCAGTGAAGTGGTGCAGGTGTGCAGGTGCGAGATCTGAGAGGCAGAGAAGGAGGTACTGTAATAGGAAAATTACCATATTGAAATCAAATCTGATGCTTTTAAAATTTTTATTTGGTGTGCGTTGGAAGAGGGGTAGTCTTATATGGTGAGTATGTCCCAAACTCTATATTTTAACTGGAAAAGTTGGGGTTGTCTTATACGCCCAGTCGTCTTATATGCCAGAATATATGATATTTGTCATTTGTTCATCGTATTTTACAGCTGGTCCTAAGAAAAATAGTCTTTTGTTACTTCCAGGCAAATAATTTATTATCCTAGTCAAATGTTTTAGAGAAATTATCTCCATTAAACCTTGTATGTTTTTATATATCCCATACGTAACAGCTGTATGCTGACATTTATAGCATGACTTCCATGGAGTCATGACACTTATTTTGAAGGTAGACCAGTACCACAGAAAAGTGGTGTTTTGGCACTGTCCTGGACAACATAATTTACATAGGAAGCCCCAAATACATGCTTCTAGATTAAATTATGGAAATCAATGCCACAATGTATGCTGTCAGCAGATAGTTTGCAAAGTAACTGTGTTGGCAATAATGTTGAGATATCCATCTGAAACCAGTTTTACCATTTCCTCTCTGACAGAAAGATATCACAGCAGTGCCTCCCTTCCAACAGCTAATAACAGGTTTGGTGCCATAAGATGATTCAAAGCAACCCCCAGGAAGACAGACTTTATTTAAAAAGGGAACTGGGATAGAGACCTGCCACTGGGAAAGACCATGGCCTCCTAACCTGTCTTGAGTTTGATTTTGAGGTGGAAGTGCTGTGCTGGAATGTAAACAAATCAAATATATAGATTTCAAAAAGTTCTGACACTCGTCTCTCTGTGCAGTGGTTCCCAACCTTTTTTTGACCAGGGACTATTTGACCAGAGACCATTTGAATTGGGACGACTCTCCAACATAAGTACCAAAAGAGTTATGAATCTGTTTTCGGTCAACTTTAGATTTGGTTTGGTTATTTGGGATATTGATTCAGAAAATTCCATTGGACATACCACATCAGTTCTAGTTTCTGATACAGAACATATGCCATCCAGTAGTCGCCATCTGTTCACCCACAGAAAACCATATTTAATAATATAGAGCTGATGTAGTATTAGTAATCTTTCATGGGTAGTCAGCCTCTCCCCTCCCGACATCCCTGTTGCCTCGGCACTATAAGAGGGTTTCACAAAACTAGCTGCCTTCATTGCTGCGTGGTTTATTTATTTATTTATTTACTATGCTTCTATACCGCCATTCTCAGCCCAAGGGCGACTCATGGCGGTTTACAAAACAGCACAATTCTATGCCCACAACAATACAAAAATAATTTAAACATTAAAAATATTTAACACAGGTAAAAATTCATTACAATTAACATCAGTAACACAATAAAAACCATAAATCCTCCGGTTTCAAGGCAACGATGTAGTAATGGTGAGGCCACGGACCATATTTTTGTTCTTGTGGACCACTGATGGTCCACTGACTGTGATGGAACAGATGACTTAAACACAGACGGTAAGTCAGAACTTGTAGCTGTTTCTGCAGACACAAAAATGACCCCATAGTGTGCCTGTTCCTACAAACCTTGGTATTCTATATCAGAGCTTCTTAAACTTTTTCCGTAGTGACCCCTTTTCATGAAATTTTAATGCAACCCTATAGGTATATAAAATAGGTATACAAATCAAACATTTGCAATCATAATCTATATAAATAAAAATGTAATGTTAGTTCGTGCTACCATCAGAATTCAAAAACCACTGGGGGAATTGACACCAAATTTGGACACAAGACACCTAACAGTCCAATTTATGTCCTCCACTCACAAAAATTGATTTTGTCATTTGGGAATTGTCGTTGCTGGGATTTATAGTTTACCTACAATCAAAGAGCATTCTGAACTCCATCAATGATGGAATTGGGCCAAACTTAGCACACAGGGCTCCCATGACCAACAGAACACACTGGAAGGGTTTGGTGGGCATTGACCTTGAGTTTGGGAGTTGTAGTTCACCTACATCCAGAGAGCACTGTGGACTCAAATAATGATGGATCTGGACCAAACTTGACACAAAAATTCCACACAGATGGAGTTTGGAGGAAATAGACCTTGACATTTGGGATTTATAGTTATTGGGATTTATAGTTCACTACAATTAAAGAGCATTCTGAAACCCACAAACGACAGAATTGGGGCAAACTTCCCACACAGAACCCCCATGACCAACAGAAAATACTTAAGGCCATCCAGTCCAACTCTCTTCACCAGGGCAAGAAAATGTAATCGGAGCCCTCCTGACAAAGAGCCATCCAGTCATAAATATAGATATATAGATATGATTCTCACACACAGAGATATAATATCATAGATTTGAAAGAGACCCTTAAAGAAGGACTATGATATGTTGCATATTCTAGAGTAGGCAAACCAGACACTCTTCACATCAACACTGACAAAGAAACAACAAGATTTACTGTTTACTCACAAGCCTAAAGGAATTACATATATTAGAAACCAACACTTTCTCATTACTTTATTTTTCAGATCACCGCAACGCGTGGCCCAGCTAGTATAATATAATATTATAATGTTAAAGAATCCTTAGTATATATTTAATTGTACTATTTATCAATTTACATAGTAATGAACATTATGTGCTTGTTTATTTTTAGATAATGAATTAAATCTTGGCTGAATATTTGATACTGCAGGACATAGAATATCATCAACATTTTTCATGCCAAGTTGGCATACTTGGTTTTCAGTCCCAAGTGGCAGAATACACTCTGTTGGTTCTCCTTTTTTTCTCCTGGGTTCATGTAAATGTCTCAAACAGCCACCAAGTGGCAGACTACATAGATTTGTCACAACCCCTAGATTCAGTTAGGGAACCCCAAATAGGGTCGCGACCTACAGTTTAAGAAGATTTTCCTTAGACCAAGTACTCAAGGACAGCACATGGCCAAAACCGACCAAACAAGGTCACTCATATAAATCTCCAAAAAATACAAACAATCAGTAATCCCCAAAACACATGTAAACTTTCCTCTCTCTCTTCAGCCATACCAACAGAGAAGAAAGTGACCAAAGTTGCAATCCTGGTTTCTTTCTTTTGGGCTGCTTAAAAGCTGTTCATGAAGCCTCATCTACACTGCTGTATAATGTGTTATCCAAACAACAGCCCAGACAAATGCAGTTCACCCTGGAATAAACCCAGAAAACCAGGTTTATTTCAGGTTTTAAAAACAGATGGAAAGATATGGGCCTTCCAGGTATGGGGCCTGTGGGTCCTGCCTCTTGGGATCATCATGCACAATTCCAGAGGACATGTCCCTGCAGTCATCCCACTTTGCCAGGCTCAGACAGCCTACCTTCCCCTCCCTGGCTCCCGTTTTGCCCCAAAATGTATAGCAAATGACTCAGCAACAAGGCACAAGGCTCCTCTAGAGCTCCTGGCATGTCAAGATAATGCACCAGGAACCTTGGAAGAGGAGTTCCCCTTCTGGAAGTCCGGAGGTTTCTGGTCACCCCCTCTGCCAGAAAGGCTAAATATCAATGTAAAAATAACCCAAGAATCATTAACCAATCTCAATTACTAATTATACAAGAAAATAATGCAGGAAAATATCTATGAATATTTTTTGAAAGTATTTTTTGTATACTAAAGGTCTACTTTGGCCACATCATGAGGAGACAGCAAAGCCTAGAGAAGACAATTACGCTGGGGAAAGTGGAAGACAAAAGGAAGAGGGGCCGACCAAGGGCAAGATGGATGGATGGCATCCTTGAAGTGACTGGACTGACCTTGAAGGAGCTGGGGGTGGTGACGGCCGACAGGGAGCTCTGGTGTGGGCTGGTCCATGAGGTTACGAAGAGTCGGAGACGACTGAACAAATGAACAACAACAACAAAGGTCTACATCTTGGGGCTGACTTTACAAAAATACATGTTCATAACTCTCACTAGGACACTCAGTTTGTAAACATGTATCTTGTTTTTTCATACTCAACAATATCATACTTGAAGACCTGGCTATTCCGGTATGCCTTTCAAGAATAGGAAACCCCAACAACACGTCCCAAAAGCACTTTATTAGAGATTGAGATTGTACGCACATTGCACCTATCCAAAAATCCTTATATATCACTCAGCGTACTCAGCACTTTTTAATCTGTACCCATTACATTTGCCCGGCCTAGTTTTTATTGTATCACGGTGTGCTGTTTTACTGTTTACTGTTATTGCTTTAATGTTTTTGATTTGCTTTTGGTTTATATGTAATTGTTATATTGTTGTTTTATTGTGGCCTGGCCTTTGTAAGCCACATCGAGTCCTTCGGGAGATGCTAGTGGGGTACAAATAAAGATAATAATAATAATAATAATAATATCTCTATTTTCAGATGGTATATGAACCGCATTTGGATAATTTATGTGGTTACTATTGGAGGTCACAGCCATCCCTACAAGTTTAATATTTAGACAGACATAAAGACTTAATATTTGGGGACTATAAAGAGGTCATATATAAATATTAATTCATTTAATTTATTTTGCAAAGAATTTTCCAGTTATTGGCTATTTTCTTGTATTATCATTTTATGATTTACATATTGGGACTGACTTTATGAAAACACAAGTTAATGACTGCTGGATGGATGACGACGAATAATGATTTTTGATGATGACTGACCACTGTAATTATATGATTGTATTTTGCTCTTTTAATGTTTTAGTGTGATTTAGAATATGATGTTTTAATGACTGTCTGTAATATTGATGTTGGAAACCAGCCTGAGTCCCTCGAACGGAGGTGAGAAGACCGGTATACAAAACTGCTAAATAAATAAATAAATAAATAAATAAATTGCCAGATTATTAAATGATATTTGTTGTTGTTCATTCGTTCAGTCGTCTCCGACTCCTCGTGACCTCATGGACCCCCCAACTATGAACACAAAGATTGGTGAAATAGCAGTCTACATAAATTAAGGTATTATGGGAATTCACAGATTTTTAAACTAGTTAATGTATCCACCATCTTTCAACAAATTTATTGCAAGAGGATGTAGAATTCAGCTTTTAAAACACAATAAATGAAAAAGCAAAAACAGAAATGCCATAGCCCAAGAGAGTTGGGCTAGTTGTTACAGTCTACCAGAAAGAAAATACTCATGTAAAGAAATGTCTTGGATGATGATTTTAATAGGGTAAACAGGATGGTACAGGAGAAGGCATTCCTTCAGATATCCAGGTCTTAATCAATGTAAAGGTTTTAAAAATTATTATGAACCCCCAGAATTAGGATCAGAAGCATAAAAGCACTTATTTAACACTGGCTAAGCTATGAAAAGTGAAGAAATAAAGAAAAAAAGAGAAAAAAGAAGAAACAAAAAAGTATACTAAAATCCCAAATAACCCCTAAAAAAAAATTCTACAAAAATACACAAAAAAACACACAAAAAAAAAAACAAAAAAATGACTTCCATTCCATCTTCTTGGATCATATCTTCTTATTATTCAAAAATATAAAATAAGTTCAAAAAGAAATTGTCTCTCTTGTTTCTTATTTTCCAAAATTGTCCAGATATTCATGGAGATTATCCCAATTCGTTCTTCTTAGTATCATACCTGTATTTTTCTTCAACAAAAAAGTCAATTCATCCATGTCCTTTATTTCTCTGATTTTTTCCACCCATTCCTGTGGTACTGAGTCTTTCTTCCATTCTCTAGCAAAAACAATTCTAGCGGCAGTCGTCATATATGTAAAAAGTTTATCCTCTTGTTCCGTCAGTTGTAGATCTAAATCTGTAAAACCTAACAAATAATACTCCGGTTTTCTTATAAATGTTCGTTTTAAAATCTTTTGTGTCTCTTCATGAATTACCCTCCAAAACTTTACTGCTTCTTTACAAGTCCACCACATATGGTAGAAGGAGCCAACCTGTTCCAAGCATTTCCAACACTTATCAGAAACTGTTTTATACATTTTAGCCAATTGTTTCGGTGTGGTATACCATCTGTGGAACATTTTTATCCAATTTTCTTTTAAATCAATTGCGTATGTATATTTTAATTTTTTGTTCCACATCTGTTCCCACTCCCTCATTTGAATTGGTCTTCTTAAATTTTGAGCCCACTTTATCATACAGTTTTTAACCCGTTCTTTTTCAGTCAGCCAGGTAAGTAATATAAATATTCGATATTACTTTCTTTTCTAGTTTTAAAATTTTATCCCACACTGTTTCCTCCCAAGAGAAGCCATTTTTTTAATCTTGATTGTAATATTCTTTAATTTGCATATAATGTAACCAAGTAATATTAGAAAAAAATTGTTTTAATTCCTCATAAGTCTTAACATTGTTTGTATCTTTATTTAACAAATCTTTGTAGGTTGGCCATTTTCTCCATCCTAAAAGTCTTCGCTGATTTGCCTCCATAGGAGAGACCCATAAAGGTGTTTTAGAATAAAAATGTATTTTATATTTTTGCCATACTCTTAATAGGGATGCTCTCACAAAGTGGTTACCAAAACTCTTTTTTTTCTAAAATATGCATTCACAATTCTGTCACAGGCCTCCTGTAGCAGATACAAGTTCTGAAGTAGAACAGCCCCCCTTAGAAATCATTTAAGTAATCCAAGTGAAAGATCACCAGGCAGCTTGATATGGTAAGTCTGTCAGTGTGCAAGTGTATATACAACTGGCAAAATCAGCCAAAAGTGCCCCAAATATCCCCTGAGGCTACTTGTAGGACAATTGTAAATCCCACACACCTAACTTGCTTCTTCAAGGAGTGTGCAACACTGCCATGATTCTAAATTCAAAAATGCAGCACTTGCATCTTGTATCTGAGTTTCTGTCTATTCACTGTCCTCCATCTCCACGATGATTCCAGATATCAATCCCAAACCCACTTATTTCTCCAACCTGCACCGTGTGGCGTTTTCCAGAGGTGGGGAACACCAGGGATGGTTGAATATACACACACACACACACACTAACAGGGGCACAGAGTTTTAAAAGATCCAAACAAAGTACAACTCAAGTGGGTCAACATTTTAACATTCCAACCTGGACACAGCAATGCTGGACCACTCTCACAACCACCATGTCAGACTACACAGAGAAGCCATTGAAATCCACAAGCATGTGGACAATTTCAACAGAAAGGAAGAAACCATGAAAATGAACAAAATCTGGCTACCAATATTAAAAAACTCAAAAATTACAACAGCAAAACTAGAGAGTAAACAATCAGGCACATCAAATCACTCTCAACAAAAGATTCCCCCAGGCACTTCCAAGCCATTAAATGCTAATCAAGATGGTCAGTTGAAACATTCACACCTAGTTCCAGCAGACAAAAGTCCTTTGTCCCACCCTGGTCATTCCACAGATGTATAAACCCATTTTCCTACTTCCAACAGACCTCACTACCTCTGAGGATGCTTGCCATAGATGCAGGTGAAACGTCAGGAGAAAATGCCTCTAGAACATGGCTATATAGCCCGGAAAAACCTACAACAACCCAATTTTAACCTTCCTTTTCGAATTGCTTCAATATGCAGGGCAAAAATTACAATGAGAAAATTTCTATTTACAATTAGCCTAGAGTATTTTTGACAAACATTATTTTTCTACTGGCTGGTTTTCATTTTAAAAGTCTATTGTTACAATGCAAATAAATTAAAAACCGGATATTTAAGTTCCTGCTGAGGTTCTGCAACAAATGTCAGAGGAATCATAGCAAGACTGATGACATTCAGTATTAACTTATGTGAAAATATATTTATTAATTCTAACATAATCCACTTCATCAGCTGCACCTGAAAGAGTTGGCTATGAATAATTGGACTGTGAATAATTAAAGGAAGAGACTTCAATACTATTTGAACATGAGGTAAAACTTTGTTAAGATACTTTTAATCCATGATTAGACAAGACATAACTTTTAATTTGTTACCATTACTTACCAATCAGAGCTGAGGATGCCAAGAAGACCCAGAAAGTAAGGAGGTACGGCACATGCACTTTTGGCCAATCAACTGTGACTATAGAAAAACCTTCACTATTGCTATCCATTACATCACTTTCATTTGAAATACGACTATGAGGGTTTAGTTTTCCATCAACCCCTCCTGAACTACTTAACAATAGTGTGAGTAAAGCAAGAAGATGCAAAATAAATTTATTTTCTGCCATGATAAAAGAGGCACACTCCTCCCTTTAAACTTGCTTTGATTTTTTTTATATCCCTTAATTTAGAAATTTAAGTGGCGTCCAAATATTGATAACAGTTTCCAGGACTAAGTTTCAGAAACAGTATGGATGCCAGATACTTATTTTGATATTTTGCTGCTGTGCAGGTACTGGATGCCACTGTATCTCAGGCGACTTATTCTTGACTGCCCAAACTTTCTTGGCAGGATCCACACTGGACACAAGGGCTGTACCTGCTCTAGCGGAACCTCTAAACCTATAAGTTGTAACTTTGGAATAAGGCGTACTCATTATAAAGTGAGAGTATTTGAGGGAGGGGTGTGATAAAATGCTAGTAGACAGGTTTATAACAGCAATTTCCCCAGTATGTAAATAAATGCGAAAGATTAGCCATATATCTTCCTAATTGTTAGAGAGGTAGGTGTTCCAAGTTCTTTTGATGAAACTATATGGACTTCGCTCTCACTTGGACAAAGTGCATCCTAATGTGAGATTAAAAAGCAATTGCTAAATCAGGTAAAAAGCAAACTGCAAATGCAACAGTCTTAAGAGTAGGTTCTTGTGGGTTTTTTCGGGCTATAGAGCCATGTTCTAGAGGCATTTCTCCTGACGTTTCGCCTGCATCTACGGCAAGCATCCTCAGAGGTTGAGGTCTGTTGGAAGTAGGAAAAATGGGTTTATATATCTGTGGAATGGCTGGGGTGGGGCAAGGAGCTCTTCCCTGCTGCAGTTAGGTGTGAATGTTTCAGCTGATCACCTTCATTAGCATTTGAAGGTCTGCCTGAGCCTGGGAAAATCTGTTGCTGGGAAGTGTTAATCTGTGCCTGGTTTTTTCCTCTCTGTTGTTTAGCTGTTATAATTTTAGAGTTTTTTAATACTGGTAGCCAGATTTTGTTCATTTTCATGGTCAAAACCAGGCACAGATTAACACCTCCCAGCAACAGATTTTCCCAGGCTCAGGCAGACCTTCAAATGCTAATGAAGGTGATCAGCTAAACATTCACACTTAACTGCAGCAGGGAAGAGCTCCTTGCCCCACCCCAGCCATTCCACAGATATATAAACCCATTTTTCCTACTTCCAACAGACCTCAACCTCTGAGGATGCTTGCCATAGATGCAGGCGAAACGTCAGGAGAAATGCCTCTAGAACATGGCTCTATAGCCCGAAAAAACCCACAAGAACCTAGTGATTCCAGCCATGAAAGCCTTCGACAATACAGTCTTAAGAGTGGCCAAAGAATCCTACTTAATCTTGTGGAATGCACTAGCAAGTCTAAGAAGATCCTTCTACATCAGAGGAGACGAAATTAAGGTCTGTGGCATATATGCAACTCCTCTTTTTTGGTGCTCTTAAACCTCTTGACACCCGTTTGGATGAAGCAAAAAGACACAAAAAACCAATCAAGAGGCTTTCCAAGAGTGATATTTTTGCTGTACTCCCACAATGCACGTTTTTGCTAGTATCAAAAACAATTCTTTTCCGGCTGCAACATTGAGCAAATGGGACCCAATTTGGGGTCGGGACAATTTAAGAAGCAGTGGTCTAGATTCTCTTGAATTCACTTACAGAAAGGCAGGAAGTGATGACACTGAGATATGTGCAACCTTATCAGAAAGCAAAGTGTCCTGCACATAGCTCCCTCTCCGAGTGTCCTGCACATAGCTCCCTTTCCCCATCGTATGGGGAAAGTGTTGCTCTTGCAGAGAATCATAGAATCATAGAATCAAAGAGTTGGAAGAGACCTCATGGGCCATCCAGTCCAACCCCCTGCCAAGAAGCAGGAATATTGCATTTAAATCACCCCTGACAAATGGCCATCCAGCCTCTGCTTAAAAGCTTCCAAAGAAGGAGCCTCCACCACACTCTGGGGCAGAGAGTTCCACTGCTGAACGGCTCTCACAGTCAGGAAGTTCTTCCTAATGTTCAGATGGAATCTCCTCTCTTGTAGTTTGAAGCCATTGTTCCACGTCCTAGTCTCCAAGGAAGCAGAAAACAAGCTTGCTCCCTCCTCCCTGTGACCTGGGCTGGTTCTATTGGAGACAGCACAATCCGGAAGCCTCCCATGTTGTGGGAAAAGTGTCCAGCAACACTTTCACTCCCGTTGTGTATGGGGCTCTGCTGGATGTCATGCAACGTTGTGTGATATCCGACATTTTATTTATTTATTTATTATTTGAACTTATATGCCACCACTCCCCTGGGGCTCGGAGCGGCTTACAAGAATGGCTAAAATCTAATACAAATTAAAAACAATTTAAAACAATTTAAAAACAGCAACATTGGACTCTGTCCATTAAATGAAGTTGAAGCAGGGGCGGCTCAACCCATTACGCAAAGTAAGCATTTGCAGTATAGTTGATTTTGCCCAGAGACGCTCTTGAGGTGCTCTTGGGAGAAAATAGACCTTGACATATGCGAGTTGTAGTTACTGGGATGTATAGTTCACCTACAATCAAAGAGCATTCTGAACTCCACCAATGATGGAATTGAACCAAATATGGCACACAGAACTCCCACGACAAACAGAATATATATATATCAGTGATTGGGGGCTGGGGGGTGCCAAAATATTGTTTGCTTACCGTTGAAAATTACCTAGGGCCGCCTCTGAGTGGAAGCATCCAAGGATGCTAAATTCACCCTGTTTGATGAGGTTGACTGGGAGATTATTTATTTGCAAGGGCATGTGTATGGCAGGAATGCTATAGCACAAAAGGTACACATTTGTTAGTTTATATGTTAACTAACAACCCCCTGCTAGTTGCTGTGGCCTAGTCTGGTGATCTGGAAAATAAAGTAATTGTTGGTTTCTAATATATGTAATTTCTTTATGTTTATAGGTAAACAGTATTTCTTGTTGTTTCTTTGTCAGTGTTGATGTAGAGATTGTCTGGTATGCCTAATCTGGAACATGCAACATAGAATTGTCCTTTTTTAGGAGTTCCTTTCAAATCTATGATACTATAACTGTGTGTGTGTGAATCCTATATATCTATTTATATCTATGGCTGGATGGCTCTTTGTCAGGAGGGCTTTGAGTACGTTTTCTTGCCCTGGTGAAGGGAGTTGGACTGGGTGGACTTAAATATTTTCTGTTGGTCATGGGGGTTCTGTGTGGGAAGTGTGTCCAATTCTGTCATTGGTGGGGTTCAGCATGCTCTTTGATTGTTGGTGAACTATAAATCCCAGTAACTACAACTTCCAAATGTCTATTTTCCTCAAACTCCATTCATGTTCATATTTGAGCATATAGAACATTTGTGCCAAGTTGGGTCCAGATCCATTATTGTTTGAGTCCACAGTGCTCTCTGGATGTTAGGTGAACTACAACTCTCAAACTCAAGGTCAATGCCCACTGAACCCTTCTAGTGTTTTCTGTTGGTCATGGGAGTCCTGTGTGCCACGTTTGGTTCAATTCCATCATTGGTGGAGTTCAGAATGGTCATTGATTGTAGGTGAACTATAAATCCCAGCAACAACAACTCCCAAATGACAAAATCAATTTTTTGAGTGAAGGACATACATTGGGTTGTTAGGTGTATTTGGTGTCAATTCCCCCAGTGATTTTTGAGTTCTGTTAATCCCACAAACGAACATTACCCTTTTATTTATATAGATATTGTCAAACCATTCCTTTTGTTAAAAAGTTGTAAGGGTGGCAGAAAATTATATAAAGTAATATAAAACCACTTCATCACTACACATAAATAAGAAAAGCAATTAGTGGTATTGAAAACCAATGTAAAACATTAAAGAGGTGTCCCGCAATAAAAATCCTGAAGTCCAAATGAGCATAAAAGAAATGCAATACTAGAACAAGGATGGAAAATCTGTCCGAACGCATCTCCTTCTACGTCCCGCCTCAGAGTTTAAGATCTTCTGGGGAGGCCCTGTTCTCGGCCCCACCTATATCACAAGTAAGGTTGGTGGGGACGAGGAGCAGGGCCTTCTCGGTGGTGGCCCCTCGCCTGTGGAATTCACTTCCCGGGGAAATTAGGTCATCGACATCCCTCCTCTCTTTTAGAAGGAAACTAAAAACATGGATATGGGACCAGGTCTTTGGGTAATCTGGCAGATAGACAAAGGAGAATTGACAACTAGAATTGATAGGATTAGACAATGTGGAATGAATTTAAGGACTCTGAGCTGGTGAACGTTGAGCATTAGACTGGCTTTATGGATTGTGATGTATAATTGATTGTTTTAATTGTTTTATAATTGCTGTTGATATATGTTTTTATCTTATTGTTTGTGTTTGCATCGAATTGTGCCTTTTGTAAGCTGCCCTGAGTCCCCCCTCAGGGGTTGAGAAGGGTGGGGTAGAAATGCACGAAATAAATAAATAAAATTACAGGGGTCGGGCATTTTTGTTCTTCTGGGTCACCACTATTTTCACCACTATTTTCAGAATTGACTTCCAGGCTGGATCTACACTGCCCTATATCCCAGGATCTTATCTCAGATTATCTGCTTCGAACTGGATTATATGAGTCTACACTGCAAGAAAATCTGGGATTGGATCCTGGAATATATGGCAGTGTAGATCTGGCCCCAGTCACTCCTGGGAGCAGTTTTTTTATTGTTTCAGGCCTTTTTGAAAAGCTGTAGCTGAAAAAGCAGATATTCCTACTACCTAGAGGCCACTGAAAGTATAATTCTGTTTGGTTTTTTGTAAGTAGATATCTAGATAGAAATTACTTGCATTAATCATCCAGTATACATCCAGGTTACACTGATTGGTTCTAGAGGACCTAGTAAAAATGATACATTAGTATAATTTCAATTTACAGAAACGATGGTCTTGATGTATCTTAGATATTTAAAATCTTTCATACAAGTGTTTTCAGTTTAAACGGGACCCCCCCCCCCCCCCCGATTTCAGGGAAGAGATTGGATCCAAGTCGCATCAGGCTTAAGTTTCACTCATTTATGTCAAGTCATACTGGCGAATTCAGGATCCAGCGTAGCGTACTTTGGAACTCTATAATCAGCAGCTGTTTACAGCATGACAGATTATTTTTAAATGACATTAAATTGCATAGAAATCAATAGTTACGTAAATGATCTAGCTGAAAATGTAAGTACAGAATAAAGAGCTGATAGAGACCAACTGCTCCTTGCACCAAAGAGCCCACACATTAAGAGGAATGGTTTGCTCTGTCACCTTTCCCACACACATATGTATTAAATAAGAGTAATAAACTGGGGGGGGGGGGGGGGACGACGACGACGACGACGACAAAATATAAGGAATTCAGAAAAAGATTAAAATGCTTTTTGAGCTCCTGTGGGATCCCACAAAACCAACTCCCCTGAAAGAAAAATAGTAAAAGTGGGATAAGGATTGAAAGAGGAAGGCAAAGACGCAAGGATTACGGGGCTATTGGGGTAATCTCTACCATCTCCACAGTCACCCAATGTACTACTCATAGAATGCCACATATAATAAGCATAATGCTATTTACAACATTTTCACAATAACATTTAGAAAGAGGTTAGAAAATTAAGATTTGAATTTGGAAATTATTAAATGGAACAAGGGAGTTCTCATGATGTAGGACCTAAATGTGGGGACACTGGCCCTAGCCAGTATAATGATAAGTGGGTTGTTTTAGGTTTTTTTGGGCTATATGACCACATTGTTCTGTTGCCACTGGAGCCGAAATGAGGTGCTTTTAAGAGAGGATGTTAGGCTTGCATCCAGCGGGAAGCCAGGGCCCCCGAAAAGAAGCCTTTAGGAAAATTCCCCTTATTAAGCAGTCTTTATAAGGCTCGAGCTTAAATATAACAGTTCTTTATTAATGAACAAACAGGAATTGTAAGCTTTCTTAACAGACTATTAGGTCTTGCAATCTTGTTTACAGGAAACAGGCACTATCTTCAAAAACTTTGCTCAAAGGAAAATTCCCCTTTTTAGCTCCTCCCAGGCTGCTGTGAACCTAAACCTGACTACCGGCTTAACTGCATCTCAGAACCTAGCAGACATGCCAACAGGCCTCTAATCACTTAGCTGGAGATCAGCAGAGCTGTTATTCCCTCCGGAAGTCCTCAGGGCTGTAAAGCTGTTTCCCTGGAACCTTTTGGGAATCTGTAGAAGCTCTTAAAACTGTTCTCCCCCGGGAAGTCTTAAGAGACGAAGCCTTTGCACAGGAAGACATTTGTGTACATCCTCTGCATTGACTTCCTTTTTGAGACTAACTGAAAAATGGCCCTTTCCCTCCAAAAAATCCAGAGAGGGGGGGGACCAGGGAACCTAACTGTTATTGACAGGTGGCTTGTCCTATGAATGCAGATTATAACAGGAAGCCACCCTGCTGCAAAATCCCTGCAACTTAGGACAATGAACAAACACTCAGTGCAAAGCACAAAATTGAAGCCCCTGGAACAGCCGTTCCATAACACACGTTCTAGAGGCATTCTCTCTTGACGTTTCGCCTGCATCTATGGCAAGCTTCCTCAGAGGTAGTGAGGTCTGTTGCAACTAGAAAAATGGGTTTATATATCTGTGGAATGACCAGGGTGGGACAAAGAACTCTTGTCTGTTGGAGCTAGGTGTGAATGTTTCAATTGATTAGCATTTGATGGCCTGGCAGCATTTCTGTGTTCTCAAATAATATGCTGTGAATTTCACCATTTGGAGTCATGGAGAAGAAGAACTAAACAGGTTCCTGGACTAGCTTAACAGCATCCATCCAAACATCCAGTTCACCATGGAAAAAGAAAATTAAGGAAGACTGCCTAGATGTCCTAGTCATCCGCAAACCAGATCAACAATTGGGTCACACCGTTTACAGAAAACCCACACACACAGATAGATATCTACACAAAAACTCCAAGTCAAAAAAGAAGCACCATTAAAACCTTGGCAGACCCTGCAAAAAGATTCTGCGAACCCCAACTTCTCCAAGATGAACGGAACCACCTAAACTGGGCTCTACAGGCCAATGGATGCTCCACCTCAAACATCCGAAGAGCTGCAAGACTGAGAACAAGCCATGAGAGTAAAGACAAAGATCCACCCAGAGGAAATGTGTTCTTGCCATACATCAAGGGAACTACTGACCGCATAGGGAAGCTGATGAGGAAACACAAGATACAACCTATCCACAGACTCACTAAGAAAATCCAACAAATGCTACATTCAGCAAAGGACAAGAGGGATCCTCTCACTTCTGCAGGAATCTACCGTATACCATGCAGCTGTGGACAAGTCTACATAGGGACCACCAAACACAGCATTGCCCAAACACGAATCAAGGAACATGAAAGGCACTGCAGACTACTTCAGCCAGAGAAGTCAGCCATAGCAGAGCACCTGATGAACCAACCTGGACACAGCATTTTATTTGAGAACACAGAAATGCTGGACCACTCTCACAACCACCATGTCAGACTACACAGAGAAGCCATTGAAATCCACAAGCATGTGGACAATTATAACAGAAAGGAGGAAACCATGAAAATGAACAAAATATGGCTACCAGTATTAAAAAACCCTAAAATGACAACAGCAAAACAACAGAGAGGGAACAATCAGGGACATCTAATCACCTCCCTACAAAAGATTGCCCAAGCCACACCAAACTACTGCCAGACCATCAAATGCTAATCAGGGTGATCAGTTGAAATATTCACATATAGCTCCAACAGACAAGAGTCCTTTGTCCCACCCTGGTCATTCCACAGATATATAAACCCATTTTCCTAGTTCCAACAGACCGCACTACCTCTGAAGATGTTTGCCATAGATGCAGGCAAAACGTCAGGAGAGAATGCTTTTAGAACATGGCCATATAGCCCGGAAAAACCTACAACAACCCAGTGATTCCAGCCATTAAAGCCTTCAACAATATAATGATAAGGTTTGTCTTATAGTAAAAATAGGATAAAGACAGATTTTTTTTTTCTACACAATTTGCCACTCTAATCAAAGACAATATAGTATATTTTAACAGGCAGTTTAAATGTACAACACAAAATACCTAAATTATGAAACCCCTTTTTATAATCAAATTGTAGCCCTTGCTTCAAGAGAATGCAAACTACTTGACAAGATCAAGAAGGGGCTATGTAAGATGGGGCTATGTAAGAATGTGCCAGCTATTGTGTAATTCAATAGCTGGCACATTCTTCCACCAAAAGTAACCCAATGAAATAAGATTCCTTTAAATATTTGGTGTATTTTACCCTAAATAACTCCTCCAGACCCTCCTATAACCTCATAAGGTTTTTCAGAGTTCAGTGAATTAGGATCTTTTCCAATCTCTCTTCACTATGATATGAATTCCTGAAGGTCTACAATGGCTTTCTTCTTCTAGATAACCTTATTGTGACCTAACGTCTTCAGCAGAATAGAGAAGAAAAGCCAAGACTTCAAGGTATGCTGCTGATTTAGATAGCACCCCTGGAGGTTTCTTATCTAGTACAACTATGTGGGAAATTTGCATTAACATATTGTGCTTAACTCACTGATTCTTGTATTTGTAATACTCCCCAGTGTACATATTTGTTTACCAAGTATTTTGCTGAGTGTGACCTTTCCATTAAAAATAGAGTATTATATTCTTAATTATTGAATACTTCAGTTTGTTTGTCGATTTCTTTGGAGGTTTTAGTTACTGGACTACCCAACCAGTTGAAAGCATTAATCTTAAACTCATATCCTTTGTTTTGGTCTCTGTCTTGTGTGATTAATGTGCATGTTACAGAAATGCTTTGATATCTATCTTTTATGGAATTGCATTTTAATATGCGTGTTTGTAGAAATTTTATATTATTTGTGTGTTTTCGACTGTGCGAGCCATGAAAAGAGGCGGGTAAGAAATAAAATTATTATTATTATTTGAAATACAACAAGATTAGTACACAGCAAAGAAGATCACTATGCTGGTTTTTGTATTGGATCACACGTCGGACACTTCCCAAGTGTCTAGGACTATGTGATGCATCGGTGAATAATGTGTGCAGATCCCAGTAAGGTGGCCTTTTGCAGCTGACAGATGGTAATTTTGTCAATGCCGTTTGTGTTTAAGTGTAGGCCAAGGTCTTTAGGCACTGTACCCAGTGTGCCGATCACCACTGGGACCACTTTGCCTGGCTTGTGCCAGAGTTTTTGCAGTTCGATCTTCAAATCCTCATATCATGTCAGCTTTTCCAGTTGTTTCTCTTAAATCCTGCTGTTGCCTTGGATTGCAACATTGACAATCCATACTTAGTTTTTTAACACAATCATAAGTTCAGGAGTATTGTGTTCCAAAACTCTGTCTGTCTGAATTCGGAAGTCCCAGAGCAGTATGACATGTTCATTTTCTGTAACTTTTTCAGGCTTGTGATTCCACCAGTTCTTTTTCAAGGTACATAGTATTTGTGGCACAAGTTCCAATGAATAATAATAATAATAATTATTATTATTATTATTATTAAAATATAAGATAATCCGCTAGTTTTCTCCATGAATCAAATGCAGATTATTTAAGCAATAAATCACAAAGTGTTATGGCATTTCAAAAATACTTAGAAAAACAACCAAAAATCATGAAATCATAATTAAATAAAAAAGCATCTTCAGTCAGTTTTTCTTTAGTTCCTGCTCATAACTGCCATTCACCAGAGAAAGAGGATTTTCCCTTCCTATTTAAAATGTACATAGAAATAGGTGAAGAATCAAGGAAGGACATTGCCCATGTTTACATCTATTAGCTTGTTTGATCCGAGATACTATTGTGATAATACAATTATGTGAAGATGACTAAATAGAGGCTGCATGGGTGTAGTGAGACAAATTTCACTGACAATACTGTTTTTATGATTTTAATCATGTTCTATTTATTGTTTTAATTGTTGTTTTATTGTGTTTGTTATATGTAGCAGCATCAAATTGTCGCCAAGTGTAAGTCGTCCTGAGTCCCCTTTGGGGGTTGAGAAGGGTGGGGTAGAAATTTGTTTGTATGTGATTATGAAACTATTATACGGTGAAAACTTTGTTCCCAGAACACATATAGTAAGTTGCAGAGTTTGTCCCCCTTCCCCATGCCAGAAATTACACTGAAACCCCAATCCCTTTTTCTTTCTCTGTGCCATTGCACCTGGGGGCTATAACTCTTAGTGAAAGAGGCATAGACGTGACATCTTTCCCCAGGGGATTGCTTCTTGCCCTCCTTTAGGAAAACTGGAACTCCCAAGGACCAAAAACACTATAGGTTTTATTGTTCACAAAGAGTTATCCCTTTAAGGTAATAAGCTGGAAGTTTCAAAGGGGTAAAGGAAAATATACATCACAGTCTCTGGTTGTCTTGGATCCAAGGAGTTTTGCAGCTGAGAAGCATTTCCAGGTCCCTCTTTCTCAATGGCTGTGAATATCGGAATAATCACAACCCCAATTCCAATGGCCTATATTTTGAAAGCACAAAGCCTTCCTCTGGTGCCAAAGAACTGGTTTGAAGGCGCTTGAGACTTCTCAAAGTCGTCCAGGTTGATCTGAACATGAAGCATAAGTCTCAAGGGTAAGAACTTCAGAATTGGTGCTGAGAGGTAACTTAATCAAGGGCTTCAGAGCCAAGTCCCTCTCTCACGTCCATCTGATAGAAAGTTTGATGGTGGAATGGAAAAGGAAACACTGTCCTGCTCTCTAGGAAGAGGTGGGGTCAAACAATTGAGCAGGAGGAGCAATTCAACTGGTGCAAACAACATTGATTGACAGCTATAAATAACCAATCAATCCAACTATACATTTACAGGGCAAAAAGGCAAAATCAGGCATGATACAACAGTTCAAATCCTGCAACTTACAGTTCTACATATAGGTGGTGCCACTCGCGCCATCACATCCTCCCTCCCTCTTCTATTCTCGGCACCCTCCCAAAGGGACAAACGGAGGTTTAAAAAAGGAAGAAAAACAACACTGAGGGATTGTGGGTGGGACCTAATGTCTGCAAAAAAGCTGAGTGCACTGGAAAAGTAAACCAATGTGGTAAAAGGTAGTGAAAACACACTTTTTAAACTAAATGGAGTCAGACACAACTCTCCTCTCCTCTTTCAAACAGCTTAATGTGGTGAAGTCCCTACTGATTTTTTAAAAAGAAAAACTGTATTAATCAAATCCATTAGTAATGAGATTCACAAAAGTTAAATGTGCAAGTGAGGAGGGCTGTCCATACTCCAGAATTGCTTATTCCTGGTACTCTTAACAGTTAAATCCATCATTAGATAAATTGAATGAACAATACATAATCACTCTAATGTATATTGAGCAAGTAAGTGGTGATTGCTCTGTTCCTTTTTCCAGATACATACCTTAGTTCTTCTGGAGCAATTCTGTATTCATAATCTACAGGGCTTTTTTGGTTATTAAAAGCTATTTTTAGACCCCTAACTCCTTCTGTCTTGTCTACCTTCACCCCTCCAGCTATGACTGATAACTGTGCTTCCAGGAACACTGTGGCATGATGCCAGTTCTCAAATATGTTTTATTTATAGTGTCTGGAATTTAAGAAAGATTATTTTTAGGTATTTATCTTTTTTGGGACCTTGTTTTGGCTGTCTTAAACTTATCAACTGCCCTGTTTCTCATTTCCTTCTAATCATACCTTGATATACGCTACTGATGGGAGTGAAAGTCACTGCATGCCACTGTGTAGAAAGGAGTGCAATAAAGATGAATGGAAGAAAGGGGAAAGAGATAAGAAGTTGCATCTGATGTATGTAGAAGTTTACAGTGAGGAGGAGCTGAATTACGTCATACCCTCCTTCCCTGTCATCTCAGGCTTGATCTACAATGCCCTGTATCCCAGGATCTGTTCACAGATTATCTGCTTTCCTCTGGAGTATATGAGTCTACACTATCAGATAATCTGAGATAAACGTATAATCTTGGATCAGATCCTGGGATACAGGGCAATGTAGATCCAGCCTCAGACTCTGAACTACTTGCATTGAGCAATAAGATCTGAAGGGGTGTCTTCTAATATTTGCTTAAAAGTAAGTAGAATCAGAAAAAGTGTGAGACCTGGGTTTGAATTCCTCCTCAGTCATAGAAATCCACTGGGTTTTCATTTGTTTATCGTGTCAGGAGCAGATCAAACAGTTACATTGTGTTTTTTAACAAACAGACAAACAGACAAAACACAAAGTATGCAAGCTTGGTAGTTGATTAAAGGTCCTTTGACCAGTAGCTGGCCACTTGGAGTGCTTCTGGTGTTGCTGCAAGAAGGTCCTCCATTGTGCATGTGGCAGGGCTCAGGTTGCATTGCAGCAGGTAGTCTGTGGTTTGCTCTTCTCCACACTCGCATGTCATGGATTCCACTTTGTATCCCCATTTCCTAAGGTTGGTTCTGCATCGCGTGGTGCCATAGTGCAGTCTGTTCAGTGCCTTCCAAGTCGCCCAGTCTTCTGTGTGCCCAGGAGGGAGTCCCTCATTTGATATCAGCCATTGATTGAGGTTCTGGGTTTGAGCATGCCACTTTTGGACTCTCGCTTGCTGAGGTGTCCAGCGAGTGTCTCTTAGAAAACTATTTCTTGATTTAAGACGTTGACGTGCTGGCTGATACCCAAACGGGATGAGCTGGAGATGTCACTGCCCTGGTCCTTTCACTATTGGTTGCTACTTCCCAGCGGATGTCAGGTGGTGCATTACCGGCTAAACAGTGTGATTTCTCCAGTGGTGTAGGCCGCAGACACCCCGTGATAATGCGGCAAGTTTCATTAAGAGCCACATCTACTGTTTTAGCGTGGTGAGATGTGTTCCACACTGGGCATGCATACTCAGCATAGCTCAAGGGCAGCATAGCGCAAGGGTAGATCTGTGTCTGGTTGTGATCCCCAGGTTGTGCCAGTCAGCTTTCATATGGTATTATTTCTAGCGCCCACGTTTTGCTTGATATTCAGGCAGTGCTTCTTGTAGGTCAGGGCACGGCCCAGAGTGACTCCCAGACATTTGGGTGTGCTGCAATGCTCCAGTGGGATTCCTTCCCAGGTAATCCTCAGAGCTCAGGATGCTTGTCTGTTCTTAAGGTGAAAAGCACATGTCTGTGTTTTAGATGGATTAGGGATCAGCTGGTTTTCCCTGTAATAGGCAGTAAGAGCACCCTAGAGCTTCGGAGAGCTTCTGTTCAACCATCTCAAAGCTCCCTGCTTGAGCGGTGATGGCACTCATCTGCATAGATGAAGCTCTCTGTCATTTCTGGCAGTGGCTGGTCATTTGTGTAAATGTTGAACATGGATGGAGCAAGCATGCTCCCCTGAGACAGGCCGTTCTTCTGTTTCCGCCATCTGCTTCTCTGGCCCTGGAACTCAACAAAAAAGCTCCTGTTTTTTTAGCAGGTTTCCTATGAGGCGGGTGAGGTGGTAGTCCTTTGTGATATTATACATTTTTCTCAGAAGGAGGCGGTGGTTTATAGTATCATAAGCTGCTGACAGGTCTATGAAGTCAGCACCTGTGATCTGCTGCTTTTCAAAGCCATCTTCTATGTACTGAGTCAGGTTCAGCACTTGCGATGTGCAGCTTTTGCCTTTCCTGAAGCCAGCTTGCTGTGGAATCAGACATGGGTCTATTTTTTCCATAATTCTATGCAAAGTAAGTCTCTCCAGGACTTTGTAAAGGTGGCACAACAGGGAGATTGGATCATTATGGTCTTTGCCTGGCTTCAAGATGGCGATACTCTTGCTTTCCTCCAGATTTTGGGGACCTGACAGGATGCAGTGCAGTTGTTCATGATTCTATGATTCTAGGAGCCTGAAAACGTGGCTGTTCCAGTATGCCTTCACTGAATAAAGGAAACAATGCCCTGTTCTGACCAATTCCCTGCAAAATGTCCTCAGAAGCACTTTATCTACCTGTTGGGTTGATCATAGAATCATAGAATCAAAGAGTTGGAAGAGACCTCATGGGCCATCCAGTCCAACCCCCTGCCAAGAAGCAGGGATATTGCATTCAAATCACCCCTCACAGATGGCCATCCAGCCTCTGTATAAAAGCTTCCAAAGAAGGAGCCTCCACCACGCTGAAAGCTCCACTGCTGAATGGCTCTCACAGTCAGGAAGTCCTTCCTTATGTTCAGATGGAATCTCCTTTCTTGTAGTTTGAAGCCATTGTTCCTTGTCCTAATCTCCATGGAAGCAGTAAACAAGCTTGCTCCCTCCTCCCTGTGGATTCCTCTCACATATTTATACATGGCTATTGTTCTGGTACAGCTGTACTAGGAGCTCCAACTTTATTTGCTTTGTATTAAATGTTTGATTGCAGTCCTAGGTTTCAGGGACTCTGCAGATAGGTGGCTTGTTTTGGTTGCAGTCATAGGGCAAGTCACCTGTCCATAATCGTTAAGTTTTGGTCCCGTCCCTTGCTCAGGGCAATTGGGAAGGGAAGGGAGCCATTTTTAGTTGGTCTCAGCAAGGTTAACTTATGTATAGGATGTGTGCAAGCTTCCCCTGTACAAAAGCTTCAACCTTTAAGAATTTCCAGGGAAACAGCCCTAAAGACCAAAGAACTCCAGCTGGAGAACATTTCCTGCCTTACTGGTAGGTCCACTTGGCGTTCGAGACGCAGTTCGACCCGGTAGCGGAGCCCACGTCAGTAAGGGTTAGATTACAGTCAGCCTGGGAGAAGTTAAAAAGGGGATTTTCCTTTAAAGAAGAAGTTATTGAAGACAGTTGCCTGTCCTTTGTGGGCAAGATTAGGAATTCACCAGTTGCCTAAAAGCTTGGAATCATTTGCTTAATTTTACTGAAGACAAGAGAAGTTTCTGTTTGATTGTTCATTAATAAAGGACTTTGTTGTACTTCACAAGCCATCTAAAGACTATTTGTGGTGAAACCCTCTGAGAACTTCTCTTTGGGCCCCCTGGCTTCCCGCTGGGCAAAGGTTGCAGATCCTATTCTAAAGACAATTATTTACAGGGCCAGCGCATGACCGAACAGTTATCATATCTCCTCTCATCCTTTTCTTCTTCAGTCTAAACATGCCCAGCTCCTTAAGCCGCTCCTCATACATTACTCTTTAAAAGCCACCTTCTTAGATATATCCGACCTCTGTTCATGTCCAGTGTTTGTTTTTTAAATTTTTAATCTATTACATCTGGCCTGCCCATAGTGTTTTAAATTTTTGTGTGTTACTGCTTACATGTTAGTTATACAGGGTTAGTCAAAATGCATAGGCCAATAAGCTATTCAATTGAATGGCTTATTGGCCTATGCATTTTGACTAACCCTGTATTATTTGTACTGTTTTATTTGCTTGTTGCTTTGTTGTTTTACTGATGTGTTGTTGGGCTTGGCCTCATGTAAGCCGCCCTGGGTCCCCTTGGGGAGATGGTGGCGGGGTATAAATAAAGTATTATTATTATTATTATTATCATTATTATTATTATATCTTATATGAATTTGGATACTGAGGCATAGCATCAGAACTGAGCCTCTCTCAGAGGAAATAGCCTATGTGCCAAAAGAGTGGAAAAGAGTATCTGGCTATGCTGGTGCTAAAATGAAAAGTCCTCAAGGTCTAATTTGAGCACAAGGGCAATTAGTTCCATGTTCCAAAGTAATCAAATAATCAATATGTACTTTTAAAGCAATTAAACCCTGATGAAAAACAAGGCTTTCAAAATAATAAAGGAGGAAAGAACTGACTTTGATATGGAGATAGAAAGGTTACAATGTGCTGGGCCTATCATATCTTGTCACATGGTACCACTATTACACAGGGAAAATGTGGTCCACTAAAATTTAATTATTTGCCTTGTTGGCATACCTGTTTCTGTAAAACCGTATTACCAGTCTATGAATGCTATTATTATGTTCAAATTAAATATAAGGAAGATATTTCTAAAACTTGGCAGAACATACACATACTTCCTCAGCTTATGATACTTCACACAAGATTCGTTCTTTCAAAACTTGACTTAATCTAAAACTATGATAGCTCTGTAATATCGCCAAAAGTTAAGCCTGATGAATCAGGCTTAACTATTAAGTCCAAGGACAAGCATTTTGTATATTTTTAAAAATGTTTGCCATTAGTGCACATTTTTGAAGTACAGTTATTAGCTTTTTGCACTTTATAGGCAGTATAACATTTTCTGTTTGTTAAAGTGTTGGTATTAATGTGAACAGTATTGGTTCACATATCACAATTCATTTTGGGGTGGCTTTGGACATATCAACACTGACTATTTAATACAGCTTTGGGATCAGTTTCAAAGTGCAGCATCTATACAATGCATGCTGAGAAAACACTGTAATGTGCTTCAAGCACTTTAAACTGATATAATTAAAGTCAGGGAATAATCTAAAACAGAGCCCCTAATATTTATATATAGTGCACTCTACTATAAACCACAGAGCCCCCGGTGGCGCAGTGGGTTAAAGCACTGAGCTGCTGAGCTTGTTGATCGAAAGGTCGCAGGTTCGATTCCGGGGAGCGGCGTGAGCTTCCGCTGTCAGCCCTAGCTTCTGCCAACCTAGCAGTTTGAAAACATGCAAATGTGAGTAGATCAATAGGTACCGCTCCGGTGGGAAGGTAACGGCGCTCCATGCAGTGCAAGGCCACATGACCTTGGAGGTGTCTACGGACAACGGTGGCTCTTCGGCTTAGAAATGGAGATGAGCACCACACCCCAGAGTCAGACATGACTGGACTTAATGTCAGGGGACAACCTTTACCTTTACCTACTATAAACCACATTACACAACATGTACTCCACTGATCAATATATGTGTATTCTGACAAAATGAGGTTTAAAAAACCCTGCATTGTTGGTGATTGTCAAATTCCAGATTCTGGAACTGGTTCGAGGTCCGCCTCTGTAGTGCATGTGAGCGTCATCCAGACCTCAAGCCAGTTTCGGGATTACTAGTTATTTATTTATTTCCAGTATTTTCTGCCCCGTCCTTCTCACCCCCCAAAGGGGAACTCAGGAAGGCACAATTTGATGCCATTAAATGTAATAAAGCAATATAACAACAATTACTAACCAAATTGTTCACACATTGAAATCACACTTTCTTTTATGCTGGCTCGAAGCTGACCCCAGTGGTCAGTGTAGATGTGCCCTCCAAGGTAATTTACTCAGCCCCAGCCCTAAACTTTAGACTAAGTCTGAAATGACTTGAAGGGACACAATAACAATCCTAATTAACTTGACAATCTCATCATCCAAAAGCAGGCCCACACTTCCCATTGAAATACTGGTAAGTTTATGTTGGTTAAAATTACTCTTCATTTTAAACACTGTATTGTTCTTTCATGGTTTTTTCACTACAAATAAGATATATACATAAGAATTTGTTCATGTTTTTCCTCAAACTGCCCCCCCCCCAATAGTCGAGGGACTGTGAATGGCCCTCTGCTTTAAAAGTTTCATTTCCTCTAAATTTTACTTTCTTTCCTTCAAAAATGGATGTTTAATTGGTAACACTGTTACTTCCTGGAAAGAAGTAACGAACGGAGTGCCGCAGGGCCCGGTCCTGTTCAACATCTTTATTAATGACTTAGATGAAGGGTTAGAAGGCATGATCATCAAGTTTGCAGATGACACCAATTTGGGAGAGATAGCCAATACTCGAAGACCGGAGTAGAATTCAAAACGATCTTAACAGATAAGAGAGATGGGCCAAAACTAACAAAATGAAGTTCAGTGGTGACAAATGCAAGATACTCCACAGGCAGAAAAAAATGAAATGCAAAGATACAGAATGGGGGACTCATGGCTCGAGAACAGTACGTGTGAAAAAGATCTTGGAGTCCTCGTGGACAACAAATTTAAACATGAGCCAACAATGTCATGCGGCGGCAAAAAAAAAAAAAGCCTTGGTTATACCACATCTGGAATACTGTGTCCAATTCACGGCACTACAATTTAAGGGAGATGTTGACAAGCTGGAATGTGTCCAGAGGAGGACGACTAAAGGGCTTGGTCTGGAGAACAAGCCCTATGAGGAGTGGTTTCAAAAGCTGGGCATGTTTGGCCTGAAGAAGATTGAGGGAAGACATGATAGCCAGGTATAAATATGTGAGAGGAAGTCATAGGGAGGAGGGAGCAAGCTTGTTTTCTGCTGCTGTGGAGACTAGGATGCGGAACAATGGCTTCAAACTATAAGAAAGGAAATTCCATCTGAACATTAGGAAGACCTTCCTGACTGTGAGAGCCATTCAGCAGTGGAACTCTCTGCCCCGGAGTGTGATGGAGGCTCATTCTTTGGAAGCTTTTAAGCAGAGACTGGATGGCCATCTGTCGGGAGTGCTTTGAATGCAATTTTCCTGCTTCTTGGCAGGGGGTTGGACTCTATGATTCTATGAAAAAGTGATGCCTTCTGCAGCATCCCTTGTTTGGATATCAGCCAGCACGTCAACGACTTAAATCAAGAAATAGTTTTCTAAGATCTACAGAGACACCTCAGCAAGCGAGTCCAAAAGTGGCAGGCTCAAACCCAGAACCTCAACCAATGTCTGATACCAAATGAGAGACTCCCCCCTGGGCACCTGAGATCAGATCCTGGAATATCGGGCCTGTCTGGAAGGGCCCTGAGTCCACACCCAACATTTAATCCAGTTCAATGTGGATTTTATAGAGCTGTGTGGAAGGGGCTTTTGTAACTATGGGCCAGAGTTGCTGTTTTTAGAAGAAGCAAGCCTGCACCGATACTAATATTGCACAAAAATATACATGACAGCCTTATAGGTAACACAGGCTAATTCATACTGACACTACTTTTCCCCTCTTCCTGTTTTTTGTTCGCTTTTGTATTCGTTCTCGCTGACTTCTCATAAGACTGCTATACAACCGGAAGCTGACATCAGTTGCCTGGCAACCGGACGCTCGAGAGCCAGCGTCAACTGTGGATGGCACATCTCCTCGGCCTCTGATTGGCTCCTCCGCCTGCGAGATGAGCGCGAGCTCAGCCGCGCGCTCCCCGTCTCCTAGCTCGAGGGGCGCCGCGTCCAACGGCGCTTTCTTCTCGAGGAGAGCGCATGCGCACTATTTGAAAATGATGGCCGCGGACGGGGCGCCGCTGACGGAGGAAGATGTTCGAGACAGGGTCAATCTGAGGCACCAGAATCTCGGTGACCGGCTGGTTTCTGGAGAGGGAGGCGGGCATGTACCCTCGAGGCTTAGTCAAGACTCCATAGCGGGGAGGGGGTGGCTTTTGAGGACGGCTAACAGTAGAGTAATGGTTGTTTATGGAAGGATACTTGGTCATAAAGGCATTGCTATCAGTGGAAGGCATTCCCCATCGAGATGACCCTGCTGTTTGTATTGTGTGTATGTACTTGCCTTCCTATTCTGACCATAACTTTTTCTTGTTCACACACACACACATACATATATATACATACATACAGTGTGAAGCAGCATAACCTCCCTTTTTCAAAACTTAATAAAACCCATTGTATGAATCAGAAAAAAAATGTAGGCCAAGCAGGGTCACCAAAGACAATCAGAAAACACATATTTCTGATGGTCGTAGGAACACAGTGCTATCCGGAGATAGGTGAACTACATCTCTCCTAAATCACTGCCAATTCCTCCCAAATCCCTGCAGTATTTTCTGTTAGTCATTGGTTCTGTGTGGGAAGTTTGGCCCAATTCTATTGTTGATGGGGTTCAAGTGGCTCTTTGATTGTAGGTGAACTATAAATCCCAGCAACTACAACTCCCAAATGTCAAGGCCTATTTTTTCCAAGCTCCACCAGTGTTCACATTTGGGCATATTGAGTATTTGTGCCAAGTTTGATCCAGATCCATCATTGTTTGAGTCCACAGTACTCTCTGGATGTAGGTGAACTACAACTCCAAAACTCAAAGTAAATGCCCACCAAAACCTTCCAGTATTTTCTGTTGGTGATGGGAGTTCTGTGGGCCAAGTGTGGTTTGATTCCATCATTGGTGGAGTTCAGAATGCTCTTTCATTGCAGGTGAACTATAAATCCCAGCAACTACAGCTTCCAGATGACAAAATCAATTTGCCCTCAATCAATCAATCAATCAATCAATCAATCAAAACTTTATTACAGTCCATGACCAGCACAAAGTGTATATACAAATCCAGATCACAAGATTGGGACCCAGTCCCGTACATTCACATCAAACCCAAAGGGTTATAGACTTCAAACTCCAACAATACAAAATTTGCCCTCAACCTGACCAGTATTCAAATTTGGGCGTATTGGATATTTATGCCAAATTTGGTCCAGTGAATTAAAATAATGTAAATATCAGATATTTACATTACGATTCATAACAGTAGCAAAATTGCAATTATGAAGTAGCAATGAAAATAATTTTATGATTGGAGGTCACCACAACATGAGGAACTGTACTAAGGGGTTGTGGCATTAGGAAGGTTGAGAATCACTGATGTAGGCACATACCTAAAGTTTTGTTTTACGTAGTTTTGAAGATCAAATTAGGTAGGTGACGTCCCTCATTCTCCATACACTGAGTAAACCGATTTCTGGCGTTTGTCATTACTCTTGCCAGCAGGCCCGTAGCCAGGATTTCGTTTCGGGGGGGGGGGGGGGGGGCTAAAAAAATTTTCAGGGGGGGTTTCGGGGGGGGGGCCTGAGTTTCGGGGGGGCTGAGTTTCGGGGGGGGGGCTGAGTCTGAGTGAAAGAGGGTCTAGCCTAGCAAACCTTTTGTATCATTACCCCAATGCCCCCATGCATATGGGATATATTGAGTATGGTGATCAGATCATAGAATCATAGAATCAAAGAGTCGGAAGAGACCTCATGATATGAATAAACATAACAGTTTAAATAATGCACCAGTAAGGCATTTTCGCGAACCACCATGATAATTTCGGGGGGGGGGCTGAAGCCCCCCCGAGCCCCCCCCCCCCCCCCCGCCTACATGCCTGCTTGCCAGCATAGCAGGAGTTATGTTTGAGAGGCGGGAGTATAAAGTTTTGTCCTAACAGTTCAGTTGCCATCATGAGTTGGAACAGATTTGGCCCCTTGTGATTTTTTTCTATGGGGTTTTTGAAATCCCGTGTTTATGTGAACCGTCCAAGGACCCTACAAGATTTGAAGAACAACATCAAGGAAGAAATTGCCAACATAACACCTGCTATGCTGGCAAGAGTCATAACAAACGCCAGAAATCGGTTTACTCAGTGTATGGAGAATGGGGAACATCACCTACCTAATTTGATCTTCAAAACTACATAAAACAAAACTTTAGATATGCGCCTACATTATAAAAAAATAAAAATTTCTGATTCATACAATGGGTTTTATTAAGTTTTGAAAAAAGGAAGTTATGCTGCCTCACTCTGTATGTCTGTTGAAATCTTTAGGTATGCATGCCAGCCACATCTGAGGTCATGGCCCTCTAGGTTGAGTAGATTTTGGTTCTCTAGTGTTATCCAGTTTTTCAACCAGTGTATCCTGCTGCTTCATGGTAATATCTGAAATCTGGTAGGTTCAAACCCCCTCTCTCTTTCCCATCAATTACGTTTCTGTACGCAATCCTGGCTCTTTCCCTGCCCAGAGAAATCTGGTAAGATCCTTTTCCCAATGTGAATATTGTACAGAAATTAAGGAAATTGTGTGCATGGTTAAAGATAAAGATATAGGGTAAATATGTGATCACAGGGAATGGTGATGGGGGGTTGGGATTAGGGGTGTTAACAATACAAAATGTCATCGAAGAGAAGGATGTATGAAAAAGAAGGTGCAGACAAAAGGAATGTTATATAAAATGAAGTGTGTATAAGTATGAGCACCAATTGAAACTAAGCGTGAGCAAGATGTTGTAATGTCGAAACAATAAAAATATTGTGGAGAAGAAAAAGTTCCAGTTCAAAGTAGATAATCTGGATTTTTGATGCAGTGTAAAAGGGGCTCTATACACATTATGAACAGGTATCTACTAAAACTACTCTACGGCTCCTTCCACTCAGCTGTATAGAATCCACATTGAACTGGATTATATGGTGGTGTGGACTCAGCTAATCCAGTTCAAAGCAGATATTGTTGATTATCTACTTTGATATTCTGGGTTATATGGCTGTATGGAAGGGTCCTACGGGCCTCCCTCTATGAGCTCTCTGATTTTAGCTACCTATTTGTTACTCCGTTTAAGCGTCATTTCTTCCCTCTACTTTTAATATCATTTTGTAAATAAAAATTATACTAATTAAAGATTATCCCCATTTTATCTTTAAACAAAGGATAGTAAAAGGATAGTAAATGCAGACTGTGGCCAGGAAATCAGAAGACGCTTACTTCTTGGGAGGAGAGCAATGTCCAATCTCGATAAAATAGTAAAGAGTAGAGACATCAGATTGGCAACAAAGATCCGCCTAGTCAAAGCCATGGTATTCCCTGTTGTCACCTACGGATGTGAGAGCTGGACCTTAGGGAAGGCTGAGCGAAGGAAGATCGATGCTTTTGAGCTGTGGTGTTGGAGGAAAGTTCTGAGAGTGCCTTGGACTGCGAGAAGATCCAACCAGTCCATCCTCCAGGAAATAAAGCCTGACTGCTCACTGGAGGGAAAGATACTAGAGACAAAGTTGAAGTACTTTGGTCACATCATGAGGAGACAGGAAAGCCTAGAGAAGACAATTATGCTGGGGAAAGTGGAAGGCAAAAGGAAGAGGGGCCGACCAAGGACAAGATGGATGGATGGCATCCTTGAAGTGACTGGACTGACCTTGAGGGAGCTGGGGGTGGTAACGGCCGACAGGGAGCTCTGGCGTGGGCTGGTCCATGAGGTCACGAAGAGTCGGAGACAACTGAACGAATGAACAACAACAACAGTAAATGTATCCAAGTCTTACCTTCAATCAAATATTTCTTCTTGATCAGCATTGTCAAATTGTCCATCTCAGCTTATTTACATGTCTTCGTGTTTTCCTTGCGTCATGATGTCTGATTCTTTATGTGTCTAGGTATAAAGGATTCGTGAATATTTTATTGGGGTTTTTTATGTATAGTATTTTAATATTTAAATTGGTTTTATTACTTATTTTGTTATTTGTTATTTATTGATTCTGATAATTGGCAGTGCAGTGGTATGTAAATTTTATATCTGTGTGTGTGTTTGAGAGAGAATACACACATATAATAACTAGGATATGAATTTAAACTGTTTTACAAGAGTAAAAAGAAAAAAGAAAACAGGTTGAAGAGTAAAACTACATTATACTTTGCATTTTGTACCCAAAATAACTCGTCTTACTTTGATTTGGAAGGTCCTACATAATTTCAAAGATTGCATAGTCTCTTTAAAATAAAACACAGGCTTATTTGCTGAAAAAAGCAGGTTACATTCTTTTAAAAATCTGTTATTCTTTGTAAAGAATAGAAAATGAACTATGTACAGCTTCAACCTTTTCAGACTGAAATGTTTTAGTACTACTGTACTTGTCTGATTTTTCCTCTTATCTCTTTCTCCCTAACCCGCCACTTGCATGAACCTTTCCTCCTCCGACCATTTTGATCCATCCTATGATGAGGTCTTAGTTTAAGTGTCACTGAAACTAATTTCATGTAGTAACTCCCCCTCCAAAATATCTTATTTCAGCTGATGTCCGGTCGTTGTCTCTTCCTGGAACTTACCATGAAAAAATAACTAATTTAGGAAATTCCTTGAAAAAATTTGTTTGTCTGAAATCTCTTGACCTTTCACGCAATGCACTGACGACATTGGAGGTATGATATTGTGAGTTTTTGATGTTGTATTGTATATCTGTTTATTCTATCTATGATTTATTTAATTTCATTTGCAATTGCATTCCTGTGTGGTCCAAAAACTGAAGTTGTCTGTTTGACTAAACATAAAAGATCATAAGAGAGACCAAGTTCAGAATAGCATCACTAGTAGGGGACAACATAGTGCAACCATTTTCAAAGTCACTCTGGTATATGGAAATAGACAAGGAGAATGTGTTCCTGTTATTTCTGCAGGATCTCTCAAGGGCTTTTGATACCAATGAGCTTTGTGAGTTGCCTTCTGTTGTGGCTCAGTCTGAGTCTGAAACTGAACTGTTTGGTCCTTCCTGGCCTGGGTCTGGGCCTGGGTCTTCTGAGCCTGAGTATTTTCTGCAGGATGACGAGAAGACTGATGGGTTTCAGATTCCGGTACATGAGATTCCTTAACATGCTCCAGACAGGGCTGATAGTGTGTCTTCTGAAGAAGAAACAGCAAACCTGTTCCCAGGGGAAAGGAATGAGACAGTGCAATCCCACAAGTGCAGCTGGAGACACCTTTCGGTTCCCAGAGTGATCCGGCCCAGCTGGGCCGAGATAAGGAGTTTGAAGATAATAGTGAATTAATGAGCAAACAGGACCGTTTGTAATTAAGGGTTCGGAGAAGCACACGCCTTGCTAGCAAGAGGGAAGCCAAAGGTCAACGCAATGCTTTCATGTTCGGGAGGGTTATTTAATGATGTAGCTGACAGGCATATCTTGTCAGTCCAATCATAGAATCAAAGAGTTGGAAGAGACCTCATGGGCCAACCAATCCAACCCCCTGCCAAGAAGCAGGAATATTGCATTCAAATCACCCCTGACAGATGGCCATCCAGCCTCTGTTTAAAAGCTTCCAAAGAAGGAGCCTCCACCACACTCCGGGGCAGAGAGTTGCACTGCTGAACGGCTCTCACAGTCAGGAAGTTCTTCCTCATGTTCAGATGGAATCTCCTCTCTTGTAGTTTGAAGCCATTGTTCCGCGTCCTAGTCTCCAGGGAAGCAGAAAACAAGCTTGCTCCCTCCTCCCTGTGGCTTCTTCTCACATATTTATACATGGCTATCATATCTCCTCTCAGCCTTCTCTTCTTCAGGCTAAACATGCCCAGCTCCTTAAGCCGCTCCTCATAGGGCTTGTTCTCCTGACCTTGATCATTTTAGTCGCCCTCCTCTGGACACATTCCAGCTTGTCAATATCTCTCTTGAATTGAGGTGCCCAGAATTGGACACAATATTCCAGGTGTGGTCTAACCAAAACAGAATAGAGGGGTAGCATTACTTCCCTAGATCTAGACACTATGGTCCTATTGATGCAGGCCAAAATCCCATTGGCTTTTTTTGCTGCCACATCACATTGTTGGCTCATGTTTAACTTCTTGTCCACGAGGACTCCCAAGATCTTTTTCACACGTACTGCTCTCGAGCCAGGCGTCCCCCATTTTGTATCTTTGCATTTCGTTTTTCCTGCCAAAGTGGAGTATCTTGCATTTGTCCCTGTTGAACTTCATTTTGTTAGTTTTGCCCATCTCTAATCTGTCAAGATCATTTTGAATCCTGCTCCTGTCCTCTGGACTTTGGCTATCCCGCCGAATTTGGTGTCGTCCCATGTTATTTCTTACCCGTTAATTTCTGTGCAGTAGCCTCAGCTTTTGCGAAATGCTCCTGGCTTTTTGAAGACTGGGATCCTGATCCTGATTCTATCTGTTTACCATGGTCTCTTGTTTGACCATTACTAAGGGATTATGCTTCATGTTATTTACCTGTGGATCTAGTAAACCTTGCCTTTGCATTTAAGACTCTGTTTTGCCTATTGAACCTCTGCATCTTTATTTCTCTGTTTTGATTTTGCTTTTTCTCAATAAACTACAAAACTACAGTCTTGGTGTGTGCTGGTGTCTTGAGCAAGGTGAAAACTACCCTGACACCTTCCTGGGATTGGACTTGGGGGCAGTTTTATGGTGACTGGTTCATTTTTGAGGGGTGGATCTGAACATGTTTCTGATGGATGCCCGCCTCTCATTACTTAGTTAAAACATAGGTGCAACTGCTCGGGGAAAATAATCTGGAGTTTGGGGGTTCAGTGTCACCAGGAAGATAATGACACACAACTCTGTTCTCTTTTCCATCATATCCTAAGAAAGCAGTTTCTGTACTTGACTAGTGTCTGCTGTCAGTGAAAGATTTAGGCCCCTTTTACACTGCTGTAAAAAATCCAGATTATCTGATTTTAACTTGATTATCTGGCAGTGTAGACTCATATAATCCAGTTCAAAGCAGATAATGTGATTATCTGATTTGGTAATCTGCATTATATGGCAGTTTAGAAGGGCCTGAACTAGGGCAAACAAACTGAAAACCCAGACAGGACAGAAGCACTTCTAGTTAGTTAAAAAGCAGATCAAGGAATAGAGATTTAGCCTGTTCAGCATGTGGTTACACTTCCCCTAAGATCCCCTACTCTTGACATACCCTTGGACTGAGTTCTGCTGCATCAGGTTTTGGCATTGACCAAGCATACATTTGCACGGTTAAAACTAGTGTGCCAGCTGAACCCGTTACTTGAGCCATTAGATCTGACTATGGTGACACATGCTTTGATCACATTCTGTTTGGTCACGTCCTCAGGAAACTTCAGTGAGTCCAAAATGCTGTGGGTAGGCTGTTGATTGGACTGGTTGACTCCCTTTGTTGAAATACTGCCCAATGATCAATTTCTGGGCAGATTCAAATGATGTTTTTGATTTTTAAAGTCTTATACGACTTGGTTCCAGACTGTTTGAAAAACTCTTATCTCCTTCTGTAACCTGATGTGAGTTTTTAGATCCGCAGACAAGGGCTTTCTCTCAATCCCATTAGCTTTGCAGGGACATTCGTGGTGAGGAGAAAGCTTTCTGCTTCTGGCTGTGGAAATTCTTAGCATGGAAGGTTTGGTTGGCTACCTCCCTGCTCTTTTTCCAACAGGAAATGAAGAAGTTTTTACTTAGACAGAGCTTTTAAATTTAATTATGGAGCAGTAGCAGTGCTGTGCTATGCTGTGTTTTTAAGTTTTCTACCAAGCATTTTACATATTTTAACTGTTCTCAACCATGTTTTTAAAATAGTATTGTGATTTAATTTTTTGACCTTTTAAAAAAAATTCTTGTAAATATTCTTGAATTTCTTCTTAGGATATAAATATATAAATATAATAAGCATCTAATAAACCAACGGCTTTTTATTCACCAATGGAGAATATAAAGCACCCCTCTCGGAGGAGGACATTCTGTAGCTTTAGCGCTACTAAGATTGCCTGTCTAGTATCTACCTGCCATCCCATGGACATACCTCAGATGACCTCAGGACGTGAATAGATTACACATGAGAGGAGATAACATGACTTAACCCTGCCCTGTTTAGGACCGTAGAAATAAATACTGTACCACTTTGAATTAAAACCAGCAATGCGCTAGAAACCAATGCAGAGAGGGTAAAGGCATGCAATAATATATTACCTAGTTTTAAACACAAGTATGGTTCACTTGATTTTCTTTTCAGGTTATCCTGAAATGGTGAAGCAGCTTGGCATCTTTTTATTTAAAAAGTAGAAATCTTCTAATAGATATGAACAATGGAATCATAGAATCATAGAATCAAAGAGTTGGAAGAGACCTCATGGGCCATCCAGTCCAACCCCCTGCCAAGAAGCAGGAATATTGCATTCAAATCACCCCTGACAGATGGCCATCAAGCCTCTGTTTAAAAGCTTCCAAAGAAGGAGCCTCCACCACACTCCGGGGCAGAGAGTTCCACTGCTGAACGGCTCTCACAGTCAGGAAGTTCTTCCTCGTGTTCAGATGGAATCTCCTCTCTTGTAGTTTAAAGCCATTGTTCTGCGTCCTAGATACAAAATCTCAGAGAAAAAAGTTCACCCAAGATATTTAAGATGGTAACATAGCACAGAGTTTAAGTACATATTCTGTATGCAGGAATTGTAGGTTTACTCCAGGCTGGTAGCCGGGAGGGGTGGTGGTGGTGGTTTCGGGGTTCAACCCCCACCCCAAAAATTTTCAGGTTAAAAATAAAACCTGGTTTACTCATGAATTTTAACTGATTAACCATATCCCCATGCTAAGACTATGAGACACAAAAAATTAAGAGTCCCTCCAGAACTGAAAGCACTATCTCAAGAAAATATTGACAATTTATTCACACTGTCATTACTTGCAGCGATAGCCAATGTTGTGAAGCAACCAAGTTGAGGGGGGGGGGGTGTTGAATGCTCTCACTAAGGAGGCCAGACTTGGTGGAGGTGGTTGACAGGGGCGGAGCTGCAGGCTATTGAAGGCTGCTCTGTCCCCTGCTGTGCTCTTTGCTTCAGCGTGAGCTAGGAGGCAGGTTTCAACCCCCCACCAAATTTTCAACCCTCCCCCAATTTTTTTTCTGGCTATGGCCCTGGTTCGCTTCCATGCATTCTTCATTTCATAAGATTTCAGAACACAGAATGGGAAGGATAGGACTGTCAGTCGGATTAACCAGAAATAGATGAACTTACCACAAACCTAACTTGCTATAAGGCAACCTCAGTTGACTTAAGTGCTCAGAATAGCTAACTATGGCAAGAATGAGAAAAAAAGTCTTTATTTATCTTAAGCAGAGTAAATACATGTTACAAGAATAATAAGGTATAACTAATTAAACAACTTCCTAACGTCTTGTTATCTGTTAACAGGGTCTTCAACATCTCGAATCCTTAGAAAAACTCAATCTTTATTTCAATCACATTTCCTCGTTGTCAGAAGTGTTTCGACTGCACACCTTAACGGCTCTTAAGGATGTGGATCTCAGGCTGAATCCTGTTGTTAAAAATGAATCAGATTATCGTCTTTTTGTTATACACATGCTACCTAATCTTAGGCAATTGGGTAAGTAACTCTAAATTAGGAAGTATTTATAACTAAGGCTCCTTCCAGACAGCTGAATAAAACCCTACATTATCTGCTTTGAACTGGAGTATATGGCAGTGTGGATTCAGATAACCCAGTTCAAAGTAGATTTTGTGGGATTTTTTGCCTTGATAGTCTGGGTTATGTGGCTGTGTGGAAGGGCCCTATTATTGATCACTTCTCCTTCAATGACTTCTCTACACATAATATTTTAGGTATACAACTAACATGTAGCATATAAGTTGTTTCAAAGCACTTGCCTGAAAACCAGAGTTGATTTTTGTTACCTTTTGAGTGTTGATATTGTAGCAACTTGTGCCTGTTGTGTAACATGTGAGACAAAAAATCCTTTATTTACAAATGGAACAAAACCGCTTAATTTCCTCAAGATTGCTCTTCCTATTTGATGACATCTATATAAATAAAAATGTAATGTTCGTTTGTGGGTTTAACAAAACTCAAAAACCACTGGACAAATTGACACCAAATTTGGACACAAGACACCTAACAACACAATGTATGTCCTTCACTCAAAAAATTGATTTTCTCATTTGGGAGTTGTAGTTGCTGGGATTTAGAGTTCACCTACAATCAAAGAGCATTCTGAACCCCACCAATGATGGAATTGAACCAAACTTGGCACATAGAACTCCCATGACCAACAGAATATACTGGAAGGGTTTGGTGGGCAGTGTCCTTTGGTTTTGGAATTGTAGTTCACCTACATCCAGAGATCACTGTGGACTCACACGATGATGGATGTGGACCAAACTCTACATCAGGGGTCCTCAAACTAAGGCCCGGGGGCCAGATGCGGCCCTCCAAGGTTTTTTACCCGGCCCTCTCTCAGGGTCAACCTAAGTCTGAAATGACTTGAAAGCACACAACAACAACAACAACAACAATCCTATCTCATCAGCCAAAAGAAGGCCCACACTTCCCATTGAAATACTAATAAGTTTATATTTGCTAAAATTGTTCTTCATTTTAATTATTGTATTGTTTTAAGTGGTTTTGCACCACAAATAAGATATGTGCAGTGTGCATAGGAATTTATTCATTTTTATTTTCAAATTATAATCCGACCCTCCAACAGTTTGAGGGACTGTGACCTGGCCCTCTGTTTACAAAGTTTGTGGACCCCTGCTCTACATGAATACTCAATATGTCCACATGTGAATACTGGTAGAGTTTGGGGAAAATAGAATCTTGACATTTGGGAGTTGTAGTTGCTGGGATTTATAGTTCACCTACAATCACAGAGCATTCTGAATCCCACCAATGATAGAATTGGACCAAACCTCCTACACAGAACCCCCATGTGGGCCACAGCAACGCATGGCAGGGGACGGCTGGTAGTTTATAAAATTGTTAATTTTCCTTCCAGGCCAATTTTTACTTTTTTCAGTTCCTGACTATTTCTGCACTCTCTTAAATAAAAAAATTGCATTGGCCAATTGCTCTTTTTTTGTACAAATTTGTTACAATTGAAGGTAATTTTGACAGTTGTCGACTCTGAAATAATAATCAGAAATGGGTAAAATGAAAAATTCAGCCCAAAATTCATCACAGCTAATAAATCTTAAGAAAAACTTGTTTCATTTTCTGTCATTGTTGTGTGCATTCAAACATTTTCTGAATTAGGACAACTCTAAAGTTGCATATCAGAGTTTTATGGCAAGGTTTATTCAAAGTAGGTATGACTTTGACTTCTTTGGAGGCTGAGAGATCAAGGCTTGCACAAGGTCACCCAGTGGGTTTCCATGACTGAGTGGGGATTTGAACCTTGGTCTTCAGAGATACTATCTGACACTCAAACTGGTATACCATGCTGGATCTTTCAATAACCAGTTCAAAGTTTTGAAAACCTTATGAATAATTTTGAGGCTGTCTTTCTCTACTGCTCAGTGCATACGTGTGAGCCTGACAAGACCACTTACCTTTACTCTGAAAAAAAAAGGAGTTGGGTTATTTTATTGGAATGGCCTGATAATGGTCCTAAAGAGTTATTCCATTCTTTTGGAAGTGAGAAAAAGTAATTCAGCTTCGCTTTCACAGACTGGAAAGCAAGGGGGGAAGGAGAAGGTGATTCCAATTTTAAAAACTTGTTTGTGGAGAATCAGAGCCAAGCCTTTCCCGGAAAGCAATTCTTTCAACAATATCAACACAATAGCATGTATCATGAAAAGGAGCATTATTCTATTCATTAATTGTATTTCAATATTTTTTACAAATGTGATTTCATTAGATGCATTGATAATGCATACATCTTATGCTACACTATAACTGTAACTATGAGGGGATAAATGCTTTGATAAAATAGATTTTGTTCTTTGTTTTGTACTTAATTCTTCTGATGGAATGCTTATCTCTCCTTATTTGTATGCCAGCCCATGTAGTTCTTTTGGACTTGAAAGGTCCCAAGCTCAGAACAAATGACAATGGAGATTGATTACTGTGTTTAACTTCCTCCAGAGATTGTAAATCCAGCACAGTAATAACTTTCATTGCAAATAAACTCTTTAGATAGGTTGTGTTGTTACCAGTAGGTCAATTTGTATGCATAGCTCTCTGACTTCCATCTTCTTTAAAGGGCCATTAATCCTTAAATCAAAAGGGAGACAAAGCTTATCTTGTAGCCTCAAGTGGAGATGAAAATGTTGGTCCTTTCTCACAATTATGTGAGCTGTTGGCTCATCGAGGACATTGCTGCTCACCCTAGGTGAACTTTATGATATGAAAGTATAAAGTAAATCTGTTTTCTTTCCAGTTCTTTCTTTCTTCAGTTTCCTGTTCCATTTCTCTCTCTAATAAAAGTCATGGTATGTATGTATGCATGTATGTATGTATGTATGTGAGTTGGTGAATTCCAAGACAACTCCCACATTCAAGAGCACTGTGTCTCCTGGCAGCAACGGAGCTGGACCAAAATTGGTACACAGACACCCCCCCCCCCAAACTCAACTTTAGGAACTGGCAGGGTTTGGAGGGAATTGGCCTTGATGTTGGATATTATAGTTCATCCACATCTATAGAGCACTGTGAACCCAGCTCATGATGGATCTCGACCAAACATGGCGCACAGACCCAACATGACCAACTTTAAATACTGGCAGGTTTTGGAGGTAATTGACCTTGGATGATTGGGGTTATAGTTCACCTGTAAACAGAGAGCACTCTGAACAAATGATGGAGCTGGACCAAACTTGACCAACTTATAATACTGGTTAGTGCTTGGGCGAGATGGATCTGGGATGATGGACATGGTAGTTTACCTATATCCTTATGCATTTTCTAATGTGACCATTCAAAAAATCCAAAAAGGTTTACCAGCTTGCCTGCAAGAACATGGAGGACCATGCTAGAAGTTTTACTGAAATCAAGGCATACTACTTCCACAGCACTCCTCAGATGCATCAGATTTGTAATTCTTAACAACAACAACGAGAGATTAGCTTGGAATGACATATTTTTGAGAATTCCATGCTGTTTTTTTCATAATCTCCACGCTTCTAAGTATGCATAGACTAGCTATTTAATGATCTGGTCTAGAACTTTTCCTGGTATCAACATAAGTCTGATTGATCAGTAGTTGCTTGAAGATGAAGATGGGAACATTTACCACCTTCATTCTTTCTTGTCCTCCACATATTCTCAAATATTACTGGCGGTGTCTCTGAGATTATATCTCCAAGTCCCTTCCTGGGATACAGCTTGTCTGGTCATGTTGGAGTGAATTTGTTTAGAGTAGCTAGGTCTTTCTTTACAACCTCTTTAACTATTCTGGTCTATATTCTCCTTATGCCATGGAACACTGTTTTCCTTTTGAGAGAAGACTGAGGCAAAGAAGGCATTAATTATTTTTACCTAATTTCTGTCTCTTAGCATTTCACTATTTTTTTTACACAGTAGCACTATTATTTCCTATTTTTCTACTTCCTCTGAACATAGCCAGATACCTCATTTTTGTTATTTTTAAATTCTCTAATGAGAATTTACAACATAGTACAAGTATTGGCTATTTGTTTGTATTCTTTGGTAGTTTCCATATTCTTCCATTTCTTATACATCTCTCTCTTTAAATCTCAGCTCATCTGAAAGGTGTTTCACATCCTGGTTTCTTTAGATTCTTTCCACTTCTTATTTTTCTTGGAATTGTCTGTAGCTATGCCTTCAGTATCTTATCTTGGGTACATCTACTCTAATCATTTAGGTTGGTGTGTAATTGGATGAGCTATATACCACATGGGGCTGATCCGGGTCCCTAGAAGGAACTCCCATATACTGAATTCCCTCTCCTTTTAGTATTTCTGAGCATGGAATTTCACTCAGTATTTTCCTTACTTTCTGAAACCAGTTGTAAGTGACTATGGCTCCCCTTTCCCTCTGTAATAAATCCCAAGAGTACATGGACACTCCCATGCCATGATACCACTATTTCTATCCCATTGGCCAATACATGTGTTGGACGGGGTTGCACTCCCCCTGAAGTCACAGGTCCGCAGTTTTGGGTGTCCTCCTGGACTCATCACTTACGCTTGAGGCTCAGGCGTTGGTGGTGGGTGGGAGGGCCTTTGCACAATTGAGACTTGTGCACCAACTGCAACCATACCTCATGAAGGCAGATCTGGCCAGGGTGGTCCATGCCTTAGCCACCTCCAGATTGGACTACTGTAATGCGCTCTACATAGGGCTGCCCTTGAAAACGGCTCAGAAATTTCAGTTGGTCTAACGGGCGGCGGCCAGGTTGTTAATTGGTGCTCCTTACAGGGAGTGGTCAACCCTCCTGTTTAAGGAGCTCCATTGGCTGCCATTCATTTTCCGGACCCAAATCAAGGTGCAGGTTCTTACCTACAAAGCCCTGAATGGTTTGGGACCTGCCTACCTGTGTGACCGCATTTCTGTGTACGAACCCACACGATCTCTTCGATCATCTGGAGAGGCCTTACTCACGCTCCCACCTGCATCGCAAGCACGATTGGTGGGGACAACAGAGAGGGCTTCTCGGTGGTGGCCCTCGACTCTGGAACTCACTCCCTTAGGACATCAGGCATGCCCCATCTCTGGCAGTCTTTAGGAGGAGCTTGAAACGTGGTTGTTCCAGTGCGCCTTCCCAGAATAATGAACCCTTAGCATTATGTCCTCCAAAGGCACTTTATACTGATTTAGGACTGCTTGTATCCATCAACGCCCCACCTCCTTTATCTTGTACATGCCTAGCATTATTTTTTAAACTTCAGTTACATTTGGCTCAGCCATAGATTTTTGATGTGCACTGTACCTAGTTTAATGTTTATGCTATTTGTGTATGAGATTTATTTTAATTGCCTTGTATTGTGTCTGTTATTGCTTGTATTGATGTATTGTGGGCTCGGCCTCATGTAAGCTGCACCGAGTCCCTTGGGGAGATGGTAGCGGGGTACAAATAAAGTTTTATTATTTATTATTATTATTACATCTCTAATAGTTTGGATCAAATCCAAACCAAATCCAAAATAACTGATTTTCTGGTTGCTTCCACCTACTTTCTCTCCTTTAATGCTGTCATCTTGGATTTTTTTAGATGATCGTCCTGTGAGAGACAGTGAGCGCAAAGCATCCCTCTTACATTTCACTACAGATGATGCATGTAAATTCAAGAAACCAGCACTTACAGCAAAAAAGCCTGAAGTTGGCAGGTAAGAAGAGAGCAAGGATTTATGTATTTGCCAGTGCACGGCCATTGAAAGGTTTGGAAATATTGATAGGTCCAAAAGTTTGCACGAGTAGTTTATGTTTGCACCCCAATTGTTGTGCTGCCTGAAAATTCCTTCTAGAAATGGGGCCCTTCTAGAATGGTAGGCCATAATGTGTATTTCATTGTATCTGGAAGCACCAGGTAAGCGAACTGTAGAGGATTTCATTGAGCCACCTATACTGAACTCATCACCTTTGTCCTATGTTTGCATGTAATTAAGTGTAGAACTGTGTCCAGTGGAATGTAGTTTTTACTTGTATTCTGCTACAATACATATGTGAATTTTCCTTATACAGTATATGTGTTTAGAGTACTATTTCATGAGGTCAGGGGTGATTTGAATGCAATATTCCTGCTTCTTGGCAGGGGGTTGGACTGGATGGCCCATGAGGTCTCTTCCAACTCTTTGATTCTATAATTCTATGCTCTCATGTGACTTCTCAACCCAGTTTCCCTGTGGAGCCCCCGGTGGCGCAGTGGGTTAAACCCCTGTGCTGGCAGGACTGGAGATCGACGGGTCGCAGGTTCAAATCCGGGGAGAGGCGGATGAGCTCCCTCTATCAGCTCCAGCTCCTCTTGCGGGGACATAAGAGAAGCCTCCCACAAGGATGATAAAAACATCAAATCATCTGGGCGTCCCCTGGGCAACGTCCTTGCAGACGGCCAATTCTCTCACACCAGAAGCGGCTTGCAGTTTCTCAAGTTGCTCCTGACACGACAAAAACAAAACAAAACCCAGTTTCCCTAAAATCTGGAGTATTAAAAGGAATTTCCTTTAAAACCTGTAACTCAGTCAGATTAACGTCATGCTATGATTTAATTTCAAATAACTGACTCATATAATCAGTAAACTATGTCAGGGCTCCTTACCTGGGAAAAAAAGAAATCGTAAATGTTTGACTAAGAATCCTAGAGTTTCCAATACTTAATTTCTGTGTAGGCTGTTAGAGGCTCACTCAGAGGAAAAGGGCTGAAGAATTTGCTGAGGAAATTATATACAACCCTTCCCTCAAAAATGGAGGATTTCCCTCTTTCTTCTCCAAAGCCACCTATATACCTAGGGTCACATAAAAAATTATCAGGCAGAAAGGGATTGCAAGTGGAAAAAGTTTAAGAAGACTTAATCTAGAAACCATGGCCTGGAATCTAAAGCACATATTTGAGCAATTGTATATAAGTTGTGGGTAGAGTAAGTAAACACACTGTAGCAGTTCATCCTGAATTGTTTAAAGAAGTCCCAATACTGAGATCTGGTGGCACTAGTAGCAAAAAAATGTTGTTTTTTATTCCAGATCTCTCCATCCAAGAGCTGAGTACATTAATGTCATGTCAAAAAAGTGCTTGGTGATGGATGAAGATGACGAAGCAGTTCTAAACCTCATTGCAAAGTGTGAATGGGATTTACACAAGCCTCGAAGGTTAACTGGATCATCTCAAACAAATCCTGATGTTAAATTTCATGATTTACAGAGTATGTAGTTTTTTGAATTTTAAAATTTCTTTCATTGTCAGTAATTCAGTAGTTCATCAGCTCTCCTACGCTTCTGATTTGTTCAATACTGAAATATTATGTGTCTATACCTTGTTTGCAGACAATGTTGTCTCCATTATGCATTGCGATGTCATTTTGTGATATCACAATATAGGAGAAGTTTTGTATTTCCTACACTGCAGTGATCATCCTGTGAACTTTTAAGATAAATTGGAGGTGTGGTAGACTGCAAAGACATAATTCATACGTTATTGGTTTACATTTGAAATTAAGAATGTAAGAAGAGCCTTATTGGATCAGGGTTCCTTCTTGTCCTACATTTTTATGAGCATTTGCCAGCTGAATGCTTCTAGGACTCCTGTGAACAGATCATGAAGGCACAGCCATTCTCAGGTAGACTGAAGGAGCAAGCCACCGATTCTAATCAACAGGAAAAGGGAACAGAACAAAGTGGATAGAAGTTAGGGAAGATGCCTGCTTGCCTTCTGAGAAGAGAAGGCAACAAATGGAGGATGATTTAATTTCTGTAAGTTCCCCCGAGACTGTGAGTCATTGGATTGTGAGGGATGAGCAGCACAATATGACTAACATTGCAATTCAATTGCTGAATGAGTGACATGTCTCTGAATTTGGAGCAGAACTTTTATTAAAGAAAATGTGTATTACTTCAGACAAGAAAGGAGATTCCATCTGAACATGAGGAAGAACTTCCTGACTGTGAGAGCCGTTCAGCAGTGGAACTCTCTGCCCCGGAGTGTGGTGGAGGCTCCTTCTTTGGAGGTTTTTAAGCAGAGGCTAGATGGCCATCTGTCAGGGCTGCTTTGAATGCAATATTCCTGCTTCTTGGCATGGGGTTGGACTGGATGGCCCATGAGGTCTCTTCCAACTCTATGATTCTATGATCCTATGATTCAAATGGAAGTAAAACCAAGAGCTGGACTCTGCAGCATCTGGCAGCAGCAGAGAAAACAACAGATTTGAAAGGCCACCCAGAGTAGTACAAACTATCTTAAGACAATCTAAAGTTAGGCAACCTTTTGTTTCTATAGATAGAAGTTCAAATGCAAGGTTGGTGGCTTGTCCAAAGGTCTATTGTGTGCCTTTCCTCTTCTACAGATTATTCAGAGTTTTAATGAAAAATCGGCTGGAGAGGGCACAAGTAATTATTATTACTCCTTACTGGCTTCTCATGCCATAGTTCCCTCCATTGATATGTTGACAGAGACTTGGTCCATCACAAGTAAGGGATTTATAACTTCAGCTAAAATTACCCACATGGTGATTGAGCAGAGAAAATTGAAGACTCAAGGTTACTCTGACTCTACTATTTTGTGTTCAAAGAGACAAGATAGGAAATCTGTGACAATAAATTTGGGGGGGGGGGGGGGGGCTTTTATAGATAGTGCCCAGAAAATTCAGTAAAGCAAAAACAAGCAAGGGTGGTAGATTTCTTGGCCTTTCTACAAGAAGGTTTAGAGAAAGGGTTAAGGCCTGACATTCTCAAAAGAAGGCTGTTGCCATTATTTTCAGTAATATTGATTTCAGGGAAAACATTTTTCTCTGTTTCCACACATTAAGAGATTCTTCCAAGTTCTCTTCATAGAAGCAAGACCTAAATTTAATGTTAAGTATTTTAACTTGATCATCCTTTGAACCTAAGGTATCTTTTATTCAAAATGCTGTTTTTGGTGGCCATCACATTGGCCTGAAGAGTTTGTGGATTGGCATCTCTATCCAGAAACCCTAATATTTTTGGTCATAGACCAGGTAATCAATTGCCCACATTCTGCCGAAATCCTGGACATTTACTTGGGGGGAAAAGTGTCATTCATTGTCAGGATGGCAAGAAATGTATGAAAGAATGAGAAGAATGAAATGAAGAGAAACTTTTTTGATCTACTTGATCTACTCTAGTCTGGGAACTTTGGGACATAGAGCATCTATGCAAATATTGTTTAGATAGTTAAAAATTGTATTTATCAGTGATATGATTTGGCTACAGTTCATCAGGCAAAATGTGTTCGAACTCTCTGCCAGATGAGTGTCAACGCTACAAAACATGCTACCTTTGTTCTGTCAATATCTTCTGTATTGGTTGTGGGTGTATAATCACAACATTTGCAGACAATAGCTGCAACAGATTAAAATTCTGATGTCTCCTGTCTGGATCAGGTTGACACAAGAGATTAACCCACATTGTTCCTTCAACCTCCCTAAAATGACCATCATGTGTATCAACCTTTCATTCCATATTGGTTGTTCTGGCAACTAGTGTCCAGCAAGATACAGCTCTGTACTTTGTGGCATGATAAAAGTACCTAGGATTCATTGCAGATCATAGTATTTTTGCAAAAGGTTCCAAGGATCTCTGTGGATTTGTTTCACTCCATGTCTTAAATATGTGAGTAACTGCATTGAGTCTGTTTTGGAAAAAATAATAAAGTGAGGGAGGCATGGATGGATGACATAGCTAACTTTGTGTGATTTGGAACAAACATCCTGTTGCAAAGAGAGAAACTCTTATTCCTCTCTATCAAGAGCCCCTTCCTCATCTCCATTCTTCCAACTATGCATACCAGCACCTCTCAATTCCATTCTTCACTCTATTAGAAAAGAATGATGAGACTTTTTTACCTTCAACTAAAACAACACTGGACCAAATGAATTTTAAAGGTCATTCTTTACTCTATTAGAAAATAACTATGAGACTATTTTACTTTAACTTAAACAACAGTAGACCAAATGAATTTCAAATGTGTGAAATGTCTTCTTTGATGCAGTAATGTTTGCTATGTGTTTTCTTGAACAGTTTAGTATTGAAACATATTCTTTCTTGAGGTATATGCAAAATGGAAGATAATACTGGGAGGCACTGGAAGACAGAACACTCCCAGCCACAATTTGTCTTATTGAAAAAGAAGTGGAAAGAACCTTTGCTGAAGGTAAACAAAACAAAACAAAACCCCATATTGTGGATTCTTCGATGAATTCTTAGAAACTGTCGAATGAAAGGCAGTATGCTTTTCCTGAAGCAAATCAAATAAAAAATACAATTATCTATAATTTCCACAAATACATAGATAATGTGAAAAACATTTTAAATTACTACATTTACATTCCTTTTCTTAAATAGGATGGTTTGTCTGAAAACAGAAATGTGTTGAGTGCCAGAGAAAGCGATAAAGGTATGTTATATCCAAATTGGTTTTGTTCCTTTTGTTTTCAATATGCCAAAAAAAAAAAAAAAAAAAAAAAAGGCTTGAGAACAAATATTGTTTGAATTCAATTCAGTTGGGTAAAACCATAAACTAGAAATACTATGTGTTCATGTTTATATCTATTACAAATGGGATGTTCTCACAAACACATGTAGTATAAAGGGTTCTGGCAATTTCCCTTCTTATTAATTTGATCGACTGGAATAACTGACAAGCATTGGAAATCAAATACAGGCAGTCCCCAAGTTACAAACAAAATAGGTTCCGTATGTTTATTCTTAAGCTGAATTTGTATGTAAGTCAAAACAGGCAGATTTTTGAAATGTAACTCCATCCAAAAATATACCGTATATCCTTGAGTATAAGCCGACCCGAATATAAGCTGAGGCACCTGATTTTACCACAGAAAACTGGGAAAACTTATTGACTCAAGTATAAGCCGAGGATGGGAAATGCAGCAGCTATGGGTCAGTTTCAAAATAAAAACAGATACCAATAAAATTACATTATTTGAAGTATCAGTAGGTTGACTGTTTATTAATATTTACATAAAACTGTAATATAAGACTTTCCAACTCTGATTAAACCATTATTCTAACCTTCTTCAATGTACATGTGTTTACATATCCTTCCAATCATAATAGAGTAAAATAATAAATGTAATAATAATAAAAATAATAAAGCTAACCTATAAATGTAATAATAATAATAATAATAATAATAATAATAGAGTAAAATAATAAATAACCTTGACTCGAGTATAAGCCGAGGGGAGCTTTTTCAGCCTAAAAAAAGGGCTGAAAAACTAGGCTTATACTCGAGTATATACAGTACATTTTTAAAAACTTTGGATAGGGAAGGGCTAACATCCCTGTGGAGTTTGTTTTGCTGTCTATGCCCCTGTTCAGAAGATTTTACCTCACTTTCAATCCCTGCGTTAATTGGTTTTTGAAAAATGTGATGTGTTGTGGAGACAAAGGAGTGGTGCTAAAGCTTCAGTTGTTCTTCCTTTCCACCATAATAACTCTGTCAGGAGTGAATTTCTCTTCTAATATGTAGATTACACTCACTTCCTGTTGTCTCACCCCAGTTCTTAACTACGAGTTGTTTGTAAGTTGGATGTTGTAACTCGAGTACAGTGTGTAGTTAAAACAGTTTAATCATTAACCAGTTTTTATTTTATTTTATGTGGAACTCTGGCCCATCATACATACAGGTTATCATTTCATTGCATTATGAGCTATTATAAGCTACTTCCTAAAGTGAGTTTTTGTGCCCTATAAAACTTTTAATGAGGCTGGTCTCATGAATAGAAACAGAAAAATCCCCAAATCATCCTGGCTAGATAGTGAAGTCATGGGATATGTAATGAGACTCAAGTCCCATCTTGGAGTCTAGAACCATGGCAGTCAAAGTGGCTGTCAAAATTGCTTTAATTCTTTAGTGTAGATGTTCCCTCTCTGAACGGTGGTTGATTTGTGTGCTCTGCTTAGAACAATTACCATTTTTAAAACATCTCAGTTAAGGTTAGACATTAAGATTTATGTTAAGTTAGCTCACATTCTTTGCATGAAACTCCTTTTCAGCAATAAACACTTTACAATGTCTGGTGTTAATGAGTTCTTAAATACTGTTTGGTTTTATGCTATGGGGACCCAGCTGATTATGATTTCTTTTTTTTTTTAACATTTTATTTTTTATTTTTCAAAGGACATTTTTTTCAATACATCCAGTCACCCAGTGCTAACCCTTCACCCCCGACCAGCCAATTACAATATTTATTCCCAAAAATCAGTTGTTTCTATTACAGGTTTGGTCCCCTTACCTTCTATATATACATATTCTATCAATTTCCCCCAAATCTTCCCAAAATCATCTTTTTTTGATAATCCTCTTTTAACCTTAATGTTTCCTGTCAGTTTATCATTTATTGCGATGTCCCAGATCTCCCTATACCACTCTTCCAATTGACACTCCCCTCCTTCTTTCCATTTTTTAGCTATTAATAATCTTGCTGCTGTGACCAGATTGGCAATTAATTCTTTTAGTTCTTTTGGTATTTTAACATTGTCAATAAATGACAGCAGTGCTATCTCCGGTGTTCCTGTTATCTCTATTTGGGTGATTTTTCTTATTTCTTGAAATACATTTTCCCAAAATTTTTGAACATATTTGCAAGACCACCACATGTGTATATATGTGCCAGTTTCTTGACAGCCCCTCCAGCACTGCTTAGAATGTTTCTTGTCAATTTGATTTAATCTGATTGGTGTGAGGTACCACCTCCACACCACTTTATAATAGTTCTCTTTTATTCTTATTGACATATTTTTTAAAATACGCATATTCCACATTCCTTTCCAGTTTTGTGGGTCTATTACTTTATTACAGTCTAACTCCCACATTCTTTTAAGGTGGTCCTCCTCCTGGACTCCTTCCAGCAGCATTTTGTAGATATCACTTGTTATACCTTTTGTTCTTTCTTTTCCTTCCTTACTTCCCCTTTGGTTAATCATTTCTTCAAATTTGGTAAGTTCTCTCTCTCCTTTATATTTCTTTCTTATTTCCCTTAACCATCTTTCAAGTTGTAGAACTTTATACCATCCAATGTTCCCTCCTAACTGGACCTTTATCTCATCTATATTTTTCATCTTTGATTCCCAATCTTTTAATTTCGTTATTCCTTTTTCCTTAAATTCACTTTCCAACTCCTTTTTGAGATTTATGGGGAAATTATTTGTAATCAACACCGGTGTTAATGGGGATATCGATGGTATTAATTTTTCTTCATATTTAGACCATATTCCCAGTATGTTTTTTAGAAAAGGGTTTATTTTGTTATACCATTTCTTGTCTAGATTCCTAGTTTTCCCTATAAAGAAAATATATTCTAGTTTCATATCTATATCTTCACTCTCTTCTTCTAACCATTCTAAATCCTTTTGACCCATAATCCCTTCAACAATATACCTTAACTGGTTTGCTATATAGTATAGTTTTAAGTTTGGTATCCCCAGACCTCCCTTCTTTTGTAGTTTATACCATTTTGCTTTGTTAATTCTAACTCTTTTGTTCTCGTTGCAGAAGGTGTTTATCATATTCTGCCACTTTGTAATTTCTCCGGCTGAGATTTTAATAGGTAGCATCCTAAACAAAAAGTTTATTTTAGGTAAAATTTTCATCTTTATTAGAGCTATTCTACCAAACCATGACAATTTGAGCTTAGCAAATTTAGCCAGAGTATCCTTCACATTTTTCCTTAATTTGATTAGATTCTCCTCTTCTAATTTATCAATTTCTTTAGAAATATTAATTCCTAGATACTTTATTGAGTTCTTTATTTTTAATCTGCCCAATCTCCCTTCTCTTAATTTTACTTCCTCATCTTTAGTGTGGTTAAATAATAAGATTTCCGATTTATCCCAATTAACTTTAAGGCCTGTAATTTCTCCAAACTCTATTAAATGTGCTTCTATTCTTTTTGGCCCTAGACATATTTAAAGCATTTGATTGTGTCTCATGGCCGGCATTAAAAAAAATATTAGAAAAAATTGGTTTAGGAGAGAGATTTAGAGGACTGATTGAGAGACTATATTCAACCAACTATGCAACTATACAAGTAAACGATGGCCTTACTGGGAAAATAAGATTGACTCGAGGAACAAGACAAGGATGCCCTCTCTCTCCTACCCTGTTCGCAATAGTTATAGAAATGCTAGCAAATATGATACGAGAGGATAAACATATAAAGGGGATAGGGAAGGAGGGAAGATACAAGATATGTTTATTTGCAGATGATACACTACTAACCTTCAGAAATCCATTAGAACTGATTATGATTTCTAAGCTTGTTTTGAGTGCATTCTTTCAGAAATCTGTCTGTACAATTAAAGATTTGGTATCAAAGGAAACACTATATTTACTCACTGCACGTGTCAAATCAAATCATTTATTTCGGTCATTGACCAGCACAGGAAATAGCCACATTTTCATACAAACTGGGTATGTTTGGTACATTAAAAATATAAATATAACTACTGAAGCACAATATGGGTGAGGGAGTGGAGGGGAAACAGGGTAAAAACATACAATGCCCAGATCCATCACCAAATTTTAGATTCAGAGAAGAATATTACTGGACACACAGTTAACTTTTGGGACTAGTCATTCCCTGACGGATTTTGTATGCTGCTGCACAGAACTTTGCAACATTGTAGGTTGTAGCTGAATTAATATCTGCAAGTAGCAGGGAGGTATAAAATTGTCCTGAATGGCCTGGGTGCTTGTATAACAGAGGTAAGGTAAGCCTGGCACGGATATCCCTGTAGAACGGGCACTGAAGGAGCACATGTTCTATCTATTGTTTCTACATGACCTGAGTCACAGGGGCAGAGTCTCTCTGGGAGAGGGATCTTCCGGTAGCGGCCTTCGAGTACAGCTGATGGGTGAGCGTGGCATCGAGCCAGGGTGAAAGCCCTTTGATGAATGGGAACCTCTAAGTTTGTTAAATATGCCATAGGGGAGGCAAGATATCTGCTGTCTTCATTGATAAGGAAGGTTGGAACCGAGGGCAGATCTAGTTGTCGCTCTGTGTCTGTGCACGTGTCATAAATCTATACCCTTCAAGGCAGAGTGTTTCCACACTGATTGCTTCTCACTAATATTCAGTTGACAAAATTGCATCTCAAAAATCTGATCATCACATCAGAATGTTTTTGTTTGCTTTGCTTTGGTAGGGCGAATGTAAAATTGGCAAATCCTAGAACACTGCTGATATTTATAAATTGGCCTTAGTCTCAATGAAGTCAGTTCAACTAAAGTTGCTGTTCAGTTCTCATTCATTAATATACTTATTAAAATACATTTGGAATATTTCATTGTAATTTGTCCCATCTGTCCTCCCCCCGCATCCCGACTTTGGTGATTTCCCAATATAGAATACAGAAGTCTACCTAACTCACCAGTATTGCCAGTTACCTATGGACCCCTTGGTCAAGGCCATGAGAAAAGGAAGATTGGCGTTAGAGTTGCATTTCTAGGAGATAAGTCGCAAGAGCTGCCCAGGAGACATACTAATTTGCAGTTCCAGAATGAAAATGAAGCCAATGAAAAAATTACAACTTATGCTTCTTTTACACCCCATCCAGGTAAAAGTGTTCAGAAGTATTGCCATGATTTTTAAAAAGTTCAAGTTAAGATTAGAAACTAAGCTTATAACTGCAATAATGTATCTATTTCCCCCATACTATCTTGTAGAACTTGCCTATATTTGGATCTCTCAGACTTCTGTGTTCCCCCTTTTTCTTGCACTCACTAACAGATCCAGGACAGGAATTTACAGAAGATGATATCAGAGTACAATCGAATAAATATGACATCTAATTTGGCCATATATACGGTTTTCTGTAAAAGTGACTGGCTATAATTATTCTTTGTTTCCCCCACCCACTTAATACAAGAAGGTGAAGCAGCTCCAACCAGTGAACCTCTGGCCTTCCTGATCTTCTCATGGATCTTGAAGGTGACTTGGGGCACCAGAAAGCCCAGAGGTTGGGTGTGAGGGAGCCACCGCTGAGTCCCACCAGCTGGCTGGCTGGGGAGGCAGGGGACACAACAAGTGGTCAACAGGTGGAGTTTGCATGTGTGATTCTAATTTGCAATCTAATCTAATGTGTAACCTGATTTTGGAGAAACAGTTCATCCAAAAAGCTGCACATTAGTCTTGAATAAATACGGTAACAATACTGTTTTTGAATTTTACTCCTTGGGGAAGAAAGGCCCCCTTCAAAGCATTGTCATTGGTAGTACTACTCTGTGCATTAAATTTCCCTCTTTTCATTTTCCACAATACTATTTTCCAACCATATGTAGCGTTTATGATCTGACTTTCTAAATAACATGTATCTAATGAAAGTCAAATACATGGTTAATATCAAGTGTAGTTAGGACCTCTGTTGCACTATAATATACTTACTTGGAAATAGGGTGCTTGAATTTAGTGCAAAGGAGGAGGTTGATTAGTATATTAATTGGGATTCGTAAATTAATTGGCTCAGCTTTTGACGACCCTTTGGCTCCACCCCAAAGGTATTGGTATAGAAATAATGTAAATAAATAAATAAATTGACAATCATTGCATTTTCCGTAATGAACACTGATATTTGAAATGGGAACTATTTATTCTTTTTTTCCAACAAATAGTGCTGATAAACATAGTTGTCATTTGCAAGTATAAAGCAGAGGTACAGTAGACCCTTCATTTTTGCAGAAATTAGAAGTAAGACCTCCAGGAAAGTGGAGGAAGTTGACTATAAAGTCCACTGTGACTTTATAGTCAACTTCCACAGAAGGACAGAGATTCCCAGAGAGAGAATGTTAATGAAATCCATAAAAACTATATTTTTGTAAGGCATAAGACCATGTTTCAAGCATATGTGGGTACACTAGTTACAATAATTTGAAAAGCTTTTTGATAAATATTGCCTGTCCCAAGTATTTTATTTTATGTGAATGCTGCCACCTTGTGGATTACTGCAATATGTTTGCTATCCAAGCATGTCATTTATCCATTGAATTGTTGTTTTTTTCCTCTTGGTGAAGACAAAAATATAGTGCATTCTTTCAAAAATACCAAAAATACCAAAATTTGAACTCTTCAAATTAGGAGGAACGAGCATTAAATGGCTAATAAGGTTTATTATAAGCAAATGTCAAGTTGTGAATGTTGATTAAAAAATGGTTTCATTACGCAGTCCTGAGGTGGCACTACCCAACTAAGAAAAGGCACTTGGGATTGTAGTGGATAGTTTGAGGAAGACATTAACCCAATGTACATCTGGCTTGGAAGGCATAAACATTCAATTTTTCGTCTTGTGGCTCATTTAAAATAGAATTGAAAATAAAACCGAGAACATTATAATACCTGTAGGTAAAGTAAAGGTAGTCCCCTGACATTAAGTCCAGTCATGTCTGACTCTGGGGTGTGGTGCTCATCTCCATTTCTAAGCCAAAGAGCCAGCGTTGTCCGTAGACACCTCCAAGGTCATGTGGCCAGCATGACTGCATGGAGCGCCGTTACCTTCCCGCCTGAGCGGTACCTATTGATCTACTCACACATTTGCATGTTTTCGAACTGCTAGGTTGTCAGAAGCTAGGGCTGACAGCAGAAGCGCACGCCGCTCCCCGGAATCGAACCTGCGACCTTTCGATCAACAAGCTCAGCAGCTCAGTGCTTTAACCCACTGCACCACCGGAGCTCCATAATACCTGTATACAAAGCTAAAGTGTAACTGTTCTTTGAATCTTGTCTACACTTGTAGTTTCTGTATCTCATATTGCAGAGCTAAAGGGGTAGAGGAAAAGGATAAACATAATAATCAAGGTGCTTTCGTATGATATTGTTTCTAGCACCCACCTTTTGCTTGATATTCAGGCAGTGCTTCTTGTAGGTCAGAGCACGGTCCAGAGTGACTTCCAGGTATTTGGGTGCACTGCAATGCTCCAGTTGGATTCCTTCCCAGGTAATCCTCAGAGCTCGGGATGCTTGTCTGTTCTTAAGGTGAAAAGCACAGGTCTGTGTTTTAGATGGATTAGGGATCAGCTGGTTTTCCCTGTAATAGGCAGTAAGAGCACCCTAGAGCTTCGGAGAGCTTCTGTTCAACCATCTCAAAGCTCCCTGCTTGAGTGGTGATGGCACGATCATCAGCATAGATGAAACTATCTGTCCCTTCTGGCAGTGGCTGGTCATTTGTGTAGATGTTGGACATGGATGGAACAAGCATGCTCCCCTGAGGCAGGCCATTCTTCTGTTTCCGCCATCTGCTTCTCTGGCCCTGGAAGTCAACAAAGAAGCTCCTGTTTTGTAGCAGGTTTCCCATGAGGCGAGTGAGATGGTAGTCCTTTGTGTTTGAATAATTCTTTGGAGTTTTGGCTTAGAAAACAGACTGTGGGAGGAACATGATAGAGGTGTATAGATAAGATTATGGATGATGGATAGAAAAAGAAGAAGAAGATTGTTTTATTCTTTACTAATACTAAAATCCAGAATCATCCCATGAAGGATAGATGAACAAGTATTAATTCAGGCAGGATGTACCGTAGTTATGCTATGGAATTCCCAGCCACAAAATAGAGTGATTGCCACCAATCTGTATAGCATTAACATAGGATTAGGCACTTGAATGGAGGCAGCCCAAATAATCAATAGACTGGAACAATCCCCAGTTTGAGGAAATCAGTGTAGACAGTTAGGCCTCTTTAGAAGAAAGGGCTAATAAGTGGTGGTGTGATTTGAGTTATAAAAAGTATAAAGGTGTATAGGGAAACCATTTCTACTGCTTGCGTAATACTAGAATCCAAGGTTACCCAATGAAATTGTGAGGTGCGGGACTCTCATCATGTTTTTGTATGGCCTTAGTGTAAGAAAACAGTTAAAGCTTACATTGTTGTTATGATTATTGAGCATCTTGCTGCTCCTAATTCTTCGCAAAAATAATATTTCTATTGCAGAGCCTGTGCAATTCTGTGATTTCAGACTTTCCCAGCAAGAATAAGATAATTATGCTTAATGTTATTTATTTCTCCTTTCTGTAGTTCCGCCAGGAGTGAGTGAACCCCTTGTTATTTCTTGCAAGGCAACAGGACATAATCAGATAACACGTGAGACTGAAGAGAAGAAACAAAGTGACAAAGGTGTAGGTGTCATATCTAAATAATGGAAAGAATGTCAAAAGTATGCCCATTTGATAAATATAATGACTTTTCATGAATGAATTCTAAATAAATTTACCACATGGAAGATTTCTGTGGATATTTATTTATAGAAGTTCACATTATTAATTTGTAAGTGATACATGATTTCATGTATCATGTACTTGATTTTATCTAAGTTGCATGTATCATGGTGATACATAAAACTTGGAGAACAAGCCCTATGAGGAGCGGCTTAAAGAGCTGGGCATGTTTAGCCTGAAGAAGCATTTTTTCCTGAGAGGAGATGATAACCTGAGAGGAGATGATTTTTTCCTGAGAGGAGATGATAACCATGTATAAATATTTGAGAGGAAGGCACAGGGAGGAGGGAGCAAGCTTGTTTTCTGCTTCCCTAGAGACTAGGACGTGGAACAATGGCTTCAAATTACAAGACTTAGATGAAGGGCTAGATGACTTAGATGAAGGGCTAGAAGGCATGATCATCAAGTTTGCAGATGACACCAAATTGGGAGGGATAGCCAATAGTCCAGAGGACAGGAGCAGAATTCAAAATCTTGACAGATTAGAGAGATGGGCCAAAACTAACAAAATGAAGTTCAACAGTGAAAAATGCAAGATACTCCACTTTGGCAGAAAAAATGATGTGCACTTGAATTTGGAATTATGTGCACAAATCGGAACATAGATGTGCTTTTATATATAAAATATTCAGGACAGTCCACTTCAAAATTCATTATAGCAAGGATCTTATAGTGTCATTTGGAATGTACCTTGTGTGCAATTCCTTGTTTTGTGTCCAGTGACTATATATACTCATGTATATATTGAGGGCAGGTTTTAGGGACAAAATTATGAACCTATGCACCGACGAAGACGTTAAGATCGTCTGGGGAGGCCCTGCTCTCGGTCCCGCCTGCGTCGCAGGCGCGGCTGGCGGGGACGAGAGACAGGGCCTTCTCGGTGGTGGCCCCTCGGCTATGGAATGCCCTACCCGTAGACATCAGGCAGGCCCCTTCGTTGCTGGAGTTCCGGAGGAAGGTCAAGACGTGGCTCTATGAACAGGCGTTCGGTCAACAAGGCAACTGAACTCATGAAGACGGTATAAATGAACAAAGGAATGGTAGAAGGATTATGAGAACGGAATCCGATTTTACTGAGGCGTTGATGACCACGTTGTTTTGTCTTGTATTGTCTGTCGCGGATGTGGTGTTTTAATCTAATTGTTATTGTTATATAAATTGCATTGTAAACCGCATTGAGTCGCCGATTTAGGCTGAAAAATGCGGTATAAAAATAAAGCAAATAAATAAATAAATAAATAAATAAATAAATTATGGATTTTGATATGACCCATGGATAAGTCAAGGGTAAAACTTAGAAGCGTGTAACAAAAGTTATAATGGGTTGTTGTAGGTTTTCCGGGCTATATGGCCATGTTCTAGAGGCATTTTTTCCTGACGTTTTGCCTGCATCTATGGCAAGCATCCTCAGAGGTAGTGAGGTCTGTTGGAAGTAGGAAAATGGGTTTATATATCTGTTGAAAGACCAGGGTGGGACAAAGGATTTTTGTCTGCTGGAGCGAGGTGTGAATGTTTCAATTTACCACCTTGATTAGCATTTAATGGTTTGGAAGTGCCTTGGGCAATCTTTCTCTGAAAGGTGATTTGATGTGCCTGTTTACTCTCTGTTGTTTTGCTGTTGTAATTTTTGAGTTTTTAAATACTGGTAGCCAGATTTTGTTCATTTTCATGGTTTCTTCCTTTCTGTTGAAATTGTCCACATGCTTGTGGATTTCAATGACTTCTCTGTGTAGTCTGACATGGTGGTTGTTGTTGTGGTCCAGCATTTCTGTGTTCTCAAATAATATGCTGTGTCCAGGTTGGTTCATCAGGTACTCTGCTATGGCTGACTTCTCTGGTTGAAGTAGTCTGCAGTGCCTTTCATGTTCCTCAATTTGTGTTTGGGCAATGCTGCGTTTGGTGGTCCCTATGTAGACTTGTCCACAGCTGCATGGAATACAGTAGACTCCTGCAGAGGTGAGAGGATCCCTCTTGTCCTTTGCTGAACGTAGCAGTTGTTGGATTTTCTTGGTGGGTCTGTAGGTGGTTTGTATGTTGTGTTTCCTCATCAGCTTCCCTCTGCGGTCAGTGGTTCCCTTGATGTATGGCAAGAACACTTTTAGTTATAATGTTGACAGGCTTTAGCTTTAATATTTGAATTTTTCTTAATTATAATCCAGAAAAGCTGGCAAGTATACAAACATGACCCCTTGTAGTCTCTCCAATTGCTTTTTGCAATGCCTGGGCAGAAAAATGGTGGCTCGTTCATGCTTGCTCATTGCAGCGGAGAAGCAACCTCCATCTTCAAGGATGATCCTTGATCAGAGGGAAGAACAAAGGCAGCATTGCTGTGTGTGTGTGTGTGTGTGTAGGGCAGAATATAGCTATATTTGTTTCTGGAGTTGGGGGAGAGCAAAGGCAGAGTTGCATCCTTACAGATTTCTCAAGGATCTGGGTCTTTCAGGTACTTATTCCATGCTGAGGAAGTTAGGGAGAAGCAGCTATGTCCCTCTGCCCACTGTGGGAAGCTCTAACACATCTTTTGCTGCTACCACAGCAGTTTAAAAAAATCAGATCCATGTGTAAGTTGACCCAGGGTTTTGGAGCCCATTTTTATCAAAATATTTTTACTTGTACTTGAATACATACAGTAAATGTAAGTTTAAAGTTTCTCCTAGAATAGTGAAGGGCAGTTCACAGTATTTTGCTCTTTTAAATTTTGCTATGTGCAATTTACAATTTAGGTTTCAAACAATCTTTGTTGTATTCTTTTGCTTGTTTTTAAGGGCATAACTCAAGGGACAATGCAGGTGACAAACAAAGTGCCCTGTGAAGCAGCAGCCATGGAACATCTTCTAGACTTGGTTGACAAATACTGGAATGGTCGCAAATCGCTTCATTGTAATCATCAATTTTTATGTAAGTAAGGCTGGACTAGGACTGTTTGGTATCTCCTTGGATTTGGTTGTAGTTTGTTCTAAGCAAGACTATTCGGTTCCCCTATGGATACCAAAATCTGTTCCTACTCCAGATTGGACTACTGTAATGCACTCTATATGGGGCTGCCCTTGAAAATGGCTCGGAAATTTCAATTGGTCCAACGGGCGGCGGCCAGGTTGTTAACTGGTGCTCCTTACAGGGAGCGGTCAACCCTTCTGTTTAAGGAGCTCCACTGGCTGCCGTTCAAGGTGCAGGTTCTTACCTACAAAACCCTAAACGGTTTGGGACCTGCCTACCTGCGTGACCGCATTTCTGTGTATGAACCCACACGATCTCTCCGATCATCTGGAGAGGCCCTGCTCGCGCTCTCACCTCTGTCGCAGGTGTGACTGGTAGGGACGAGGGAGAGGGCCTTCTCGGTGGTGGCCCCTCGTCTCTGGAATTCACTCCCTAAAGACATTAGGCATGCCCCAACCTTGGCAGTCTTTAGGAGGTGTCTGAAAACATGGTTATTCCAATGTGCCTTCCCAGAATAAGAAACTCCTAGCAATCTGTCCTTAAATGCACTTTATTAATGACCTAGGATTGTTTTTGCACGCCCATCACTTCCTGGAAATCCACCCTAATCATATTTTACCTGACATGTCCAGCATATTTTAAATTTTTATTTATTACGTTTGGCCCAGCCATAAGTTTTTAAATGTCGTTGTGCTATTGCTAATGCTTATTGTTTATTTGCTGTTATGAGTTTTATTTACTGCTTGTATTATTGTTGTTTTTGCTTGCTATTGCTGTGTTGTGGGCTCGGCCTCATGTAAGCCGCACCGAGTCCTTTGGGGAGATGGTAGCGGGGTACAAATAAAGTGTTATTATTATTATTATTACTCATCACTGCTCAGGTTCTCTTATATACAATAACTTAATAATATGTTACATTTATAATATGGCAAAATAAAGGTTTGCTTTTTGCTTTTTTTGTTGTTGTTTGGAATATTTTGAGCCATGGATGATTTCATCTGTGGATGCAGAATCTGTGGATACAGAGGGTGGCTGTAACTCAATAGTACAGCTGAGTGCTGAATGCATTAGTAATAATATAATAATAAAGCTTTATTTATACCCTGCTCCATCTCCCCCAGGGGGATTTGGTGCGGCTTACATGAGGACATGCCCATCAATACAATACAAGCTATAATACAAACACAATAAAACAAGCAAAATACATAACATGCAAAATCGAAATAATATACAACACAACAATATAAAATCAAGCATTAAAAACACAGGAAATTTCACTAGGCAGGGCCAGATGCATGGATAAAATTATAGAAAATATCAAAAACACTGGGAGATAAAGCAGAGTAACTTATAAGGAGGAGGCTCCAGGAATGAGGAAAGATTTCACTGCACAACCTATAAAGTACGTCTAAGGACATTTTGTGCAGTGTGGTCAGGGAGAATCTTTCATTCAATCACTGAAGGCACATTGGAGTAACCAGGTTTTCAAATTCCTCCTGAAGATTGCCAGTGTGGGGGCTTGTCTAATGTCTCTGGGAAGTGAGTTCCAGAGCCAGGGGGCCATCGCAGAGAAGGCCCTCTCTCTCATCCCCGCAAGTTGCACTTGTGATGCGGGGGGGGGGGGGGGGAGCGAAAGAAGGGCCTCTCCAGAAGATCGAAGGGATCGTGTGGGTTCGTAGGTGGAAATACGGTCGTGCAGGGTCCCAAACCGTTCAGGGCTTTATAGGTCAAGACCTAGATAAACGGCAGCCAGTGGAGGGTTGACCGCTCTCTGTAATTCGCTCCAGTTAATAGTCTGGCTAGCGCCTGTTGGACCAGTTGGAGTTTCTGGGCCGTCTTCAAGGGCAGCCCCACGTAGAGAGCATTGCAGTAGTCCAATCTAGAGGTAACTAAGGCGTGGACCACCATGGCCAAATCCGACTTCACGAGGACTTCACCAGGTAGTACGCCAGTAGTTATCTATATGTTTTGTTTCGACATATATTTTCAACTACCATCCTTGCATATATTTTAGTTGGGTCATGAATATTGTATGTGAGATGTTAATTAATAATTAGAAATATTTGAAGGTGATTTTTAATCAAAAGTCATCCTTGTGGGAACAAGGAAGAGAGCCTTCTCCTCTGTGGCCCCCCGACTCTGGAACTCATTGCCCGGTGAGATTAGGCGAGCACCCACCTTAGAAAGCTTCAAGAAGGATCTCAAAACCTGGCTTTTCTGTTGCGCTTTTGGAGAGTAACCATACAACCATACACAGTTGCTCCTCCTCAACATTTGCTCCTTTAGTACACTTCTCCCTCCTGTATGAAGACTTTTTTACAACCCCGCTTTGATGAGCTTCTCCCCCATAAATAATCTACTCCTTCCCTATCTCACCCTGAGTTTTTAGCATTTTAGTATTTTATCTTTTACATAGGAGCCCCCGGTGGCGCAGTGGGTTAAACCTCTGTGCCGGCAGGACTGAAGACCGACAGGTCGCAGGTTCAAATCTGGGGAGAGGCGGATGAGCTCCCTCTATCAGCTCCAGCTCCTCATACAGGGAGATGAGAGAAGCCTCCCACAAGGATGATAAAAATATCAAATCATCCAGGCGTCCCCTGGGCAAAGTCCTTGCAGACGGCCAATTCTCTCATACCAGGAGTCACTCCTGACACGACCAAAAAAAAAAAAAATCTTTTACATGCGGTCCACTCACTGTCACTGTGATGGCTTACTGTACTCTTATGTTTTAGGTATTTTATTATGCTCTTGTTTTGTGCTTTGGTTTTATTTTTATTTTATTGTAATGCGCTGTTGGGCCTGGCCTCAGGTAAGCCGCCCCGAGTCCCCATTGGGGAGGTAGAAATAAAGGTTATTGTTATTGTTGTTGTTGTTGTTATTATTATTATTATTATTTGTACATCTATACACTCTGCAATGGAAAAAAGGGATGCATTGCAGCATCACCCCAGTTTCAGTAAACACAGACTCAAATTGATCTTTTTAATTCCCAGCTCAGGCAGAAACGGTTTTTTCTGAAGTTCAGAAATCAGCACCAACAGAGCACCAGAAAAATTCTCCTTTAGAGGATCAAAATCTGAATAACCTTCTTTTGGAGAAAAAAGTCTTAGAAAAGAACCTGTCTCAGCAACAAGAGGAGTACAGTGTCCAGATTAACAATCTCAAGGCAGACCTTGATAATACTAAAAAAGAGATGGTGAGCTAAGTGCAGTATTTCACTTTCTTTATTTGTGTATATAACTAAGTCAGTACTGATCAGGTGTTCTGAGACCTCTGATTGCTAGGTATAATTTTGGTTTTATTTTATTAGGTTGGATTTATAGCCTACACTATGTCCTGGGTTTAGGGTAGGCAGCAGTCCACTGATAGGCTATCTACAGGTGAACAAATGTTTCTGGACAGTGGGTCTAGTCCCATAGGCCACATGTTGCAGGTATGTTATTCTGCAATAGAGGGAAAGAGAATTGTATATAGTAATTGGTGCACTTTATCCAAATATACTGCAAAATCCAATTTTGTGTACAGTGATCTCTATTTGCAGGCACCACTTATTGAGCTTCTGCAGAGGCTCACCACTTTGTCTTCTGCTTCCTGATCTATCATGACATCTGTGTTCACTTTGATCTCAGAGCACCTTGATACCAATCCCAGTATCAACTGTAGAATCAGTATTAAGTTGACATTAATTAGGACCTCATCCACCTAGTACAGGCAAAGAATTAGAGCACAGCTTGCTTTAAATATTTTGTTCAAAATGCTATGATCAAGGGTAGAAGGATGCAAAAGTTACAAAGGCGATTAATTAAAGCCCAACCAAAATAAATGTGAGGACAAAGAGAATAATGGTGACCATGGTCTACCATCTTATTTATTTATTTATTTATTTATTTATTATTTGAACTTATATGCCGCCACTCCCCTGGGGCTCGGAGCGGCTTACAAGAATGGCTAAAATCTAACACAATTTAAAAACAATTTAAAACAATTTAAAAACAGCAATATCAAAAATCAAAGGCCTGTCGAAACAGGTATGTCTTACATGCCTTGCGGAAAGCTGATAAGTCCCGCAAGGCACGGACTTCAGGTGACAGAGTATTCCAGAGTGATGGTGCCACTGCTGTAAAGGCTCTGCATCTGGTTGCTGTTAGACGCAAGGTCTTGACACTGGGAATTTCCAATTGATCTTGGTCCTCAGAATGGAGGGATCTCTGGGGTTGGTAGGGGGTGAGGCGGTCCCTCTGATACATCGGCCCCAGACCATGAAAGGCCTTAAAGGTGAGTACCATCACTTTGAAAGTGATCCGGTGCTCAATTGGTAGCTCAATGCAGCTGTAGTAAGATTGGTGTTATGTGGCATCTCATCGGAATTCCTGCAAGAAGCCGAGCAGCTGCATTTTGTACCAACTTGAGCTTCCGGATCACCGACAGGGGAAGGCCAATGTAGAGGGCGTTACAATAGTCCAGTCTTGAGATGAGCGTAGCCTGGATCACCGTAGCTAGGTCGTCCCTGGACAGGTAGGGGTCCAGCCGTCTAGCCTGCCGCAGATGAAAAAAGGCGGTTCTGCTAATGGCGGAGACCTGGGCCTCCATCGTCAGCAGAAGGTCCAAAAGGACTCCCAGACTCTTTACCAATGATGACGGGTGTAGCGCCTCGCCATCCAGGGTAGCTGGATATCCCCACTGCCCGGTTGACCCAGCCATAGGATCTCCGTCTTTGCTGGATTCACCCTCAACCTGCTGGCACGCAGCCATCCAGTAACGGCCTCGAGGCACTGATGGAAATAATCGGGTACAGAGTCCGGTCGGCCTTCCATCTTCAGCACCAGCTGAGTGTCATCGGCGTACTGATAACACTCAAGCCCAAAACCTCGAACCAGCTGAGCGAGTGGTCGCATATAGATGTTAAACAACAGAGGGGAGAGAATGGCCCCCTGAGGAACCCCACAAGATAGAGGGGACCTCTCAGAGACCAGGCCTTCCCTCTCCACTCTTCATGTCTTCCATCTCCAGCTTCTTTGTCCTTATCCTTGATAATCAACTTGGTATTTTCTATACAGACTTTAGGAACCAAGAAGGATCTTTAATCTCATCACAAGGAATTTTTAAATGAGTGGTGAGGTCTACCAGCTTTTTTATCTTCTTATTCCCCCAAGGTGACAACATTTACAGCTTTGCTGCGGGGAATCTCCTTACCAGAGCTGTTCAGAATCGATATCTACATTAATTTGAAATAATATTATGATCTAATAAACTGTGTCCACAATTAATGTCTTCTTCTCTGTCTCCTCTGCTCATCCCTTTTCTTTCATATTAGGAAGTACTGAAGCAGCATTTAGATAAGCTACTGAAAGAAAATGCAACCTTGAAAGTGCAGAATACCATAATCGAACAGAACATACAAAAAGCAGATACTGCTACTCCAGTACCATTACAGATCTCAAGTAAGTTTTGGGAAAAGGGAAGAAATGTCCATGGGGGCACTTAAAATTAAAAAAATTGAGATGAATTTAACTGAATAATTTTAATCCAATAGGTCTACATCAACTAATACCTAATAGATATAGATAGATAAAGATATAGATAGCTTTAGGGTCAAAAAAATTCAGGGCCAGATATGGCCTTCTGCATGTTCCCACTAAAAAGTTACAATTGAAATTGATTCTAGATCTTCACTTGCTGAATGGAAGAGGAATATCAAGAGAATGCCTTTCCATTCCTCTTTGAAAAGACTGTAGAGCACAAGCAGAAAGCCACATCTGGTCGTATTTGACCTTGCATTTCTTTGGCTCTAAAGAAATCCATCACATACTCACTGCTTTTCTTGAAGAAGCCAGTCTCCAGATGAGGACTCGCAGACATCATTCTCTGAAGCATTGAGAGGCTGCTGCCCCAGTTCTTTGGACACTGATCTCAACCCTCCAGATGCTACAGGCAGGATGCTCTGGTTAGCCAGAGCTCTTGGGCTACAAGTAAAGTAAACTACTTCCTCACTGGATGACACAGTATACAGTGACATACAGAGTACAGCACCATCAACCTCCATTCTCCCATTACTGCTGTATCTTCTTTAGATTGTGAGATAACATTGGACCAACTCCTCCTTGGTCTTGGTGACATCAAGATGTGGACCACAGCTGGTTAGCTTTCCATCACGAACTGAATTTGGTTGTCGATGCTTTAGAATAGAAGAAAATTAAAGAAGTAGCCACCAACTTTAGGGAAAAGAGAGGGAACGGGAAATAAAAGAAGCAATAATAGAATGTGCACAAGCAGTAATAGTATTAGGGTGGAAAGATAAATCAAAATGGACAGTAAATAAATGGTACCAATATATGGTGGAGCAAATGGAATTTGAAACTATGAATGTGAAATTAAATGATATAAAAATCAATGAAAATAGAATGAGAGAAATGGAAGATTGACGGACAAGGGTAAAGAACTGTATTATAAATCATTCCGGAGATCAAGCCATAAGAAATAAGATACAAATATTATATAGCATACAGGATGGAAATGTATAAAGATAAAGATATAATGATGGTCTCAAAAAGAAATGAATATGTGAAAGAAAATAATCCTCGTGTTAGTGGTGGGAATTGTAAATGTTTTGTGTGTGCACGGTATGTATTTTTTTGTATTGTAAAAATAAAAATTCGTTTTTAAAAAAGTAGGCACCAGCTCTGACAAGATAATCTATCAGTGGGACTTTCACAGGGGACATAGTCAAATTGGAGGAATTATAAAATGTTTTAGCACGGAAGAGGTATTCCATTCCTTTCTAATGGCCACTGCAAACTTACCGTGGAAAGAAATATAGAATAGATTTATATGAGTGGAGTGTGGATTTGGAAGCACTTTTGTGCTCTCCTTTAGCAGTTTCAGAATCTTGTGTTTTCATCCAAAGTTTTCATCCAAAGTGCATAGTGGTTGCATATCAAAATGCTGCTTCAAACAATAAAAGGTAAAAATCTTCTAAATAAAAGTCAACAGAGTGTAAAATCATAGACTCATAGAGTTGGAAGAGACCTCATGGGCCATCCAGTCCAAAGCACCCCTGACAGATGGACATCTAGCCTCTGTTTAAAAGCTTCCAAAGAAGGAGCCTCCACCACACTTCGGGGCAGAGAGTTCCACTGCTGAACAGCTCTCACAGTCAGTTCTTCCTCATGTTCAGATGAAATCTCCTTTCTTGTAGTTTGAAGCCATTGTTCCGCATCCTAGTCTCCAGGGCAGCAGAAAACAAGTTTGCTCCCTCCTCCCTGTGACTTCCCCTCACATATTTATACATGGCTATCATATCTCTTCTTAGCCTTCTCTTCTTCAGGCTAAACGTGCCCAGCTCTTTAAGCCGCTCCTCATAGGGTTTGTTCTCCAGTGTACATTTACTGTAGACGAGAAAAATTAATACAGTTCAACACTCAAGAGATGGAAATGTCCAAACAACCAGTGGTGGGAGCTGGTGGCAAGAAAGAGGATGCTTTCTGCATATGCATTCCTGAGACCTCTTTCTTATGAGATGACCAAAGTAGGGCTCATCTAATAGCAAGGTCTGAGGAGTTGTTGATCAAGGCTGAATGAAAAGCCTGACCTAGTTTAAGAAGGAAGATGAACCAAATTTCTGTGTTGTATTTGACAAATATGATGACAACCATGAGAAATACGTTCTGAATTAGTTCCTTTATTATCCTCAGTTGTTGGGACTGTTGAGATTAACTTCACAATTCAGCAGCAGATCAGTTGCACAACTTCAGCGCTTTTCAGTAGCTTCTTCCTGCACAGTATTTTCAGTCAACTGCTCCCACAGCCTGCAGTCACTCTGGAACCTTTTACATACACTTGAGCACATGCCCGGCCATTGTCAGTTTTACCATTATCTTTCCCCCAGTCTAGATGATATTACAAACTTACCACAGCATACAGTTATATCATGTCTTAGCAGACAGGTCCTTTTAATTACATATAGCCTTCGACGAACAACATCACAGCACAAGGAAAAAATATACACTGTACATGACTTTCTTATATACAATTCTATACAATTACACATAGCAATCTCTGACTGGTTCCCAACTGATTGACTTAACTCAGACCGAGAAATACATCATTCACAATCACCTGGACTAGGCCAGAACACATTCCCCAAATGAAGTTCTATATATAGTTAATGCATGACTCAGCATTTCCAGTAGAAGCCCATTAGCAGTGCATGACTCAGCTATATTACATTACAATACATTGTAAAACCTGACAGGGACCTACTTGGAATGGGCCCAGTGCCTGATCGATACCAGAAAGTATTGGTGATGGGTCTGTTCAACTTAATTGGCCCACCTACAGTGGAAACTCTTTTGGACCACATGCTCACTTCCCTTACATTGAATGCTCAAAGGTCTGGTGGATGGCAGAGTCACGGTATATCCTGGACTGTTCTCAGGATATACTGTTTGTAGGCATTGGCTCAATGAGCTTAAATTAACCTGTAGCAGAGAAACCCTAACATGAGCCCCTCTGTGAAGAAAAAAAGGATTAGGAACCTAAAACAAGTGTGTTCGTAATGTCCTGATTAATGTTTGTCCCTTGCTAGAGTGAATTCTAACCTATTTCTAGAATTATACCAATCTGTTAAAACCTGTGAGAGAAGCAATCCATTTTATAATAGTGACCTTGAAACATAAGAAGCTGTCTATCTAACCCAATACCGCCATCAACTCTTTTAAGTTTTAGATAGGATTCCTTCCTAATGATGCCTGGAGCTCCCTGGTATTTCTTAATGGTCTCCTCTTGTAATAATAATAATAATAATAATAATAATAATAATAATAAACTTTATTTATACCCCGCCACCATCCCCCCCAATGGGGAGATGTATTACCCAGGCCTGATCCTGCTTAGCTTCTGAAAAAGATCAGATGGGGTATATTAAAGATGTTACTAGTATTGCGTCTCTCACCCAATTTCAAGAAAAATGACAGCAACTGTTCATAAGCAAATGGTCTGACTTCTTCACTTATCATGTTTTCTGTATATAGCCATTGTATATTTGTAGGCTAACCGCATTTTCCTGCTTCTTTAGAGCTTGAAAGCCAGAATCAGCTCTTAACTGATGAGAATGCTAGTTTGAAGGAACGTCTCCAGCAGATTAACAAGATGCAGCAGCTCACAGAGATGTTACAGGAAAGCCACAGGTAGAGAATAACTCCTGCCAAAAGTCGGGTGAAAAACAACTCTTAAGTGTCAAATGATTGCTCTTGCATTGCAGTATTCAGAAGTAGTGCATCCAGAAAGTAAATGTCTCTCTCTGTGTGTTAGACATCCTTTTAAGCAATAATTAATTTTCATTAATCTGTTCAGTGTTGTTTCTTGTCTGCCGAGAAATACTGAGACATAATAGTCATTGTTGGTATTGCGAGCACACTGCAATATGAGAAACAGGCAAATTGAGTGCTGGGCTAGAGAGAGAGAAATGATTGCCTAAGATTATCAATGGAGTAAAAGGTAAAAGAAAGTTCATTAGAAAAAAATAACTTTAAAAATTAAATTTTCTGAACATATTCCTCTCACCTCACCTTCTCCCCCCCCCCAATAGTTTAAGCGTTTTTTCCGCCTTAAAAGACTCAAAATCCCGTTTTCTTACTAGTGCCACAAGCTTGTTGCCAGCAATCCCATGATACAATTAAGTACCAATAGACTCCAAACAAAATGGGCAAGTGCAGTGAGGAACTATGGGATCTCTTTTTCTGAATTTCTGATTACAGAGATTCATATTATAAAAGATAGGCTCTGGCAACTGTCATCCATGCCACGGTCACATCTAGGCTGGACTATTGCAATGCCCTGTATGATGGCCATCCGATGTCTACGACCTGAAAGCTTCGTATTGTTCAGAATGCGGCAGCCAGGTTACTCACAAGAACGCCCATGAAATGCCATATAACACCAGCGCTGCAACATTTACATTGGCTTCCAACTAAGTACCGTGTCCTGTATAAGATGTTAGTTCTGACCTTTAAAATTCTTTACGGCCAGGGTCCATCGTACCTTAGGGACCGCCTCTCCTTCTCCCATCATCGGAGGTCGCAACGACCAGCCCAACGCAACTTACTCTATATATCGGGTCCTAGAGAAGTGCACTTGGAAAGTACCAGACGCAGGGCTTTTTTCTATTTCTGCCCCGGCCTTATGGAATCCCTTGCCGCCCTACATGAGAGCCATGCGTGACTTAGGGCCTTTTACTCTAGCACTTAAGACCTGGCTTTTTACTAGAGCATTCGATCTCTGTTAATTTTTAATTTCTGTATATATGTATTTTATCTTTTACAATTTAGCTGTAAATTGCCTAGAACATTCTCGGATGGAGGGCGATTAATAAGTAATTAAATATGATGATGATATGTATATTTAATCTTTGATTTCCAATTTTTTCCCAATTCTCTTTTCTAATTGTTTTTCCTATATTTTCTTTCCATCTTTTCATATATTTTTTCTCTCCCTTCGATTCTGAGTTCCATTCCGATAATTTCCTATATATCTTTGCTATTACTTTCCGTTCCAACTTCAGTATAATGTCCCAGAAGTTATCTTGAAAGCCTTTTTCTTTGTCTTTCTTACAACATTCCTTTATTTGTCTATATTGATACCACGATATTTTTTTGTTTATCATATTCATTTATTGTTGTTTTTAATACGGTCACACCTTTTTCCTTCTTTAATAACTCTTTATATTTCGGCCAATTATTCCACCCCATTTCCCTTCTTTGTGTTGCTTCTAATGGGGATAACCATAATGGGGTTTTCTCATTTATTTTATTTTTGTATTTTTGCCACATTTTTATAATTGCGGATCTGACAAAATGATTGCCAAACTTTTTTTCTTTCTTTGAGCCTTCGTACCATAAATAGTGATGCCAACCTTTTCCATTTATGACCCCTTTCCACCCAAGAACTTTTTATGTAGGTGTATAAAATAAGTATAAAAATCAAACTTTTACTGATAATAAAACAGTATTTGCAAGGCTTGTTAAACAGGTTGGCTATCCTTTCAGAGTAGTCCAGCTGAAGCATTTCCTGCAGTCTATTGTGAATGCTGCATATTGTTGCTAAGAGATTTGTTTAATGGGTAGTGTTCAGAGCTATGGAGACCCCATTTGAGATCAGAACCCATAGTTTAAGAAGCAGTGCTCTAGTAGGTTCAAACATTTTAGCTTACTTATGTAAATCCTAGCTGGCACACTTGTTCAGTGAAGCATAAGTGTATAGAAACATATAGACCTACGCTTCTTTTTGTTGTGTAGGAACCAATATCTCTTCTTTCCCTGTTATTTCAGCCTATGCTACCATTTTGTTTTGATTTGCTTATTTATTATTTAGAACTTTTATATATCGTTCTTCTCACCTCCGCAGAGGGACTCAGGCCGGTTCACAACAACAGTATCACAGACAATCGTTTAAAACATCATATCCCATAATACACTAAAACATTAAAATACTAAAATACAATCATATAATTACATAGGCCAAGTCGTCAAAATGAAATTGTAGTTCATCACCATCCGTCCGTGTCGTCACGAGTTATTAACTCACTCGTCAAATGCCAGTTTCCATAGCCAGGTTTTCACCTGTTTTCTAAAAGTCAGGAGAGAAGGGGCAGTTCTAATCTCCAGTGGGAGAGAGTTCCAGAGCCGAAGGGCCAGCACTGAGAAGGCCCTGTCCTTCGTCCCCACCAGACGCGATTGCGAGGATGGTGGGACCGAGAGCAGGGCCCCTCCAGAAGATCTTAACAATCTTGAAGCAGGAACACACCGACTTCATTAACTGAGGCATACTTAGACCCTCAGTTGTAAATCCTGTCAGAAAGAGACTCCGGTGTGACCCACTACATGCCCCTTGGAAGTGGAGAGGCCAGGGTTGACAATGACCCTTCCTCTGTTTTTCTTCAGCATCTAGCCATCAGAGGCATATTACAGAAATGGTCATTCATGGACATCTGGAGGCCCATTTTTGTCTTCTTCTTACATCGCACAAGCCATACTGATGCGACTTTTTCAAAATGTGAGTCATGTTCAACCCACTGCTTAGGACTATTTTCAACTCTTGCAGGGTGTAGTGTGATTTGAGAGTGCTTCAAAATGGAACTAAAAATACCCACCTGGCACAAATCTGACTTCTCAACAGGAGGTTTCATAATCAATGATAACTGTAAAAAGTGTGTGCAATGTTTGTTTTGTTTTTGCAGAACGTTGGTTGCTACCAATGAGCGTCTTTTAAAAGAACTGGATGAGACACGTTTACGGCATAAGGCTGAGGTGGAACAGTTGCAGTGGAACTACAATCAGCTAAAGAAAACAGGGGAGACACCTCCCCCTAGCAATGCGAATAACAAGAAGTAGTGTAAATAATTGGATTGTAAATGATTTATACAGGGATATTCCTGTTAAAGTTTATTTATCAACATGAAAAAACAGTCTCAACCACTGTGACTGATGTCTCTTGTACTATAGTATGTCAACTTGGATCCTGTCTCAATATGACTGAAAGTATTAAACTATGAAATGGTTTCGATGTAGGTTTTAATTATGGCAAATTGTAAGCCTGGGTTTTTGCAGAGCTTGATACATCACACTCAGGGAGATTGAATCTGATATGATGAAGCGAGATTGGACTTTCAGCACTACTACTGAATTATGGGTGATTTCAGCCTGACATTAATACTCCATTTTCTTAAAATTAACCCTCCAAGCTTCGTATATAAGTGGAGTTAAATAAATCAATTCTAGTATGATTTTCCCTCACCTTAAAAATCTTTTAAAATATGGATCATGGCACTCATTAACCAAAATGTTGTTGCACAACTGTAGCCCTGATATTTCAGGAATAACTGGTGAATTATGGCATCAAGACATTGAACATTATGGCGAATATTATGGAACTTTACATGTTTAATCTGACTGTGGAACTTGTCCCTTTATTAGTCTGTTCTCAGAAAGAACTTTACCTGTTTAATCTGACTGTGGAACTTATCCCTTTATTAGTCTGTTCTCAGAAAGGATGAGAAAGCATTATTTCTTTTCAATTGCTCAAAAGTAAACTGCTTGTTCCCTTCCTGATCTTGTCCTGAAACACAGGAGCAAGGTTAACACTTGGCAAAGAACTTACCTTTGGTATAATACAGTCACTTAAAGCTGTAATAGCTTATTCAAATTCTCATAGATGTTTGTTTTACCCAGTCCTTCCAATAAAGTTCCTCTGAGCATCTTAGCAGACATATACTTTTACTGGTTTGAAGTCCTATCCCTGTGTTCTATAACATTCTGGACAAATGCTTCTATATTTCAAAACCAGTGGCTTCTTGCTAGAACAATACAGCTAAACCATGTAAGACTACTTACATGGAAACTGCATGAATCCCTAGATATATTACTTGACAAAAACTGCTTGTCATGCATTTTTGCTGGACTCAAAACATTGCTTTCTCATATATGTGATTCAGTAAAAAGAAATTGCATTTTGAGAAGGACAAAACCAGCCAATGCAATATGGTGTATCTTTTCTTCTTGAAATGTGTAACTAGGGACAGATAAAGGCCTCTCTGAATTCATATTTTAAAGTTGATTTTCTCCCTTGTATCGTATTTTTAAATGTGTTTTTATTATAGACATTTGCTGTGTTTAAATTAAGAGATCGTTTGAAAATTGTGTGTCCTGAAATGTTTTTAAAAATAAAAATGATTCCCAAATAGATTTACTAGAGAATTGAATTGTTTATTGTACCAGTCATAGGACATGACATCACATAATATACAATCTTGAAAAGTACAATAAACACTTTCCAGTATAAATATTAAACTTATTCCACATACTGGCTCTTGATTAACTAGAGAAAATGTATTTGTAAATTAGATTTCACATTGTCAATTTGGCTGTACATTTATATGTATGTGTCTTCAAGCCACCTTCAATCCCATGGATTTCATAACGTTTTTAAAAGAAGGAATGCCCAGAAGTGTTTTTCCCAGTTCCTTTCTCTCAAATATAGCCTGCAGGTCTTTGCATTCATTAGTTGTCTCTCATCTTAAGTACTAATCAGGGTTGACCCTGTTTAGTTTTCAAGATCTGACAGGATTTGGTGATTTTAGGGTAAATACAGGTAACAAAATAATATAATGATACAGTAACCGGGATTGTGGCGCAGCTGGCTGAGTGTCAGCTGCATTAAGATCACTCTGACCAAAAGGTCATGAGTTCGAAGCCAGCCCGGGTTGGAGTGGGCTTCCAACCAATTGTGTGTAGCCTGTTGTCGACCTTTGCAACCCGAAAGACAATTGCATTTGTCAAGTAGGAAAATTAGGTACCACCTTAAAGTGTGGGGAGGCTAAATTAACTAATTTATGAGGCCATAAAGAAGACTCCAGCAGAGCATTCCAGTGGGGAAGCATGCTAGGAATGCGGAAGTACTTCATCAGCATCACAGATGGACGATGAAAGCGACAGCTCCCATGGTGGCCAGAAAAAGTTAAAAAGCCTCTGTGTATGTCTGTATATGTTTGTTTGTCAAAAATTGGCATTGAATGTTTGCCATATATGTGTACACTGTAATCCGCCCGGAGTCCCCTGCGGGGTGAGAAGGGCGGAATCAAAAAGCTGTAAATAAATAAATAAATACAGTAAGGAAAGCTATTAAAAATTCAACAGCTGAAATTGCAAATAAAGTATTGAAATCTAAGTGTGCAGCAGTGGCTGAATATAACAATGCAATCCATAATTGTGTTTTGTATACAGCATTGTGTAAGAATATTGTGGACAAAGAGGATCATTCCTATTTTTGTTTGTTTTTCTTTCTCTTGTTCCAATTGATCTGTATGGATATTAATTTGCGATCAGTGACATTCCTGCTCTTAGTTGTAGTCTTGTGTCAGAGTGTCCCTTGAATGTTTAAGGCCGAGAATTGATTCTTCCTCTTCTCAAAAGAGTTCTGCCCTCGCTTTTTACATAGTTGGGATTCATCGGACCTCCAGTTATACTCATGTGTTTTCAAATCCAGTATTTGTTTATTTATGCTTGTTATGTCCTATAGATTGGATTAAGTTGGAAATGGAGTGACTGCTTTGTCGCATGTAACTAATAGAGGAAATGTTAAGAATACTGATGGCTTGTTCCCCTTTCTCTCTAATGCAGTGGTTCTCAACCTGTGGGTCTCCAGGTGTTTTGGCCTACAACTCCCAGAAATCCCAGCCAGTTTACCGGTTGTTAGGATTTCTGGGAGTTGAAGGCCAAAACATCTGGGGACCCACAGGTTGAGAACCACTGCTCTAAAGTTTCTGCAGAGATGTTGGATTATGATGGGACTTTCATACCTGTGGGGATATTGTAGCTTTGGGGTTGCCTGTGTGTGCATCCCCATCCCTTCCGATTGTTTTTGTAGCTCTCATTACCCTAAACTGCCCTAACAACCAAAAGGTGTGAATTGCTCCTCCTGGTTGCCTCTAGAAAGCCTCCTAGCCATGTCGAGCCTCTCTATCTGCTATTATCTCCCCTTCCCATTTCTGGGTTGTTAATGTGGTCAAAGAAAGTTCCAGAAGTAGGGGTCAGTTTTCTGCCTCTATTAGTGTGCCACTCCTGGTCTTAGCCAAGAGGATTATTTTCAAGCTTTTTAGAGATAGCCTGTTTACTAACAAATCTTGGTTTTGGGAAGGACTGCAGTCACACAACAACCTTGTCAGATATTATCTGTGATATAGACTACAGCTATTAGCAACGTGTCAGAAATCATTTCTTAACCACCTTGGGATGGCAAGTATGAAGAGTATATCGTGCAAGTAAAGGCATAAAAATACATTGGCAACAACTTGCCTCCTACACCGTATAGGTCCAGGATATGTTAAGCTGACTAAAAATATTCCAGTAGATGAGATCAGAAGGTGGATTGGATCAAGCAAAGGAGCTACTGTGGTAAATCAGCTTTCAGTTAATGTACTTGGCATCTTGCTCCAGGGACAGATGAAGCTAAGTGCCAGCGGCTTTCTGGCACTTAACCTCTACAATTTCAAAGCATATACAAATATAAATATCTATGGTATTTGCAGTATACAATTTGAAATAATTCATTCTGATCCAGGAGATAGATTTGTTCCTTGAAAGAGTTGACAAGGTATGTGACCTGGAATGTTTTCCACTTTTTTTAATATTTGCCTCTCACTAAACATCTGGAATTGTAGAATGTGCTCTTTATACTCCATCCTCTCAATCAGGCCTTTTTGAACCCTGGGAATATGCCATTCAATTCCTCCTGGAATAAACTGTTGGAATAAAGTGGCAGAGGCAATTCTGTTTGTTAACAGCCTCCAATTATTGGTTGTGGCTGTGTGTGCATCCCCATCTCTTTCAATTGTTGTGTCTTTATACTCGTTTACCCTCTGTTTATTTGAAAATATGCACATATGTAGGTATTTAACTTATGGACAAGACTATCTTGATCTAGGAGCATAAATCACATGAACAGTGCAATACACCTGCAGTGACTCAGCCTTCTAGGAGGACTAGCTTCAAAAGGTGACTCTAGGGCAGCGTGTCCAAAGGATTGTGGTATTACTGCTAGGTAAAAAATGGAGTCCACAATTAGTGCTAATGTATCTTATTCTCTAATCTTTGCATGTAGCTGTTGTGGCTTTGCATTAATAGCTGTATCTCTATCTGTCAATAGTTATTAAGGTAAAAGTTGTCCCCTGACATTAAGTCCATTCATGTCTGATTGGGGAGTGGTGCTCATCTCCATTTCTAATCGAAGAGCCGGCGTTGTCCATAGACACCTCCAAGGTCATGTGGCCGGCATGACTGCATGGAGTACCGTTACCTTGCCGCCGGAGCGGTACCTATTGATCTACTCACATTTGTATGTTTTCGAACTGCTAGGTTGGCAGAAGCTAGAGCTGACAGCAGAAGCTCACGCCGCTCCCCGGAATCAAAACTTTCGGTCAACAAGCTCAGCAGCTCAGCGCTGCACCACTGTGGACTCCGCCAATAATTATTATCCATGCCTAAAACTAAACTAGGACAAAAAACTACATTTGCCATCCTATTTAGTGAGAAAACCATAGAGTTACCATCCCAGTGTTGTTACAATTATTATTTTAATTTTTGAAAATATGGAGTAGCTGACACAAATTTATAACTGAAATGAAATAAAATGGAAAACACTTGCTTGAATCAAGAAACAGCTTTCAAAGGTTGGAAGCATCTGGGTGGTACCATTTTAAGATAATCCTTGAAGGAGGTATCTAAACACATTGTGAACCTTCCACATGTCAACTATTGAAGTGCATCTTTGTGTAGTAAGGGGCATAAAGAAGTCACAGTGTTTCTGGGATAGGGAAAAAGTAGGAGATACATGAATGTCTAGCAGAGCCTAATGCTCCATGAAGCCAGTATAGGAATATGATCAATCCTTCTATACCCAGTACTTAAATTTTCAAAGTCTACATTCACAAACATTATGGACCGTAACTGTATGCTCTTCCATACTCCCATTAAAGGTGGTGAGAATATGTACACTCAATTTACTGTGTCTGAAATTCTCAATCAGCAAAAATAACACAGAATTACCTTGCTTAAAGTCCTGAATGAAGCATATCGTTTACTTGAACTGTCTCCAAGGGAATGGTGACGAGCGTTTGGCTTTGCATATAATACAAAGAAGGAGACATTGGCCTAATCATAAAGAATATGCATGTACAAATTAATCCCATTTGCACAAAAAAATAAGACAGCTATATTAAACATATTTATTTACTTCACCAACTTTACTCAACAGAATTTATATTACAGAAAATTTGAATCGGTAGAACAATGGCATACACAGTATAAAATGGACAATTTTGATGCAGTACTATTTGAAAAACTGCGGAATGTGAACATTTCTAATTCATTATGAATATTTGTTTGATAAAAGCAGTTTATTATGTTTAATGTGGCTTTTAGAAGTTAACAAGAAATGTCAAAATTTCAAAACCCACAATACTTTTCACTATGATAACATTTGTACTACTTGTGGTTTTGGCATTAATAAACTGTAAAAATATATTGCATTTATGTATGTATATATAAATTTGACTCACTTCCTGAAAAAGCCTAGTACATACTAGTAATATATAATCCCTTTCAAGTTTCCTTCAATTAATTTGTGTCAATAGTTAACATTAGTTGTTTAAATTAATAGAAAAATAAAGACATAGTATCAGAACAGGCCTTTTTTCCCCTCTTAGACCGGCCAGGATATTCCACAGTGACTTTTCCTTGAAAACATACATTATTTTCTTTAGTCATCTAGTCAAATCTACAATTCGTAGCAGTGCAAATTAGAAATTCTGTGTCTAGTCTGGATCGGCTCCCAAGATTGTGTATTAATTTTCACAATGTTAGAATTCCAGTGTGTAGAACAGGCACAATCTGGTAAAATCAGGGCAAACTAGATAATATAGGAAATTTGTGAAACAAATTCAGCACAAATAAATTGAATGTTAGTCCTTAGGTAAGTGTGTAAAGAGTGCAATGGCAGCAGCACCCCATTTGCACTATATTGTGACCATTTTTCTCCTTACGAGGTTTCTGAGCATGCATAAGCACACTATTGTTTACTGTTTGTGGGTTGAAATTGTCTGTAAAAATAAGAGAATGGGAGGAATCTGGTTTGGTATTATAGGACAAAAGAAGTTTCCCCTTATTCCACCATATGATGTAATTACATCTCTAGGTAGCCAAGGCATCCAGAAAGCCAAAAGGACCTCAGCATCTTCTCATAGTTATGTATACATGGCAAGACAAAATTTACAAACACTAATATGGACACACATGATCACAGTATCAGTGAAAAACAGTTTTCAGTATAAATACACACTTTCCTGTGCTTAAAACCTGTGGACATACGGAAATGCCAGTAAGCATAATTATATACACTACAAAAGATTTCAATACACATTGAAAGAGAACATGTGGCCCTCTGGTTGTTGAACTACAGCTCCCGTCATCTCTTACCAAGGACCTGGATTTCTGCCTAGAGATGAAGAAAACTGGAGGGCCAGCAACAGCTGGAGGACCATAAACTGCCCCCGCAGGTCTTGCTTAAGCTTGTCTTCCATTGTAACTTGACATGAGCCAAGTCTGACTCAAAGTCCACCAAGGTGCTACTGTGGCGGTACATTGCAAGAGGAAGATAGATATTGGAGGATAATGGGTTGGATCCAGACTATATTCCATACAACACATTGAACTCAATGGAACAAGATAATAAGCCTTCCATGAGGGTTACAGCATACACGTTTAGCTAGGAATACCTCCCAGTGAACTCAGCTGGAGTTACTTTTTGAGTGAATGTGATTGGATGTGTCAGTCTGAATCCAACACAATGACCTGTCAGTGTAGCTATCTCTGTAGAGTTTTTGTGGAACTCCTTAGAACACAGTCTGGAAATCACTGCACTGGCAGGTCATTGTGCACAGTTGACACATAATGGGGATTATTTCCAATGCACTTTTCAGATGAGGCTATGAAAGCAAAAACTTCATAGACAAAAGGTGAAGTTTACATGCTTTTATTTCAACATCTAATAAAATGACTTACAAACACCTGAAGTTCAAATACCACACGAGCAATGTCTATCTTAGGAGTGGATATTTATCTGTAGTAATGATGTTATCAGAGAGGAAGAAGAAACAAACATTTTGTGATTTGCATTTATCACAATTATCAACTGCACCTAAGTTAAAATTTTCACATTTAAACTGCATACAGACTCATCTGAACAGGGCTTTAAAACAACCCATTTTTAATGGATTACATTTAAAAAATAGCTGCCAGTTTAGGAGTATTATGTGCCATGCAAATCTCCACTGTCATACCTCCAGCTACCCATTTATTCAAATATATATATTTGTATACAAAGACTTTGGTAACAGTTGCCCTTTAGATTTCAAATGTAATTAAGTCTTGAAAGCAGCTCTTTATGAGAATTCAAGAGCACCAGTTTGAGCAAATTCTTTCTCAGAAATATTTTTACTGGAATTTAGAGACAATCCATAATTTATCAACCATGTATTGGCTTCACATTTATGTATATTAAGAGCAGACCTAGGGAAATCAATAGAGCTTAAACTGCAGGGAAAGTGACTTTCTACATTGATCACAGTGGATTTACATTAAACAGCCTGGATTCAACTCCTTTTTTTAAAGCAACTTTCTGCTCTCATTTGGACCAAATATCTTTTTTAAACACTGATGATTCTTAGAAAAGCAATTTTGATTTGGGGGGAGTTTATTTACATATATAAACTATAAAGGTTTTCTTCCATTTAAATTCCATTTCTAAACAACTGCATCTTGCAGAGAATATTCCGCTATAGAGCTGAGTATGAAAACTACACCTCAAAAACATAGAGATCATTAAGAAACATGCAGGCATTTTTGACTATCAGTGAGTAGAGGGAAAGAATTCAGAGGACATTTCCATGACCAAACCAAAGCATTGAGAAAATGCTAAGCAATAACTTTTCACTATGCAACTTGAAACGTATTTGTATGACATATTGGTTTGAAACAGTGATCTTTTGTCTATAAGTGAAGCCGTATCAGTGATGCCGTAACAGCAGAATTACTGGTATTGTTTATTCAACTTTACAATTTCAAGGAGGTTTAAAGGAGTAATCTACTACCACTGGGTTATTCCCTCATACCAGCTGATCAATGCAGGAGACCAAAATGCTAAAGCACTTCAGCTGTTCCCCCCTTCAATTTTTGGACTGATCAATTCTCTCAGTACTTCATAGACATTTCATAGATTGGCCCTCTTAAAAACAAAAGTTGCATTCTCTTTTCTCTTGGTCTTGCTTACTTGGAAGACAACAGCAAAAGAAGGCAAATTCCTTCCACCTGGAACTTATATTCTTACACTGTTAGAGCTAGAGGACTAGTAATATCTGGTACATTAAATAAATGTGTTGAGACCTAGTCATACTTTGGGTAGACTAAGTGAAATCAGTGAGACTAGGGACACATCTTACAGGGCAGAAATGGCAAAACTATTCTGAAGTGGGGTACTCTGGATCAGGATCTCTGGAGGCTACACTACTAATCCCTGAGTCTATTCAGGAGCTGGCTGGAGGCTACATTCCATGCCCTGTTAACAGCCCTGGCGGCTATGTGGCAGTTGCACAGACGAGTGGGGTGGAATTGCTGGGCACCATCCACCTGCAATCCTTACCTTGCTCCTCTTAATCTGCTGTTTGCAATGTCCACTGGGCATGAAAATGGCACTGTTTGGTGCCTGGAGGGATGCTACCCAAAGCAATGAAGTGATGGGAGAGAAAGGAGAGAAGGAATCATTTCTCTGCCCTATCCTTTCTCTTATTGCCGCCACACACCAAGTGATGAACAATGCAGCTACTTCTGTTAATGTTGTTCAAAGCCATGTTATGCCAAATTAGCTAAGTGCATTGTGTAACAGCCACGTAGCTGATTCAGCCCCCCCCCCCCCCTTTGGCTTAAAGCGCCAGTGAGGACACACTCTACGTCAGGGATCCTCAAACTTTTTAAACAGAGGGCCAGGTCACAGTCACTCAAAGTGTTGGAGAGCCAGATTATAATTTGAAAAAAACATGAATGAATTGCTATGCACACTGCACAAATCTTATTTGTAGCGCAAAAAACTCTTAAAAACAATACAATAATTAAAATGAAGGAGAATTTAAACTTATTAGTATTTCAGTGGGAAGTGTGGGCGTGCTTTTGGCTGATGAAATAGGATTGTTGTTGTTGTTGTGTGCTTTCAAGTCATTTCAGACTTAGGTTGACCCTGAGAGAGGGCCGGGTAAATGACCTTGGAGGGCCGTATCCAGCCCTTGGGCCGTAGTTTGAGGACCCTTGCTCTACGTCAACATACAACTCACAGAAATAAGCTTTGCTATCTAACCTTGTAGTCAGAATTACAATCCTGTAATTCCACTAAGCAAGTTTTTCCCGAACTCTGGACTTCCAAGTGCTTTGCATTTCAGCTCCCTAAATTCCTGATCATTGGACAAGACAGGTGAGGCTTCTGAAAACTGGAGTCCAAAACACCTGGAGGATTAGTGTTTGGGAATCACTGTTATAAGGTATGGAATTTTCCTAATGAAGACAAGAAATATCAACTTATATATGTGATAAAAGAGCCTAAATCCCACCACTTTTTACTGGTGTTGATATGGTCATCCATTTACAGTGAAGATGCTGTAAATACCTATGGCAATCTGCTTCTGATGTGCAATGTACATCAAATCAATATGATTTTGTAGGTAAATGCCTTGAATGTAGTATTTCCCGTCATGGTCAGCTGTGATTTGCACATATGGTATATTCCTGTGCTTGCACAGGGAGCATCGGAAATTCTCGAGCCCAAAATGACCGTTAGTGTAGCCCCACCCACTCTCCCCATCAGCATAAGTAGCCTGTGGGAGGAGCTACCGCCCAGTTCTTTTAATCCACCGCTGTGATATATATTACTTTTAACAAGTGTTTAAAGTTTTAAATTAAGCAAAATTTAAGACACGTCTGTATGAGCTGTATAATAATGATTTAGATCTGAAAAGGAACACAACTACACAGTATGCACTTTTATTCTATGATTGTGAAAATTTGTCTCAGTTTCAATTCCAAATGAACTTACAGGAGAGTGGGCACCTTGTGGGGAAGCAGGATGGCTGATTTTAACTAAACTGCAGCAGCATTGGAAAATCAACATATCACAGGCTCCTTAGTTTATACCAAACTTAATCCTAACAATACTGCTTGTGGTTTTGATTTTCCAGTAATTGACCAAAAATATGATGAACTTTCTCTTGAGAGACCCCCATGTGCCTTAATACTATTAGGATTAAAATGGTAAGTACATGCTTAGAAAAACTGGAGGGAGATGATATTTGCCTGATAAAGTTATAATACAGTATATAATATGTATTATATGTATTATAAACCCCTTTTTTCCCAGTTCCAGCAGACCTCACCTCTGAGGATGCTTGCCATAGATGCAGGCGAAACGTCAGGAGAAATGCCTCTAGAACATGGCCATATAGCCCGAAAAAACCCACAAGAACTGAGTATATAATATGGCTGGAAAAACACTACATACCATCGTTAATTAAAATGGCATTGGAAGCCAAAAAGTTGGATCCAATAGGACCCGACTATACATGGGATTCACATCCAAGGATTCTCTCATTTCACTGTTGTCAATCTATGCTTTCGGATTACTACCCTCTTTCAGGTAACACAAATTGCAGGTATAAAGGCAGACTTACATAGAATAACACTAGTAATCAGTACTTGGAATCTAACAATGTGTGTGCACTATGAGCCAAACATGAACAAGAAAAATGTTTATTTGGTAGTTATGCAAAAGCTAAGTCATTCTGGGGAGGATGTATGACCACCACGACTGCTTGCATTTTTAAAGTCAGTTGCTTTGGTACTAAAAGAAACAGAATAAGCATATACCTTCTAGTAAATGCAACCTATGGCCATATGCCCTTTGTGACTACAAATGTTTAACTACACTGTGCACTTAGGCACAAATTGTCCCAAAATCTATTATATAAGTTTAAGACTGTAAAAAAATTGAAATGTCAATTTTATGATGTATTGGGAAAGTGGAACTGGACAATAGAAAACGCCTCTTGGAAAATATGGGAGCCCTCCAATATCACTGAAAATTGAGACAAGAATAACATTTTCATGCCTGAGATATTTTATCTGATGGGGCTAAAATAAGCTTAAACCATGATTCTTAAGTGCAGCTGATGGGGATGAGAGACAGGGCCTTCTCAGTGTTGCCCCCCCCCCAATCCTCCCTAATGAAATCAGATCAGTCCCCTCCCTCCTATCCTTTAGGAAAAAAATTAAAACTTGGTTGTGGGACCAAGCATTCGAGCAGCAGACACAGTAATAATAATGAGAAGGATTTATTGGACTGACAATGGACTAACCTGGATTATGACTTGAACTTGCGTTATTTTAATTGGATGTTTTATAGTTGTTATTTTAGCTATTGTTTTAAATGTAAATTGTTATTATAATTGTCTTTGGGCATCTAATGGTTGCTAATTGTGAGGCTGTCCTGAGTCCCCCTCCGGGGGTGAGGAGGATGGGATACAAATGCATGAAATAAATAAAGCTGACATGACTGTATCCTATGGAAGCCTGGTATTTGTCGTTTGATGACACATTACAGGAGTTCTATGTCTGAGAATTCTAAATATCCCTCCCTAAACTTCTAATCCCAGAATTCCACGGAATATTGCTGTGGCAATGAAAGTACAATTGTTGAGTGGTTGTAGTAGATGTGGAATCTTAGTGTAATTGTGTATAGGCAGCCCTCCACATTCACGGGGGAGGAGGGGGCAGAGGACCCCCACAAAAGTAAAAACCTGAGATAACACCTTTTGGGGGGGGGGATCTCTAGATCCTTAACATGACTCTTAGGGTCAACGTTGCTAGAGATTGACCGTAGTGTCACAATGGAGGACAGAAGATTCCTAGAAAGAACATTTTTAATCAAATCTGCAAATAATCAAATCCACAAAAGTCAGTGTAGAGAGCCAGTTGTAGTATAATTGTAGAATCATAAAATCATAGAATCGAAGAGTTGGAAGAGACCTCATGGGCCATCAAGTCCAACCCCCTGTCAAGAAGCAGGAATATTGCATTCAAATCACCTCTGACAGATGGCCATCCAGCCTCTGTTTAAAAGCTTCCAAAGAAGGAGCCTCCACCACGCTCCGGGGCAGAGAGTTCCACTGCTCTCAGAGTCAGGTAGTTCTTCCTCATGTTCAGAGGGAATCTCCTCTCTTGTAGTTTGAAGCCACTGTTCTGCATCCTAGTCTCCAAGGAAGCAGAAAACAAGCTTGCTCCCTTGTGTCTTGTGAAAATGGCCCACTGCTGAACCCTTTTTTTCCACCTAGAAAACCACAAGTCAGTGGTAGGACAGTTGCTTTATGTGTGTTTGGGACAAGTTTATTTCTGGCATCTCCAGTTAAACATGATAGAGAGTAGACCCTACTTTTAGGTAGAACAAAAGGTTTGCCACAGGCAATCAGTCTGGAGTTTCAGTAATAATGAGCAAAGTGACGTTTTCTTCAGTACTACTACTACCACTAAAATTGGTAATAGTTTATATTTTACTTACAGGGAAAGGGAGGGGTACTTGTGGAATTTGAGTGCCCCATTAGGCCCCTTCTTCAAGCAGCGAAAGCTATACTGGAGTGAGACTTTCTGTTTTGTTTCTTGGCTGTTTTGTTTCCCTCCAGACAATAGACTGCAATTTCACCATTCTCACCACTGACTATGCTAACTAGGACTGCTGGGACATGTAGTTTAAAGAAACATAGAAGGTTGCATGATTCTCTGATCTAAACTATAATAACATCTCTATTGTCTCAGGCTTATCTCATCTAATGTTCTATTTACACACTGTCCAACTAGGTGCTTCTGGAAAGCCCACAAATAGTAAACAAGCACCCTCTGTCTCATTTTTCACAGTAAATGTAATAACATAAGAGTAAATACTATATACTTGGTCATTCTCAAACTGCCAAGGCTTTACCTCTTGACCTGTCCCTCCTTTGAATTTTGCCTGGCTAACCAGATACAGCCATTTCAGGCTAACTAAACAGTCAGGAAGTGCAGTTGTGTTTTCAGTATACCAAACCCAGTACACACTGGAACCTACTGGATTACATGCAGAATCCAAGAGAGGTTGGGCTTCAGTAATTATATGACTAATAAAAATACCAACAGGCACAATCCAAATCTCGGGAGAACTTCAGCATATATACACAACTTTTTACATAAATACCTGCCCATTTGTATATTGCACTGCATTTTGTGTACACAACATATTCTCCAGGTCACAGTGAATAATTAGCAATACCTGTATACATGGCATCCTGTCAGCATGCACTGTGGGGATTTTATATAAACATAGTTTATGGGTTTTTATACTTTGTTATGAGTTATGTTGCAGATAATGACATGCCAAGAATATTGTGTGCTTAATATGATTTCTTCAACCTGAAAAAAGTTGTAAACATTAGTACTGTAAATCAGTATTTTTTAAAAATAAGTATCTATAGATGAGTGATCTCTATCATATTCACATTTGAATAACATTTTCACATTTCTCTCCCTTCTATCTTTTGAGGGAGCCAGAGGGACAGTGCGTTCCTAGATACAGACTGCTATATGCCAGGGGCACAGAAGGCCAAGAGATGTGGAGCAGGTGGGGTTGGGGATCAGGATGAGAAATGGGGATGCCATGTGTTATCTCAGCACTATTGACTGGGACTTTTGGGGGGGGGGGGGAGAGATTGACCCAAAAATGTGTTTGCTTTTTGCAACCATGCCATTCAGCAAAGGTAGGGTCTTTAATAATATTCTAATCAAGGAAATCAGGCAAACATGAACTTTTAGAAAGGAAATTATAACAATAACTCTAATAAGTGAATTACTGAAAAATCTCTTATTCACAGAGGATGTATTAAAACAGGCATGGGCAATTTTTTTTGCCGTGGGGCCACATTGAGGGCTGGGCTGGGAGGAAGGGAGGGTTGGGGACGTGCTGCATGGGGCAGGGCTGAGTCATCCTTGGACTGTCCTTCCAATGCCAGGAGGAGGGCAAGACACACAGGGACAGCCCCAATCCTTCCAATCCTCCTTCTTGATCCTCAGGCATAAAGACAGGATGGCTTGCCTCATCCTTATACTAGGAAGAGGATGAGACAGGTGGTGGCTGAGAGCGTTCTGGAGAGCTCCCAGCTGCTGTATGCCTTCCTGGGGCTGTCTTCCTGGCATAAAGATGGGGCTGCTTAGTCCTGTCCTTATGCTAGGAGGAGGGCCCGAGGAAGGCAGGCAGCGGCTGGGAGCCCTCCAGAGCTCCCTCAGCTGCTACATGCCTTCCTCCCCCGTCCTTTCAGCATCTTTTGTGTCCAGAGGACAGGGAAAACGAGGAGGGCCAGATGTAAGTGCACAGAGGGTCGCGTCTGGCCCATGGGCCTTAGTTTGTCCATACCGGAATTACAAGATGCCCGCCCCCATGTGTCTGAAATGATGGATAATAGCAAAACTTTTATTTTGATTATACTTTTGTCATAAGCATGCCATAGAATTGCACTGGAAGACCTAGAGCAGTGGTGACAAACCTGTGGCCCTGAACGTGTTTGGGACTCCAACTCCCAGACTTACTTAGGCGACCTCTCATTATTCGAGTATGATGGCCCTCCAAGTGTTGTGTCTTTGCGCTGGATACATAGATGGCTATAGAGCCACCTTGATCCACATATTCTTCCACAGTGAGGGCATTGGTTTCCAGGTGGAAAGCAGTCCCGGTCAGGGTTGGCTTGACATGTTTTCCTCTTGGCACATTTCTCCCCTTTGCCTTCCATTCAAGTCTTCAGTTAGAGCGCTCAAGGGCCAGGGCTTCCCAGTTCTGAGTATCTATGCCACAGTTTTTAAGGTTAGCTTTAAGTCCATCTTTAAATCTCTTTTCCTGCCCATCAACATTCCATTTTCCATTGGGTTGGGAGTACAGTAATTGCTTTGGGAGATGGTGATTGGACAATTGGACAACATGGCCATTCCAGAAGAGTTGATGGCGGAGGATCATTGCTTCAATGCTGTGTCTTTGCTTCTTCCAAACAGCTCAGACGGTGTTGTATTGATGCTGATTTTTGTGGAGAGGTGACTGCCAAGGTAGCAGAAATGGTCAACATTTTTCTAATGTTACACCATTAAGCTGTACTTCTGGCAACACCCAGAAGCCCTAGAGAGCTTGTCTAATGGTCAGGAATTCTGGGAGATGAAGCCCAAAACTGCTGGAGGGCAAAAGGTTTGACACCACTAACTTAGAGACACCCACAAATACTTTCAGGGAGGAATATTTTGGGGTGCATGGGTAAGTGAAATCATGAATATCAAAGCCATAGACCACGGGGCTGTACTGTAATTTATAAAGTCAGCCTGCTCTTAAATCCTTCCTGCAGCTGAGTTTGGCAGTTATCAGAAAGTTTGTCTTGTCTGAGTGGGGAAACCTTTGTCCCTGCTCAGCCAAGACAACATGATGACAACAATAGCACTCTTCTTACAATATGCTCCTCTTTCTAATGATCAAATTCAATTTACAGACAATTTATTAAAGGAAATTGTGCACAATGTTGTCAAAGAAAAGTACACTCCCCAGTCGTCAAAAGACAATGGAATCTGGAAGACTAGATAAACAAATGAGGCTTGCCCCAGATATTTTTAATGTATTCATCTCTCTACACAATAATAGATGGGCCTTCCATATTCATAGTGTAATTTGAAGATGGAAATATTTGGATCTGTTGCTGTTTTGAAGGTTCAGAGTAGTATACTAGCATGAGATTTTCTTGTAAGTTTTGCTACATTTTAGTAGGGTTTCATGCCCAGTTTCCAAAGTATACACAGCAACGCACTGCTCTATTACTCTACACTAAAGAATTGTGACTGATATCTGACATGGCTGACATTCAGCTGAGAAACTGGCTGTGGGAAAGTATCTGCCTCTTCAGGGACTAGGATTATTTGAATGAAGCAGATGAGCAGAATTCAGCAACATAAACTATAAAACCCTTTCTTGGCAATCAACAAACCCAATAGCTTGGAAAAGCGTGCCAAGGTTCCTGGAAACTATCCTTTTCTCAATCCTGTCATTTCAAAAATATAACATTTCTGGGCTCATAAAGGCATCACTTAACAATATTTTTTATTATTTTGGATTCACTTTTAAGTAAGAGGAAATAGTTTCCTTAATAATTAGGGAAAAAGCAACTACAGCTGAGATGTGGTATGTCTCTGGACAAGAGCCAAGATCAGGGTGTTAGTTTGTGTGGAGAGACATTAGTGATTAAGAAAAGTAAACTGGAACAGCCAGGTTTACAGTGTATGTTACACCTGCTCAAAAGTCAGCTGTAAAAAGTGGTAATAAAGTGAGTGAATGTCTGTTTTTCTACAAAGAAGCTGCTGAAGATGATGGGTGAAATACTGAACTCTTATCCAAGAAAAACAAGGCCAAGTGCTCAACTCCTGGCAAACATCCATATAAACACTACAGCCATTATTTTATTGGATTATAAACCCAATATAGTTAGTGTACTATTTATTCAGTAAGAAACATCTAACGTATCAAGATCACACTATGAACTAGTGTTGCCCATTTTAGGCAATATAAATGGAGAATTTCTTTTTTCTTCCTGAAATAAAGTCACATTTTATGCATTCATTTAATTGGAAGAAGCTAAAGAATTAGATCATTGGGAAAAATAACAGAGCCATTTTTGATCTTTTCTACTTTTGTTTTCTTTTGTATTAATAATACAATAATATTGTGCCAATTTTACAATGCAGTGAGTAACAGAAGAACAGAATTTGTTCATTTATATTGCACATGGAAGACAAAAGAAGCTGTTTAAGCAATATTATGAATATAAATGTTGTTGAAGAAAATGACCCAAATGGTGATGATTTTAATGCAAGTCGATCCTTTGTGGTGGGCCAAACTGCCACCTTTCATACAAGCATTCAATAAGTGTTCACCCACGCATGGCACTAATTAAATGAAAATGTCATTTGTGATAGTTGCACAAAAAATGATGCTGAAGAATACATAACCTTAAATGCTCTTTTGAACTCCAGTTTGAGGCACTGCACATTTAATAATAGCCAGAATCCTACTGTCTGGTCCCAAATAAAATAGAACTATTGAATCCATTTTTGAATGGTCAATCAACACATAGTTGAATTCTGTTAATTCAGTGTGTCTACTCTAATTGCAACTAACAATAGGATTCACTGTTAGAACCAAAATCTTCTCAGTAGCTCCTTGTATTCATATTTCGTCACCTCTAGGTTCAATATCACGTGTGTTACAAAAACAAAAATGTTCTTTAAGGAGATTTGGGAGGGGGAAAAGACTGAGAGCTGTCATTTTCTCTTTCCGAAAGCAAAGATGAATTGAGGGCTCGGTTTCCCTTTAATACATATTAAATGAAAAATACATCATTTAAAACGCTGAGTTAGTCTTGCCCTTGTTAAGAACTGGAGAGGAATCAATAAATATATTTGTTTTTCCAAGATAGCACCTTTACAAAAAAAAAAAAAAAAAAGCCCTGAATATTTTTTTAAAAAAAGAAGTATTTCCTTTTGTTAGAATTTGGATTTTTATCTTCAGGACTATTTGTTTCTTTTTAAGACGTTGTTCAGTAATAAATAATCTAATTTAGCAACTGGATTCTTCTTAGAAAAGCTATCACCACACATGGTTCTTACTACAAAGCATCTATTCTAGTGGAAAAAGGGTTGCTGCTACAGCCAAAGGAACAGGACAAAAAACTAGAGAGAGAGGAATGTTTGCAATGTGCTATTAATCTGGGGCAAGGTGTGGTGAGAGAGAGCCCTTGGATGTGGCTTCTTGCTTAAAAGCGCAAACATTTTGCTGCTTTCTTTTCATTGCCACAAAGCACGAGGAATGTAATGAAGTGGGGCATCACTGCAAGAGTCCCAATAGATGACAAACTTGTCTCTGATCTCACAAATACTGATCATCATCTGGGCTTTTCAGGAATTTACAGCGAATGAAAAGAAGTGAGGCTCATCTAGCTCACCCTTATAGGCGCTTTTCTGTCAATCTCCAAGCTTATTTGCTTCCTTGAACTTTATGATCATATGTGCCAGCATGCTTGTACCCAGACACATAGCCAGACGTGTCAACCAGATCTTCACGCCCTGCTTTGCCTTTGCCTCTCCCACTTGGATCAAATCTCTCTTTATGGGAACCAGTGAAACGCGTTGTGTCTGTAAGCCGTGAGACAGTCGGAGATGAAATAGCTTTCTGTTAAAAAGGGGAAAAGGGGAGAAACCATTAACACTCCTAAGAACACATAAAACAAAAGCAGAATGGTGGAAAAATACAATCCAAAGGGTCATTTTTAGGGCCCCGAAGGCCTCGAATATGGGATTTTTTTTAATTATTTAAAAAATCTAAAATTCAATTTATTTACATCAGAGCTTTGAAAACATTTCATGTTGGCAATATACGTTTTAGACATGCATCATTTTGTGAAACAGCAATTCAGTTTTACTAGCAAACTGGAAGTTAAACCAAACCCTTATGAGAGACATGGACACATACATAAATTGTAATAACAAATGTATGGAAACACAATTAAAACTTTTCACTTACATTTCTTATATATTTATATTATATTTATATACTTATATTTCTTAAAATATGTAATTTATTGCTTATTTCACATAGACTTAGGTTTCTTATTATGTTTGCATGACAAACTTACACACTACAGCCAACACAGTTTGAAAAGTAGACCCAACTTTTCTTATGAGAACTGGGAGTCTGCAACTAGAAGCGGTACTATTTAGAAGCTTGTGTAAGGAGGTTTCCGAAACACTCTTATGAAATATTCACTATTTATTTGCAATTCCACACAGCTACAGCCTTGTTTCTCCACCCCATAATCAAAACCACCACTGGAAAACTGGAAAATGCTCAGTCCCCCAGTTGCTGGTACCTTCATTTATGCAAATATGCTGATGACCTTTATGCCTTTCTTGTAAGGTAAAGGTAAAGGTAGTCCCCTGACATTAAGTCCAGTCATGTCTGACTCTGGGGTGTGGTGCTCATCTCCATTTCTAAGCCGAAGAGTCAGCGTTGTCCGTAGACATCTCCAAGGTCATGTGGCCAGCATGACTGATGGAGCGCCGTTACCTTCCCGCCGGAGCGGTACCTATTGATCTACTCACATTTGCATGTTTTCGAACTGCTAGGTTGGCAGAAGCTAGGGCTGACAGCGGAAGCTCACGCCGCTCCCCGGAATCGAACCTGCGACCTTTCGATCAACAAGCTCAGCAGCTCAGTGCTTTAACCCACTGCGCCACCGGCCTTTCTTGTACTTAGTCCTAATCTTTTTGTACTGCTTTTAATCCACTTAATTGGATGTGTTGAAACAGCAAATTACCAGATTAGTTTAGTGTTTACACCTTATTTTTATTGTTATTTAATATTTAATGTTTCTTTTACTTAAGTGATATTTGTCTTTACTGTTCTAATGTAGCACAAATCCTATGTAAAATATATTATGTATTTTTGACATTAATATTGAAATCTGAACTATATATAGAAAGGATGTAGGCCTGTGGTTCTAAGCTTTCTTTGGGAAAGAATGCAAGATTAATTATATGTCAAGTTACCATACCGTGACTCCTGATATGACCGGTGCTTTCCCTTCAATTAGCTTGTACATTTCCTGTACTGCTTCTTCATTGCTCTTATCTTTGAACCGTTTTTTGGCGAGCTCCTGAAGGGCTTCTTTAAACTGGTCATAAGTAACTGTCCTGGACTTCCCCCTAGGGCAAAAAAAAATGGCAGGAGTTATAAAAACATATTTCCATAAGAATCATACACTTATGGGTAAATCTTGAAAAACAATGACCATGTGGGCCACTAAAGCCACCAATTTTCTTAGAAACTCTCCTCCAGTTGGATCAATAGTTCTGCTTCTAGATTAATGACTTGTGACAAATATCCCCAATCAATGAGTTTCATTTTCTCCTTTTTTTTTTCCTGCGTGAGGTGTGACTAACTGTAGTTCAGGTGCAATTTCCTTGTTTCCTCATCACCCCCCTCTATGAATTCAACACTAGATTTGTGCTCCTCTTCAGTATCCATGCTCCCTGCCTCACATATTGAATTATGATCATTCTTGCACTTACAGTATATGATTTTATAGTTATAGTGATTGTAAGTTTTACATGGGAAAACAAGAAAAATTCAGTCAAGTAACTGAAAATGTGAAGCGGGAAGGAAGGTCAGAGGGAAACCTCTGTGATAAGCATATTTCTTGAAATGTGGATAAGTAAAGGTATAACTCCTGGCAAATCCCAAGGCTCTGGGACAGTCTCAATGGCCCTTGCAAAAGATCTACCCTACAAACCTTACATGCTACTTTAAATGTTTACCTCAAATAATCATGGGAACTGTTATTTGAAGCTTACAAAAATTATCTGGAAGATGTCACTAGCTTTCCTTCATGGAACTAAAGTTCCCAAAGGTGTTTGGTGACAGGTGATGGACTATTAGACTAGCTTCATATATTATATTCAAGTAAATGGAACTAGAAACAGCAGTATCACATTACAGTAAAGTCTTGCTTAGCCAACATAAACATGCCAGCGAAACATTGGATAAGCGAAAATGTTGGATAATAAGGAGGGATTAAGGAAAAGTCTATTAAATGTCAAATTACATTATGATTTTACAAATTAAGCATCAAAACATGTTTTACAACAAATTGGCAGAAAAAAACAGTTCAATACATGGTAACATTATGCAGTAATTATTGTATTTACGAATTTAGCACCAAAACATCACAATGTATTGAAACAGCTGTGGATCCGGGTGGGAGGCAGACTTTGTTGGATAATACAGAAGGTTGGATGAGCAACGGTTGGGTAAGCGAGACTCTACTGCACTTCAACACTATGGTCTCTGCTCTGGAAAAAGATATGAAAGATCATAGTTACAGGGCTGCTTCCAGGTACATATGTGTACACACACAAGCTTTTTGTGCCTGCAAGTCTGCTTTTGGAACACCATTTCCTAATGGTATACTCTGTCTAAAACCTTGATATTCACAAACAGAGTACCCTATTCAGGCCAGTTCTAGATCTTAATTACTGGAATTTCCTTCTTCCCATCTCTTTCTCCTCCTCATCGGTTAAAAGCTGCATGAGCCCCATCCAGGATTTCAAACTCCCAGTGCATGTGCTCCAGGGTTGGAAAGTTGTTCAAATTTTAGAGCAATTTGCTTTTTAAAAAATGGTAAGGGAATTAGGTTGGGGCTGAGCAAATGACTCTCCTTTGAATTTAATCCAGGTTTGGCAACTGATGTTGTGAGCCAGTAATCTGGAGGAGGGATAATGGCATGTTAGTCCAGACAAAATGGACACACTGGTGGTATAAGATTCATCACTCGAGTTAAGCAAACTTCATTGTTTTCCAGAGTGGCTTGCATCCCCCCCCCCACCCACCCACCCACCCAAAGCAGGAATGAGAAATCTCTAAAGGCCCTTCTAGACAGGCCCTTCTATATCCCAGGATCCCAGGTTTTCTGTTTATCCCAGATTATCTGGTGGTGTGGACTAATATAATCCATCAGAAAACCTGTGATTAGATCTTGGGATTTAGGGACTGTCTGGCAGGGCCATCTGACTTGTCATCTGACCAAGAGCTACTTCTGGCCCACTGTTGGCAATAAACAAGAGAAATTCCTTTCTTTACCCTGTTCATCATCCTAATTCCATACAGTGAAATAACAGGCTTCTCTGCCTCGTGGATGGGGTCAGACCAGTCTCAGAGGTTGAGAAAAAGTGTCTTTGTGACATCACAAATGTTAGCCAATTGGTACCATCCATAAACATTGACTGTAAATTTGCAGAAAATTTTCCCTCTTCCTCCAGAATTGTAAACTGTTTCTGAACCTGTCATGCTCATTTTTGTGATGTTAAAAGCCTAGTTCTCACAAAGGATGGGTAATCTGAAGTTGAACTGAGGACAAACAAAATGTGTATACTCCACTCTTGTTCTTTAGCTTCATAACTATGAATAAGGCAGCATTTGCCCGAGGCTTAGGCTTATCCATCAGTAAATGGTATGTCACTGAAATACACACATAAGCCAACTAGGCATTGACTGCCTGACCTAATTAGCCCATTTATAAGAGAAATTCTAGCAGACATTGAGCAATATTTGATCTCCACAAATACTCACACATCTATAATTTAGGATACTTCCCCTTGAACTGGATTGAGTGCCATGCTGCTCACATAAACAGTGCCCAAGTTTGTTTATGGCTATGAAATCTGTTTGGAGAACCTAGGTTGTAAATGGTGCACGGAAGAACTCCAATTCATATGCACACCCAAACTAGGTTAAAGGTTGGATATAATCTTAATTAAAACTGTCAAGTCAGAGTTGTACTAATGAACATCTGGGGATTTTGTGGGAAATAAATAAGATGAACAAAAACACAGCAACAGGGACAGAATCCTGTTAACTAAACAAAAAAATGAACAGGCTGATATACTTATATGCAGTTTAGAAAAACACACCAGATGAAGGCTTAAAGTTACATCTCAACTGACCCAATACAGCCAGGGTCCTATGAAGGTCACGGGAGATCACGGTGCTATGCATATGCAGCTTCTGCTTTGAAATCATTCTTCTTTAGAATTTAAAACCTATTTTTTTTAATGTAGACTTTATGTTATTAATATGGTAGCTGGGCCGTTTTTGTCTGAACAATTTATACAAATTAGCAGAGCTCAGAGAAATAACCCATCAGGGTAACAACTATTAGCTAGAATAAACTAGGGAAGCCAGCATTGGGTTTAAAGAAAAATACAATGCATTGACTCACAAAATATAACTCTACAAACATGTTACTTGTTCTTTATTGGGGAGTGTGGTGGAGTATGTATCACCTTGTTAAATGAGGTGGCTGTGAGGTTAAATCCACTTCCCAACTTTATGTTTTGAACCAGCCCCATTCCTGCCAACAGGAAGCATGGTTTCTGTCAGACAGGCTTGCTGGAGAGTGCTAGCCTCTGGGTTGATGGAACGATCCAGGGGAAAAAGAGGACAGAAGTAGGCATTAGGAGGTCAATGAAACTAGGGAAGCTTTTTTTGAAAACTGTATGATAAAAAAATTACATCACAAACTCTTGGTAAGGGGGAGGTGACAATGACAATGATGACAGAGCTGGATAGGTCCCACATGGCCTCCAAATAGGGGCACTGGAAGACAACTTCTTGGCCCCAGTAAAAGAACAAGGACACCACAGCTATAGTGAAGGAGTTAAAAGAGGAAGGTGCATGTGCAATTTATGTGTTTTCACAGATTTAAGGGTTATCCTCAAAAAGGCGTCTTAATCTCCAAAACACATCATGTATTTTGTAAAACCTTACCAAATTAATTTTTTTTAAATGGTGAAAATGGGAATAATTCCTTTTTATTCCTATGTTAAGTTTCTAAAGCTTCAATTAAAAAATGTGAGCTTTTTGCAGGGGGAATAGGGAGAAAAAAAGGAATTATTCTACTTGACATTCATCAGGCATGGGAAAAATAAATCTTGCCATTCCTAGTCAGCTACCACAGTTGCTCTGTATAAACACAAGATGCATTAATACCTGTACTCTGTGCCTGGTGCTCTGGTATATTTGGCACTAAGATTAATATAGAAAACATTTGTTACAGTAATGTTTTGTCAGCCTCCAGACAATACACTCTTAAAACATTTATTCTGTTGTGTCAGGCACATTTGCTTTCATGGGACCCACTCTGTGTCCTAGGTTAATCTGGGAAACAAAGAGTTTATTTAAACTTTGCTTACATGCTTTTGTTTCTGTAACAGAGAAAAGTCAATTCCTCCACTTCAGGCAGAACAAGCTGCAAGACACAATCTGATGCCCATTCCGAGATATTTGCTGCCAACATTCAAGAGTTGCTTAAATCTAAGCCTGAACACATAGAACAGTCATGTTTTTGGCATTTATGAAGAGGGAACAGCACCTTTCCTGTTATACACTTCCCCTCAAGCTGGGTAAAAGAAACTAACCCAATATTTCCAGTGGATATTTGTATCTAAGAAATCAACAAAAGCATTTTAAACACGTGAACAGTATTCAGTGATAGAATTCTTCTGAGTCTTCTCTGTGTATCTTTATCAATATCTGTATCTATGTATCTGTATCTTTAGATCAAGTTTTCAATTCATGCATTATCTGACACAGTTCGGTGGTTAAAAATTGGCACAGAAAATAAGCTGAAATGGATAGACAGAACTTGTCCTACTGAGCTTTTCCATTGCTATGTTCTGGTACATGCTACAGCACTATGTATAAAATATATGACAGTGGTCTACAAACATGCACCTAAAGATAAAATACAAGTATCTCATTCCAATTGTTCTCCAATTTCAGTTATTTTCAAATCTTGTTTTGACAGTTTTATCAAAGAACCAGTATTAGAAGAAGAAGAAGAAGAAGATGGAGAAGGAGAAGGAGAAGGAGAAGTTTGTTTTTCTACCCTGCCTCCATCTCCCTGAAGGGACTCAGGACAGCTTACATGGGGCCAAGCCCAGGCAACATACAATTTAAAAAGCATAAAACAACATAACAATAATAGACAAGCATCAAGCAACAAAAGACAATTTTGAAAAGGGGGAGGGGGAGAAGGCCAATATACGAGCTGATTAAAGGATAATTGGTTCAATAGGGTAGGAAATATCATGAAAACAGAGTAATTCAACAGGATTAGAATAAATTCAGTTTAACTTAGAAAACACAGTTGCCAGTTCACACTTGAAATTTCTAGCAGCAATACCACTCTCACATGACTTTCCATCAGAGAAGACTCACAGCTCCAACCTTGTAAAGTTTTATGTTCCTGAGGACTGACTCACACATGTATCAGTATATATCAGATGATGACTTGGAACTCAGTTATCTTGCAGCTAAACAATTCAGTTTTCTTCATCAAGCAACACTTCATTTACTTCACTACTGAGAATACATGTCTGAATGTCTCACTAACTTCTAGGATTGATTTTCTTACTATTGTTTCAACTATTTTTTCATCACTTGCACTGTGCTTAAAATAAAACTGAAAAGATTGACTGCTTCAATGAAACATGAAGTCCCTGCCTCAAATGTTGAAAAACACTATATCGTGTGTGCCCATCAAGGGGAACAAATATTTTAATTCTGAAGAAAACAGATGTTTATATTATAAAAGGCATTTTTTAATTTCAGTCCCTAAGTTTCTTAGAAAAGTTAAACGAATGTTTTGTCTCATTTTCTGGGGGAAAATTTTTTTAAACCTAAAGGCATCCCTGTTGATATCAGTGTATTGAACATTTACAGTACAGGAAGGAATCTAACTGGAACATAAGCCTGAACCAAGAAAGACCAACCAAGCAAAGCTCTTCAACAAATAAGGAATGTGTTACCACTCCAAGCAACAGAGAACTGTGATATAAACAGACTGCGGAAACATCCCCCAAAGTAAACAAAAAAGGAGAAAAATCTCAGAAGGAAAAAGGATTAACAGTCATTCTTTCTGCTATTTTCTGCTTTAGCATCTTATGTATGTTGCACAAACAAAAGACAAAAGATGAATAAGAGTAAGCTCCAAGTCATTTTTGAAAGCATGGATGCCAATGATTCCAGATGTCTTTTGCAACTGCTAAAATGCACAACAGCCTGATCTACTACTATATATCTTCCAGGGAGATTAAACAAGTGTCACAACGATATGCAACATATATATGCCTTCTGTAAACTAATATGGTAAGGATACAAGTAAAGGACATGTATCACCCACCTTTAGAACAACCCATGTTCTGTGATAATACTTTGCTATGAGTGTATCATATCTCCTTGTTGTCTCTTTTCAGTTGTGAGACATTCCAAATGGAGTTATAAATAATTTTCTGATGAACTAACTCTTAAGTAGTGATTGGAACTGAGATTTCATGTAGGTAGGTATGACTGCAGTGAAAAGTGAGGTTGTAACCAGGCACAAGTGCTATGCTTCTATTGTGGCTATCCTAGTGTTTAGTAAAACATAACTTGAAGTTGTAGATGTATATAAAGAGCTTGCCTCATGCTACAAAAGATGGCCGGTTTCAACAACATACTCAAATTAAACATCAGGTTCAGCTTCTATGTTATTTGATGGAAATACAGAATGCAACACCAGATTACCAACAAATTCAATTTTTTGTAATGGCTCTCAGGCTAAATATATTTCAAGAGTCAGCATGCTATGTGACTGGGCCTCCCTGTGGGTAAAATTCCCTCTTCTCGGTCACCTTGGTGCAACAGTTGTGCCAAGGAATGGGCATGGATGGTGCAATATTGTTCTCCTGATTCTCTTAGAAATATCTGATGCCATGAACCATGGAATTCTTCTAGATCACCTGGCAGCAGGCCCGTAGCCAGGATTTTGATTCGGGGGGGGGGGGGGGTACTGAGTTTGCTTCGGGGGGGGGGGCTGAGTTTGCTTCGGGGGGGGGGGCTAAGGATCTACCCTAGCAAACCTTTTGTATCATTATCCCAATAGCCTCATGCATATGGGATATATTGAGCATGGTAATCAGATCATGATATGAATAAACATAACAGTTTAAATAATGTACCAGTACGGCCTTCTCGCGGAAGTCACTGTTGAGAAGGGCGGGGTAGAAATATTCAAAATAAAATAAATAAATAAATAAATAAATAAATCGCCAGCACATGTAGGGAGAATGTCAGGAAAGCTAAGTGGCAAAACGAGCTCAGACTTGTTTGAGAGGTAAAGAACAATAAAAGAGTTTTAACTTATGTCTGTAGCAGGAACATGAATAAAGACATGATAGGGTTACTGTCTAGAGAAAATAGCACAATTTAACAATTTAACAAGGGACAGAGAAATGTTATTTGTTCTGAACTTCATCTGAAAGAAAAACAATGCTCAGCTGTGAAAAACAGAGCAAATGATGCAGAAGGGAAACTATAGCACAGAATAGCTAAAGAGGCATACAGAAATTCAAGTCTGCAGGGTCAGATTAACTACATCCAATGAAAATAAAAGAACTGAAAGAAGTAATCTCAGAACCACTGGCAATCATCTTTGAGAATTCCTCGAGAACAGACACCACAGCAAATCAGAGAAGGTCCAATTTTTTACTGATCTTCAACAATAATATTAGTATGTCTTTGTGTAAATGTTTTTCTGTAATCTGATGTACCCTCTCACACTGGAAATTGCAATTTAAAAAACCTATGCTTTAAAGTTATTGAAAAGTTTTTCATGACAAATTGGTGTCAGAAGTGGGATATTCTCTTCCAATGTGGGAAAGTTATTCATAACAGTTGTTTCTGTTTCATTCAAAATGCCAACTGTGCAAACCGTCTGTTTTGACAAGCATGTTCCATATATGCAACACAAATAAGACAGATTAAGCATTGGTTTATACAATCAATTCAGTTAGAAGAGAAAACACCTTTTAGTGATCTGCATCACTTCAAATTGCAGGGCTTGTAAATGTCAGCATTTTCTAATTCGCTGCACATAGAAGTAATACAATTGGGAGAAAATATAGCCTAGACATTTTTTCAATGTATTTTCAAATCTCTCTGCTACAGACTGAATTTCAAGAAGAGTTCACCAGAAAATTCTAATCTAAAGGCCCAATTTAATTTAAGAAATGGTCCACGTACTATTCCTATTGTAATTTGCATATGTTATTGTCTGAAGTCAAAAGAGTATAAAATTAATTTTATTCCCATGGGAGAAAATGTTTATAACACAGAGCTCCAAAAAGGAGCCCTGACATAATTCCAGTCCTCACCTTCACCCCAGTCAGCCCTTGTGAAACCACATTGTTTGGTGCACAGAACATGAGAAATTTGCTGAAGGAAGATGAAAGGATATGACAGAATGAGGGAAAAGAGCAGGAGGAAAGGGTCTAGATATTCAGTTGCAATGCATTTGCCGTTATTAAGCCACTGCAGCTGTTTATTGGCAAATATCTGCCAAAATATACCTACTCCTATTTCATGCATAAGCATGAACTAACACGGTTGGTACTAACACGGTTGTCCTAAAGGATGACTCTTCTCGCTTGACAAAATGGAACTATACTCTTAAAAATAACCAAGACATAAATATTTTTCTTTTGTCCTCACATTTCAAAGATAGTTTGTCTTTGAAATTTGAACAAATTTGAAATGCTGCAACCCAAATTTGAATAGGTTTTATTGATTTGTCATTTTAGAATAAGAATCAGTTACCATATATACCATCATGGAGACTAGGGACAAATCTACATAGGGCACTTATATATAGATCCATAGCCCCAGCTTAAGTGTCTTATGTAGATCTGGAATATTCCCCAATGAATCAGCCCAGGGAAGTCTGCACAGCCAGCTTCTGAGCCACCCCCTTGGCAGGGGGGTGTCCACATAGCCTAGCACAGTGGTTCTCACCAGGCGTTTTGGTCTAATCCCAGCCAGTTTACCAGATGTTAGGATTTCTGGGAGTTAAAGGCCAAAACATCTGGGGCCCACAGGTTGAGAACCACTGGCCTAGCACGGTGCTGCACCAGGATCTCTCTTCCCCCCCCCCCCCGCCCCCGCTCTTCTCTCTAAGTAATGCTGGCACTTTGGCCAGTGTCAGCACTGGTAACGACAATGATCACAAGCTATTTCACAGTGCATGGTTGCCACTACAATGGGGACAAGATGGTGATGGTAAGTGCCACTCCCTTTTCCTGGTCAGCCCAAGGATGGGGAAAGCAGAATGGTTGTGTAAACAGTAGTGGCCAATTCCAAATCAGGATCAGGCCTATTTATACATGTCCACAAAATGTAGGTGAGCTCAAGAGCTTATAGGAAACTTCAGGGCATTCCCTGACTCTGGGAATCTCACGGCAAAGCCTTATTAAGTGGCCTTGAGGAGCATATAGGATGAATTTGCTCCGTGCATTATGTGGATGCAACACAGTCCATTCACTTCCATCCCACAGAAAGCTGAAACTGTGCTAGTCAAAATAACAGCGGAATAGAGGTTTTAGATAGGCAACTGAGAAGAGATGAAAGTAGGGGAAATGTTCAAAAGAACAGCTTGATGACCTGCAAAGATGAAGGCCTTTAAGGGAAAATACTAGTTGAAAACTGAGAGCTCAGCAGGAAGCGAGGGAGAGAGGAGAAATGTAAGATACTGAAAAGGAGCTGCTCAAAAATCTTTGTGTCTGCTGATAAGAGAAAACAAAAAGAAGGGAAAAGTTTACTAAACTTTGCGCATGCTCAAAAAAGGATGAGTTGCACCTCGGCCTGGTGGCACTTCCTTGCTGGTCACTCTCAGTTATACTTCGCTGGTCACTCTCAGTTTTACTTGTATCTAATTGGGGGGGGGGGGGGGAGAGCAGAGAGATACCAAGGTCTCACCAAGCCTCAACAAGATATTAACCATAGAATTATGCCGGAGGACCTAGAAATACCTAAAAATAATAACTAAATAACCCCTCATGAAACAGAAGGTGTTTTAAAACTATTTTTAGGACAACAATAATTATAAACATGAGTTAGAATATTTATAACTGGCCTGTCTCATGATTGCATTCTAGCATTTGTCCCGTGTTTTAAGGAATACTTGTTTTCTGTAAGCCAGTGATATGGAGCAGCATGAGACTAGAATAGCAATAGAACATGATAGCAATAGAATAGCAATCAAACAGAAATAACACTAAGGAAGAATGGGAATCTTTTGTGCAAAAATATAATTTTCAGCACCACTTTCCTAGGGTGATACATAGAGGTACCAGGAAGAACTCACAACAATTTTTAGCAGTAACTTTGTCTCACACAATGTATAATTCTTCCTGCAAAATTCTAGAAGCTAATCATTTTTTAAAAAAAGAAACCTGTCCAGTTAACTTCTTTCTGTAATAACTATATAGTGTAAAACTGACAGAACAATTATATGGCTAACTGAACTCAAAAGTGTAGTCAGCCACTCAGAGTTAATTCTATATCTTGAACACATAAGTATTCTGTGAGACATATCCATCAGCACATTAGAAAGTGAAGTAACAAACATAATGTAACACTAGCCATTAAAATAAAATATCCTAGGAAGAAGCAGCCTTCTAAACCAGTCTCTATAGGTACAAATGTTTCACATGAGAAAAAACGAACAATTATCTCTCACATTAAGGTTGGTTCTCAAGTCAATATTGCTTGTTAGAGTGAAAATGTAAGAATATATCTGACACCCATCTTTAAAGGAATTCATCCAAGCCACAATTAGAGGACAGGTTCATATGCCTGCAAAATATGTGGAGTAATATAAACACATCTCATCAAGTACTTGTGGTTGCCTCATGAGGGCATGAGATCTTTCCTGATGATGATGATGTATGACTGGGACTAGATGAAAGAAGCATACACTGGTCAAGTATGTATCCTTGAAACTTTGTTTCCATTGCTTTCAATACTTGGACTATCAATCTATCTAATGTGGACCTACAGAAAAGATGCCTCCTTGGAATTTTTGAAAGTAAATCCACATATGTTACTAACCTACTGAGCAAAGGACATGGGGTTAGAAAGCAAGTTTCCATGCCAATTGAATGCGCTGCTCTTTCCTGCCTTCCTTCATAACAAAGTGGGGATGAAAGTGAATTGGTTTATGATGAAGGCATCAACACAAAATGGCAAGGGAGGATGTTGGGGGAAGAGAAGAAGAGGAGCACAGTCTGGAGGAGTGATGTTTGAAGAGAGTACAGCAGTGGCAGAAGCAATCTCTCTTGAGCTGTCATCCTTTAAGAGTCTTGAAACAGCCATTGCTCTGGGGTAAGGGGGAGGAGAGGGGTGTGACATCCTCCCCACTAACTGTCCAAGCAAGAGAAGGAGATAAAGAAATAGCTCCCCTGCACACACACACACAATTCAAATCCCTCAAGAGAAAGGAGCATTGCACTTTCTATGTCCACTGACTGCCATACTCTATTTCTGGAGCTTTGTGCACTTGTAGGAAATTGGAGCAAGGATGGACAGGTCATGAGTCTCTGCTTCAATGGGGGCGGAGAATGGGTCAGTCCAAGTAATATTTTAAAAGATTCCCGAGAAGGCGGCAGGCAAAAGAGAGAAGAAACTGGCCAACCCAAATAACTTGCTGGTAAATTGTTTGGACAAAGTGTCAACCCCTCTGATGGTGTCACCTGGTGTTTTCTGTACCTCCTGTACTTCCCTAGAAGTGCCACTTCAAATGCTTTTACTAACCAAGCTGTCAGTCACCTGTAATAGAAGTAAAGTTTATATTATATTTTTTTAAAGTGGGATCTAACATGTCTTACAAGACTTTTTATCTTCCCTCTTTTGATGATAGCTCCTGAACATTCCATGCAAAAGCTCTGTTACAAGAAATTCAATGTACACATTTGACAAATATGAATTTAATATGATGTGTGGGAATGAATGGAAGAATGGAAGGATGTGTGGTTGGAGTTAATAATTTTGGAAACACCAGTATAATATTAAGGCCTGCAATGACTAACTACCTGCTTGCTGGAATTGTGATCAAAACCTGCTAATGAGAATTGATAAAAACTGTGACAATGGTTTTTTCAAGTTAAGGAAATGTTTGCAACATTCCTTATGTTAAGAAGGAAGTAAATATAAGATCAACACCAATCAAGAAGATCAAAAGCTGGCCAGAAAACTGAGATGGAGCCAGGATGGAAGACGTCTATCATTAATTTACAACTTTGGGACTACATCAGCAGAATATTCCTATAAAAGACTCAGTCTAATAATGCTGAAAGTGTGACCAACCTGAGGAGTCTGGTTCACCTGTTATGCTCTGCTCCATGAGAAGGAGAGAGATAGTGTACCTATGGATAGTGGCAGATTTGCACGAGAGCAGTCTGGTCACTTTGGGGCTTCTTTCTCAAGGGAAGAGTGCACTTTTGGAGTTTTAGATTTTGTGCAGGGAGTCAGGATCTGCTGCATGGAAAACAGAGATCTAGTCCTTGGCATTGTGCTTAGGGAAAGAAGTTTTGGTATCTCAGCGTTTTGAAGTTTTTGGTGTTACGGAAGGTATGAAACTATGCATTGGTAGGCTGCAGGACAGCAGTGTCTGGCCTAAGAGGTGCTTCTCCAAGGAGGGAGAAAATGATATGGTAATATTTGGATGCATGTGGATGAATGCGTGTACATGTGTGTGAATGTTGAGTGAAAATGTAATTCCCCTTTGTTTGTTTGTTAACCAATGTAATTGTAAATCCAATGTAGTTGCATAGAATCTGTATGTCTATATGTCCAATGTCATTCTTTGTCTAAATGTTTTTCTGTAATTTGATATACCCTCTCACACTGGACATTACAATAAAAAGAACCTATGCTTCAAAGTTATTGAAAAGTCATTCATGACAGCTCTCCTCAATGATGGGTGCAGCACTCCAAGAAGAGAAAGGAGAAATCAGTTTTTGCCATCCCAGACATATGTAGACCAATCTACATCCCAGCTAAGTTGCCTAAAGCATTTCACACCTAAAAATCAGGGGTAAAGTACTCCTACCATGGCACACATTTTCTCTCATATTTCTGTGGCACAAGGGCTTTGAAAAATATAAAACACCACAATATTAATTTATGGTAGCTATCACAAAGAACACCGCATTTCTTTAAACAAAGTAGTTTTCAACTATTGTTAGGCACTGAGCAAATCAGTAATTGAACGAGATTAACAACAGAACAATGAACTACTGTTTTGCAGCTAGACCACTCAATAGTTTCATGTCTCTATTTATGATGATCGTTATGATTATATATGCTCAGATGTAATTGAAGTATTATCTTCTGACACATTTGAGTTTTCTAGTCCATAAATCTTAAAAAGAAAAGAGATATAGATTGATAGTGGCTGTAAACACAATTTACATAATTTGAAAATAAACTATAATCCTTGCATTTTAGAGTATCTGTATTTAAAAAATTAAAAACATCAGGATGGTACCAGAAACCATTGCAATGTGTAATCTTTTATGCCTGTGTCAGATGTTGATCCTGAACAAGTTGGTGACATCCACAAATAATACCAACTGGCTTTCCTATCAAGTGAATATAAATTAATTTATTAGAGAAATCTCAAATCTGGAATGTATGATTGCTACACCTTTTTGCTATAGCAGTTTTCATTTTAAGTAACAACATGAAATTGTGGATTGAGTGTTGGACTATGGCTCTGGATACCAGAGTTTGAATTCCTGTTCACCCATTACAACTTACTGGTTAACTCTGGGCAAATCACATATTCTCAGCCTTAAAAAGCTGCATGATATAGTCACTTTAGGGTCTTCATAAATCAGAAATTACTTGAAGACACACAACAACATTACTTTTGATAAGTGATTTTTATCTACATTTTGTTACAATAGTATGACTTTGATGGGGCCAGTGTGGAGGTAAGCTGGGTGATAATGCCTTCCTCTGTAGGATGGGGAAAGCACCGATTCGTGCAATATGGGGAGTGAGGCAATGGTTTCCCTTGCTGCCTGCCAATTTGCCACAATGCCTGGTAAATCCCTCTGCTATTGTCCACTTTTTGGACCTCAATGTGATAAAGTCCTAAGAAGATCACTTGGATATAACTAGTTATTTCGAAATATTTTGCCCCAAAACAGTTATGTTACATTATTACTATAACTTACTGACAGAAAAAGCCACATTTTGGATATGCTCATTGATCTTAGCTATCCGATTCACTTTCCTTCTGTATGCAATGTGGAATGCTATAAGAATAGAAAATTATGTTTCTTCATGAGTGTTTGAATTTTGATTCTCCATGCCACCAATTCTGCACCCATGATCTTAGCCATTTGATTTACTTTCCTTCACTGACAATGGAGCCTGGAAACACGTTTTATATTGTTGGGAAGATTATCACAATCACCATAAGTACTATATACAAAAGGAATGTTGCTTTTATTGTTATTCCAGTTCTTTTTGCCTCTGAGTAGATATGCATAAACAGTGCAGTGACTATGCTGTTTGCCACTGTTTCCTATGAATACTTGTTTTTAGCCAGCATGTATTTTAAGCAGCTTTTACTATTTGCAATTTTATTCACTGGATGTTCTTAATCTCATTACCTGTATAACTTTACATGCTACAGTGTAATAAGGGTCTCTGGACCAAAATATTTTTTTTCTATCTTTTCTATGAATACAGTAAACATATAAAGAACTCTCTGTCTCGGAGTGTGGTGGAGGCTCCTTTTTTGGAAGCTTTTAAACAGAGGTTGGATGGCCATCTGTCAGGGGTGTTTTGAATGCAATTTTTCCTGCTTCTTGGCAGGGGGTTGGACTGGATGGCCCATGAGGTCTCTTCCAACTATGATTCTATGCTCCTGGAAAACTTTGTTATGGTCCATTTTCTGGGCAATCACTAAAATACATAAGAATATAAAGAAACACTTCTTAGGGATACAAATATACAATGTTCTTTTATTTAGGTCTGGAGCTTTAATCTAGAGCTGTTATTTTCTTCTTCATAACAGACTTCAAACTTTCATTGAAATAAGTGACGCATTAAACGAAGGCAACTGAACAAATGTATGAGCCTACAGGGGAAAAAAAATCTCTGCAAAGGAATAAAAGATTACAACAACAATAAATATTGACATATTTTATCCAATGTGAACAGCCAGAAACTCCAAAAGACATTTGACAACTTTTATGAATGCTGGGAACACAACGCAAATGATAACAAGGCAGCCCTTGAGGGCAGGAACATGTGCGAGGCCAATGAAATTCTAACAGCCTGGGAAAGTTTCTCCCTCAGAGGCAACTTAATGTCTCTGTGATGGTCTAGAGAGAGAATTAAATATCTCTCGGCATTGACCTCATCTTAAGGAAAGCTAGAGGTTAATGTCTTAGCTATGCCCTTATCCATCTCCATAAATCTACTTTCTAGCTCCATAAAATCCTCCAGTTCTCAGGAAACCATCACTCCTCCCAATGCACGCTTTCAGCTTTTGGTCTTTATTATCTCTCCCTATGTCTGTTCCAAGTGGCAGCTGAGACCCGGACACTGCCCACCCCTGAATTACATCACCACCCATTATAAGAATACTGTAATTATTTTCCAGTGTAGAGGAGGAAGAGTCTCCCCAGATCTTCATTCATATAGATTAGAAAGGCAGTTGTCAAAAAAAGCTAAGGCCTTTTTATTTAGGCAGCCCTTTGGTTGAAAATGTGATAGAATGGGTTTGTAGGGTGGGTGCGTTTGTTTATTTATTTGAAATCATAATCAATGTTTTCAAATGTATTTTAAACTTGCTTTTAGCTGTACGATTATTGAATTGTTTTTAAACATTTGTGTAAATAGTGTTTTGATTGTTGTTCTGTCTTCCAGGAGCTTGGTTTGCATTATCCCTTAGTTGCATAAAATAGCATCCCTTTGCATTTTCCCCCAGGGTTGCTACAATCTCAGCAGCACCCTAAAAGTTAAACATTAACAGAGGATGGAAGCAAGCCTTTTGCTGTTATTGGTTTTAAAAAGTATCCTTTTGGTCTAGAGACTGCCCTTTTTCCTGGGGATGAGATCTCCATTTTGGAGAAGCTCTCCTGCCTTCTTTAGTATAGAAAAAGCCTCAGAGGTGCTGGTGGCCAAGCTAGGCAGCTCGGACAGGCCATTGTGAGTACTGTTACTCTCTCGCCTTTGAAACTGGTGCTGAGCTCAGATAGAGAAAGACCTGCTCTTTCTAAAAGATAGCAGCTCAGTGCTGGGGCAGGGAATATCTCAGAATTTCATCTCCAAAACTAATCTTGAGCTTGGATAGGGGAAGACTTGCTCTTTCTGAAAGATAGCAGCTCAGGGTTAGGGTAAAAGATCCCAGGATTTTTCTACCATTGGGGGAAAGTTAACTTGGCAACTGAAGGAAAAGGGAAAGAAAGAACATCTATATGGCACAATTGTATCTTCCTAAATTGACTGTTTGTGTTTGTAACTTCATCAAGCTGTGCCAAGTCTGTCAAGGACTTTGAGAAATAAATGTTCTGTTTGATGTTCAAATCTGGACTGGCCTCAGTTGTTGGGAATCTTGAGCTTCTAAGAAAGGCACCCGCGGTTCACCCAGATAAAGAGAGAAGCACATCTTAGTTTTAACTTTATAGTGTCTGGATGTGATGGCACAATTGTATCTATTTTAAAATTGATGTAGGCTGCCTTGCTCTTGCTTAACGTGAAAAGGCAACCAACCAACCAATTAAATGAATAAATGCCAGTACTAGAATGCAAAGACTAAGACAGTTCAAATAGCCACTCTACACATTACATAGAAGAAAATAGTAGAATTCTGGTGACACCAGGAGTATCTTCTCCACTAACACAATAATAGCATTATATTCCACATTAACTGCCATGGTTCCATTAAATGGAATATAGCATTTGCAGTTCAGCAATGGGGAATTTAAAATTCTAGACCAGAGAGCTCTAGTATCTCACCAAACTACATACTCCAGGATACCATAGGACACAGCCATATCAGTTAGTTTATAATTGTAGCGTGTGGAAATGCCCTTGTTCAAACTACAAAAGACAACATCCCAGTCTTGCATGCTGGTAGCTCTCTCACACAGAGTTAGAATTTCAGAGGAAGAATTACAAATAGATTTTGCTTTAACTACTGAATTGGTATTTAAATTTGAGGGAATGGAAGAAAGTTTATATGGCAAAATTAGGGGCAAGGGGCAATAATATGTATCTTACCCATGGTTTCAAATGACACAATTTGTAGTCATGATAACATTATTTGTGAAATCTCTTTCATGAAAGCAACACAGAGAAAATGTTGGTGATTAATTAATTCTGAAGAAGGTTCTTCTGACTAACTTGTTGTGTTATCTCTCATCTGTCCCTATAAATATAATATCATTAAAGTTACACTCCACTGGACAGGAAAGGACAAAAATTGACCAGTTTTGAATCTTAAACCTGGTAAAAGAAGTAATTTAAAAAGTATGTGTTTCACACGGCCACACTTAACATTTTGAAATTAAGATATGTAAATCCCAGTACGTTATCCAGGAAAGTGTTGTTGGAGTTTCCTATACCAGAGGGAGTTGATGAGTGTAAAACACAGAAACATGGTATATCTGGAGAAAAATTAACACTCTTAGAATCATAGAATCAGAGTTGGAAGAGACCTCATGGGCCATCCAGTCCAATCCCCTGCCAAGAAGCAGGAATAAGTTGCAGCACTTTTTTTAAAATCTACTAATACTGTGATATCAACACTACAGCACTGTGTGGGAAGCTAGACAACAGAGACATTTTCAAAACCTCAAGCCTCTCCCTCTCTCCACCCCTATGGAATACACAGATAGGAACAGGGTGTTAAATTAAGTATCCTGGCTAAACTCCATCTCTGCCCTCATTGAATTCAGCCTTCCCATTTTCCCACTGGAAAAAAACAGACTATGCTTCCTTCACTTCCTTTCTTAATCTCCTGTTTAGCAACCCCAAACTGTAAACAGATCATATAGTTCATATCTGTTTTTGTTGCTATGGAGTTTCTTCTACAGTTTGGGGCAGTGTTTGGCAGGAAACACAATCATAGTTCAAGAGTTCTTTAAAAAATCAATGTGCTTGTGAGCTTCACCTTAGTCCACCCAGAGTTATGCTAAAGGAAGTCCAAACAGAGCCAAAATCAAAGAGGCCTTGGCTGGCAGCATTCATAGCAATCCACAGCCAGAGGACACAAAAGCGGGATATGGAAAATACAAGAGAAGACCACACAGTGTTAGGACCACTAACCTTTTTGACAACCAGCACCCAGCTCTAAGAAAGCAGAGGAGGAGTCAGTTGCAGGGAAATTAACCAAGGCAATTCATTAAACCAAAAGGTCTTCTGTGGACAGCTCTCAGTCACTTGAAGTGTAAAGAATTCTAAAGGTCAGAACTAGCATCTTATATAGACCACAGTCATCAGTTGGAAACCAATGCAAATGCCACAGCACTGGTGTTATATGGCATTTCATGGGTGTTCTTGTGAGTAGCCTTGCTAAAGAAGCCTAGCTTGGATCTCATGACCCTTGCCAATTATTGTCCTTCCATTCTTAGGTGCTCATTTGATTGTTATGTCATGAAGTCAGTGAACCTTTCGTTGTATTTTCCAGTTAATACCTCTAATAACAGCAGCATATTCTTAAATGATTCATGTATATAATGCTGCTCATAAGTGACCTTTGCCAACTGGGGAAAATGTTCATCTGAAATATCCTTTTGAAGAAGTGTTTTGAAAAAAAGATAGTTTCTTAAGAAATCGTTGCATTTTTTGCATATATAACTTAGTTTTAACTTGCAAAGAAAGATTTGAATATTATGATTTGACATAGTATAAAAGTGCAGCGTTCCTACAGAAATCTTCTTTCAATAATTCACATTGCTGATTCTGTTCTTTATAAAAAAATTAGCTATCTCTCCTCGTAGAGATAAAATTTTGGCTAACATCTTTCCCAGTGATAGCCAACGCACTTTAGAATGATATGAAAACCAAATCGAATACCACTTTGACCAACTTTAGCATCTTACAAAACTGACAATACTGTATTACATTTTCACAAAAATACCATATTTACATGAATCTAAAGCCACAAGAATTGATGTGCATATTAGAGTTGATGGTGCATTAAAATCATACACTTAAACCTGCCTACACAGTTGTGCATGAGATCCTAGCTGGGGACAGAGAAGGGAGAGACAGCAGTAGCTGCAAAAAGGCTGGTGGGAAGGCTAGATGTAGTGGTGCGGATTCCCACCAGCCTGTTCGTGGCCATAACTGCCTCGCATTACATGTAACAGCAAATTCTTTTCTTTTTTTTGCTACGGACACCTTCAAAACCGAGGTGTGCATTATATTCCATGGTGCATTACACTTGAGTAAATACAGTAGTCAACAATATGTATAACCTGCTGTAAAGTGTCACTTGAAATAGTAGCTTTAGGAAAGAAATGAGAGCATCTGGATATGCCATTTTAAAAAAAGTATTTGCAAATCTTCATGTTTTCCTGCCATGAAAGGTGCACTGTCTGTACACTCACTAAATCCAGCCCAACTTCATGACAATTATCTTGAAGGTTTTTGAAGGTATCTATCCCCCGGGTTCTGTTTGCAAGGGAGCCCAAAGCAAGTATCTCTTAACAGCAAAGAAAACCTTCTGTTATGACCTGAACAAAATATAAGGCCTGTGCAGTCTCGGTAGTATCAATTGTTTCACATAATGTGATTGAATAATATTATATACACACACACACACATACATACAGGCAGCCAGTTCCCAGGTTCTGTACATTTGCTCTTGTTGAATTTGTATGTAAGTTGAAGCAGGTACTTTTAAAAGTGTAATCCTAGCCACACACACACACACACACACACACACACACACACACACACACAGGGAAGAGTTATATCTTATAGGGAAGCGTTAATATCTTATAAATTTTGCTGCCTGTGCCTGTTCAGAAGAATTCACCTGATAGAATCATAAAATCATAGAATCATAGAGTTGGAAGAGACCTCGTGGGTCATTCAGTCCAACCCCCTGCCAAGAAACAGGAAAATTGTATTCAAAGCACACCCAGCAGATGGCCATCTAGCCTTTGTTTAAAAGCTTCCAAAGAAGGAGCCTCCACCACACTCCGGGGCAGAGAGTTCCATTGCTAAATGGCCCTCACAGTCAGGAAGTTCTTCTTCATGTTCACATGGAATCTCCTTTCTTGTAGTTTGAAACCATTGTTCTGCGTCCTAGTCTCCAGAGCAGCAGAAAACAAGCTTGCTCCCTCCTCCTTATGACTTCCTCTCACGTATTTATACATGGCTATCATGTCTCCTCTCAGCCTTTTCTTCTTCAGACAAAACATGCCCAGCTCTTTAAGCAGCTCCTCATAGGGCTTGTTCTCCAGACCCTTGATCATTTTAGTCACCCTCCTCTGGACACATTCCAGCTTGTCAATATCTCTCTTCAATTGTGGTGCCCAGAATTGGACACACATTCCAGATATGGTCTACCCAAGGCAGAATAGAGAGGTAGCATGGCTTCCCTGGATCTAGAAACTATACTCCTATTGATACAGGCCAAAATCCCATTGGCTTTTTTAGCTGCCGCATCACATTGTTGGCTCATGTTTAACTTGTTGTCCACGAGGACCCCAAGACCTTTTTCACACATACTGCTCTCAAGACATGCATCCCACATTCTGTATCTTTGCATTTCATTTTTTTCTGCCTTAGTGGAGTATCTTGCATTTGTCTCCATTGAACTTCATTTTGTTAATTTTGGCCCATCTCTCTAATCTGTTAAAATCGTTTTGACTTCTGCTCCTGTCTTCTGGGGTATTGACTACCCCTTCCAAGTTGGTGTCATCTTCAAACTTGATGATCATGCCTTCTAACCCTTCATCTAAGTCATTAATAAAGATGTTGAACTGGACCGGGCCCAGGACGGAACCCTGCCTGTGCCTGTTCTCCACTTGTCACTTCTTTCCAGGATGAAGAGGAAGCATTGGTGAGCATCCTCTGGTTTTTTTCATTTAACCAATTAAAGATCCACTGAACCATAGTTTTGCCTAGCCCACATTGGACTACTTTGTTTGCCAGAAGGTCATGGGGGACCTTGTCAAAGGCCTTACTGAAATCCAGATATACTACATCCACTGCTTCAGGGTCTTTCGGCAACACAAACTTCTCCTTATCTATATATAGCATTCAAATGCCTCACCAATTAGTATCTGAGCCAAAGCGTGTAAAGACTGTTTACTTGATGGCAGTCCATCTTGTAACAAGATGCAATTAATCAGTTACACTGTACTCTTTTGGCTCAGGTCCCACACTTTTTGTAACCATGTCCCAAACAGCTACAACTGTTGCTTAACAAGAAAAATGTTTTCATTCTTGTGTTGTAACTTTACTCCTAGGATTTCTTCTTGCCTAGCATGGCTGCTGCAATCTAGTATCATGATTAATAGTCTCTCTGCATATGAAAGCGATACCTTGCCACTCTGCAATCACAACATAAAACACTATTATTTGCAGAGCAATAATTGTCTGAAGCCATTTTGTAACATCATTTTGAATGAATGAATATTAACTGAAGCATCTGACACCACTTTAATTGCCATGGTTCCATATTATAAAATTCTGGGGTTGCAGTTTCATGAGGTACTTAGAATTATTTTCCAGTAGAATATTCCACAAATCCCAGAATTCCACAGGATGGCACCATCCCAATAAAGCAGTTATTAAAAACTGTTATAGTCATGAAGTGTGATAATCTTCCTTTGCTTAGCCTTGCTTTGCATTTAAAAACCATTTGAGAAGATGCTGTCACTTAAAGATCTGATTCCCCATGACAACTATTGTGTAAAGAAGGTGCGAAACTCACAGTCATTGTATTTAAAGACATAGCCATATTAGTCTGAATCAGTATGAAAGGGAACCTTGTAGCACCTTTGGGACTAAATGGAAAAAGAAGTTGGTAGCATTAGCTTTATTAAACTGAAGTCTACTTCATCAGATGCATGGAATGGAGTGTATAGAAAAAGACTTTTACCACTTTTCACCTCATCACCATAACTGGACATTTTGTATTTCTATTCCTATTCACACATACTACCTGCACAGTCTTAACTATAAAAGTCTGCTCCTAAGCACTTCATGTATCTGATTAAATAGATTTAAGTCTATGAAAGCTTATGTGAACAACTTTTCTCAGTCTCAAAAGTGCTACAAAATCCCTCTGTACAGCAATCGCTGAGACAGATAATCCACCACCACCAAAACAACAACAACAACAACAACTTTATTTTTATACCCCACCACCATCTCTCAAAAGGGACTCGGGGTGGCTTACAAGTGGGACCAAGCCCAAAAAGTACAACAAAATTTGCCGACAAAAAATGCAGTTTAAAACATAGTAACATATGGCAGTCAATTATAAGATGATTAAAACAGCAAGACATAAAAACAGAGTTTAAACTATATTAAACCAACTTGGCAACCAGTAACCAGCAATTTATTTATTTATTTATTCACAACATTTATATGCCGCCCTTCACACCCTGAAAGGGACACAGAGCGGCTTACAAGTAAAAAGTAAATACAATATATTATTACCATAGCACAATATTAATTTTATATATTACATTGTACTATAACATTATACTGTAATATTATTAGTAATATTACATTTAATATAAAATATATAATTATAATATATTAGTATTAGCATTATATTGTATTACATTATTATCAATATTATATGTATATACATTATATTATATTATATTATATTATATTATATTATATTATATTATATTATATTATATTATAAACACAGTGCAGGAGACAAAATGGAACTGCCTTCCTGGCCCCTCTCTTCACTCTGATCTCAGAGCAGCGGTTGGTGCTGGAGGGGGGGGGGCTCCCAACTGATGACACTGGAGGCAAGATGGAACTGCCTTCCTGGCCCCTGATCTCAGAGCAGCGGTTGGTGCTGGGTGGACATTAACTAGAGCTCAAACTCTCCCTAAAAAGGAAGATGACTATCATGAGAAACCATGTTGCAGTTTACTGCCATCAAGTTGAATGTGACTTATGGCAATAACATGAATGAGAGACCTCCAAGTCGCCATATCATCACCCTCCTGCTTAGGTCTCGTAGACTCAGGGCTGTGGCTTCCTCGATTGATTCTATCCACCTGGAATGTAGTCCTCTTCTTCTACTGCTGCCTTCTAACTTATCAAGCATTATTGTCTTTTCTAGTGAGTCACGTCTTCTCATGATATGGCCAAATTATAAATTATAACAATCTCCAAGAGAGCTTGGGAGCAAACCAAGTGGCATTATACAGCAGTAGAGTTTGAGCTGTGAAAACCGATCACAGATTTGAACAGCTGTTTGCACTGAGGCATACAGCTCATTCAGACCTGATTTATATGCTCGTGAAATTGTGTTGGATAACATGAACAGCTGTCTAACAGACAATCCATGACTAAGGTCAGTAGCATATCGAAATATCTGAGACATAAGCAAAAAAGAAAAAAAAGAGAAAAAAAAGGAATATAGATCATGTAAAAAACAAAACAGCCCATACAGTATATGACAGAAAAGCCAATTCTCGAGTGATATGTTGTGTTCTTTCAATTATCGACTTTTACTGTTCAAGGCTAGCACATTGTAGTAACTCTTCCTGGTGCATAGAGTGGTAATTATATGTTGACAGTATGCAGTCTCAGGATTTCTAATATTAGTGGTAAGGGTTTACAATTTGAACTTGCAGTAGCTTTATATTTTAGTTGATTTATTAGAAATCAGTTATATCAATATGGTTCTGGAGATAAGTACCTGCGATATAAAAATATTTTTGTATAACAATAAAATGTAGTCTGCCAATTTTTTATCATCAGATACTAAAATGTATCAAAGGAAAATATTTCTAATGGACATAAAATATATAAAAAGAAACCACCTAAAATAATCAAAACCAGTACTCAAGAATGACTCACAGTGGTAAATCCACTGCTGGTAGCCTACTGCCACCAGCGGAATATGTCTATAAGGATAAACATCACTGTCTATAAGGATAAACATCATGCAATGACCAAATAATTGGTCCCAGCTGATTAATCAGCCTCCATAGTTCTCCAGCAGCAGGCTCCCAAATCAGTTAGAAGTACTGCATTTAGGTTGTTGTGTGTTTTCTAGGTTGTATGGCCATGTTTCAGAAGCATTCTCGCCTGCATCTATGACAGGCATCCTCAGAGGTTGTGAAGTTTGTTGGAAATTAGGAAAATGGGGTAATATATCTGGGGAGTGTCCAGAGTGGGAGAAAGAACTATTGCCTGTTTGAGGTAGGTGTGAATATAGCAATTGGTCACCTTGATTAGCATTTAATGGCCTAGCAGTTTTCAAGGTCTGGTTTCTTTCTTCATCGGGGAATCCTTTGTTGGGAGGTGATTAGCTGTCCCTGATAGTTTCTTGTCTGGAACACCCCTGTTTTTTTAATGTTGCTTTTATTGTCAGAGCTTTTTTAACACTGGTAGCCAGATTTTGTTCATTTTCATGGTTTCTTTCTGTTGAAATTGTCCACATGCTTGTGGATTTCAATGAATTCTCTGTGTAGTCTGACATAATAGTTGTTAGAGTGGTCCAGCAGTTCTGTGTTCTCAAGTTGGTTCATCAGGTGCTCTGCTACGGCTGACTTCTCAGGTTTAAGTAGTTCGCAGTGCCTTTCATGTTACTTGTTTCATGTCTGGGCAATGCTGCGTTTGGTGGTCCCTATGTAGACTTGTCCACAGCTGAATGGTATATGGTAGACTCCTGCAGAGGTGAGAGGATCCCTCTTGTTCTTTATTGAATGTAGCATTTGTTGGATTTTCTTAGTGGGTCTGTAGATATTGTTGAAGGCTTTCAAGGCTGAAATCACTGGGTTGTTAAGGGTTTTTTGGGCTATATGGCCATGTTCTAGAAGCATTCTCTCCTGATGTTTCGCCTGCATCTATGGCAGGTATCCACAGAGATTGTGAGGTCTGTTTTTTGTGGAATGCATCCTGCCAATTTCTTATTCATTTATATATACTCTGACTATTGTTGGCTCTGGGGTGTTGTGGCTGGTACGTCTTGTCCTATCAAGTGACCCCTCTGTTTCTTAAGAGTCTGGAAGAGGTCACAACAACCACACAAAGTATTTCAACATTTCACAAAAAAGTGGAATATTTCTGACTTAAGTAGCCACACTTTGGGGGGGGGGGGGGTATTTTGTGCCAAAGTGCATATTTCAGCAAAATTTACGATGTTGTTTCTAATTGTTTTGTCAAAAAATCCTTCGCAATAATGTTAACCATTTGATTGCACGTTTGTTTATTAACAACACTTACAATGTGCTCAGTACTTACATGTATTTAAAATTTGAACAACTACATAAACAAATATATAAATGGTGGGAAAGGGGTTCTGTCTTTCTAGCCAAAATTCTATCTACACAACGATTAGAGCCAATTACCACATCTGTGTTTCTTTATTTACTCCAGCTACTGAGTGATTCAAGCCTGGCTGACCAGAGGTAAGTGATTTACCAAAAGACATGAGCAACCTGTACAGTAAGGGAAAAAAAACTTGAAGAGCTGCTTGGAAATTTTAACTTGCATTGTTTACAACACGTGTGGAGACCCATGTTTTTCCCCTGAAAAAACAGCCAGTTTCCATTAAAAGGTAGTTAATCTTTTGATGGATTCTTTCCCTCAATTATCTAATTGGAGAGGCCTATGTATATTTATAGTGTCTCTTACTGCTGATAACAATCTGGTACAAAAGCCATATTTAAAATGTAACACTTAGTAACATCACAACACACACACATACACACAAACAACTGTTTCTATAGAGACATCTATCTAAATAATCGCTTGCAGAAGATCCAAGGCATGAAGTCATTCAGTCCTGCCTGTGGCCATAGCAACATGCCAGTACAAGTAGCAATATTTGGGTTCTTTAATCAAGTACTAAGAATTAGCAACTTCTTGACCACCACAGCTACAGTTTTGAAAAAAAAAAAAGTATGAAAAGGTACAGGGCCTCTTCTCATTATTACAGCCAGTCAAGCAAATTGGCTCAAGGCACTTCTGCAGTATTGAATTTCTCCCAAGTAATTATTGATCCCAATCTGCATGGTCAAAGGGGCCTTATCACACTACGCTGCTATAGTGCTCTTATCCCACTATGGACTTCATGACATGAAGTATTTTCCCTGTCATAGGACACTTCATCTCTATTTTTAGGATGAAGAGGAATGGCAATCAAATGCATTTGTGCCTCTGGAGGTGCAATGGGTTAAACCTTTGTGCCAGCAGGACTGCTGACCAATAGGTCAGCGGTTCAAGTCCAGGCTGAGCTCCCTCGGTCAGCTCCAACTCCCCATGCAGGGACATGAAAGAAGCCTCCCAAAGGGTGGTAAAACATCAAACATCTGGGCTTTCCCTGGGCAATGTCCTTGCAGATGGCCAATTCTCTCATACCAGAAGCGACTTTCAGTTTCTCTACAACAACTACAAATAACTGTACAATTATCACTTTTGTTAATTTTTTTTGTCTTTCTCTTTTCTATTTCCCCCTTTTCTTTATGTGCGTTTTTGTTTTCTTTTTTAAACATGTATACAACAAAATAATAAAAATAGGATGAAGAGGCAAGTAGCCCATCACATGCTCTTTGCCTACTTCTGTCCATTCCTTCATTCTTGAAATGGAGGTGAAGCGTGCTTAATAGTAATTTAGTCTCAAAATTGTGTTCTTCCTAGCTTTTTAACGTAACACTGGTCTAATGGAGGGAAGGAAAACCCAGCAGGAGGGTGTCATGGCAAATTGGTTTATAATTACATTGGTCTAATAAAGGAAAGCACAGCCTTGCAAGAGAGATGGTTGCAAAGAGGTTTAAAATTACACTGGTCTAATGAAGGGGCAGCTAATATGGGGCCAAGTCCAAGCAATTACAGTAAGGCAAGATAAAATACATACAAGACAGATGATAACATCAAGTAAAAATGCTATACAATAACATGGTAATACAGTAAAATAGTGACAGTAACATAATAAAACAGAGTGTAAAATAGTACAAGGATTAAACGAGGGTGAGCTGGGCCAAATGCAAAGGGCAAAAATTGTAAAACCTGTGGGTGAGATAGATAAAGTGCTATGTCTAGTGGGAGACTGGGGTGGGATAAACAATGAGGTTAATCTCCACTCAGGGATGAGATAAAGTGCATCAGAAAAACAATTGACACTGGGATGGGACCTGGCATGGGAATTAGTTATTCGTTCATCAAAAGCACGCCAGAAAAACCAAAATTGCAATAGTCCAGTCTAGAGGTAACTAAGGCATGGACCACCATGGCCAGATCAGACTTACAGTTGCAGGCGGCACACAAGTTTTAGTTGTATCAAGGCCCTCCCGGCCACTGCCAACACCTGTGCATCAAGCATCAACGCTGAATCCAAGAGGACCCCCAGACTGCGGAACTGTGTCTTCAGAGGGAGTGCGACCCCATAAAGCACAGGTTGCCACCCTATACCCTGATCCGATGTGTGACTGACCTGGAGGACCTCTGTCTTGTTGGGATTAAGCTTCAACTTGTCCACCCTCATCCAGGCCATCACAGTAGTCAGACACTGGTCCAGTATCTGAAGGGCTTCCGTGGATTTCAGAGGAAATGAGTCGTACAGTTGGGTGTCATCTGCATAGAGATGGCACCAAATTCCAAAACTTCGGATGACCTCTCCCAGCGGTTTCATGTAGATGTTGAAAAGCATGGGGGGCAGAATGGAACCTTGCGGGACCCCACAGGGCAATGGCCAGGGGTCTGAGCAGGTGTCCCCTAGCTTCACCAACTGGGAACGGCCCTCCAAGAAGGACCAGAGCCACAGCAGAGCCGTGCCCCTAAGGCCCATCCCAGAGAGCTGACCCAGAAGGATACCATGATTGATGGTATCGAAAGCTGCTGAGATGTCCAAGAGAACCAGCAGGGTCACACTCCCCCTGGCCAGTTCCCTGTGGAGGTCATCCACCAAGGCAACTAAAGCCATCTCAGTACCGTGCCCAGGTCTGAAACCAGACTGTGACTGGTCTAGAAAATCAGTGTCATCTAGGAATCCCTGGAGCTGAGAGACGACCACCCGCTCTAGCATCTTGCTCAAAAAAGGGAGGTTAGAGATTGGTCTGTAGTTGTTTAATACAGTAGAGTCAAGCTAACTCCTCGGAAAACCAAGGAGCCGGTGTAACTCTATGTAGTAAGAGGGGACTTTCAAGGGTCATCATGTATATCATCCTGGGCATCTCACTATTATAGCGATCAACCAAGTTGTCGACAGGATCGTCAGCTTCCATGGCAGGCAGATCCCCAAGAGACCTCAGGAATCCATCTGGATACATAGGCCTCCTTGGGTGGACCATCTTAATCGGTCCCCCACCCTTGTGGAGGTTTGAGGTCACAATGAGTCTTAAACTGATAAGATGGTGGTCGGAACATGACAATGGAAGGATATTTTGCTCTTTCATTCTGACCCCCCACCGTCTGCAACAAAAACTGGGTCAACTTCCTGGTGGGTGGGTCCAGATATTACTTGGGTATAGCTCCATGGTCGTCATGACAACCATTAAGTCTTGAGCTGCACCTCATGTGGCAGTCACTGGGAGACCAGTCACTGGGAGACCAACACCAGGCTAGATACCATTTCTGCTATCTCAGGCAGGGAGACTGCTGTGTGGTGGTACACCAGCAGAATCCCCAAGCTGTCACGGGTTCCCACCTTCAGGGGGACACACTCAAAACCAGAAGATTACGGTATGGTGCATTTTTTTTTGTTGAATTCCAGAGTCAGATAAGCAAATGGTGAAAACAGAATAACAGCTTTCCTCGGGTGAATGTGCTTGCTCCATCAATGTTTAGCATTTTCATAAATGACCAGCCACTGCCAGAAGTGACAGAGAGTTACATCAATGCTGACGATAGTGCCATCACTGCTTAAGGTGGGAGCTTTGAAATGATTGAATAGAAGCCATCCGAAGCTTTAGGTCAGGGGTAGGGAACCTTCGGCCCTCCAGGTGTGGTGGACTTCAACTCCCACAATTTCTTGAGGCTCATGTAAGCCTTTGGGGCGAATGCCGAGCCTCAAGGAATTGTGGAAGTTGAAGTCCACCACACCTGGAGGGCCGAAGGTTCCCTACCCCTGCTTTAGGTCCTCTTATTGCCTATTACAGGGAAAACCAGCTGATTCCTAATCCATCTAAAATGTAGACATGTGCTTTTTATCTTAGGAACAGACGAGCATCTTGAGCTGAGCTCCGAGGATGACCTGGGAAGGAATCCCACTGGAGCATTGCAGCACACCAAAATATCTGGGAGACACTCTGGACCATGCTCTGAATATCAAGCAAAAAGTCGGTGCTAGAAATAATATCGTACAAAAGGTGATTGGCACAACCTGGGGATCACACCCAAATATAGTGAAGACATCTGACCTTGCACTTTGCTAATCTGCTGCTGAATACACATGCCCAGTGCGGAACACATTGCACCACATTAAAATAGGGGATGTGGCTTTTAATGAGACATGCTGCATTATCACAGGATGTCTATGGCCCACACTGCTGGAGAAATTATACTGTTTAGCAGCTAATAATGAAAGGACCAAGGCAGTGACATCCCCGACCCATCTTCTGTTCGGATATCAGCCAGCATGCTGATATCAAGAAACAGCTTCCCAAGATCTACAGAGATACTCGCAGGAAGACCTCAGCAAGTGAGAATCCAAAAGTGAAGGTTAAAACCCAGCCCCTTAATCAGTGGCTGAGATCAGATGAGAAACTCCCTCCTAGACACACAGGAGATTTGGTGACCTGGAAGGTGCTGAACAGGCTGCACTCTGACACCATGAGATGCAGAGCGAATCTTAAAAAATGGGGCTACAAAGAGGAGTCCACAACATGTGAGTGTGGAGAAGAACAAACCACACACCACCCACTACAATGCAACCCTACCACATACATAATGGAGAACCTTCTCACGGCGACACCAGAGGCACTCCAAGTGACCAGCTTCAGATCAAAGGACATTTGGCATAAAGCCAAGTTTTTAAAACTTTGTGTGTTTAAAGTACTTTCAACTCACTTCTGACATGATAAAAAAGCACAAAACTAAAAACTTAAATTTAAAGTTTAGAGCAGGGTGAGTAGTTATGAAAAGTCAAATTTTGCTCCTAGTCACCTGCAGCACTACTTGAGTTTTTTGGCTAGAAATTGGCTGAAAATGCAAATTGAAACTGATAAAGAGTGCTGACGGGAATCACACTCCCCCTGAAGACACGGGTTTGCAGTTTGGGGGTTATCCTGGATTCAGCACTGAACCTGGAGGCACAGGTGTTGGAGGTAGCCAGGAGGGCCTTTGCACAATTAAACTTGTGGGCCAACTGCCCTCGTTCCTTGGGAAGACAGATCTGGCCATGGTGGTACACGCCTTAGTAATATCCCATCTGGATTACTGTAATGCACTCTATGTGGAGCTGCCTCTGAAAAGTGCTCGGAAACTTCAGTTGCTCCAAAGAGCTGCAGCCAGGTTGCTAACTGAGGCTGGCTGCAGGGAGCTAACACCCCACTGCCCCCCCCCCCCACCAATTGAAGCAGCTCCACTGGCTGCCAGTCTGTTTCTGAGCACAATTAAAAGTGCTAGTTATGACCTTTAAAGTCGGTTCAGGTTCAGGCTATTTAGATGACCGCATCCCCTTGTACAAACCTGCCCAAGCCCTGAGATCTTCAGGAGAGGCCCTTCTCTCATTCCTATCTCCATCTCAAGCTCGGATAGTGGGAACTAGAGAGCGGGCGTTTTCTCTCGGTGGCTGCCCGGCAACTCTTGAGCTTCCTGCCCAGGAAAGCCAGAATAGCCCCCTTCCTGATGTCCTTCTGGCGACAGTCTACAGCTGTTGTTTTATATGCTTTTATGGTTTTAACCTAAATTGTCTTTAATATTAATGATATTTAATACTGTTTTAATATTTGTATATTTTAAGTTGTATTGTAATGTTTTTAATTGTGAGCCACTTTGAGTTTCCGTATGGAGAGAAGAAGCGGGACATAAATAAACATAAATAAATATTTCCAATTTTTACTTGAAATGATTTTGTGGGGATACATTTTGGCAGGAATATTAGAAGGAAATGCTGTTTGGGGGCATACGAGGCTATGCATTTTTATTTAATAAAGAATAGGACCAGGGTCATTCATTCAATTGTTGAATGGTTAGCTGACACAAATCCAATTGATTCAACAGGTCTCCTCTAGTCAAGACTAAAAGGATTCGGGTAATTATGTGCAGTTTAATGTTCCTCCAGATTTTTATAGTTTTTAATATATATATATATATATATCTGCTAATAGGACAATTTGTACCTTAAGGATCAGCCAGTTGTGATGAAATTATCACTGCCAAGTTCACTGCCTCTTGTATTACCCCTTACTGCCTGCTTCTCCCTTTACCAAGAAAAAAGACGAAACAAGTGTTGGATATTAATAATATTATTAATAAAAAGAATAAGATATACTGCCTTTTCTTGTAAGAAATGGAGGGTATATTAATGGGTAACTAATGGTGTAATATTAAAACAAGTAACCTCAATCTGTTGATCTCTACAGTCTCTTATTTTAATACTTCCTAGAGACTACATAATCCAGGCAGCTGACATCTGCCAAAAACAAATCAGAGGGGAGATGGCAACATAATCCATGTATTTACTACACAGTGATAAGTAGGAAGAAGAGAGAGAGAGAGAGAGAGAGAGGAGAGTTCTTTTACTGAACTACATAACTTCACATGGCAGGAAGAGAAAAAAGCATTTGAATGCTTCTGGTTATGACAATTCCATGTTCAGATAATACTGGCATGTCGGGGAGGAATCACATTTAACTGCTTTGCATTTGCACAATAATCTGCAGATCTCCTATTGACAAAAATATATAGGAACCCCCCCCCCCCCCCCAATTCTCACCCCCAAATACAACATGTTGGTCATGTTGCCTGTGTGTGCCAAGTTTGGTCCAGATCACTTGTCAATGGGGGTCAAAGTGCTCTCTTGAAGCTGGAGCTGTCTTGGAAATTTGTAGCCCACAAACATACATGCACTTTACTGGTGGTTCTTTAGCAAAAAGAGTGGCATAGACATATTACTAGTCAATAAATTCATTATAAACATTTTGAAATCTGAAGTTTCTAAGTGCTTTCCAAAAGCGGATCAATGCAGAACCCATTAGAGTTGCCTAACCAAATTTGTTGTTGTTCATGTAACAGAAAAGATGCATTCATTATTTCCACAAATTGATTTTGACATGACATTTGGGTTCATTCTGGCAGTGTTTGTAAAAGCATTAAAACTGCAACAAAAGGAATACGATACTTCTTTTAATCTAATGGACTACTCCAAAAGAGTAGTGGGTAATGTGTTACTTTAAAAATACAGATGATCACATAATATTGCAAAAATGAACCTCTCTGTTGTGACCTTGACAGCGAACCTAATTGTATCATTCTCCCACAGTAAACAATATCTGCTCTAGTGCTGTGCTATTTATGTGCAGGAATTTTAAAAAATATTTTATTGGCTGTTATTTTTGTACTATAAACTTCTTGGAGATTTCATTACCTCAACTGGCATAACCTAAATAAATAAGTGCACTTAAGGCAGTGGACATGCTTACTTTAACCTCACAACAACCATGAGATGTAATTCAGACTGTGTGCATGATCATCAACAAGAGAGGAAGGAAGTGAAAGCTTATTTCAAGGTGAACAATTGAATCTATTTTTCCCAAATCCCAGTTCCGAACCAGAAAATAACACCCTCTTACTTACTGCCAGGTAAGTGTGCATAGAGGATTACAACCTTTCAATGCTTTCATTTGATTAGGAGCATGTGTATATAGTTCGTAATATAAAGTTCAGCTGGCAAACATTTTTTAAATTTCTATTCTTTCCTTGACTCTTATATGTTTCAATTGAATTTCTGCTCTACTAATGTAGTTTCCCAAGCCATTCAGAATTCTGTATAAGTATACAGGAATTCTCTTTTTATCATATTCTCTCTTATTGTCTCTCACACAAACAGCTAAAATAGAAGACACACGGAGCCTGCAAATATAGGGGGAGCAATTAGGAAGCAAAACCCCTTAGATCAGTCAAGGTCCTCAACAAAGGCTGCATACAGACTTGTCTAGGCCGGGACCTATCCCTTCCCCCTTCCACATGTCTTGTGCCAACTGCTCCAAATGCAAGCTAGTGCATCACTTGGTAATGCATGTGGTAACCCATGTGGGGCTGACCCATCTTTCTGTTAGCTATATGTCTCCCTTCATCCTCCCCCACCTCCTCCTTCTCTTTTCTAAGCTCTACTACCCAATTGCCTGCTTTTTCTAGTCTGAACCTTGTAAGGAAACTCAGACATTTAAAAACACTCTTAGACAGCTCCCCCCCCCCCCCCACACACACACACACAAAATAAGATAATGTTGGAAAAGAAAAGGTGCATGGCAATCCTAATATGCACAAATGCACTAGTTTAGCAATAGAAGTGGTGAAGAACAGCAGTTTAACCAGTGTTAGGTTGACATTTGAATTACAGACATGGAAAAGGCAAATAAACTGTCATGTGTAGAAAATGTGTTTCTTCCTATTATGTATTCCTCTTTAACCGGACAGAACTGTACTCCAAAATGTAGCCTAAGACTATGAGGACATGCACAACCTAAGAATTTGAGGGGGGAAATTCAATAAAATATAGAAAAATGTAATAATGTGGCTAGCAATCACATACTCATCATTTGAGTTCTCACAAACAGACTTTCAGCAATGTAAGCATCAATGAGGGGAATGCAAAATAAGGGTGAAAGAAACATTACTTGATTTTGCTGAAGACAATGTCAACATCTGTCAGGGTCACATTCTTGCCGTCGATCACGTGGCAGTCCTTGCACAGCTTGGACCAGTTTTTCCCATGCATCTCTTTTCCTGTAGCCCTTGTGTCTCCATGGATGGCAAATTTCCGAAAAGCCTCTTCAAGAGCACTTAGCTCAGCCCCACTGACTCCTTCATGGGAACTGTTCGAGTCACAGGATAACCTTTTGGCTGATTTTTCTTTTGCAGAGTCTGCAGGAGACTTTGGAGGTGTTCTGTTCATTTGCTTAGAAGACTTAATCGCATTGTCAGCCATTGTGCTGAAAGGAAAAATTGGGAGGAAGCAGTTGAAACTTTGTAGGCCTCCGCTTGCATTTAAAAATAATATTTAGGCTGTATTTATAAATATAATTACAAAAATGCAACATTTCTTTTTGTTACGCAGTACCTAGAATTGAACATCACTCTTTCTCATACAGATGTTCAACATCATGCAATCATTTGGCCTAAATGGATATGGCTTGGCCTACATATTCAGACTGTATGTGACGAACAGAGTACAGGTTGATTCTCCCATAAATGGAAATCCAAAATACTATAAAAACAAAAAAAAAATGCCACCAGTCACCTTGAGTGAGAGGGAGCTAGTCACACATCTAGTGTTCACTGAATTATAGCTCACTGGGTCCTGGTGGAAGAAAGAGCGGAAGGGGAAGTGGGGAGGACTCGGTTTACATAAGGCTCTTGTAAAAAGCAGATGTCATACATGCTTCTGTGCTCACCTTTTGCCTGCATGCAGTGGAGTGGACAGCCTAGAAATGGCTGTGAGGGCAAGCATGAAGCAACCCTCTTGGCCAGCCCAGAAAGAATGAAAAAGACTAGTGGCAAAGGGCCTCTTTTCCCCATCAGAGCTCCTTGAGGGACAACTCAATGGGTGTGACATTTTCCATTATTCACTATATATATATATGCAAATACAAGTGTTTCAAAATCATTTTTTCCAAAATTTGAAAAACACGTGGTCCCAAGCATTTCAGTTAAGGTAGATTCAACCTGTACTTTCCTCCATGATACAAGCTCCTATCAAAGAAAACTGGAATAGCAAAATGACTGTAGCAGCCTCATGCGTACTAAAGGGGAACTGCAAAAGATTGAGAGGGGGTGGTGAGTACCACCCATAGAAGTAAGAATGGCACTTACTGAAGCTGCCAAAGCAGCCATCCAAAACTGCAAGATCAGTTTAAACCCAAAAACAAAATGAAATTGCTCACGTACATATCTACGCAACCTAAGATTACCGACCGTGAACTTCTAGTCAATATATAGTCCTAAACTATAAAATGATTTCTAGTCAATCTTTCCATGTGTAAACTATACTGCGAAATATTTGTTCCAAATATGACAAATAAAGAAGTGGCCTTGGTAAAGCTTCCATATTTGGATGGTCACAGACAATTCTCAATCAACAAGGGTCACACTATTTCTAGGTTAAGTTCTGCTCCTTTCCCAAAAGAAGGAATATTACCACACTTATCCTTATAACCTCTAGCCTTTATTGTGATAAAATGTGTGTACCACTAAAGATGATTTGAAAACTGCAGCTAAATAAAGATCACCAACCAGTTCTGTAGTATGTGCACTGTCTAACTATTGCCTATAAACTTCTGGCCACAATTCAACACCTTAATGCTTGTTTTTAGTTTACCTTTAATGTCACTAAACATTTCTTGAAGTCAATCACCTTCATTAAAGCTGCCTACCGTTAATTTCATAGCCTCCAACTAACAGACTGAACAGACCCTGGTCTGAATGCCGTTGTGGCATGAAGTAAAAAGAAGCTGCAGGGTCTTTTGCCTCCATTGTTTGTAGAGGGTAGAACAACCTCCTTGGTGGCATGTTAGAGGAATGTTCTTGCATCTTTGCCCCCATAATTGTCAACGTAAGGGGCTGCTGATTTAGCTTACAAATTGTTGTGATTCTTATCTTGTAGTTGCTGCTACTGTTATAAGTAGTCTTTTGGCAAGTATCTTTAAATTCTTGTTCTAACATATGTTTCATTGTGTTTTATGAAAATTACTTTCAGGGTGGAAAATCTACATATAAAATGATTGAGATAAATGAAACCAAGTCAAGATACTTTGGCTATAGTAGATAAATATTCCCTGCAATTCCCAAGATAACCTGTAGACTCTAATGCCAAGTATATCTGTAACATAAAAAGGGGGAGGAGAGAGTTTAAATGCAACCATAAGCCAATGTCTGGGGGAGTCAAGCCAAATTGTTAAGGACACTCATCAACTGTAATCCAGAAGATCTTAGGGAGCAAGCTACACCCTACGAAAGGGGTGAGAATTGTGTCCCCATCCAGATATATTGGCCACAGTTCTCTGTATTGCTTACCACTGGCTAAGCTGGCTAGGGATACATCATAAAACATCTGAATGGCTGCATTATTTCTATCCCTCCCATGTGATGTAAAATGGTTTCTATGGCTACTCTCTTCTCTTGTCACTTCAATCCTTTGTCTTAGGCTGAAGGGTGCATATAGTGAATCCTTGCAAGAGTTCTGACAAATGTGAAGATGTTATTCCTGTTTTGTGCCTTCAAACTGACCTTCATCTACAGCAACACTACCCCATGCTCTCCTTGACAAGATTTATTCAGAAGAAGTTTGCCATTGCCTTCCTTATTAGAGGCTGAGAAAGGTCACCAGTGGACTTCTATGGGGATTCAAAGGCTGGTGTCCCAGAGTCCTAATCCAATGCTCAACCCACTAAGACCGCACTGACTGTCTGTGAGGGACTCTTTCCTGTTAGTGTTATATTGTATATTGTTTGTCCTCTGCTTTTTAACATCTTACTTCGCTAATTTCCCCTTTTCTCACAGTTCTAAGGATAAGAGTTATGATACCCATCATGACAAAGAATACTTAATAATTGTAATCTCACAAAACACATATATTAAATCCACGAAGTATTTATTTCATAATAAATATGTTACTTTCTACAAAGCGTCAATGTTAGTTATTTGTAGCATGATGGAGCATTTGTCTACTGATAATGTGCCAGAAAGGTTTTCAACTTGTGGGGCAAGCTGTGGAGCATAAGATTCCAGAGTGGATTTTTTTTTTATAGTAAGCAGACCCATTTGCTTGATAACTTAGATAAGCAACTCCTTATAGTCTAGGACCCAAGAGGCAACCATGGGCCACCCAGACTTGGCAATGAGAGAGGGAGATATGAATAAGCAGTATTCAAGTCTCCTTTTTTAAAAAAAACTTCCAGGGCATATTGAAGGTTGGAGGAAATGTGGCCTGTTTAATTCCCCAAATACTGCTCCTGGGGGCCTCCAGAAGTCAAAGCAAGACAGACAAACCAAAATCCATGCACATTTCTTGCTGATTATGCCCCCAGCTCAAGGGAGAATTGGACTCACAGGGCACACTCTATACATCCTTGCCCTTCTTACATGTAATCTTCACTCAACAATAGTAAACATGTAAGTGACCATCAACCAAGCTTGGGAATGAGGCTGGTCCACTACTCAACAGAAGTCAAAGATGGCAGTGCTACAACCTGAACAAGGAGACAGTGCCCTTGATCCTAATCACATTTGGAACAGAGCTGGAGTCATCAAACACAGTGGGACTTACTTCTGAGTAAATATGCTTAGGATTACCTTGTGAATATCCTGAAATCCTTTTTGTTCTACATACATTCCCAAAACAATTGCCTCTGTACACTAGAGCAGCACTATAATCTTTAGGAAAACCACTGACATACATTTAGCCGCTATAATAATTAGGAATCAGCTATATAAGGGTAAGCAAAGCATCAGCCAACAGCTCATAAAAAGAAAAGAATTAGACACCTAGATTACCCTAGAAATGAAAAGAAAACATTATCTGTGATGACCATGCCGTCTTTCCTCTTCTAAGCATGAAATCCTTCTATGCAACCATTGCCAATAAACCCTGGAGCTATTTCAATGTCTTAATGAAGCCTTCTACTATGAATAAAGGTAGAATGCATTTCTATAGTATCTTGAACCAAGCAGTACGTTTTGTCCACAACTCTGATTTACCTGATGTGTATACATTAATTAACTGCTCTTTTTTTCCAACTAGCTACCGAGAGACTAATCCAACCCATCTCTGTGTATTAATAATGATGTGCTGTGGCTGACCATGTTCATTATTTCTGTTCAATACATTTCCACTGCTAAATTTCCCATCTACTAACTAGGAATCAAGGCTTGGAGCTCCTGAGCTTGAAACTGGATAATTTCCTGGTTCTTAGTTTTGTAAAACTCAAACCACCACTTATTGGAAACTGAAAAAGGAAATTTCCTCCAAAAATGTGGAAGGATTGAGAAATGCTCAGAAATTTCTCAGGCTGTAGGGTTTCTGTACTTCACTGGTTGTGACAAGATAGTTGAGAGGTATATGGTAGTGTTCATGGCTTTGACACTCTCATGCCACTCTAGTGCATCACAACTACCTCAGACTAAACCCCATGACCTGTTACTTTGGGTCTTTCCAGTGCTGCTGTCTGCTCAGTCCAAAAAGTACATGAGATTTTGTTTTATCTCTTGCTGTCAAAATAACCATGCTTCCAGACACTTAGCAGGGAGTAGAACTAGAAAACTTAGGAGGTAAAAGAAATGAAGTTAGTCTGGGGGAGCAGGGAGAAGACCACACATATTTTACATCATGTAGAAAGGAAAACCCTGGAATCCTGCAGCGCACACTTGAACAAACTTCTCAGAACTCTTCAATACCCCTGTGAAGGAGGGATTAAAAAAAGAGCCTGCCAAAGTACAAATGAGGATTTGGCACAGTGCTAGAGTGCTCTACGTTGCTTCTCAGGCTGCTGACCTCAGGGAATCTGAGCTGGAGAGCATTCCCTCTCTGTCTGGATATAGGTGTACCTGTGCAGAGCCTGGCCCTCCTGTCACCTCCATGATCAGGGAACAACAGCTCCACTGACAAGCAATGGTGATGTTATATGTCCTATGCTTGCTAGAGGGTTACCATCTCTGGAACAGAAAGTAAGAAATTTGATCTTTACACCTGCTCCACACACAGTAGCAAACCTAATTTTGCCTCATGACATTTTGTGGGCAGGTTTCCCAATGATTGCATGAGACACACATTCACAAACTAATGCTCAAATTAAAGAAGAAAAGGTAGGGCCCTGAACAAACTCCACAAACTTCACTTTGTTTTCCTTCCCAGGTTTAGTCAAATCAATTTTTTTTTAACCATTTTAAAGAGCTGGAGAACCGTTAATCTAATCATGCAGGAAGCTAGGCTCTATCTGGCATTTCCAAAATGCCAACACTACTGCAAGCATTTTTTTTAAAAAAAGCTTCCACTATTGACATTTAAAGCAAACACCCTAAAACACTATACATCCCCAAAATGTAATGTTTAAATTGTTTGAATGTGAGAATGTCAATGATTCCTATTGAAAATGATGAACAGTGCTAGGGATAACTGGATGGATGGATACATCTGATGAGGCTTCTCATTGGCAAAGAAAGATTTTTTCCCTCTGCCCATTCTCAAATTTCTCGTAGTTTTACTTTACATATTTACAGAGTGGAGTTGAAAAGTTTGTTGATTTCTGACAATGCCCATGATAGTCTCAAATGAACCACGTTTCCAAAGCAAACAAGGTCACTCTGCTGGCTGTTGTATTGAATCACACGTCGGACACTTCCCAAGTGTCTAGGACTGTGTGATGTATTGGCGAATAATGCATGCAGATCCCAGTAGGGTGGCCTTTTGCAACTGACAGATGTTAATTTTGTCAGCGCCAATTGTGTTTAAGTGCAGGCCAATGTCTAGGCATTGCACCCAGTGTGCCGATCACCACTGGGACCACCTTGACTGGCTTGTGCCAGAGTCTTTGCAGTTTGGATCTTTAAATCCTCATATCGTGTCAGTTTTTCCAATCGTTTCTCTTCAATCCTGCTGTCACCTGATTGTGTTTTGATTGTGTGTTTTAGCAATGTTATAACCCACCTTCAGCTGTGAGGAGAGGCAGGTAAAAAACAAAATTATTATACTGACACAAAAACACAGTATGACACAACGAACAAGATATATATGCTGGATTTCATATCACAAAATCACAAGTTGAACACTTCCCAAGCATTTTATATTTCCGTATGATGCGCACAGATCCAAATAAGGTGGCCTTTTGCAGTTGGTAGATCGTGATTTTGCCAATGTTTATTGTTTCCAAATGCCGGCTGAGATCTTTTGGCACAGCACCCAATGTGCCGATGAACATTGGGACCACCTGTACTGTACTGGTTTATGCCAGAGCCTTTGCAGTTCAAGTTTGAGGTCTTGATAACGGCTGAGTATTTCCTGTTGTTTTTTGTCAATTCAATTGTCACCTGGTAGTCTCAAATGAACCACGTTTCCAAAGCAAACAAGGTCACTCTGCTGGTTGTTGCATTGGATCACACGTCGGACACTTCCCAAGTGTCTAGGACTGTGTGATGTATCGACGAATAATGAGTGCAGATCCCAGTAAGGTGGTCTTTTGCAGATGGCAGATGATAATTTTGTCAGTGCCGATTGTGTTTAAGTGCAGTCCAAGGTCTTTAGGCACTGCATCCAGTGTGCCGATCACCACTGGGAACACCTTGACTGGCTTGTGCCACAGTCTTTGCAGTTCGATCTTTAAATCCTCATATCATGTCAGATTTTCCAGTTGTTTCTCTTCAATCCTGGTGTCACCTGGGATTTCAACGTCGACAATCCATACTTTGTTTTTTACCACGATCGTGAGGTCAGGAGTATTATGCTCCAAAACTCTGTCTGTCCGAATCCAGAAGTCCCAGAGTAGTTTGACGTGCTCATTTTCTGTAACTTTTTCAGGCTTGTGATCCCACCAGTTCTTTGTCACGGGCAGATGGTATTATTATTATTATTATTATTATTATTATTATTATTATTATTATTATGGCTCCCCTCATGTACTCACTTCCACAAACTTTTTGAAATATTCTGACAAACTGGAAGACATATTTCAGGTAACTGGCATCAATTTTAGCATATACATAGAAGTCAGGATTACAATGTAATCAGTCTGTCAACAGTTCACGTACAGAGATCATGTTGGGACAGAGTCAGCTGGAATTGGGTGACGGCAGTGCACATTTGTGTGTACAATTTACTGATTCTATTAGCTGTATAATAGATAGTTGTTACAGACTGAGTTTATGAAGCACATTGTAACAGGTTCAGAGTGGAGTAATTCTCTAGCAAACAATCTTAATTCCACTATTTATCAGTGAATTAAGCATTCACTCTTTGTACAAGGCTCTTTTAAAAACAGGACATATATATGCCAATGAAGGCTCTCAGGGTATGTTACAAGACTGTGCTGAAAAATATATGAAACATAAAATATGAGCCACTGAAGCAAAGCAAAATAGCAGGAACTGCGTACAACACTGGAAGCATAATCCTTAATAATAGTATCAATCTCTGTTGTCTTTACTGTCACTGTTTGCCAGGACATACAAAAGACTTTGGTATCAGCATACTTAAAGGAAACACAAAAATTTGCAGAAATACAAAAAACAGTAGAAGAAAATAGTAAGGAGATGGCTCCAATCTTCCCTCTCCCCCAAACTGCCCGAGGCAGACTCAGCAATGCTGAATGGCCACAGAAAACAATATTGGGGGAGACAGATGTGGGATTCAGTAAAATGGAGCTGGAATCCTATAATAGAGCACTACACATAACAACATTTTGTTGCAGATTTTGTTTCACACTATCAGCTCTTAAAAGCTTAAACCTCCAGGCTCTAGCAAAACTGTCTTCCGTTACACAGGAGAACATCTTAAGGTCCTATCCCTCATTTTAGTATTTTCATCCACCATTCAATGGATACAGCGAGAATGAGGGAAAAAAAACAGCATGAGTTTGGGGAAGCAAAGGAAGAATGGTCTCATTTTAATTCCGAGGAAAATTAGCTTTAGGCCATTGCTGTGACTGCTTTTCTGGCCCAATTTTTATAAGCATGAGTAAAAATGTGCAATGAGCATTAATCTGCTCAGGGCTGAACTAAGAGACCCGCTTTTATATTAAATAGACAGTCAATGTTATTGTCAACTACCACAGTTCTTCAAAATGCAGGCTATTCACAGCTCCCTTTAGATAAAGTATTTATTTATTTATTTATTTATTTATAACCAAGCAGCTAATATATCAGATTTTGGTTTAAGCGTGAGTTTCATAGTTCAACTTTCTTCAGACCAATGCATTTGTAGAGCATAGGTTATGTTGGACTACTACTCCCACCCTTAGTCAGCATATCCAGTGCTGATTAGTGGTGATGAGAGTTGTAGTCTAACACACTGTTTCTTAAACTGTGGGTCCTGACCTCAAATGTGGGACCCCCAAAAATTGGCAACAGTGGAATTTTTCTGAATACCACCTAGTGGCTGTTTTAAGAATCTACACAAATCTACGCAATATTTACAGTGGACTCTGCAGAAATTACTTCAGCTGTAATTCAGCTGGTTTATTTTCAGTAAATGTTTGGTTTATATACATATTTTATATACCTGGGCTCATGTAAAAAAAATATCAGGCAGAAAGAGGCAATGACTGCAAAAAAAATAAGAAGTCCTGTGTCTAAAATATTAAGTTCTTCCAGAGTAGTAGTTTGGCTGTACAAAGCAGACCCAGCTATACAACTCCACCTTGCTTACAGCATTTTCACTACCAGGCATTAATGGAAAGTTATTAGAAACAGAATAGAGATAGTACACTTTTCCCTATATTGGGAAAAAAAGGTTATGACAATCAAGTGCCATGCAAGAATTGCAGTTCCTCACTCCTCTTATCAGGCCAAACCTCCAAAGCAACACAGAGTGAATTATATAGATGGATTATGTATAAACTTAACTAGGTAAAAAACATTTGTCTATAGGATGGCCTACACTTGTCATATTTTTTAAAAAAGAACTCAACTGACTCTAAACAGTTCCTTCCCATCAGTACTACATAAAGTGAAACAAAGTGTGAGGAAAATACTAAGGCTGCAGCTACAGGGAGTTCTAAAATGAGGGCATCGACCTTCCATATAAGAATTCCCTTTTCTCCACAATGAAACTCTTCTTCACTCCCAAATTTTGATCAACACATACTGCAGTATGTTCATACCTAGTATTCACCTACTTGTTGCCTCTTTTCTTTGAATACCTAAATGATACCCAAACTATATTCAAAATACTCAAAATAACTGTTAAGTTATTCCAATATCAGGAATTTGAGGACTGAAGTAAAATTTCAGAATTTTTATTCAGGGGAAAATATTCTCATTGGCCCTTATAGCTAGATCCCTGGGGGAAAATGAGTAAAATTATGCACATATCAAAGAAAACAGCTAACCTCCCGTCCGGGTAAGGCGATTGCTCTTAATCCGAGCTTAATCTGATCCATCCGCCCCTATTCTGAACTCCTGTCATCGGCTCCTGAACCGGCATCTCCTCAGGACCCCGGAGGGGGGCTTGAGGGGAGCAGAGGAGGAAAAACCAAGGAGGGAAGAAGAAGGGAGAGGAAGGAGGTAGAGCGAAGGCCGCTACTATCGATACGGCCTAGCACGCTCCCTCCCAGCCCGTTTGCTCGGTCTAACCTGGCCTGGAACATCTAACCCGCCAGCTGCCAATTACCACCCGCTGTGTTGACTACCGGAGGGAGGTCGGAGCGGCCGCCCTTGGAGCTCGGCAGTGTGCGCCGTGTTGCCTGTGTTGCTGTGCTCGGACTCATCCGCGGCTTGGATTAAACTGCGGACCGGAGCGGAGGCCTGGGCTGGTTGGAGTGGATTGTGGGGCTGCCGAGGGACTGCCGAGCCGGAGAGAGTTGCTGGGGCAGCTGGCTGTCGCTCCGAGAGCTGCGGTGCCAGCGAATTGCTGTTCTGCATTGTCCATCTCCACCCACGGCTCGATCTGGCCCTGACTTTCATCTGAGCCCTCGGCCTGTGTCCCCAGCGTGGCTCCGCTCCCCGCTCCCCGGATTCTGTGCCGATCCTTCCGCGCCAAGCTTGAACTCCTCTGCACTCGGAGGTGTGATTCCTCCGCGACTCCAACTGAGACAGGCCTCGTACTCCAACTTTCTCCGAGGCCTGGAGGCGTCCCGGCTGCTTCTCCCATGCCCCGATACCGCTGGGGCAAGCTCGACAGGGTGAGCCGGCGGTGACTCGGCGCCTCCCTGGGAGAGCCTGACCAACGCCGCGCGGTGACTCAGCGTTTTTTAAGCTCTCTTGCGGCGATCGTGATCTCTAGCCTGCAACGCTCTTAACCAGCAACACTAACCTCACGACTGCTAGGCTGTCTCCTGGGTGGTTGGAACTATATATATTGCTACATAGCTGCTGTTACATGCTTTGTGATCAACCGCCATTACTGTAACGCCACCCACCGCGTTACTGCCTCCATTTCCGGAATTATCCAGCTCATCAGCAGTTCCGGTGGCCATCTTAGCGATCCGTCACTCTGCTGCAAGGCCCCAGTCACCCGACCCTGACACTGATGGTGGGAGGGGGAGGAGGGAGACCAACTGGACTTTACATCTACCAATAGGACTGAGGACTATTCGATCAACTTGCACATTCATTGCGCTAGTAAATTGTTGTCTGAACCAACGCTGATACCTGCCAACTGCCAGCACTTTATATGAGCCAACGCTATTAAGTCTTCCAATTACCAGCACTTTATTTGATCTATTGCTGCCAAATTTTACAACTGTTAGCACTTAGAGGGGCCAATTGCTGCTAAGGTATACAACGGTCAGCACTTCATCCAACAACTTGCACTTTAACCCTGTATAAGTAAGGTTATTAAGTGACCACCATAGCAGTCAGTCTCTGATAACGCGTTATTGTATGCACTTAACAGCTTTCTATGCACTTTAACAGCTTAGACTAAATCTTTAGCACTTTAAGACCTAGCAATTTAAAATCTACTACTACTTGAACCTAATATCCTACCTCAACCCTGTATCAACTCTGTTCCCCAATGTCAGCATTCCTCCCTTGGGGTCTGCTTATTGTGTTACTGGTGGACTGGGAGGACAATAGAGGGTGGAACGGGTGGGGGGATCCTGGAATTAACACACCAGGAATAGGAAAGAATTGGACTGAGACTGAGTGGCAAAAGTATATAATCTGGTACAAGTCATGGGTTGAAACTACGAATTCTAAGTGCAATATGGTAGAAGAAGGGTATTCCACTGGCCGGGGGGCCCCCATAGAGCCCGTGACGGGGAGGGGGAGATACGGGAAAGGGAGACCACCAATTCGGCTAATTCGGCCTAGAAATAGTAAAAATTTTACAGCCCAAATTCGGTCTAGGGAAAGAAGGAAAAAAAACTTAATTACTTGTAATCGGTCTCCTGACTTGGTAAGTGGGTGTACCCAGGTTGGCAGTCCCTCTGGGTTGAAGATGGTGCTGCTGAACGCCAGATCTGTCAATGGCAAAACATCTTTAATCCAAGATCTAATCTTGGAGGAACGGGCAGATCTGGCGTGCATTACAGAGACCTGGCTGGATGAAGCTGGAGGAGTTAATTTGACCCAGCTTTGTCCGCCAGGATTCTCTGTACAGCACCAGTCGAGACCTGGAGGGCGGGGAGGCGGAGTTGCGGTGGTCTATAAAAATTCTATCCCTCTGACCAGAGGCCCCATTCCACAGTCAACCAATTTCGAGTGTGTCCACCTGAGGGTGGGCGACCGGGACAGAATAGGGATTCTGTTAGCGTACCGCCCACCTCGCTGCACTACGGTCTCCCTACCTGAGCTAGCGGGGGTGGTCTCGAGCCTGGCATTGGAGTCTCAACGGCTTCTTGTGCTGGGGGACTTCAATGTACATGCCGAGACTTCCCTAGGAGGAGCGGCTCAGGACTTCATGTCATCCATGGCAACCATGGGGCTGTCCCAACAAGTATCTGGCCCCACCCACTGTGCGGGACACACATTAGATTTGGTTTTCTGTCAGGGATGGGAGCAAGGTGGCGGTGTTGAGGAGTTATCCACCTCTCCGTTGCCATGGACCGACCACTATCTGGTCAGATTTAGACTCACCACACCTTCCAACCTCTGCAGAGGTGGGGGACCCATTAAGATGGTCCGCCCCAGGAGGCTTATGGATCCGAACGGATTCCTGACGGCTCTTGGGGATTTTCCTGCCACCTCGGTTGGTGATTCTGTTGAAGCCCTGGTGTCTCTCTGGAATGGGGAGATGACTAGGGCCATAAACACGATTGCTCCGGAACGTCCCCTCTCAAGTAGCCGAGCTAAACCAGCACCTTGGTTCAACGAGGAGCTGGCAGCGATGAAGCGAAGGAAGAGGAGACTAGAGCGCGTGTGGCGTTCGGACCCGAGCGAGTTAAATCGAACACGGTTTGTTGCCCTATTAAGGGCATATGCCGTGGCAATAAAGGCGGCAAAGAAAGCTTTCTTTGCGGCCAATATTGCGTCCGCAAAGAACCGTCCGGCGGAGTTGTTTCGAGTTGTCAGAGGGCTATTGAACCCCACCACTCCGGATGGGAACCCTGACAACTCGACGGCCCGCTGTGAAGCATTTGCTCGGTTCTTTGCGGACAAAGTCGCTTTGATCCGCTCTGGCCTGGATACCACGTTAACGGCAGTCTCTGAGGATGTAACACGAGCATCTGCTTGTCCGATTTTGATGGATTCATTTCAATTGGTGAAACCCGAGGATGTGGACAAGATACTTGGAGGAATGAGAGCTACCACATGCATCCTAGACCCCTGCCCATCCTGGCTTCTAAAGGAGGCCAGAGGGGGATTGGCCGAGTGGGTGGAGGTGGTGGTTAATGCCTCCCTTCGGGAAGGCAATATTCCAGCCAGCTTAAAACAAGCTGTAATAAAACCGCTGTTGAAAAAACCATCACTAGACCCCACTCAATTCGTCAACTATCGGCCTGTTTCCAATCTTCCCTTTTTGAGCAAAGTCCTGGAACGTGTGGTGGCCTCACAACTCCAGGTATTCTTGGTAGACACTGATTATCTGGATCCGGCACAGTCTGGCTTTAGGCCGGGACATGGTACCGAGACAGCCCTGGTCGCCTTAGTGGATGATCTCCGCAGAGAGCTCGACAGGGGGAGTGTGTCCCTGTTGGTCCTGCTGGATCTCTCAGCGGCCTTCGATACCGTCGACCACGGTATCCTTCTGGGACGCCTCGCGGGAATGGGCCTTGGTGGCACTGTTTTACAGTGGCTCGGGTCCTTCCTAGAGGGTCGTACCCAGAAGGTGTTGATGGGGGACAGCTGCTCGTCCTCACAACCTTTGTCTTGTGGGGTCCCGCAGGGTTCAATACTGTCCCCCATGTTGTTTAACATCTACATGAAGCCGTTGGGAGAGATCATCCGGAGTTTCGGGGTGCGGTGTTATCTGTACGCAGATGATGTCCAACTCTGTCACTCCTTTCCACCTACTTCTAAGGAGGCTGTTCAGGTCCTGAACCGGTGCTTGGCTGCTGTGTCGGACTGGATGAGGGTGAACAAATTGAAGTTGAATCCAGACAAGACAGAGGCACTCCTGGTCAGTCGAAAGGCCGAACGGGGCATAGGGTTACAGCCTGTGTTGGACGGGGTTACACTCCCCCTGAAGACGCAGGTCCGCAGCTTGGGTGTGACCCTGGATTCATCGCTGAGCCTGGAGCCTCAGGTCTCAGCGGTGGCCAGGGGAGCATTTGCACAGCTTCGGCTCGTGCGCCAGCTGCGCCCGTACCTCGGGAAGTCGGACTTGGCCACGGTAGTCCACGCTCTGGTCACATCCCGCATAGATTACTGCAACGCGCTCTACGTGGGGCTGCCCTTGAAGACTGCCCGGAAGCTCCAGATGGTCCAGCGCTCGGCAGCCAGGTTGCTAACAGGAGCAGCTCTCAGGGAGCATACCACTCCTCTGTTGAGCCAGCTCCACTGGCTGCCAATTCCCTACCGGGCACAATTCAAGGTGCTGGCATTAGCCTACAAAGCCCTAAACGGTTCCGGCCCCACCTACCTCTCCGAACGCATCTCCTCCTATGAACCGACACGGACATTAAGATCGTCCGGGGAGGCCCTGCTCTCGGTTCCGCCTGCGTCACAGGCACGGTTGGCGGGAACGAGAGACAGGGCCTTCTCGGTGGTGGCCCCTCGGTTATGGAATGCCCTACCAAGCGACATCAGACAGGCCCCTTCGTTGCTGGCATTTAGGAAGAAGCTCAAAACCTGGCTTTTTGAGCAAGCGTTTGGCTAATCAGCGCAATTGTACACAGAATGACGGTAAACTGAACATAGGAACGGTATAAGGATATGAGACTGGATCTTGGTTGCGATCGAGGCACTGTATGAATGGTTGTGTGTTTGTTATTGGGTATGCTGTGTTTTAATTGTTATTGTTGTGGTAATTAATATTGTGTAAACCGCATTGAGTCACCTATTATAGGTTGAGAAACGCGGTATAGAAATAAAGCAAATAAATAAATAAATAATAAATAAGGATAAATGAGTATTAATAACAATTAGTCATCTGTGTCATCACTGGCCCCAGAAGATCAAAGGGATTCCACACTGGGAAAGATCGAATGTCATTTCGCACAGTTAAATTACATGACAAAACAGTGCATTTATTAGAAAACTAACAGAAGAAAGTTTAATGCAAAAGATGTATAGCAGGAGTCCTCAAACTTTTTAAACAGAGGGCCAAGTCACAGCCACTCAAACTGTAGAAGGGCCGGATTATAATTTGAAAAACACATGAATGAATTCCTGTGCGTACTGCACATGTCTTATTTGTAGTGCAAAAAACACATAAAACAATACAATAATTAAAATGAAGAACAACTTTAACAAATATAAACTTATTAGTATTTCAGTGGGTGTGTGGGCCTGCTTTTGGCTGATGAGATAGGATTGTAGTTGTTGTGTGCTTTCAGATTTAGGTTGACCCTGAGCGAGGGCCGGGTATATGACCTTGGAGGGCCGTATCCGGCCCCCGGGCCTTAGTTTGAAGACCCTTGATGTATAGGATCCATGTTGATTTCAGCATAAAAAACGATGGGCTTAAGCATATCTACTGTACTAGAGAAGAACAGCAATCTCACTCCACTATTGTAGTTTAACAGTGTCAGAAACAATCAGCATTCGCATGCTTGGCTCTGCAATTCCCGAGGCTTGCAAAAAAAGAAACCCCCACAATTGCTGCTTAAGAAAAGCCTCACTGGCTCTTTTAGTGACCTCAAAACAGTATTCCAGGATGACTCCGGGTACTGCACAGCTGTTGCGTTGTCATTTGGGGCTCAGAGGCAATTAAAGGCATAAGAGAAACAGCAGAGATTCTGTTTTGTATTAAATGGCTGTTAAATACAACTTGAGTGCTTAATCCTCTGTCACATCCCTACATTTTTAGAGTTAGATGTATGGATTATTGCTATACAATACAGATAGTTCCCAAGTTACGAACAAGATAGGTTATGTAGGTTTGTTCTTAAGTTGAATTTGTGTGCGAGTCAGAACAGGTGCATTTTTAAGTGTAACCCCAGCCATATATATCTTTCAGGAGTGAATTTCCCTTCCTAGGTGTAGATTTCTCTCACTTCCCTTCTTAACTATGAGTAATTTGTAAGTTGAATGTTTGTAACTCGGGGACTGCCTGAAATTGTAAGTATTGTTCAGCAGCCTATAATCTAGATGCAGGAGGAGAAGTCATCATTAGACTCTGACGTGGTCTTTGCACTGGATTTTGGAAGTGTGCTAATTCAGCACAGGCTGGGAACCTTTGCCCTCTAAATGTTTTCAACTACATCTTCCATAATTGCCTTACCAATGGCTATGGTAGCTGGGGCATCTGTGAGTTGACAAGGAAAACATCTGGAGGTCAAGGTTCCTATATTGCAATATAGAGTGGTGTTAAATGATTCAGAAAATAGAAATTAAAAGCTGCAGTTGGTTAAAGAATAACACAGATTTTTTAAATGGAACTCAAGACATCACTCTCAATGATGTGTATATAAAGATTTGTGCATCTGAATCTCATGCATGTTGAATCAAGATTAATTCAACTGCATTCAGTAGAACATTGCCCCAAATTAAGAGTAAAGACTGGATGAGGGGTTAAATTAATTAATACGGCCAGGTTACCACCTGCTGCCAAATCAAACTTTCCAGAATTTTCTTGTATGTTTGAGTGCTTTTTATTTGTCAGTCTTTCTATCTTTTCCTCATTCACACAAAATATTTCTCATGAAGTTGTCTAGATGTATGGGCATGCTATATAGACAGTTTTTTTGGCAAGAAAGCAAATCACCCCCAAAAAAGTCATTTGATGCAAAATTGCCTTCCTACACTAGATATGTTCACACCCCACTCCAAAAAAACAAAATTTAGATATTCAATCACATATTCATGGTACATAAAGTAGCCATTTACAGCACCACAATCATTCACACACAGAATAATTCAGAAGAAGCTAGACAAATGATAACTGATCAAACTGGAGTTAGTCTCATAGAGAAAGCATTAGATATGCAATCAGATTTGCAAACATAATGCCCACAAAATCCCCTGTGCTGACATGTTGTATCACATATCCAGATGTAAATCCACCTTCCTTCTTACACACTATAATCTCATGCACCTTGGTGCCTTTCCAAATCTGTAACATGAATCTCAAACATATGAAAATATCTCTCCAAGTTCATAGCTACTTCTTGATACAAAAATGAAGTAATTGGGATGAAGGAAGGAGGTTAAGAATTCCAGAGCAAAGTAGCACTATTGTTTCATTATATTCACAACAAAGAACAATCTGCCAGGTATACAACACGAAGATCAAGGAAGCTTAAATTGTTATCCTCTCTTAACCTTATAATAACAGTGACCTAGTTCAGATGTAAAAGAAACCAGGAGGGTTTTTTAACTACATGAACAACTGCATAAATCCACCTTCCACTTTTCTCTTTTCTATGTTAAGATAAAAAAGATTAAGAGTTTCTCCTTTAAATAAAAGGTGTACAAAACATAGCCTGCAAGACGCATGTAGCTCTCGGGATACCCAAAAGGTCTCTTCAGGCCCAGGCCTAGCAAAAAAAAAATCCTTTTAATTTGAAGAGGCAATTTTTGAGAAGTCTTTTGCATCCAAATGGACCAAAACTGCCTTAAAACAGAGTTTTCTCCTCCTAACCCTGCAAAAAAGGCGTACGACAGGGTTGTATCCTCTCACCCAACCTATTCAACTTGTTCTGGAACAGCTGTTCCAGGAGCTACAGATTTATTTGCTGTGTTTATATGTTTGTGTGCAAACCCATGCTTGGGATTTTGCAGCAGGGGGTTTCCTGTTATAATTTGCATTTATAGGATAAGCCACCTGCCAGTTATAGTTAGGATCCCTGGTCCCACCCCCTTTTTGCTTTTTGGAGGGAAGGGGCCTATTTTCAGTCACACAAGGAAGCCAGTCTATAGGACGCAGATCAGCTAGTCCCGTAGAAAGGCTTCATTCCTCAAACCTTCCGGGGAAATAGAAACAGCCATCCGGGGTCCATCCAGCGACCATCCAGGGGTCATCCACTGACCATCCAGTTCCAGGGAAACAGAAGGAAAAGGTCCCAAAGGCTCTGGCTGAGAGCTCACAGCCTCTCAGCCTCACAGCACCAGAGGGGAAAACAGCCCTGAAGTTTCCACAGGACATCACTTCAGAACCACAGAATTCCAACTAAACATCTTCTAGCTTCGTCTGGTAGGTTACTTGGTTTCCAGATGCATTTGGGGATCGGCAGTATTACCCAGACCAGCGAGGCCTAGGTGATGGACGGCCTGGGAGGGATTATAAAGAGTTCTTCTTTATGAGATAGTACAGTCAAACCAAGTTAGTGCCAGTCTCTTAAAGACTTGAATAGTAAAGCCGTGAAGTTTTGTTTGAAGATTTGTTCCTTAATAAAGACTTTGTTGTACTTTTAAAGACTCTAAAGCCCATTACTTTTGGAAGTCTCTAACAATCTCTCTTCGGGCACTCCGGCTTCCCACTGGGTTTAAAGTGTGCGTTCTATAGAATAAAGACATTTTGTTCGGACCCAGTGGCGACAGAACACAACTTGTATGCAGAACACATCATGCGATGTGTGGGGCTTGATGAATGCAAGGCTGGGGTTAAAATTGCTGGAAGAAACATTAACAACCTTAGATATACAGATGACACCACTTTGATGTCCGAAAGCGAGGAGAAGCTGAGGAGCCTTCTAATCAAGGAGAAAGAAGAAAGTGCAAAAGCTGGGTTGCAGTTAAACATTAAAAAAACCAAGATTATGGCAACAAGAATGATTGACAACTGGAAAATAGAGGGAGAAAACGTGGAGGCCGTGACAGACTTTGTATTTCTAGGTGCAAAGATTACTGCAGACGCAGACTGCAGGCAGGAAATCAGGAGACGTTACTTCTTGGGAGGAGAGCAATGACAAATCTTGATAAAATAGTGAAGAGTAGAGACATCACACTGGCAACAAAGATCCGCATAGTCAAAGCAATGGTATTCCCCGCAGTAACCTACAGATGTGAGAGCTGGACCATAGGGAAGGCTGAGCAAAGGAAGATAGATGCTTTTGAACTGTGGTGCTGGAGGAAAGTTCTGAGAGTGCCTTGGACTGCCAGAAGATCCAACCAGTTCATACTTCAAGAAATAAACCCTGGCTGCTCATTGGAGGGAAGAATAGTAGAGGCCAAGATTAAGTACTTTGGCCACATCATGAGAAGAAAGGAAAGCTTAGAGAAGACAATGATGCTGGGGGAAAAGGAAGTAAAAAGGAAGAAGGGACAACCAAGGGTAAGATGGATGGATGACTGGATGGACAAGGGCAAAATGGATGGATGACTTGAAGTGACTGGATTGACCTTGAAGGAACTGGGGGTGGTGACAACCGACAGGGAGCTCTGGCGTGGACTGCTCCATGAAGTCATGAAGAGTCGGAAATGACTGAACAAATGAATAACAACAACACTGCAAAAAAGCGAAGCTCCCCAAAAACAGGAAGAAAAATGGTTCATGGTCCCCTGTACAGTTTTAAATAAACTGGAAAATGGCTACTGCTGCAAGTGAATAAATTGTCAACATTTGCCTGTGATAGTGTTTGCAGTTCTAGAGGGACTCTTATTTTTTTGCATCTCATAGACTTAGCATGGGGATTTGGTTAACCAGTTAAAATTCATGAGTAAACCAGTTTTTTTAAAAAAAAAAAAATCTGAAACATTTCAGGGGGGTTTGAACCCCTAACCCCCCCCTCGCTACAGGCCTGCAGGTGGCTATTTCATGCACTAGTGGACAGTATGGAAGTGCGGATTATGATATTTTAAAGCTTGTACTAACAATATCTGTAAGCAGCCTTCATGTGTTACTTTTATTTAAAAAATATATCTCATCAGTTGTAGAAACCAAAGTCATTACTACATATATTAAAGAAAATATTCAGACTCACATGCTTTCGATTAATAATGTATAATATCTGCAACAGCTTACAACATGTACTATAAACACCCACTTAGGAGTAAGACCTATTCAGCTCAATGTGTTTTTCTTAGCAGAAATGCAAAGGATTTAAGTTGTCCTAAATTATTCTTATAATAATTGTAAGTGATAAGAAGCGGGGGGAAATGAGATTTCCCCTTTAATACAGGTTTGTGGAAATAGTCTCTTAGTCTTACTTGGATGTTCATTTTAAAAGTGCTTACAGTTGTTACATCATGAAAATAAAAAAAAAGTCTAAATAAAGTGAAAGTACTATGATGGAAGACAGATGTACAATTGTAAGCATTTTAATTCACCTTCACTGATCTGAAAACAATGTAACTGGAGGATCAAAGGTGTGTTTCAGCTGCTTTCATCAATTTAAAGTGTTACAACTGCTATCACTATTAGTTCCTTGTGGCTTTGCATATTCATTCCTGTTGGAACACTTCCTCCAGTCAAACAGTCTGTAGGTTTTTGAACCTCTTTACTAGAAGCTCGTAAAAACCCTTTGTAGTGAAGTGGTACAAAAACCTACATACCATCAAGCGACCTCTAAAAGAGTGAGATGGGCATAAGCAAAGATCCCTGAGTGGTATTGCTCTTCAGTTGTCTGAAAAAAACCATTGTCTTTCTAACACAATAGACAATTACTATGCTTCAATATTATTTGTAAGAGCACGTAAATCACTATACTCATCTGGATGGCAGCTACTATGATTTTCATTGTGATCATATGATTAAGATTCAGGGTTGGTTCTAGAGTTAGTAATACTCTAGAAAGTTCACTGAAATCAGTAAATTTCCGTAACTTAAATCTCACTGATTTCCTTCAGGCCATGGATGACTACTTATACCCTTTTTATCTGTGACTTCCTCTCAGGGCCATAGCCAGAAAAATGGAGGGGGGGGGTTGGACCCCTAATCCCCCCCCCCCTCTAGACTGGTGCTTGCAGTTCTGGAGGGACTCTTAATTTTTTGTGTCTCATAGACTTAGCATGGGGAATTGGTTAACCAGTTAAAATTAATGAGTAAACCAGGTTTTTTTATCCTGAAAAATTTGGGGGGAGGGGTTGAATTTTTTAAAATTAAAAATTACCCTCAAAAACAGGGGCCAACATACGTAAAGGACAACAGGGACCAAGTATGGTGGCAGTGACAAGACAAAGAGCACAGAAGGGCTCCCACCCCATTACCCTTTCCTTTCCCAAACCACAGAAAGAAAGGCAGTCTTCTCTCCTTCCTCATCTCCTTTTTAAGCCAGAACAGAATTCAGAAGCAACCTGGGGAAGCCATTCTAGCTGACTGAGGTGGAGTGGAGTAGCAATGGTCATTTTAAAGAAGGGCTTTTCTCTGTATACGCTTCTCTGTTGAGACTGCAGTAGCCATTTTTAATAGGGTGTCCCTATTAAAAATGGCCACCGCAGTATCTCTGCAGGGAAACTTATGAAGGAAGCCCTTATTTTAAATGAGCACTGCCACTCTGCTCCATGTCAAGGGTTTCTCCAGTTTGCTGATGAACTTCACTCAGAGAAAAAAAAAATTCTCAGGAAATGCCTACATACATCATACCACATCTTCTCTTTAAAATCTGAAATGGTATGCCCCATTTAATGGAACAGGCTTTCTTACATCTAATGAGTAAGAAGCAAGATAGCTGTTTGAGGGTCCTATTTATGTATCCTGCATTTATATCTCCAAAACCGAAAAAAGGGGCATTCTATCAGGGAAAGAGTGGCTATCTTAAACTATTGAAGAATACAATCATTTTTCAAATCCATGTAGGTAATGAAAGTGAAAATATGTATCTGTATATCTATCGATCTATGTATTTTCCAGGACGGCTCCCACATCCGGAGAGCAGTGTAAGTCTCACCAATTATGAATCTGGACCAAACTTGGCACACATACCTATCATGCTAAATTAAAACATTTGTGTGGTTTTGGGGGATTGACAGAGGATGATGGGAGTTGTAATCTGCTCACATGCAGAGACCTGTGTGAATTCCACCAGTGATGAATATGGGCTAAACCTGGCACACATACCCTTCATAATCTAACTAAAATACTGGCAGGATTCGGGGGACTGAAAGATAGATGAAGGGAGTTGTAGTCTGCTCTCGTCCGAAGAACCATGTGTTTTTCTAATGGGACCATTCATAAAATCCAAAACCAGATGACTATTTCTCATAAATAGCATAACATAATACCTAACTCAGACAACATCAGGTACCTAAGCTAGTCTATATACATAAAAATGTAATGTTCGTTTGTGGGATTAACATAACTCAAAAACCACTGGACGAACTGCTGCAAAATTTAGCCACGAGACACCTACTAACCCAAGGAGTGACCATCACACACAAAAAAATATTTTGTCATTTGGGAGTTGTAGCTGCTGGGATTTATAGTTCACCCACAATCAAAGAGCATTCTGAACTCCACCAATGCTGGAATTGAACCAAACGTGGCACACAGGACTCCCACGACTAACAGAAAACACTAGAAAGGATTGGTGGGCATTGACCCTCAGTTTGGGAGTTGTAGTTCACCTACATCCAGACAGCACTGTGGACTCAAACAATGATGGATCTGGACCAAACTTGACACAAATACTCCATTTGCCCAAATATGAACACAGATGGAGTTTGGGGAAAATAGACCTTGATATTTGGGAGTTGTATTTACTAGAATTTATAGTTCACCTACATTCAAAGAGCATTCTGAACTCCACCAATGACAGAATTGGAGCAAAGTTCCCAAACAGAACACCCATGACCAACAGAAAATACTTAAGGCCATCCAGTCCAACTCTCTTCAGGTCAAAAAATGTAATCAAAACCCTCCTGACAAAGAGCTATCCAGCCATAGATATATATGATTCACACACACAGATAGAGTATCATAGATTTGAAAGGGACTCCTAAAGAAGAACAATGATATGTTGCATGTTCCAGAGGAGGCAAACCAGACAATCTCCACAACAACACTGACAAAGAAACAACAAGGAATACTGTTTAGCCACAAGCATCAAGAAATTACATATATTAGAAACCAACACTTTATTTTCCAAATCACCAGACTGGGCCACAGCAACGCGTGGCAGGGGACGGCTAGTTAATAATAAATCTTGTTAAGGAAATGGCCTTTCAAAATATCAAATACACTATCAGAAAATGTAGGTTGTTATTGATTGTTTAAAATTATGAATTTGATAACTGAAACACCAACTGTACCCGTGTATTTGTTCCATGGTTCTAATCAATGGTCACAATACTGGAAAGCAGTAACCACCATGCCCCTCAATGAGCCACAAGGAAGGAGGATGCCTGTATGTTTTATCATACACATTTGTGAACCTTGGGTTAATGAGGAGTGAAAGCCAAATATTCAGGATTAGAGCATTGATTTCACCGGAGGGGGACTGTTTTTCATCTTGGGACCTAAGCACTGCTTCTTATTCATGTTAATGTTCCATGTATTCCCCAGTCCTCCCGATCTACCCTACTGCAGCCTCTCTGAAAAGCAATGGGCTTGACGTAGAATGAATGGGTTGAGGCTTGCAACCCAGATCACGTGTAGCGCACAGACATCAACAGCACACAGAGGAAATGTGTAAACATTGTTCACTCTCATTCTGGCTGGAATGAAATCAGCCAGTGAGACTGAAGTAATCCAGTGAGAGCAACCTCTCTCCAGACAGGGGCTTCTTCAAGTATTTTAGATAAACGGAATGAAATGAGGAGGGGGGATTAAAGGGGGGAACCCTCTAGAAGGATCCAGCTGTCAGTGGCTTCCCTATGGATTCGATCTTGCTAAGTGTGGTGAGAAACAGCTGCGGAAGGCTTCCCAGCTGCTGCTGCTGCTCCTGCCCGATCTGCCTTGACAGTCTCCTGAGAAGCAAAACAGACACCCAAAGAGAAGATGTGCACAATCCAAGGGGGGAAAGAAAAGAAAACCCTAAGACATGCAGGCAAAAAATGGAACACCACTTCCAGTTGTCAGAATATTACATAACACTGACAGACCTAAAGATACACCAGCCGCTGATAGATGGGATGTAAAGAACCCCCCCCCCCCACACACACACACACACACACATTCGCACATACACACAATCACTCAGATGCTATCCTTTAAGGAGATAATGCCTGTGTGCGCCCAGTATCTCCTGACACTTGGCTTGGGAACAGCCTCAAACGTCAGGTGCAGGGGGGGGGGGGTGTTTATCTACCAAAAGACAGGCTTGTTTCTAGGGGGGGAAAGGCAAGGGAGAAGGCTCTAGAAAGGAAATGGCAGGAGGAGCTTGCAGAGGAGCACAGCACTCTGAAAACAAGAGGATTGGGATCTTCAGACACCATGAGGATCCTTTCTACATGCCATTCTAACATAATCATCATCATCATCATCATACATCATACATCTTTATGGTGCTCTCTACATACAATTCTCATATAATAATAATAATAATAATAATAATAATAATAATAATGGTGTTGTTGATGATGATGATGATGATAAGAAGAAGAAGACCCCATTATGGTCCTCTCTGCATACCATTCTAATATCATCATCACCAGACACCATTATGGTCTCCTCTACAAGCAATTCTAATACAATAATATTAATAATGATCAGACACCATTAGGATCCTCTCTATATACCATTCTAACATAATAATAATAATAATAATCATCATCATCATCACACTTTATGGTGCTCTCTACATGCAATTCTTATATTATAATAATAATGATACGAAGACCCCATAAGGGTCCTCTCTGCATATCATTCTAATATCATCATCATCATCATCAGACACCATTATGGTTTCCTCTACATGCAATTCTAATACAATAATATTAATAATGATCAGACACCATTAGGATCCTCTCTACATACCATTCTAACATAATAATAATAATAGTCATACACCTTTTATGGTGCTCTCTACATGCAATTCTCATATAATAATAATGATGATGATGATGATGATGATGATGATGATGTTGATGATGATAAGAAGAAAAAGACCCCATTAGGGTCCTCTCTGTGTACCATTCTAATATCAACATCATCAGACACCATTATGGTCCTCTCTACATGCAATTCGAATACAATAATATTAATAATGATTAGACACCATTAGGATCCTCTCTATGTGTCATTCTAACATAATAATAATAATAATAACAATAATAGTCATACACCTTTTATGGTGCTCTCTACATGCAATTCTCATATAATAATAATGATAAGAAGACCCCATTAGGGTCCTCTCTGCATACCATTCTAATATCATCATCATCATCATCATCATCATCATCACCAGACACCATTATGGTCTCCTCTACAAGCAATTCTAATACAATAATATTAATAATGATCAGACACCATTAGGATCCTCTCTACATACCATTCTAACATAATAATAATAATAATAATAATAATAATAATAGTCATACACCTTTATGGTATGAATTGCACCTACATGCAATTCTAATAAATAATATTAATAATGATTAGACCCCATTAGGATCCTCTCTACATACCCTTCTAACATAATAATAGTAATAATAATAATAATAGTCATACACCATTATGGTTCTCTCTACATGCAATTCTAATACAATAATATTAATATCGATTTTATTGATTTTATTGGTATAGTGGATGAATTGCTGTTAACTATGAAATTGTAATAATTTTGTAATTTTGTATTGATTGTTTTGTGACGCGGGCATCAAATGGTGCCTTGCTTTTGTAAGCCGCCCTGAGTCCCCTCCGGGGTGAGAAGGGCGGGGTATAAGAACCCGTAATAAATAATAAATAATTCTAATACAATAATATTAATAAAGATTAGACACCATTAGGATCCTCTCTACATACCCTTCTAACATAATAATAGTAATAATAATAATAATAGTCATACACCATTATGGTTCTCTCTACATGCAATTCTAATACAATAATATTAATAATGATTAGACCCCATTAGGATCCTCTCTACATGGTATTCAAATAACAATAATAATAATAGTAGTAGTAGTAGTAGTAGTAGTAATAGTCATACACCTTTATGGTCCTCTCTACATGCCATTCTAAAATAATAATAATAATAATAGTCATACACCTTTATGGTCCTCTCTACATGCAATTCTAATACAATAATATTAATAAAGATTAGACAACATTAGGATCCTCTCTACATGGTATTCTAATAATAATAATAATAATAATAATACACCTTTATGGTCCTCTCTACATGCCATTCTAAAATAGTAGTAGTAGTAGTAGAAATGTTGCTGTTAACTGCCTTGAGTCGCCTAGGGGCTGAGAAAGGCGGTATACAAATAGAGCAAATAAATAAACAAATAATAGAAGAAGTACCTGCCTCTCCTTGCAGTAATGCCAAGGTCCAAAATCCACTACACACTGACACTGCTATTGGGCCAAGAGTGTTTCATACCCCTCCCTTCCACCCATTGCTCCTGTCATGTTTTGTCTGCGTTGTAAACTGTTGTAAAACAGCAGCGGGCCTCCCTAGTAGAGGCGAGGGCTAGTAGAGAGAGGCTTACCCGTCGGCGCCTGCGGAACTCCCTGCCTTCCCTCCCGTGCCTTTACCTCAGGCTTCCCGCCCTGGCCTTGGCGCGTGCCTTCCCAGTCCTCCTGGCAGTCCGGGGGCCCGGCGCGCGACAGCGAAAGAGGCAAAGCAGGACGCGGCTGCCGGGCGGCGAGGAGCCCAGCTGACAGGCCCCGCCCCTCCCTCCCGCCATTGGCCGAGAGCCAGCTGGGAGCCCGCCCCCCAAGGCCCCGAGGCCACGCCTCCGCCGATGACGCCACGAGCCCAGCGCCCAAGCCTCCTTACATGGCCAAGCCTTCGCCTTCAGAAAGGAGGGCAGGGCTCGTCTCCCCCCTCCGTGGGAAAGGCGCAGGTGCCCCCCAGGTGACGCCTGGCCCCTTCGCGCGCGCGCGCGCGTCCAGAGCCTCGCGGGAGGCGGAAAGCACGAGTCGCAAAACTCAGCCCTGAGAGATTGAGCGCGCCTTGAGGAGAAAAGGGAGCTTCTCTCACCTGTCTCCCTCATTCATTGGGGGCGTCAGGTGAGTGGGGTCGAGTGCTGTTGTTTTTCTCCTTCCCATTATTGTTTTGAGGAAGTTTATTCCCCTCCTCGGTCCTCCTGAGCCCCACAGAGGCGCCCTGCTCGCTCTCTCTCCCGCTCCCCCGCCCTCCTTTAAAACCAAGCGAAGTCCAGTGGTTGGTTTGGTTTCTTACAAAACAACTCAACTTCTGGCTAGTTCCACTTTCGTTTTCGAGGGCGGCCTGCCATGTAAAGCGCTCCAGGGATAGAAGAAGGAAGAAAAACCGCCCCTGTTTCCTTTATTCGTTTCTCTGTTTTTCTCCCCGTTGGAGGGATCCCCAATGTTTCTCTGTTAATAATATATTCACTGCAGGACAGCTCCAAGAAAAATGCAGGGAACAAAATCACCCTCTGTACATTACATTCATTGATCTTGCAAAGGCATTTGACACAGTGAATTGCAGTGCTCTCTGGACCATCCTCCAAAAATTTATTTATTTATTTATTTAGAGATTTTCTATACCGGCCTTCTCAACCTCGACGAGGGACTCAGGTTGGTTTACAGCATATATAAAATACAATCATATAAAAGAACAACAAGTACAAATCATTACATATTAAAATAGTACAATACAGTACCGTAAAAACATCATCATTACAGTTTCCTAAGCCAAATCGTCAATCCAGTCCTGGTCATAGTCATGCTCATAGTCACAGTTCATCATAATTCATCACAGGGGAAGGTTCTAGGTTCAGTCCTCAAATGCCGCCTTCCAGAGCCAGGTTTTTAGCAATTTCCTGAATGTCAGGAGGGAGGAGGCAGATCTGACCCCTAGTGGGAGGGAGTTCCAAAGCCGGGGAGCCACCATCGAGAAGGCCCTGTCTCTCGTCCCCACCAACCGTGATTGTGAGGGTGGTGGGACCGAGAGCAGCCCGCCCCCCCCCCCCCGGAAGATCTTAATAGCCTTGATGGTTCATAGGGGAGAATCCGTTCGGACGGTAAACTGGGCCAGAGCCGTTTAGGGCTTTATAGGTCAGAACCAGCACTTTGAATTGTGCACGGAAGCTGATCGGCAGCCAGTGGAGCTGGCGTAGCAGAGGGGTTGTATGGTCTCTGTACCCAGCCCCCGTTAGCAATCTGGCTGCCGCACGTTGGACTGATTGAAGCTTCCGGGCAGTCTTCAGAGGCAACCCCACGTAGAGAGCATTGCAATCGGGTGCCCTGACAAATTTGTGAACATCCTGCAGCTCCTCCATGATGGCAACAGTCTTGGACAGCAATGGCTCCCAAAGTGACCCATTTAAGGTGGAGTGCTGCAGGGTTCCGTCCTGGGCCTGGTCCTGTTCAACATCTTTATTAATGACTTAGATTTAGGGCTAGAAGGCAGGATCATCAAGTTTGCAGACGACACCAAATGGGGAGGGATAGCCAATACTCCAGAGGACAGGAGCAGGATTCAAAACGATCTTGACAGATTAGAGAAATGGGCCAAAACTAACAAAATGAAGTTCAACAGGGACAAATGCAAGATACTCCACTTAGGCAGAAAAAACGAAATGCAAAGATACAGAATGGGTGACGCCTGGCTCGAGAGCAGTACGTGTGAAAAAGATCTTGGAGTCCTCGTGGACAACAAGTTAAACATGAGCCAACAATGTGATGTGGCGGCAAAAAAAGCCAATGGGATTTTGGCCTGCATCAATAGGAGCATAGTGTCTAGATCTAGGGAAGTAATGCTACCCCTCTATTCCGCTTTGGTTAGACCACACCTGGAATATTGTATCCAATTCTGGCCACCACAATTCAAGAGAGATATTGACAAGCTGGAATGTGTCCAGAGGAGAGCGACTAAAATGATCAAGGGTCTGGAGAACAAGCCCTATGAGGAGCGGCTTGAGGAGCTGGGCATGTTTAGCCTGAAGAAGAGAAGGCTGAGAGGAGATATGATAGCCATGTATAAATATGTGAGAGGAAGCCACAGGGAGGAGGGAGCAAGCTTGTTTACTGCTTCCATGGAGATCAGGACAAGGAACAATGGCTTCAAACTACAAGAAAGGAGGTTTCATCTGAACATGAGGAAGAACTTCCTGACGGTGAGAGCCATTCAGCAGTGGAACTCTCTGCCCCGGAGTGTGGTGGAGGCTCCTTCTTTGGAAGCTTTTAAACAGAGGCTGGATGGCCATCTGTCAGGGGTGCTTTGAATGCAATATTCCTGCTTCTTGGCAGGGGGTTGGACTGGATGGCCCATGAGGTCTCTTCCAACTTTATGATTCTATGAAACCACACAAAGAGGAAGAGAAAGGGCCCCTCCTCTACTTGCCAGATCTCTTCTACAAAACCTCTTTGGATATGAAGAAGGCTTTCTTTTCCCTGGGACAAATTAGAAGAGCAGTTCTGATGAATCAAGGATCCAGTTTTATTTAGGGAAAGAAATGCATTTCTGCCTCTCATACTGGCAGATCAGAGTCTGGAGAGACTGAGAGCCATGGGCCAAAAGATCTTCCATTCTGATATACTTTGTCAAGTCACTACTGCAAAGTGCATGAGCTTTAAGTAGTGCATGATGCTTACAAATTTGAAATCGGTCAGAACATCTATGTATAGCCCCCTATAAGGTAAGCATCCATTCCCAAGTTTTTGCTACGTAACACTTTCCCTAGACTACAGCTTTCCAAACATTTCATGTTGGTGACACATTTTTAGACAGTCATCATTTTGCAACACAGTGATTCAGTTTTACTATCAAACCAACCCCTTATAAGAGATATGGACACATAAATAAATTGTAAGATTGAAATGTATTGGGACACGAGATATCTCAAGAAAATCTTTCATTTATATTTTTTAAAATACACAATTTATTGCGTGTTTCACATAGATTCAAGAGATTTGTGTAACACATCAATATGCTATAGTGGACACACGAATGTGTCGCAACAGAATATGGAAAGCTTTGCCCTAGACTCTTGGTGTTGTAGAGAACCAAATATGCTGTGTAATCATCACAGTGTGAGCTTGTACTTTTGGAAGAATTTCCTTAGGACCAGGATACAAATTTAAAAGATGGGCAAGGATTTCTTAGGTCAGCACATGTAAAACCATGTTAACTTTGTATTCAGCTATTTTTCTTTCAAACACAATTCTAGCTTCAGAGTGCAGCTGCAGGCAAACATTACGTAACAATGGACTAAGAGCAAGAGTGTCATTTGCAAGAGATCTTCAGTTGTAAAAGAAATCCTGTAAGAATTTCCCACTTGTGCATTTCCATCATGGGAGGTTTTTTTGTATCACATTACATTAAAATCTGCATAAATGAAAATATTTCTAGAACAGGTCAAGCTATTACTTTGGCTGGATCTACACTGGCTTATATCCCAGGATCTGAACACAGATTATCTGATTTGAACTGGATTATATGAATCTACACTGCCAGATAATCAGGAATAAGAAGATAATCTGGGATCACATCCTGGAATATAGGGCAGTGTAGATTCAGCCAAAGTCCCATCTTCAATTCAGAGAAGATTTCTTATTTGGGATACCCACACATGGTACCAATGCCCTTTTCACTTCAGGGTGTGGGAACGTGTGAAAACAGATTAGTGTGGCTTTAACAGGATCAAAGTGGAGCAGAGTACTGTATACTGAGGCTTGGATATAGGCCTTGTGGGGATTCAGTCCTTTCCAAAGAAAATTATTTCCACTTGATGAAAAGTTTTTTAACCATTGTTTAATGTTACTGAATTTCAGTACAAAGGTGTGATTTCAATGGTACATATATCACAGAAAAGCCCGATCTTGCGTTAAGAATTAATCTTATCTTCAAAAACCAGAAAAAACTGCTTTCGTTTCGAGTCCCCCCCCTCCCCCCCAAGTTCTGTTTTCAGGAAAATTCCAGGAAATTTGGAGGGGGCCATTCAGATTTGTTATTCAGAATCCAGAGTTCCATTTCCATTTCAAGAAGAATCTTCCCAAAAACACACCGGGGGGGGGGGGAGCCAAAATTTGAAACAGAAACAGAATGGCTTTCTGCCATTTTGTATACCCCTACTAGTGGAAGTTCACCACGCAAGTTCATCACTACCTGAAATCCCATCAACATAAGCGTTAATTTGCTACCCATGTATTCAATAGATCTACACTTGGATTTTGGCCAGATAAATTGTTTTTAGATAAACTAGATGAATGTAATTTAAATAGCCATGGAATAAGAGTGCATCTATGATTTCTTTACTTATACTGCTAAGAATATCCTCAAAACAATGCACTTGTTCCCTGATAGAAGCTATCTCAGTTAATTTGAATAACTAAGGATAATGTATTTTTCTTTCTCACAACACAATTTAAACTTAGATAGCTATCACTGAACAGAAAAAGTCCTTTCCATACAAAAAGTCCAGGACTGGTTTCATGCTGGTTTAGCAATATTTAACTTGCCTAATTTGGCATTTGCACGGTGCTTCTGAGTGTTCCAAATACTTAAAATATGCAATATAGGATTTCAAAGCTTGCTGTAAAACCGCACTACAAATAGGGAGCTGGAGTTAAGACTAGTGAGTTAATAGCCAAAGTAAAATGTGCACCACAATCTTTATGAATTGGGGTCTAGTATCGTTTTTATGTTAAACAATATTATGCTGCCCTTCACCTAGAAATCTTATCCCACTAATAATGAAAAACAAGACAGTTCCTACTTGCCTGTTTGTAATTTACACAGAAAAGGAAAGGGGTAGGGAAGTGAAAGAGAATTAACTCAAAACTAATTAACCAAACTAGGAAGGAAACCAATAGACAACCAGATAATCCGAACAACAACCTTTATGAACGCTTTACAAGTACTGAATTGGAAATGGCACTCAACAACTGGAAAAATGGCAAAGCAGCTCGCCTGGACGATCTACGGATGGAACAAATTGGTAACTTTGGTCCAAGAGCAAGGTGCTAGTTGCTGAAGCTGCTGAACGACTGGATTGCATCCTGTCAGATCCCTAAAATCTAGAGGAAAGCAAGAGTCATAGCTATTTTGACACCAGGCAAAGACATTATGATCCAAAAAGTTACAGCCAAATCTCCTTGTTGTGCCATCTCTATAAAGTTCAGGAGATACTTATTCTGCATAGAATTATGGAAAAAATAGAGGGATTTATAGATTGTTGTAAGTTTTTTGGGCTGTATGGCCATGTTCCAGAAGCATTATCTCATGACGTTTTGCCTGCATCAACAGACCTCACAAACTCTGAGGATGCCTGCCATAGATGCAGGCAAAACGTCATGAGAGAATGGTTCTGGAACATGGCCATACAGTCTGAAAAATTTACAACAACCTAGTGATTCTGACCATGAAAGCCTTCAACAAGACCCATATATGATTCCACAGCAAGCTGGTTTCAGTAAAGGGAAAAACTGCACATCACAAGATGATTTTGAAAAGCAGCAGATTACAGGAGTTTTCTGCAGAGACATGTCATTGTAAATCATTGCCCCCTCCTGAGAAACATTTATAATATCCCAAAGGATTACCACCTCACCTGGCTCATAGGAAATCTGCTACAAAACAGGAGTTTTTTGTTGTTCCAGGGTCAGAGAAACAGGTGACAAAAACAGAAGAATGGCCCGCTTCAAGGGAGCATGCTTGCTCCATCAATGTTTAACATTTATACAAATGATCAGCCACTGTGAGAAGGGACAGAGTTTCATCTATGCTGATGTTTGTGCCATCACCACTCAAGCAGGGAGCTTTGAAATGGTTGAACAGAAGCTCCCTGAAGCTTTAGGTGCTCTTACTGCCTAATACAGGGAAGACCAAATGATTTCTAATCCATCTAAAACACAGAAGTGTGCGTTTCATCTTAAGAACAGACAAGCATCTCAAACTCTGAGGATGACCTGGGAAGGAATCCCACTGGAGCATTGCAGCACACCAAAATACCTGAGAGTCACTCTGGACTGTGATTTACAACAAGCAGTGCTTGAATATCAAGCCAAAAGTGGGTGCTAGAAATAATATCATATGAAAGCTGATAGGCACAACCTGGGGATCACACCCAGATACAGTGAAGACATCTGCCCTTGTGCTTTGCTACTCTGCTGAATACGCATGCCCAGTGTGGATTACATCTCACCATGTTAAAACAGTAGATGTGGTTCTTAATGAGACATGCTGCATCATCACAGGATGCTTGTGCCCTACACCGCTGGATAAAGTATACTATTTAGTCAGTATTGTACCACCTAATATCCACTGGGAAATAACAGCCAGTAATGAAAGGACCAAGGCACTGACATCTCTGGCCCAACCTCTGTTTGGATATCACCCAACATTCCAACACCTTAAATCAAGAAACCGCTTCCTAAGATCTACAGAGATACTCACAGGAACACATCAGCAAGCGAGAATCCAAAAGTGGCAGGTTAAAACTTGGAACCTCAATCAGTGGCTGATACCAGATGAGAAACTTTCTCCAGGGTACACAGAAGACTGGGCGACTTGGAAGGCACTGAACTGACTGCACTCTGGCACCACAAGATGCAGAGCTAATCTTAAGAAATTGGGCTATAAAGTGGAGTTCACAACATACGTGTGTGCAGAAGAGTAAAGCACAGACTACCTACTACAATGCAGTCTGAGCCCTGTCACGTGCACAATAGAGGACCTCTTTACAGCAACACCAGAGGCACTTGAAGTGGCCAGCTTCTGGTCAAAGGAAATTTAGTATAATACCAAGTTTTTAATTTTGTTTGTGGTATTTTATACATTACAGCTGTTTTCTCGATTCATTTCTGATACGATAAATAAATAACCCAAAACTCAAGGAAGAATCACGAGTAATACAAAACAAAGTGAAAATGAAACAGTTGATGGAAGGAACCTCAAGGAGCTAGTTTCTTAGTACGGGCACAAAGTGGCTGGCTTCCTCTATCCAGCTCATTTAACAGAAAGACATCTTCATGCAACATCTCTTTTCCAGATATGTATCTCTTCACTACATCAAACTTCCCCATTTCTCTTATCAGCCTGCTGTGTGCATGATTTCTTTTTTTTAAGCGACAAGACAGAACCTTTTGGTGGCAACATAAGGATCAGAGTGGACACAAAAATGTGTTTACACAAAAACTAATCCTTAATTTAATCCTTTTTATTGTATTTACAAAATGCAATGCAGTTCTCTCCCTGGCCAAACTAGCAGATTACAAAAAAAGGAAAAAAAAAAAACCTCTTAAAAAACAATGGAAAGCCTCAGCCCTTCCCCTCTTCTGCAGTGTTTTCCTGTTCAGTTATTCAATTGTTTGGGTTGTGTTTACTGGACTTTGTAACCCTCTTTGTTAAATTCAGCTACCGTTGAGATCATTCCTCATCCCAAGAAGATAAAGCTCTGTGTTTTCTCTCAACATCTGCACAGGGCAGCTCTCCAAGATCAAGTTTTCTGTTCATATCTGAAAGTGTTTCTTTTATGAGCTTTCAAGCATGCATTTACATTGAAAACAACAGCAAAAAGGCATGTGAAATGTGTACTTGGTTCTCTGTCCTGAAAACAATTAAATAATTTTGCAAAATTACGAAAGAAGCATGTTTTCCAGCTGCTGTTTATGAATGGCAGTTGCTAGGTTACTGCTATCAAAGGTATAACCAAGTTTCATAGATACACTTTGCTTGGTCTTGCTGATCTTGGCAACCAAGTTAAGGACTCTGCCCTTTGGCTATCGGATTAGAACAAGGTGATGATACAGGAAATACTGACAGGCAAAGTTTAGATTAATCCTTCTACTCAATGGGGTTGCACTCTAGTGAAAATGCAGGTTGGCAACTTGAGCGTACCTAGTTCACTCCTGAACCTGAAACTCTATATATTTAACTAGTTTTATTTTTTTAAATAGCTTATTCACTTTAAATTAAAACTTACCTGTTTTGGACTCAAACTGGGAAATAGGTGGAATATAAATAAATGAATATCTATATAAATAAAAATGTAATGTTCGTTTGTGATACCATCAGAACTCAAAAACCACTGGGGGAATTGACACCAAATTTGGACACAAGACACCTAACAACCCAATGTATGTCCTCCACTCAAAAAAATTGATTTTGTCATTTGGGAATTGTTGTTGCTGGGATTTATAGTTCACCTACAATCAAAGAGCATTCTGAACCCCACCAATGATGGAATTGGGCCAAACTTAGCACACAGGGCTCCCATGACGAACAGAAAAAACTGGAAGGGTTTGGTGGACATTGACCTTGAGTTTGGGAATTGTAGTTCACCCACATCCAGAGAGCACTGTGGTCTCAAACAATGATGGATCTGGACCATACTTGGCATGATTATTCCATATGCCCAAATATGAACATAGATGAAGTTTAAGGGAAATAGACCTTGACATTTGGGAGTTGTAGTTACTGGGATTTATAGTTCACCTACAATCAAAGAGCATTCTGAACTCTACCAATGATGGAATTGAACCAAACATGGCATACAGGACTTCCATGGCCAACAGAACACACTGGAAGGGTTTGGTGGGCATTGACCCTGAGTTTAGGAGTTGTAGTTCACCTACATCCAGAGAGCACTGTGAACTCAAACAATGATGAATCTGGACCAAACTTGACACAAATATTCCATGTACCGAAATATGAACACAGATGGAATTTGGAGGAAATAGACCTTGACATTTGGGATTTGGAGTTACTGGGATTTATAGTTCACTACAATTAAAGAGCATTCTGAAACCCACAAACGACAAATGGGGCAAACTTCCCACACAGAACCCCCATGACCAACAGAAAATACTTAAGGCCATCCACTCCAACTCTCTTCATCAGGGCAAGAAAATGTAATCAGAGCCCTCCTGACAAAGAGCCATCCACTCATAAATATAGATAGATATGATTCACACACACACAGATATAGTATCATGGATTTGAAAGAGACCCTTAAAGAAGGACTATGATATGTTGCATATTCCAAAGTAGGCAAACCAGACATTCTCCACATCAACACTGACAAAGAAACAACAAGAAATACTGTTTACTCACAAGCATAAAGGAATTACATATATTAGAAACTAACACTTTCTCATTAATTTATTTTCCAGATCACCAGACTGGGCCATAGCAATGCGTGGCAGGGGGCAGCTAGTAAAATAATAAATTATTTCAGTTAAATAAAGATGTCAAGCTTAGTAAGTTTTATTCTGAAGAGATGGCTATAAATCAAGAATATGCTATTGCTTGAAAGGATTGAAGGATCACTTGCCTTACATTTTCAGATGCATACAAATATAGACATGACTATATAAGTGTCTATTAATTTAAAACATGTACAATATAGCTAAATTTGTTAGAGAACTGGCATTCGCTGCAGCTCCTTCATGATAGCAAAATCCAGGTCTGTGGCTAAATAATGTATGGAAGAACCCTAAAAGCCCAAAAGCATAGCTTGTCCCCATGGTGTACAGTCAGCCCTCTGTATCTACAGATTCAGCATCTAGAGATCCATGATCATATCTCCCTCCAAATGCCAACAAGGAAGTCTTGATTTTTCCCATTTTATTTAAGGGATACCATTTTACTGCATCTTTGTATATTATGGCACTTGAACATCCACAAACCAAGGGCTCACTGTACTTATATAATACTATCTGTCCCCTGCCATGCGTTGCAGTGTCCCATTCTGCTGATCTGGAAAATAAAGTAATGAGAAAGTGTTGGTTTCTAATATATGTAATTTCTTTTTGCTCGTGGGTAAACAGTATTTCTTGCTGTTTCTATGTCAGTGTTGATGTGGAGATTGTCTGGTTTGCGCACCCTGGAACATGCAAGATATTGTCCTTCGTTAAGGGCCCCTTTCAAATCTATGATACTGTATCTGTGTGTGTGTGAATCATATAATAATAATAATAATAATAATAATAATAATAATAATACTTTATTTGTACCCCGCTACCATCTCCCCAAGGGACTCGGTGCGGTTTACATGAGGCCAAGCCCACAGCACATAATAAACAAAAGCAATAACAATAATCAATACAAAACAGTTAAACTAAAAACAGAAAATACACAATAAGAAATAAACAATAACAATATCAAAACATACAGCATTTAAAACCTATGGCCGGGCCAAATGTAATAATTCAAATTTAAAATTAAAAAAATAAAAATGCTGGACATGAACAAGGTAAGGCAAATTAGGATACGGTTTTCAGAGAAACATGAGGGCACACAGAAAATCCTAGTCAATATTAAAGTGCATTTGAGGACATATTGCTAAGAATTTTCCTTATTCTGGGAAGGCACACTGGAACAACCACGTTTTCAGGCTCCTCCTAAAGACTGCCAGCGTTGGGGCATGTCTGATGTCCTTAGGGAGTGAATTCCAGAGTTGAGGGGTCACCACCGAGAAGGCCCTCTCCCTCATTCCCACCAATCGCACCTGCGAAGGAGGTGGGAATGCGAGCAGGGCCTCTCCAGATGATCGAAGAGATTGTGTGGGTTCATAAGCAGAAATGTGGTCACGCAGGTAGGTGGGTCCCAAACCATTCAGGGCTTTGTAGGTAAGAACCTGCACCTTGAATTGCATCTGGAAAATGAATGGCAGCCAGTGGAGCTCCTTGAACAGGAGGGCTGACCGCTCCCTGCAAAAACCACCAGTTAGTAACTTGGCTACTGCCCGTTGTAGCAGTTGAAATTTCCGGGCCGTTTTCAAGGGCAGCCCCACATAGAGTGCATTACAGTAATCCAATCTGGAGGTGACTAAGGCATGGAGCACCCTGGCCAGATCCGACTTCACAAGGTACGGTCACAGTTGGTGCGCGAGTCTTAATTGTGCGAAGGCCCTCCCGGCCACTGGGAGCTTCAAGCGTAAGTGATGAGTCCAGGAGGACACCCAACCTGCGGACCTGTGACTTCAGAGGGAGTGTAACCCCATCCAGCACAGGTTGCCACCCTATACCCCGATCCGGTTTATGATCGACCAGGAGGACCTCTGTTTTGTCGGGATTGATTCCCAGCTTGTTCCTCCTCATCCAGACAGCCACAGCGGCCAGGCACTCGTCCAGCACTCGAGGGGCTTCCTTGGAGTTAGGTGGAAAAGAGTAGTAGAGTTGTGTGTCATCTGCATAGAGATGGCACCGAACTCCAAAACTCTGGATGACCTCTCCCAGCGGTTTCATGTAGATATTAAAAAGCATGGGGGACAGAATGGAACCTTGTGGGACCCCACAGGTCAAAGGCCAGGGGTCCGAGCAGGTGTCGCCCAGCTGGGAACGATCCTCCAGGAAGGACCGGAGCCACGACAAGACCGTGTTCCCAAGACCCATCCCGGAGAGTTGTCCCAGGATACCATGATTGATGGTATCGAAAGCCGCTGAGATGTCCAGGAGAACCAACAGGGTCACAGTCCCCCTGCGGAGGTCATCCACTAAGGCAACCAAAGCCTGAAGCCAGACTGTGACTGATCCAGATAGTTGATGTCATCCAGGAAACCCTGGAGCTGAGAGGCAACCACCCCCTCCAGCACCTTGCCCAAGAAAGGGAGGTTGGAGATTGGTCTGTAATTGTTCAAGACCATGGAGTCAAGGGAGATCTTTTTCAGGAGTGGTCTGACCCCAGCCTGTTTCAGCCCAGATGGAAAAATCCCTTGCTCCAATGATCAACATAATGATCAACACAAACCAATCAATCAAACCACCTCTGGCCGATTTAATTAGCCAAGACGGGCAAGGGTCCAGAGCCGACGTGGTCACCCTCATAGCCCCAAGGACTCCCTCCACGTCCTCAGGATGAACAAGCTGGAAAGAATCCCACAAAACCGGACAAGCAGATGCCTCGGTCACCTCCCCGGCATTGTGTTGAAACTGGAGTCCAACTCAAGGTGTATCTGAGCGACTTTATCTGCAAAATGGTGCACAAACTCACAGCATCTAGTTGTTTGGTTGTCAAGGGCCTCCTCCACCTCGGGGTGGTGGTGGTGAAGGAGTTCCCCAATTACCCGAAACAACTCTGAAGATCTATTGGATGCAGACGCTATACGGGTAGTCATGAAGGTCTCCCTGGCTACCCATATAGCCGCGGTATAGGCCCTAAGTGAGGCTCTAGCCCATGTTCGGTCGGAAACACCTTGAGATTTCCTCCATTTGCACTCTAGCCTCCTTCTCGTGCGCTTCATCACTGCCATCTCCCAGTTTTGATGCCAAATTTGGTGTGATTTCGTTCATTGGTTCTTTTGTTTTTAAGGTACTCATTATGAACAGAGCATTTTTATATAGATAGATAGATCATAGTAATAGATTCTCATATCTCTCCTCTTTTTTGGGAAGGGATTTGTTTCATTTCTTGCCACAAAGCAGTTTGTTGCTGGTCAGTTTACTAATATACAACCATTATAATGCAACACATACTTCATAAGTAATTTTCCTTTCAATATTTCAAAAGTTAATTTTTATTTTAAATAATTCATATTAAAAGTACGAAAATTACAAAATGAATACATTTCCTTTTGTAATGTTATCACCTACAAAACCTCTTTGTCTAAAGAAAAAAGAACCCTCTCCAATAAAACGTGTAAATCAAAACTATCCTGTGCGAATAAATAAGTCCCAGTTTTATATATAAGAACAGGACATACAGAATCCTACATTTTGTTTCAGTCACTTTGTTAAAAGGCTCCCTCAGATGCAACTAAATCATAAAATTTATTTGTCAGAAACCATTTCATAAGAGGTCACTTATACATTTTCTTCCAAAACTAATTTTTGGGATAGTGATTAGCTTTCCAGCAGACATTTTATGACGCAGGACTTTTTGCAGGAAGGCTTGAAGCAAACGCATTTTTGGAAAATCAGATAATCCTGTTCTTCTCAAACAGGTTCCCCTCACTGGTAAGCTCAAAATGGTTCCCTTTCAGGAATCCTCCAAAAACCCATTATCTTCTCCTACATATTTTCCGGCCATTTGACTGTTTCCCTGTGAGAAGAGGAAGATTCCGTTTACCATCGGACTCCTTTGCAGCTCTAGCTGTTACTGGTTTTATATAAAAAGAATAATCTGTGCATGGCCATCCACAGATATCTGCAGATTCTTCAGTTGACATTATTCCTACTTGAAGTACAACAAGATGAAAAGACAGTTATTCCATATAAACAGAGGCAGGGTTGGGTAGTTATTTGTTGCTGGAAACCAATGTTGTCTTTGAAATGTCAAATTATTAGGATGATGCAGGCATGCTCCTGACAATTCTTACTCAACTGCTCTCTTCCAACCATTTGGTATCAGATAGATATGGCCTGTTACTGAAAAGGACATCCTTAAGTGTAACACCACATAAAATGTCAGTGTCCAGATTTGATCAGACATAGTCCTGGAGTACAACATTGAACATTACCAAAATGTTCTTTACATTAACTTTCGACTATGAACAGCCTTCTATAGAAATAGCACCATCTTAATGTCTGAAGTATTAAAAGGTGGAAAGCCAATTTCAGAGCCCAATTTGGACTCAACCAGTACATAGTTGCAACTGACTTGCAATTTTTCCTTTTAACTTCGTTGATCAAGTACATCCTGTAATCTTTCTGTAGAAATTAGTATTGTCCACTGCACATTTCTTCTGGAAATGTTACACATGGGAAATAATATCCAGAGGAGTTGACCATTCCCGATGCCCTTCCTGGTAATTAAAGTCAGACAGGAAGTGATCTAAGAAGCAAATGAAAAGACAAGTTGTTATTGCTATTATTATATTGTGACTATTATTTTAAAAGAGCAGTGTCTTAGTATAGTGTCTCTCCATGAACCAACCCGGACCCTTCGATCTTCGGGAAAGGCCCTCCTCCCCCCCCCCCGCCAAACTCACAGGCTCGTCTTGTGGGCACAAGGGAGAGAGCCTTCACCTTTTTGGCTCCCCGACTCTGTAACTCATTACCTGGAGAGATCAGGAAAGTCTCTACACTAAAAACATTTAAAAAGAACCTTAAAGCCTGGCTCTACTGCTGCGCCTTCGGCGAGTAGGTGCACAACATGACACTATTGCTCCCCTCAATGCTTCTGTCACTGGAGTACATTTATTTATTTATTTATTTATTTATTTATTATTTGAACTTATATGCCGCCACTCCCCTGGGGCTCGGAGCGGCTTACAAGAATGGCTAAAATCTAACAAAATTTAAAAGCAATTTAAAACAATTTAAAAATAGCAATATCAAACATTAAAAGCCTGTCGAAACAGTTATGTCTTACATGCCCTGCAGAAAGCTGATGTCCCGCAAGGCACGGACTTCATGTGGCAGAGTATTCCAGAGTGATGGTGCCACTGCTGTAAAGGCTCTGTGTCTGGTTGCTGTTAGATGCAAGGCCTTGACACTGGGAATTTCCAATAGATCTTGGTCCTCAGAATGGAGGGATCTTTGGGGTTGGTAGGGGGTGAGGCGGTCCCTCAGGTACATCGGCCCCAGACCATTCAAGGCCTTAAAGGTGAATACCATCACTTTGAAAGTGATCCGGTACTCAATTGGTAACCAATGCAGCTGTAGTAAGATTGGTGTTATGTGGCATCTCATCGGCATTCCTGCAAGAAGCCGAGCAGCTGCATTTTGTACCAACTTGAACTTCCAGATCACTGACAGAGAAAGGTCAATGTAGAGGGCGTTACAGTAGTCCAGTCTTATGACCGTGGCCTGGATCACCATAGCTAGGTCGTCCCTGGACAGGGAGGGGGCCAACCGTCTACCCTGCCGCAGATGAAAAAAGGCGGTTCTGCTAACGGCAGAGACCTGGGCCTCCATCTTCAGCAGAGGGTCCAAAAGGACTCCCAGACTCTTTACTAATGATGGCAGGCGTAGCGCCTTGCCATCCAGGGTAGGCAGCTGGATATCCCCACTGCCCGGTCGATCCAGCCATAGGATCTCCGTCTTTGCTTGATTCCCCTCAACCTGCTGCCCCCCTCCCCCCAAATGGGAAGTTTAGTTTTACAACCCTGTGTGTCTTTATGAGCTCCCTGCAAATAACTTGCTCTTATTTTTATCTCATTAGAGTTTTTAACATTTTATCCTGTACATGTGGCCCGCCCACTATTACCTCGACTGTGTTTTTGTTTATTGTAATGTTATTTTGTTTTTATATATATATTCTTTCTTTTATGTAATTTTGATGATGTTGCTTGTTGTTTATGTTTACTTTTTGGTTTTATTTTGATGTAATATGTTGTTCGGGCTTGGCCCCATGTAAGCTGCTCCGAGTCCCCATCGGGGAGATGATGGCGGGGTATAAATAAAGATGATGATGGTTATTATTATTATTATAGCTTATAATGTAAAGAAGCTACATTTTAAAATACTGGGCTAGAACTGTCTTATATTGTATATCTCCAAAGGTGCCTTTCCACCTGGCACCTTTCAGATGTTTTAGACTACAGATCCCATCACCTCCAGTTACAATGGTCCATTGCACAAAAGGCCATGATATAAGATACAATTAAGAATCAAGGCTTATGGATAGGATGGCTGACTTTACAACATCAGAGCCACAAATGCCATTGGGTTGCAACTCCCATTATACTCAGTATGCATGGCGGTTAATCAAACGTGATGGGAGTTTATTGTTCAGTAGCATCTCAGGACCCAAAACGGGTAAACACTAAAGAGCACTGATCATAATGTTAAAGTTGCATGTGAAACAACAGAATACCTAAACAGAATGTGTTAACATTTACTGAGCTATTGGGAAGCCTGGAGCACCCCACGCAGACCAAAGATTTTTTTGTGTGTGTCAGGAGTGACTTGAGCTGGAGCTGACAGACGGAGCTCATTCATGCTCTCCCCGGATTTGAACCTTCAGTCCTCCTGGCACAAGGGCTTAACCCATTGCGCCACCAGAGGCTCCTGACCAAAGAAATGTATGACTGTCTTTGCTGCATCACTTGTTTATGCTATTAAGACCATTGTTATTGTGTCAACAAAATGAGGCACAGCTATACCATTGTAGCAGTATTACCCCATTGTCATGCCTGAACTGATCTCTTCCACACATATCCGATAAGAAGAGCTAACTGAGCACCATGATGTGAGTGTTATGCCTTGTTTGAAGCATCGAAACTCCCTCTCTCAGTTTATCTGAACACAGGCTTAGTATACTTGAGCTTACTGAAGGAAAAGGTCCAATGTAACTAATAAATGTAGTTAACAAATAAAGAGATTTTCCTTTTGTTCAATACTTTTACGTGTCTATTGATCACTTGCTAGAGTACAATCCCACATTACGAATGCATTTATTAACTTACTCTGATATGGAGGAAGGTTCAATGCTATCTGGTTGTCTTACTTCAGGTAACTCCTAAGAATGGTAACACAAATATATTAGATACTTACTCTCCCATCCACCAGATGCTACTTTTGTGAGGTTTAATTTTAAGCTTGGATTAAATAAGCAGAAATATATCTTCAGAATATTATTTAGAATTCAGTGTCAAGAGATGCAAAACTCTATTGTGCAGGTCCCACAAATTACCAATTCACGCTCTAAATCAAGACAAATCAGCTCTGCCCAATATATTTTTGCAAATAAAGTGACAATGACTATAGCAACTGGGAATCTAGCATCTATATTCAGGTGAATTTTAAAGATAAAATTCTTCACTATTTTTCTTTTCAATAAAGAAATTAATAATTTTAGCAATTTTCTTTCCACAGGAAGAAACTTTTTTTAAACCCCATTTTTCAAGTCTATTCAGAATCTGGAATTTACTCAGTGCAAAATTTGTATGCTGGTGTTCCATACAAAAATTAGTATCTCTTATGTACAAAATACCACCTGTGCAGAAAATAGTGTTTTCTATGCATAAAAGCCAGTGGACCTGATGGGATCCCTGTTGAAATTTTGAAAGAGGGTGGATTTGAGCAGACACAAAAACTCTAGCAGCTTATTGAAAACGTGTGGGTGACCCAGAAAATCTCAGCACACTTGAAGGAGGCCTCTATCACTACCCTTTTCAAAAAGGGGGAAAGAACTGACTGGAAATTTTTCAGGTATCTTCTTTTCGATCTCCATGGGAAAAATCCTCACAACAATCTTTGCAAATCTACTTCTACTTCTACCTATTTTAAAAGTCATCCTTGCGAAATCCCAGAATGGCTTCCACCCCTATGGGTCATGGGGGTTCTGTGTGGGAAGTTTGCCCCAATTCTGTCATTGGTGGGGTTCAGAATGCTCCTTGATTGTAGGTGAACTATAAATCCCAGTAACTACAACTCCCAAAAGTCAAGGTCTATTTTCCCCAAACTCCATGGCTCTTTGTCAGGAGGGTGTTGATTACGTTTTCTTGCCCTGGTGAAGGGAGTTGGACTGGATGCCCTTAAATATTTTCTGTTGGTCATGAGGGTTCTGTGTGGGAAGTCTGCCCCAATTCTGTCATTGGTGGGGTTCAGAATGCTCTTTGATTGTAGGTGAATTTATAATTTATCCCAGTAAATACAACTCCCAAATGTCAAGGTCTATTTCCCCCAAACCCCATCTGTGTTCATATTTGGGCATATTGAGTATTCATGCCAAGTTTGGTCCAGATCCATCATTTTTGAGTCCACAGTGCTCACTAGATGTAGGTGAACTACAACTCCAAAACCCAAGATCAATGCCCACCAAACCCTTCTAATGTTTTCTGTTGGTCAGGGGAGTCCTGTGTGCCAAGTTTGGTTCAATTCCAACATTGGTGGAGTTCAGAATGCTCTTTGATTATAGGTGAACTATAAATCCCAGCAACTACAACTCCCAAATGACAAAATCACAATGTTTCGAGTGATGGTCACTCCTTGTGTGTGGTAAGATGTTTTGTTGCCAAATTTGATGTGATTTTGTTCATTGATTCTTTTGTTTTTAAGGTACTAATTATGCACAGAGCATTTTATAGATATAGATTGTCCCCCCAATGCTGTTATATGCCTGAGAAACGTGTACCATCTACAAACAACATTCTCAACTTCTGGAACATTTTCATCAGTGTTGTCTCCGAGAAATCCTGCAAATCTTGGGAAGACAGGCCAACAAATACCAGTGTTCTGGAAGAAGCAAAGACTTCTGGCACTGAAATTATGATTCTCTGCCATCAACTTTGCTGGCCACGTTGTCCGAATGCCTAATCAAAGCAGTTATTATAGTCTCAACTCAAGAATAGAAAATAGAATGTTGATAGACAGCAAAAGAGATTTAAAGATGGGCTTATAGCTAACTGTGGCATAGACACCAAGAACTGGGAAGCCCTGGCCCCCATGCATTCTGACTGGAGGTCAGTTGTTACCAACAGTGCTGTGGAATTTGAAGAGGCACGAATTGAGGGCAAAAGGGAGAATCGTGTCAAGAGAAAGGCACATCAAGCCAACCCTTTTTGGGACCGCCTTCCACCTGGAAATTGATGTTCTCATTGTGAAAGGACATGCAGATCAAGAATAAGTCTTTACAGTTACAGGAGGAACCATTGGTGAGAACTCTGGTTTCAGTCTGACAATCAGTGACAAATCCATCCAACAGTAGTATAATCTAGATTGTATTTTACCAGTTTGGCTATGAAAAATGTCATTGAAATCTCAAAATTATGTTATTTTTATCCTGATCTTTAAGATGAGAACATTGTAAATAGCAGGGACACTAAAGAGGGAGAAGGGTAATAATAAAGAGTTACCTGTAATGGTTCCATTCTGCAAGTTTGGTCTGATGTTGTCTCTGTGTTCGGTTCCTGACGTATCGTATGCTGTTTAGATCGATGCTGAGTCATGTATTCATATGTATTCATCTTGTTGCTCACTGTATGCACAGGAATTATTTTCCTTTGTTAAATGGGAAAACTATAAATTCTGGGTGCTCTGCAGTTCAGGTGAACAACATTAAAGTTGGCACATATGAACCTTATCCATAAATACAATCTGAATTAACGATCACTGATGTGGATTTCAATAGAATGCCATTCATATTAAAACAAGCAAAATGGACGCCATAGACCTGAATCCTTTTATTAGTCCCAAACAGAGCAGACCCATAGCATTTTCATGAGTTGCTTTAGGTTGGGACAAATAGGATTCAGACCAGTATGTTGGAAGAGATTTATCCTCTCACCAGATAACCCAGAAGAAATAGAAGAACTAATATGCTTTTATTACAACGATGCCTCCAGATGTAGCCATTTCATTTTCCCTATTTTCATCATGTGAGGAAATGGTGTGTACCATTAAGTTGGGGCAAAATGTTTTTTTTCAGGTTTTCAGCCATTTCAGACTCTGCTAACTGAGAATCAATATAGACATGAGTACCACTAAAATCAGTCACAAAACGTAAGCAAAATTAATTTAAATTAATACATTAATGGTACTCCATTTTTTCTGAGATAAAAAGTTATATTAATAGAAATACAGGCCACAAACCTTGGAGGTTTCTAGCAATGCCTTCTATAAATGATGTTGAAGCTGTTTGCAATTTATAATGTAGATTTCAAAGTATGCATGAATGTTTAAAAGGCAGTAGCTATGTGCCGAGTGTAATGTATTCCTGTATGGAAAGAATTAACTGAACCATGGAGGGAACGGCATTCCTAGAGAGGTCATAAATCAAGTGTGTAGAAGAAATGGACGCAGCGTTGGACATCATACGTCACTCTGGAATGCAGGAGGTGTGGACTAGTACTGATAACAGTTGAAGAGTTCACGATGTTACGATCAAACGATAAAGAAGCAAGTTTACGATGTGCTGAGTGTTAAGTAACTTCTAATGTATATAGCTGTAAAATAAAGTAGTTTATAGCCTAGGTGGCTGTGATTGATCTGTTCCTGCCTTGCTGTGCTGCCGAAGTCACCGACAAATGATTGTAGGTATTTATGTAGCTGCTGCTTTACCCTGTTGTTCTGGCTACTGGCAGCACAGTCAAGGGGTAACTGGAGAAAAAAGTGGCAATAACTGAAGAAGTGTCATTATATTGTCGAAGGCTTTCATGGCTGGAAACACTAGGTTGTTGTAGGTTTTTCGGGCTATATGGCCATGTTCTAGAAGCATTCTCTTCTGACTTTTCGCCTGAATCTATGGCAAGCATCCTCTGAGGATGCTTGCCATAGATGCAGGCAAAACTTTAGGAGAGAATGTTTTTAGAATATGGCCATATAGCCTGAAAAACCTACAACAACTTAGTGTCATTATAGTTTCTTTCTCCAGCAAAAGGATATGAAGAACCCTGAAACCGAGATAATGCTGATATTTTCAAGCAAGGAGATAATCTTGAACTTTACTGAGCAATCTGGGTCAGTGTTATGTTAAGGGTGTGTCATTAGCTCTTTGAGTGGCTAGTCTACCGGCTGTTAGGAATGGTTAGAGTTGAAGTCCAAAACACCTGGAGGGCTGAAGTTTGCCCATGTCTGGACTAGACCCTACATCAGCCCCACTCCTGCTGATGACCAAACACAGGAAGAAATGTTAGTATAATATGCCAGTGGCTGTACCATCACAGCTCTTTTTATTAGTCAGTCTTACTGCTTGTGTTGTATTGGCAATTTTTGTTGCCACCTAGTGATGTAATGAAGAAGGGTCAGTGTGTTTCATTTCTTTCATTATTTTTCAAAGACAGGCTAGCCACTCAAGTAGCTAATGACACGCCTCTAACATAACACTGACCCAGATTGCTCAGCAAAATTCAAGATTGACAAAGCATATCAGGTGCTGCAGTATTGCCAATACTTCAGAGGAAGGAACAGCCAAATCCACCTCTGAAAATTGCTGGACTAAGAAAACCCCATGACATTCAGGAATTTGTTGTAAATAACCTGGCCATTTGAAACCAAATATGCACACAGGGGAACTTTAACTTGCAGGTTAACACTTAGGAAAAACTATCTAGCAAAATCCAGAGTTGTCTTCATCTCACCTCTAGTAACAAAGAATGGAGTAAACGGACTCTGGATACCCTTGCCTACAATAAAGCTAATTATTAAAATTACCAATCTATTATTTGCTGTTCAAATGACTTTTTTTTGTATTTGTATTATTGATATTGAGTTTGTTGATGTTGTTGATGACGATGTTTTGCTATTGCTAGTTTGTTGTTAGATTATGTCTTGTAATTTTGCACCTTATTCTCTACATGTTGTACACCGCTGTGAGTCGCCCCTGGGCTGAGAACAGCGGTCTATAAGCGCAGTAAATAAATAAATAAATAAAAATAATAATAAATAAGTTTTGTGTTGCAGTTCACTGCTATTTCCTGTTGGATCCCTGTTCCTATTAAAAACTAAAACACCTCGAAGAACTCTTTTACTCACAGAGATAGAGATGAAACGCAAGTAAATGTCCAACAAGGAGGAAAGATGCAGATCCCAGAACCACACTTAATGTTGCTAAAGCCAAAATCGCAACTGCTGTTGTTTCTACTGGGGCGAGAGGAAGAAATACCAACCAAGTGTCATTTCCACGGACACCTATTGAAACAAAAAGTAGAGGGGAAATGTCATTTTTATTCAAATTGCAATTATCTAATATATTTTAAGCAAGTTATTATAGGTGGATTTTACCCTTTCCCCTGTGGTAATATAAGATAAGTTCTATAGCTCTTTTCTAAATGGCTGTTGCAACCAGACTTAGTGAAGCAAGACATCTTGACCAAAATATTTTTACATGGCAAAATAACTTTTAAAGATATACATTATGTTTCAGAAAAAGCTATTTTCTTGAAAATTTCACGTGTGTGTGATTCGTCTTTCCATGTTTACAGTGTTCATATTCTACTATCATGGAAACAGCCTCCCGCCCCCCAAAAAACCCCACTAAACAAACAATACACATATTATTCAGCTTCCTCTTCTCAGAAGGTTTTCCATTATGTTAAAAAATGCCTAAAGCAAGGAGGAATTCTACATATTTGAATCCCTATTTTTTCACTGTTGATATGTCACCCCATAACATACTCATTTGTTTATGTAGTAGAAATGGATGAAATGATGTGAAGTATATAAAATAATACAGCTGCATCTGGAGGTTTTCCAATTATACATTCCATCAAAGGTGCCATAGGAAGGAATTCATACTGTGAAGTGCATCCAGTGTATATGGTTACTCCATGGAAGGACTGGGATTGTGGCGCAGCTGGCTGAGTGTCAGCTGCATTAAGATCACTCTGACCAAAAGGTCACGAGTTCGAAGCCAGCCCGGGTTGGAATGGGTTTCCAACCAATTGTGTGTAGCCTGTTGTCAACCTTTGCAACCCAAAAGACAGTTGCATCTGTCAAGTAGGAAAATTAGGTACCACCTTAAAGTGTGGGGCGGCTAAATTAACTGATTTATGAGGCCATAAAGAAGACTCCGGCAAAGCATTCCATGAGAGAAGCATGCGGGGAATGCGGAAGTGCTTCATCAGCGTCGCAGATGGACGATGAAAGCGACAGCTCCCCTGGCGGCCAGAAGAAGTGAAATAGCCTCTGTGTATGTCTGTATATGTTTGTATGTCAAAAATTGGCATTGAATGTTTGCCATATATGTGTACACTGTAATCCGCCCTGAGTCCCCTTGTGGGTACTTAGAGATATTATCTAAGAAATGAGTACAGACTCCATATCTGTCTTTTGTGGCATGGCTGCTGCCTTTTTCTTTGCTCCAAGGCCCATTTTTAAACTGGTATCACTACTGAACATGAAACAAGTTATTATATAAATGTGCATTGGTTATTTAAATAATTGACATTGTTGTATCTCATTTTCTTCTTTCCCTCTAGTAGTATTAGATTGCATTAGTGCAAAATATTATTTTTAAGTTACTTGAACAATACTTTCAAACTGAGGCGATGTGCGGAGTTGTGCCGGATTCACAAAATACTGGATGAAGACATATAGCATCATCAAAATCAGTAAAAGGATCCCAACAGTAGCAGATACAACAGCATTGAAGAAAAACCTATACAAAAACACAAAGAATTCTTGCTAGCATATGGAATTATACAGTTGCAGAGAAAAAAAGGTGCACAGTGCTATTAGTACAACAGGCGACAACAGGGACTGATGTAAATGCTTTTCCTTGTTTCTATCGGACACACTTCTCTTTGCAAACAAAGTGCTATGTAATTTTTCCTGCATAATACAAGTAATTCTTAAATAAAAATGCATATATTTAAGATCAATTAATAACCGTCCTGTCATATTTGTGAGTGTTTTGAAGCTATTCTTTAAACTTAACAGCAGTAATTGCACATTTTGCACATTTTGACAGTATGGATGAGAAAAGTATGGCCCACAAAGCTATTTTTCTGACACCCAAGGATTTTCCATACTATAATTCTTGGGGGAAAAATATGCCTATGCAGAATGGGTGGCAATTTTACAACCTAAGGTTAAGAAAATGCCTCTAGAACATGGCCATATAGCCCGAAAAAACTCACAAGAGCTTCTGGACCATCTTCAAAGGCAACCCCATGTAGAGCGCGTTGCAGTAGTCTATATGGGATGTAACCAGAGCATGGACTACCATGGCCAAGTCTTCCCAAGTTATGGGTGCAGCTGGCGCACAAGTTTTAACTCCGCAAATGCTCCCCTGGTCACTGCTAAAATTTGAGGTTCCAGGTTGAGCAATGAATCCAGGATCACACCCAAGCTGCGAACCTGTGTCTTCAGGGGGAGTGTAACCCCATCTAACACAGGCTGTAACCCTATGCCCTGTTCAGCCTTGCTACTGACCAGGAGTACTTCTGTCTTGTCTGGATTCAATTTCAATTTGTTAGCCCTCATCCAGATTGTCACAGTGGCCAAGCATTGGTTCAGGACTTGAACAGCCTCCTTAGTAACAGGTGGGAAGGAATGACAGAGTTGGACATCATCTGCGTACAGATGACATCGTTCCCCGAAACTCCGGATGATCTCCCCCAGTGGCTTCATGTACATGTTGAACAACATAGGGGACAGTACAGAACCTTGAGGAACCTCATAAGACAATGGTTGTGAGGTTGAACAAGTGTCCCCCCAGTAACATCTTCTGGGTACAACCTTCCAGAAAGCACAGGAGACACTGTAAAACAGTGCCCCAAGGGCCACTCTGGTGAGGCATCCCAGAAAGATATCGTGGTCGACGGTATCGAAGGCCGCTGAGAGGTCCAGCAGAACCAATCAGGTGTGCCTATGTTCATGATACAGAGTGTGAAAGAGTTAATTAAAAAACCTGCCAGGTATTTGTACTTTGCACTGTTTGTGCCTGTTCACATACAATATGAATTAAGTGGTTATCCAAGAATAGATAATGCTTTCGATTTTAGTTTAGAATGATCTTGTTAAGTAGCGCACAGTAATTACATAATTTATTTTGTTTTGTCATTCATTCCAGTAACTCTTTATATATTTGTGTATCTGATGCTTTGAAGACATAATTCACACACCCCCATGACCTTTCCGCTAAGTATTTTTATTGCGGCACATAAATTTAGTAAACAAACTAGCACTGTATCCCTGTTTCCTTATCTGTCTTCTGTATGATTAGGAGAAACTCTAGCTAGTCTGGGATAAGCTTCAGTTTGCTTGCCCTCATCCTTTCCATTACTGAAAATTGACAGTGACTTAGCAAACTAACTTTTTTCTATAGGAGAAACAAAGCTCAGTGTCATCTACAAACTGTGGCAACAAACCTCCAAATTTCTAACAACTTCCCCTACCATCTCATGGCTGTCATGGAGGACAAGAAATCCCAATCTAGAATTGACAGCATAGCCCCATTGTGGAAATTCAGGGGGCTTCAACAAAATTACTTACTATAATGAATATGATGTAACCATCTATATATATAAATTTGTTAAGGGCATCCAAAGGAGCCACAAAACTCAAAAACCCCAGAACGAAACTTAACCAAAATTCCCATGCCCATAACACAACCCACAAGGTACAAACATATCTACTCAAAATGAAAAACAACACAACAACACACTCACAAAACGGCAAAACAACAAAACTCAAAAACCCCAGAACGAAACTTAACCAAAATTCCCATGCCCATAACACAACCCACAAGGTACAAACATATCTACTCAAAATGAAAAACAACACAACAACACACTCACAAAACGGCAAAACAACAAAACTCAAAAACCCCAGAACGAAACTTAACCAAAATTCCCATGCCCATAACACAACCCACAAGGTACAAACATATCTACTCAAAATGAAAAACAACGCAACAACACATTCACAAAACGGCAAAACAACAAAACAAAAAAAACCCCAACGAAACTTAACCAAAATTCCCATGCCCATAACACAACCCACAAGGTACAAACATATCTACTCAAAATGAAAAACAACACAACAACACACTCACAAAAAGGCAAAACAACTGAGCATGTGCATTGGCGCCCAGCCGCAAGTTCCCTGGCGCGCGCATACGGCCTTCCGGCCAACGTTCCCTCTGCCACCGCACACACACACGCAACCCCACGCTTATCACTCCCCCTGCTGCCGCACACACACACACCCCCACGCTCCATCACTCCCCCCGCCGCCGCACACACAAACGCAACCTCACTCCCCCGCCGCCGCACACACACACGCAACCCCACGCTCCATCACTCCCCTCGCCGCCGCACACACACGCAACCCCATGCTCCATGACTCCCCCCACCGCCGCACGCACACACGCAACCCCACGCTCCATCACTCCCCCCGCCGCCGCACACACACACAACCCCACTGCCCCCGCCACCGCACGCACACACACAACCCCACGCTCCATCACTCCCCTGCCCCAATCTTACCTCCTTTTACTTCACGCCACCTCCAAACCCCACCCCGCCCCTTCCCGCCCTGTCAAAATCCAGGAAAGACAGGAAGGAAGGAAAGAAGGAAGAAAGAGAAAGGGAGGTAAAGAAAAAGGGGGAAGGAAGGAAAGTTAGAGAAAGAAGGAAGAAGAAAAGGAAAGAAAAGGAAAGATGGAAGGAAAGGAAAGAGAGACAGCAGAAGAGAAAGAAAAAGGGGGAAGGAAGGAAAGAGGTAGAGAAGGAAGAAATGAGAGACAGAGGGAGGGAAAGAAAAAGGGGGAAGGAAGGAAGGAGAGATGGAAAGAAAAAAGGGAATGAAGGAAGGAAAGAGGGAGTGAAGGAAGGGGGAAGATGTAGAGAAAGAGGGAGGGAAGGAAAGAAGGAAAGAGAGAAGAAAAGAGACCAGAAGAGAAAGAAAAAGGGGGAAGGAAGGAAAGAGATAGAGAAGGAAGAGGAGAAGGAAAGATGGGAGGGAAGGAAGGAAGGAAGGAAGGAAGGAAGGAGGGAAAGAAGGAGAGAAAGAGGGAAGGTTGGCCACAGCAACACATGGCGGGTAAAGGTTGTTATTTCTATGATTATGATGATGCTATTATTCCTATGAGTCCCTTTTAGGGGGAATGGGAGAGGTGTCAGGTCCCAGAGGCAATGCATTGCATTATTGTTATTGTTATGATGGTGGTAAAATAAAAGGAAATAAAAAGTGAAAGAAGGAAGCAAACAGGGAGGGAAGAAAGGCAAAGGAAGAAAGGGGGAGGGAATGAAGGAAAGAGAGGAGGATGAAACCAAGTAGTGAAAGAAGGAAAGAAAGAAAGAAGTAGAGATGGAAGAAAGGAGAGAAAGGGGGAGGAAAAGGGGGAAGGAATAGGTAGGGACCTCTCTTTCATAATAGTCCAGATATCTACCTCAACTTTGATCAGTTTTACTATAGGCCACAGCAACGCGTGGCAGGGCACAGCTAGTAGAATTATAAAATTATAAAATTATAACTTATTACCGTATTTTCCGGCATATAAGACAACTGGGCATATAAGACGACCCCCAACTTTTGCAGTTAAAATATAGAGTTTGGGATATACTCGCTATATAAGACGACCCCTCTTCCAACGTACACCAAATAAAATGTTTAAAAGCATCAGATTTGATTTCAATATGATAATTTCCCTATCACGGTACCACCTTCTCTGCCTCTCAAATCTCGCACATGCGCAACTTTACTGCAGTCTTCAGGAGCGAGATCTGAGCAGCAGAGGAGGACGTATGGTAATAGGATACAAGGGCGGGCGAGACAGGTAAAAGAGGTGTGTTTTTCTGGGCCCAGAGCCACTCTATCTCTTTTTTCCATACCCCGGGCACCCCGGATGCCTGCAGCTTGCTCCAACCTTCACTTACACCTTCCTGGTGAGGCACCCCTTCACCTCACCATTGGGACCGCATTAAGCCCACAAATTCTGATGAATGGATTTTCTTCTACTGTATTTGTATGGTGTCACCCTTAATGCTTTCATACAGTCACTGCATATGGCAGGGACGCGGCCACTGCCATTTTTGAGCTCCCCCCACCATATTCAGCAATCACAGATTCTCCAATCTGGATTGGAAGTTTCAGTACCCGCTCTAGACGACTCCCGGCGTATAAGACTACTCCCACGTATAAGACGACCCCGTGTATAAGACAACCCCTGACTTTTGAGAAGATTTTCTTGGGTTAAAAAGTAGTCTTATATGCCAGAAAATGCAGTATATTGTTGTACTGAAATCAAACTTTTTTTGCTATTTTTAAATAAAAGAACAAAATAAAAAAAATCTTGTACTTAAAGTGAACTCACAGAATGTGTGTGTGTGTGTGGGGGGGGGGGTTATTAATCTGCTATTCATTGCTAATCCCCTAAGTGATTAGCAGGTTAGAGAAATGGTTAGTTAATAAACATATCCATTTAATTGTTTATGCCAACAGTTTGACATAGATTCCCTCAGGACTAAAATGGACTCAATGGGGAAGGAGAGGATAAATTCTGTCCCTCTACCTTCCACTGCATTACAGCCTTCTAGACAATAAACATTTCCCAGCTTCTACCGTTAGCTTACCAGTAATTTCTGCTTCCAACACAGTTATTAAGCCAATTGCAATGGTGGTCGAAGTCTGCAATACATTTATTGCAGGTACTACAGTGTTTAGTTTTGGGTCCACTGGGGAGAAAAAAAAAGTGAAATAAAATTCAAGCCTCATGAGAATGCATTCGAACAGAGGATAAATTTCATGAATTGTTATTGGAAGGATTATTCAGTCATAAAAGATAATGCACACGGCTCATATACAATTCCAGTTAGCACCACATAAACTCATAAGCACTTAATCAAAATCATAACAGTTAAATATATTTATTTTTATGATCAATTCACCTTTTCCCACAATGTAGCATCTCAGAGCATGAACCATTGGTATAACCAGGATTGTGGCACAGCTGGCTGGGAGTCAGCTGCATTAAGATCACTCTGACCAAAAGGTCATGAGTTCGAAGCCAGCCCGGGTTGGAGTGGGTTTCCAACCAATTGTGTGTAGCCTGTTGTCAACCTTTGCAACCCGAAAGACAGTTGCATCTGTCAAGTAGGAAAATAAGGTACCACATTAAAAGTATGGGGAGGCTAAATTAACTGATTTATGAGGCCATAAAGAAGACTCCGGCAAAGCATTCCAGCAGGGAAGCATGCGGGGTATGTGGAGGTGCTTCATCAGCATCGCAGATGGACAGCTCCCCTGGCGGCCAGAAAAAGTTCAATAGCTTCTGGGTATGTCTGTATATGTTTGTATGTCAAAAATTGGCATTGAATGTTTGCCATATATGTGTACACTGTAATCCACCCTGAGTCCCCTGCGGGGTGAGAAGGGCGGAATATAAAAGCTGTAAATAAATAAATAACCAAAAGGCTTTGGTTGAATGTCAGGAATGGCAACTCTTGAGTTACAAATATCCAATTTACAAATGACTCATAGTTAAGAACAGGGGTGATAAAACAGGAAGTGAGAGATATCTGCCCCTAGGAAGGGAAATTCACTCCTGAAAGAGTTATCATGGGGGAAAGGTGTCTCAATTGAACCTTTTTCACCAATCCTTGTTTCCACAAGTCTAAATTTTCAAAATTCAATTATAACAGGGAGAGAACGTAAGGTAAAATCTTCTAAACGGGCACAGATAGCAAAACAAACACCACCCTTCCCTATGCTATCCAAAGCATGCATATGCAAATATGTACCGTATATTCCGGGGTACTAGATGACTTTTTAGGCATGTAAAACCTTATATAATTTTGGGGGTTGTCTAGTACGCCGGGTATAAAGTTAAAATAATAATAAAATTACATACTATGGCCTTGCGAGAAGCGCCTCTTCTCTGGTGAGACAACATTGTCTCGCAGGAGAAGAGGCGCTTCTCGCAAGGCCTGGACAGGAAGGAGAGCGGCCTGATCCGAAGAGCCTCCAGCGCTGCTCAGGCCGTTCCCCTTCTTCCTGGCCAAGCCTCGCACAAAGCACCTTTTCTCCCGTGAGACAACATTGTCTTGCGGAAGAAGAGGCGCTTCACACGAGGCCTGGCCAGGAAGAAGGAGAGCTGCTTGAGCAGCGCTGGAGGCCCTTCTGATCAGGCCGCTCTCCTTCTTCCTAGCCAGGCCTCGCGAGAAGCACCTCTTCTCCTGCAAGACAACATTGTCTCACGGGAGAAGAGGCGCTTCGTGCAAGTCCTGGCCAAGAAGGAGAGTGGCCTGAGCAGCACTGGAGGCCCTTCTGGAGGCGGTGCAGGAAGCAATCCAGAGGCCCGAGGACAGAAACCACCTGGCTGGTTTGGGGAGTCATCTTAAACGGTGAGTATATTCTCAACTCTCTATTTTGTATGTAAAAGTTGAGGGGTCGCCTTATAGCTCCAGTCGTCTAGTACCCCGGAATATATGGTATGTGTGTGTATATATATAAATATGTGTGTGTATGTATATATGTATGTGTGTGTGTGTGTGTGTGTATAGAATCATAGAATCAAAGAGTTGGAAGAGACCTCATGGGCCATCCAGTCCAACCCCCTGCCAAGAAGCAGGAATATTGCATTCAAATCACCCCTGACAGATGGCCATCCAGCCTCTGTTTAAAAGCTTCCAAAGAAGGAGCCTCCACCACACTCCGGAGCAGAGAGTTCCACTGCTGAACGGCTCTCACAGTCAGGAAGTTCTTCCTCATGTTCAGATGGAATGTCCTCTCTTGTAGTTTGAAGCCATTGTTCTGCGTCCTAGTCGCCAGCCATATATATCCTAGTCGCCAGCCACTTCAAAAATGCACCTGTTCTGACTCACATACAAATTCAACTTAAGAACAAACCTACAGAATCTATCTTGTTTATAACTTGGGAACTGCCTGGAGTTTCCATTCTGAAAACTGAGCGTTTCCCATCCATCTATAGGAAATATAGGAAATATTCTTTTTTTCTTAGAAGAAGTAGCAATTTCTTAATATGCAGTTATTATAGGACATATAATAATAGGTTGTAACTACTGTAGTATCGCATGTAACTACTTTCCTGAAACAACCTGTTCTCAGCTTCAGGCCTCCAAACTCTGCTATTTCTTGGTTAGTGGAAAGCAGATAAGCATTCAGCTATTTTCCTATAGATAGAATCATAGAATCATAGAATCAAAGAGTTGGAAGAGACCTCATGGGCCATCCAGTCCAACCCCCTGCCAAGAAGCAGGAATATTGCATTCAAATCACCCCTGACAGATGGCCATCCAGCCTCTGCTTAAAAGCTTCCAAAGAAGGAGCCTCCACCACACTCCGGGGCAGAGAGTTCCACTGCTGAACGGCTCTCACAGTCAGGAAGTTCTTCCTAATGTTCAGATGGAATCTCCTCTCTTGTAGTTTGATGGATGGGAAAGAAGAGGCATCTACCATTTCTTCTGGGATCCTTCAAAAATCCCTGCAGATTGTTTTATTGCACAGCCTCTAATAACAGGAAAATAGCTAAATGTTTCTCTTCTATCACTTTTCACCAGCCAGGAAATGGTTGCGTTAGGAGGAGAGAGGTGTGTGTTTGGGGCTTTATTAACCATATTAACCATGTCGGGGCTTTATTAACCATATTTAGGTTAGGAAATTAGCTAATAAGACTAAGTAGTTATGCTACTATGTGGAAAACTTACACGTCAACTTCACAGAGATAGCAGTGCTGATTCTGAATAACATGTTTAAATTTGCTTCTGTCAAAAAGTGGCATAGGTTTGTCATAATTCTTCTTAGCCAGTATGTTTTCATCTGCTGGATCAATAGTAACTGCAATAAGGTGAGCGATTAAGTGATGCACAAAAATTATGCCAATCACCTGCATATAATGAACTTAAGGAATAGGAACAAGAGATGACACCAGACTGAATTATTTATGTTTGCTACGTTACACTCGTTTCCAAAAGACATTGTACAAAGGAGCTGACAACAAGAATAAGGACCCTGCTTTCTTGCTATCGTTTTCTGAATGCCAGGAAGGAACAAAGGAAGTAAAGAGAGAGAGAGGATAAAAGAAAGAGAAAGAAGAAAAGGAAAAGAAGAAAGAAGGGATGAAGGAAAGGAGGGAAGAGAGAAAAAAAAGAAAAGAGAAGGGGAAAGAATAGAAAAAGAAGGGAAAGAAAGGGAGGAGGGAGAAAAAGAAGGGAAGGAAGCAAAAGAAAGGAAACGGCACAATATATGAGGGCAGAGTAGGAAAGAAAAAGAAAGAAGGGAAGAAAGAAGGGAGGAAGAAAGGAAGGGTGGGAAATAGAAAAAGGAAAGAAAGGAAGAGAAAATAAACAAGAGCAGGGAAGGTGTATGAAGAAAAGCAAGGGATGAGAAAAGATAGTAGGAAAAGGGAGAGGGAGGAGGTGTATGAGTAAAACTGAGAAAGAAAAGTCACAAAAACAGCATGCCCAATGTTACCAGAATGTCGCCATGGAAACATTCTAAAGTAGGCCTTCTCAGAGCTGGAGAAAGGAGGAAGTTGGCAGGCAGTGGTCCCAATGACACCTGGGCAATGCAGGGGTCCACAAACTTTTTAAACAGAGGGCCTCAAACTGTTGGAGGGCCGAATTATAATTTGAAAAAAAAATGAATGAATTCCTATGCACGCTGCACATATCTTATTTGTAATGCAAAAAAAAAAAAACACTTAAAATCAATACAATAATTAAAATGAATAACAATTTTGACAAATATAAACTTATTGGTATTTCAATGGGAAGTGTGGGCCTGTTTTTGGCTGATGAGATAGGATTGTTGTTGTTGTTGTTGTGTGCTTTCAAATAATTTCAAACTTAGGTTGACCCTGAGTGAGGGCCAGATAAATGAGCTTGGAGGGCCGCATCCAGCCCCCGGGCCTTAGTTTGAGGACCCCTGCAGTAGTGGATATGCAGTATAAATAATTACAAACTGCACATTTATTTCCCTTGGTAAGTTAAATTCCCAGAAAGTTCAAACTAAAGTTATTTATAAAAGGAATGCCAACATTGGGCCGCTTCCTAGACAATACTGTTGTTTGCAAGTTTGGGAACTCAACCAATCAAAAACATGAAGGAGCTCTTACTATTATTTTTTTTATTTACTTGTATACCGCACTCTCTCAGCCCGTAGGCGACTCAGTGCGGTTTACAGCCAGGACAATATACAAGGTGCACAACATTAGCATTTAAAACAGTAACTAAAGCAACTACATCGATATAACAATATAACAGTACATCAATATAACATCTATACATCTATATAACTAATCCATCACGTCTCATCAGTAAAGTCATAATCTGATCTCCTCGTCCATTATTCCAAGTTCCAAAATCAGTTGGTTGCACTGCTTAATTAAACGCCTGTTCAAAGAGCCAGGTCTTTACTCTTCTCCTGAACGCCAGCAGGGAGGGGGCCGATCTAATGTCTGCGGGAAGGGCGTTCCACAGCCGAGGGGCCACTACTGAGAAGGCCCTGTCTCTCATCCCCGCCGGCCTGCCTGTGAGGCTGGCGGGATCGAGAGCAGGGCCTCCCCGGACGATCTTAATGTCCTAGATACAGTAATGGATCAAGCGAAAAGCCATTCATCTTTTAAAGAGATGGGTTGGAGGAACCATAACGATTTTATTGTCAAATATGTATGTACAGAATGCAGTCCCATTCATCTCAAATCCCAATTGTATATTTATTTTATTTATTTGCTTTATTTATATTTTGCCTTTCTCCCGGTGGGGACTCAAGGCAGCTAACAACCACACAATTGGATCACAGTTTAAAACATAGCAAATATAAACATGAAAAAGTATTAAATAGTAGGGCTGGGTAACAACGGAAAAATATGTTTCTAAACTCGTTTCGTTTTTAGGGGGTCCATTACGTTTCGTTTTTTAAAAGAATTCCGAATTTTTCTTTAAAATTTTTTCGTTATTTACGTAATTTCGTAAATTTCGAATTGATTCGTTAATGGCGGACGCGATTGCACAATACGCTAAAAAACCCTCCAAATGGGACAGGGGGAGCTTCTGAATTGATTCGTTAATGGCGGACGGGATTGCGCAATACGCTAAAAAAAACTCCAAATGGGACAGGGGGAACTTCTGAATTGATTCGTTAATGGCGGACGGGATTGCGCAATACGCTAAAAAAAACTCCAAATGGGACAGGGGGAACTTCTGAATTGATTCGTTAATGGCGGACGCGATTGCACAATATGCTAAAAAACCCTCCAAATGGGACAGGGGGAACTTCTGAAGCTTCCCTCTCCCTCTGTTGTTGACTGTTGGTGTGATAATTTATTTTTTTATCACTGATAAAACAAACAACAACTATAAAACTTGCACCAGACATACGGAAATAATCACGAAACAATTTCGAAACGATTTTGAACCAATTACGAAACAATTACGAAATAAATTGAAAAATTCGTTTCGATTTTTAGTTGCTCCTGCATGGCTCAATATCGGATCGTAAGCTAATTTAAATACGAATCAATAACGAATTACAAAATTAACGAACGAAACCGCCCAGCCCTATTAAATAGCACTGTGCAGATACAGGTGAGGCAGCATAACTTCCTTTTTTAAAATGTGCACCATTCAGTCAGTTGAAGACGTAGCAGAGCGCTAGTGGTCTCATTCGAGAGGCGGGAGTATAAAGTTTTGTCCCAACACTGTTCAGTCACCATCATGCGTTGGAACAGTGAGGAGCGTGCTTTTGCCGTTGAGGCCTACTTTTCGAGCGGCCGGCCCGCTCTCCAGATTTGGCCCCTTGTGATTTTTTCTATGGGGTTTTTTGAAATCCCATCTTTATGTGAACCGTCCAAGGACCCAACAAAATTTGAAGACCAACATCCAGGAAGAAATTGCCAACATAACGCCTGCTATGCTGGCAAGAGTGACAAACGCCAGAAATCGGTTTACTCAGTGTATGGAGAATGGGGGACGTCATCTACGTAATTTGATCTTCAAAACTACGTAAAACAAAACTTTAGGTATGCGCCTACATTACAAAAAAAAAAAAATCTGATTCATACAATGGGTTTTATTAAGTTTTGAAAAAAGGAAGTTATGCTGCCTCACCCTGTATATCAGTGGTTCTCAACCTTCCTAATGCCGTGACCCCTTAATACAGTCCCTCATGTTGTGGTGACCCCCAACCATAACATTGTTTTTGTTGCTACTTCATAATGGTCATTTTACTACTGTTATAAATCATAATGTAAATATCAGATATGCAAGATGTATTTTCATTCACTGGACCAAACTGGGCACAAATACCCAATGCAACCACATGTAAATGCTAGTGGGGTTGGGGGAGGATTGATTTTGTAATTTGGGAGTTGTAATTATTGGGATTTATAGTTCATCTATAATCAAAGAGCATTCTGAACTGCACCAGCAATGGATTTGAACCTAATTTGCCATGCAGAACTCTCATGACCAACAGAAAAAACTGGAAGGGTTTGGTGGGTATTGACCTTGAGTTTGGGAGTTGTAGTTCACCTATATCCAGAGAGCACTATGGACTCACACAGTGGTGGATCTGGACCAAACTTGGCACCAATAGTCCATATGCACATATGTGAACACTGGTAGAGCCTGGGGAAAAATAGACCTTGACTTTTGGGAGTTGTAGTTGCTGGGATTTATAGTTCATTACAATCAAAGAACATTCTCAACTGCACCAGCAATGGATTTGAACCTAATTTGCCACGCAGAACTCTCATGACCATCAGAAAATACTGTGTTTTCTGATGATCTTTGGTGACCCCTCTGACACCCCTTCGCGACCCCCTCAGGGGTCCCGACCCCTAGGTTGAGAAACACTGCTGTATATGGTTAAAATACAGTTAAAATATAATAAAACAAGAAGTTAATATGTGGTTTTAGCTTTAGCACTATGTTTTGACAAAGCAGTAAAGGATACAATATAGGCAACGCGCTTCCATTCATTTGGGAGAAGAGGTATGTAGATACCGAAGCTCACTATCGCCAAGTATGAATACAGCATCAGGGTGAGGAGCTGGAATGAGTGGAGAGGGGAAGACCAGCCGTTCACTCTAGAATGCAGTGGTGCCACTACGAGGTCATTCAGCTGTTCGGGCCCTGTACGTCTCTGCCTCTTGTCATAGCAGGCCATCTGCAAGACGGAACCCAAAATGACCCCTTAAAAATGGTGGTGGTTTCCAGATCTCGGGCAAAACTGCCGACAAACTCAGCAACACGGGTCTTCCATGCGATGAATAGGGGCAGAAGGAGGAAATAGCCATTTGAATCAGGATCTTTGCATAGGAGGTTTTAATATCGCAGTCTCTAATAACATCAATGCAGACGAATTCATGATTTCTCTTCTACTGACTACAATGGCAAAAAAGTAGTGTGTGTTGTTAGAAGCACATACATTGGCTCACCACTTCTGCATGCCAAAATGCTTGGAGGCAGGATAAGATCTTGTGTATGTTGCCCACTTCTGAATTCATGGATAGAATCATAGAATCAAAGAGTTGGAAGAGACTTCATGGGCCATCCAGTCCAACCCCCTGCCAAGAAGCAGGAAAATTGCATTCAAAGCACCCCTGACAGATGGCCATCCAGCCTCTGTTTAAAAGCTTCCAAAGAAGGAGCCTCCACCACACTCCGTATGTTGTGTTTTCTCATCAGCTTCCCTATGCGGTCAGTGGTTCCCTTGTTCCTGCCATACATCAAGGGAACCACTGACCGCATAGGGAAGCTGATGAGGAAACACAACATACAAACAATCTACAAACCCACCAAGAAAATCCAACAAATGCTACGTTCAGCAAAGGACAAGAGGGATCCTCTCACCTCTGCAGGAGTCTACCGTATACCATGCAGCTGTGGACAAGTCTACATAGGGACCACCAAACGCAGCATTGCCCAAACACGAATCAAGGAACATGAAAGGCACTGCAGACTACTTCAACCAGAGAAGTCAGCCATAGCAGAGCACCTGATGAACCAGCCTGGACACAGCATATTATTTGAGAACACAGAAATGCTGGACCACACCAACAACCACCATGTCAGACTACACAGAGAAGCCATTGAAATCCACAAGTATGTGGACAATTTCAACAGAAAGGAGGAGACCATGAAAATGAACAAAATCTGGCTACCAGTATTAAAAAACTCTAAAATTGCAACAGCAAAATAGCAGAGAGGAAACAACCAGGCACATCTTAACACCTCTCAACAGAACATTTTCCCAGGCTCAGCCAGGCCTTCAAATGCTAATGAAGGTGGTCAGCTGAAACATTCACACCTAGCTTCAGCAGAGAGCGCTTTGCCCCACCCCAGTCATTACACAGAAATATAAACCCATTTTCCTATTTCCAACAGACCTCACTACCTCTGAGGATGCTTGCCATAGATGCAGGCGAAACGTCAGGAGAAATGCCTCTAGAACATGGCCCTATAGCCCGAAAAAACCTACAAGAACCTATTGGACACAATATTCCAGGTGTGGTCTAACCAAAACAGAATAGAGGGGTAGCATGACTTCCCTAGATCTAGACACTATGCTCCTATTGATGCAGGCCAAAATCTCATTGGCTTTTTTTTCCGCCACATCACATTGTTGGCTCATTGTTGGATAACCAAATAAAACGAAATTAAACAACTTAGACAAAGCAATTTAGAAACAGAAGTTTTCCTGGCAATTCCACCACTCTCCTAAAGATGGCTCATTTCTTTAGAAAATCGATATTACACAGCCGCATCCTGTTTAACAGAAGCAGGAAGTATGTCAGCATGCCTGTTTTTTCAAAAGAGGAACTAAAAGGGATTGCTGTTGTAAACACTGGCTTGCACAAGATATGTTACATGCTTTGTCAACAAGTTATTGTTGCTGTTGATGAGAGGAGACATTTTAAATTGACATGGGGATGAAGAGTAATCAACACTGATTCTACCTAATACTCCCGGACATACCTGCACTGTGACATAGAGATAGATTTGTTTTAATTCCTTTTAGTTGAACCCTAATCCATCTAAAACACAGACATGTGCTTTTCATCTTAAGAACAGACAAGCATCCCGAGCTCTGAAGATTACCTAGGAAGGAATCCCACTGGAGCATTGCAGCGCACCCAAATACCTGGGAGTTACCCTGGACCGTGTTCTGACCTACAAAAAAGCACTGCCTGAATATCAAGCAAAAAGTGGGTGCTAGAAACAATATAATACAAAAGCTGACTGGCACAACCTGGGGATCACAACCAGATACAGTGAAAACATCTGCCCTTGCACTATGCTACTCTGCTGCTGAGTATGCATATGCAGTGTGGCAGGCCCGTAGCCAGGATTTCGTTTCAGGGGGGGGGGGAGGGGGAGCTAAAAAAAATTCAGGGGGGGGTTGGGGGGGCTGAGTTTCAGGGGGGGGGGCTGAGTCTGAGTGAAAGAGGGTCTACCCTAGCAAATCTTTTGTATCATTACCCCAATACCCCCATGCATATGGTATATATTGAGTATGGTGATCAGATCATGATATGAATAAACATAACAGTTTAAATAATGCACCAGTAAGGCCTTTTCGTGAACCACCATGAGAATTTCAGGGGGGGGGGGAGGGTGCTGAAGCCCCTCAAGCCACCCCCCCCCCCCCGGCTACATGCCTGCAGTGTGGAACACATCTCACAACACTAAAACAGTGGATGTGGCTCTTAATGAGACATGCCGCATTATCATGGGGTATCTGTGCCCTACACCACTGGAGAAATTACACTGTTTAGCTGGTATTGCACCGCCTGACATCTGCCAGGGAGTATCAACCAATAGTGAAAGGACCAAGGCAGTGACATCTCCGGCACACCCCCTGTTTGGGTATCAGCCATCACGCTAACAACTTAAATCAGTAAATAGTTTTCTAAGATCTACAGAGACACTTGCTGGAACACCTGAGCAAGTGAGAGTTCAAAAGTGGCAGGCTGAAACCCAGAACCTCAATCAATGGCTGATACCAAATGAGAGACTCCCTCCTGGGGACACAGAAAACTGGGCGACTGAACAAGCTGCACTCTGGCATCACGAGATGCAGAGCCAACCTTAAGAAATGGGCCACAAAGTGGAGTCCACGACATGTGAGTGTGGAGAAGACCACCTACTGCAATGCACAGACCACCTACTGCAATGCAACCTGAGCCCTGCTACATGCACAATGGAGGACGTTTTTACAGCAACAACAGAGGCACTCCAAGTGGCCAGTAGGTGCTCCGAGCGACCTACAGTCTAAAATAGCATTTACACAATATTTTGCCGTATATTGCCATAGATGCAGGCGAAACGTCAGGAGAGAATGCCTCTAGAACATGGCCATACAGTCCGAAAAAATCTATAGTATACCAAGTCTGCAAACTTTGTGCTTTGTTTGTTTGTTTTTAATGCAATACAACTTATTTATCCTGACACGACAAATAAATAATAGTTTAACCCATGCGAAGAATAATTCTACCCTTATATCCCTCATCTTCTCATTACAGTTTAGCCAAAATACATCCCTGTTGTTAGATATGTTGCTGTTATATGGCCAGGTATAAAAAGAGGACAGAGCTCCTGTGACATGAACCCAGAATAAGGCACAGGGGATATGAGACCCCCTCCCCCCCAATCAATGGTGGTAGTGCCGAACCCATCTGAAATGAGAAAAATAATCCCCACATCTACCTGCAAGAAGGCAACAAACTGCCTGTTAATGTTGAGCACCCTCACCTTAAAAACAGTTCCCTATGTTGTAGGTTTTTTTGGGCTGTATGGCCATGTTCTAGAGGCATTCTCTCCTAACGTTTTGCCTGCATCTATGGCAATATTATACGGCAAAATATTGTGTAAATGCTATTTTAGACTGTAAGTCGCTCGGAGCACCTTGGTGGAGAGCGACTAATTAAGAAATAAAGTGAAGTGAAGTGAAGTGAAGCATCCTCAGAGGTTGTGAGGTTGTAAAATCATGGTAGTAAAATCATGTTATTTTTCAATCTGAAAAGCCACCTTAGAGCATGCCTAAATATTTATTTATTTATTATTTATTTATTTACTTTGCTTATATACCGCTGTATCTCAAGCCCGAAGGCGACTCACAGCGGTTCACAAACAGTAAAAACAGTAGAAACAGCAGTGGTTCCATGCAACATATAACAATTGACTTAACACATTATCCATAAATTACCAATAAGCAATTACAATGCACAATTATTACAAAAAACAACCGTACCCAATCTTCTCATCATCCAAGCGTAGTCCAGGTTCGTCGTCCATTGTTCCATTCCTATGTTCCATTACCAGATTGCACTAAATTACTCAAACGCCTGCACAAACATCCAGGTCTTCACCTTTTTGCGGAATACCATTAGAGATGATGCTAGTCTAATGTCCGTAGGAAGGGCGTTCCACAGCCGAGGAGCCACCACCGAGAAGGCCCTATCTCTCGTCCCCGCCAGCCGAGCTTGAGAAGCAGGCGGGATCGAGAGCAGGGTCTCCCCGGAAGATCTCAAAGTCCTGGTGGGTTCATAGGCAGAGATGCGGTCGGATAGGTAGCTTGGGCCGGAACCGTTTAGGGCTTTAAAGGCCAACGCCAGCACTTTGAATTCAGCCCGGTAGCAGATCGGTAGCCAGTGGAGTTGGCGCAACAGGGGGGTTGTATGCTCCCTGCGCTCCGCTCCTGTTAAAATCATGGCTGCCGAGCGTTGGACTAGTTGGAGCTTCCGAGCTGTCTTCAAAGGCAACCCCACGTAGAGAGCGTTGCAGTAGTCTAAACGGGATGTAACCAGAGCGTGGACTACCGTGGCCAAGTCAGACTTCCCAAGGTACGGGCGCAGCTGGCGCACAAGCTTTAGCTGTGCAAATGCTCCCCTGGTCACCGCCGAAACCTGGGGTTCCAGGCTCAGCGATGAGTCCAGGGTCACACCCAAGCTGCGAACCTGCATCTTCAGGGGGAGTGTGACCCCATCCAACACAGGCTGTAATCCTATGCCCTATTCGGCCTTGCGACTGACCAGGAGTACCTCTGTCTTGTCTGGATTCAATTTCAATTTGTTCGCCCTCACCCAGACCGTCACAGCGGCCAAGAATAAATAGAGAGTTTCAATTGAAAAATACATTTTCTGGATAATTTCTCTCTTCTGACTCACCTCTGAGATGTTCACCATGTTTTTCTGTTTGACCTGCTACCTCTGCCCCTTCCTCTGTTATCAAGGCCTGACAGACAGACGTTTCTGTAAGGTCCAAAACCCCGCTAGGATCTTTCCTTCTGTTGAATTGAAAATCTCCAGTGCTTCAATTGACAGGCCTAATTTTTCAACTGCAGAATAAGTAGAGATGTGAAGTGTTACATAGAATTTATAATGACATAGTTTTGAACAACTTTTAGAAGCCATTGAAATCCACAAGCATGTGGACAATTTCATCAGAAAGGAAGAAACCATGAAAATGAACAAAATCTGGCTACCAGTATTAAAAAACTCAAAAAATTACAACAGCAAAACAACAGAGAGTAAAAAAATCAGGCACATCAAATCACCTCTCAACAAAAGATTCCCCCAGGCACTTCCAAGCCATTAAATGCTAATCAAGGTGGTCAGTTGAAACATTCACACTTAGCTCCAGCAGACAAAAGTCCTTTGTCCTACCATGGTCATTCCACAGATATATAAACTAGGCTTGGGCGATCAAGAAAAAAATTGGTTCTAAACTCGTTTCGTTTCTAGGGTGCGCTAGCGTTTCTAAATTCTGAGGACTTCCAAAATTTAAGATTTCAAAATTTTGAAATTTCCGAAATTTCGTAAATTACAAATTGATTCGTTAATGGCGGACGCGATTGCGCAATATGCTAAAAAAAAACCTCCAAATGGGACAGGGGGAACTTCTGAAGCTTCCCTCTCCCTCTGTTGTTGACTGTTGGTGTGATAAAACAAACAACAACTATATTATATTATATTATATTATATTATATTATATTATATTATATTATATTATATTAATATTATTATATTATATTGTTGTATATTATATTATAATATTATTATATTATATTATTGTATATTATATTATATTATTATTATATTATTATATTATATATTATTATAATATTATTATATTATATTATTGTATATTATATTATTATTATATATATTATATTATATAATATTATTATAATATTATTATATTATATTATGTTATTGTATATTATATTATAATATATTATATATATTATATTATATTATATTATATTACACAATTATAATATAATAATACAGTAATAAAATATATAATATAATAATATAATATAATATATACAATACTATAATATAATAGTATTATAATAATATAATATAATATATTATAATAATATTATTATATTGTATATTATATTATAGTATTGTATATTAGAGTGAGGCAAGAAGAAGCATGAGGAAAGAGGAGGGAAGCAGCAGAGCAAAGGGACCAGAAGTGGGGTAAATGCGAGATTGTAAAACTTGCACCAGACATACGAAAATAATTACGAAATAATTACGAAAATTGGAAAAATTGTTTCGATTCTTAATTACTCCTCACACTATTCCTGCATGGTTCGATATTGGATCGTAAGCTAATTTAAATACGAACTAATAACGAATTACAAAAATAACGAACTGCATCGCCCAAGCCTAATATAAACCCATTTTCCTACTTCCGCCAGACCTCACTACCTCTGAGGATGCTTACCATAGATGCAGGCGAAACGTCAGGAGAAAATGCCTCTAGACCATGGCCATATAGCCCAAAAAAACCTACAACAACCCAACTTTTAGAAAAGTTTTACTTTATTTTCTTAACAAAGTGGTTTTCTTTGCAGCTATGGAAACACTTTCCTCTCCACTCTTTTACAAACCAGGACTTTTATTGGGTCTTAGAAGTAAGTTGCCTACTCACCTTTCTGTCATCTGCCCAGAATAGTTTGGGTTGAGAGTGTTATGATAAAATTCCACACATCATAAGCATTAAAGCAACTTAGAACAGCAATGCAGATGAATTGCTTAATGCAAATACCTATGTCTTGACACAGCTGAGTTACTTAAGTCTTTGGTGCTTCTCTAATATGAAAACAAACACGAGCTATTTCCTCTATGGTGCAAACTTTCTAGAACTCAATTCCTGAACGAGGAGACCAAGGATATTAGTAGCTACCAGCTTCCCATGCCTTTCAACAACAGCTCGATATGCAGCTATTAGGGAGCATTAATGATGTGAACATTTTCACCTGATCGATTTTGGCAGATCAAAAAGCCACTGGATAAAGGTGATATCATAACCTCATAATTTGATGACTTAAATTGTCATAAAACATTTAACACTTTCAATGCTTTCATTCTGAGTTTAGAGGAGGGTTATACCGAATATTGATTCTGCACGTCGTTGGGGAATCAGCATACAAAATAAAGACATCTTTTAAATAAGTAATGTATCTTTGGTTGCATTTGTAGAGCTTCCGACATACCACACCATCCAGCCTATCCTTCTCCCCATTATGGTCTTCCAAAAGTGACTGGATCTGGAATTCAAAACCGGTGACAAGATAATCCCCATCTGATCTGGAACGCCTCTTTCTGTTTCCTTTTGGAATTTTAGGCTTATGGAAGAGTTGCTAATGCTATGGCAACCAACTGACAAAAGAACACCTGAAGAACCTTTAGTTGAGAGGGGTGGAGGTGGATTTTGCAACAAGTAAAAATAGGTTGTTTCCCTTACAGCTGTTGATAATCAATATATCCCTATGCATGAGGGTATTGGGGTAACGATACAAAAGGTTTGCTAGGGTAGACCCTCTTTCACTCAGACTCAGCCCCCTCCCCGAATCAAACTCAGCCTCTCCTGAATCAAAATCCTGGCTATGGGCCTGCTCTCACATATTTATATATGGCTATCATCTCTCCTCTCAGCCTTCTCTTCTTCAGGCTAAACATGGCCAGCTCCTTTAGCCACTCCTCATAGGGCTTGTTCTCCAGACCCTTGATCATTTTAGTCATCCTCCTCTGGACACATTCCAGTTTGTCAGTATCTCCCTTCATTTGTGGTGACCAGAATTGGACACAATATTCCAGGTGTGGTCTAACCAAAGCAGAATAGAGGGGTAGCATTACTTCCCTGGATCTAGACACTATGCTCCTATTGGTTTGTTGTAGGTTTTTTTGGGCTGTATGGCCATAGTCTAGAGGCATTCTCTCCTGACGTTTCACCTGCACTTTGGCAAGCATCCTCAGAGGTAGTGAGGTATGCTCCTATTGATGGAGGCCAAAATCCCATTGGCTTTTTTTGCCGCCACATCACATCGTTGGCTCATGTTTAAGTTGTTGTCCATGAGGACTCCAAGATCTTTTTCACACGTACTGCTCTCGAGCCAGGCATTGTCCCCCATTTTGTATCTTTGCATTTCGTTTTTCCTGCCAAAGTGGAGTATCTTGCATTTGTCACTGTTGAACTTCATTTTGTTAGTTTTGCCAATCTCTCTAATCTGTCAAGATCATTTTGAATCCTGCTCCTGTCCTCCGCAGTATTGGCTATCCCTCCCAATTTGGTGTCGTCTGCAAACTTGATGATCATGTCTTCTAACCCTTCATCTAAGTCATTAATAAAGATGTTGAACAGGACCGGGCCCAGGACGGAACCCTGCAGCACTCCACTTGTCACTTATTTCCAGGAAGAAGAGGAAGCATTGGTGAGCACCCTCTGGGTTCGTCCATTTAACCAATTACAGATCCACCTCACCGTAGTTTTGCCTAGCCCACATTGGACTAGTTTTTTTGCCAAAAGGTCATGGGGGACCTTGTCGAAGGCCTTGCTGAAATCCAGGTACGCTACATCCATGGCATTCCCTGCATCTACCCAGCTTGTAACTCTATCGAAAAAAGAGATCAGTCTGGCATGACTTGTTGTTGATGAATCCATGTTGACTATTAGCAATGACCACATTTGTTTCTAAGCGTTTGCAGACCAATTCCTTAACAATCCTTTCCAGAATCTTGCCTGGTATCAACATGAGGCTGACCGGATGGTAATTGCTTGGGACATCCTTTTTTCCCCTTTTTTCCACTGCGACCACATTGGCCCTTTTCCAATCTGCTGGAACTTCTCCCGTTCTCCAAGAACCCTCAAAGATGATTGCCAATGGTTCCGAAATGACTTCCGCTAGTTCCTTCAGTACTCTTGGGTGTAGTTGATCTGGCCCTGGGGACCTGAACTCATTTAGAGCAGCCAGGTATTCCTGGATGACTTTTCCCCCAATTTGGGGTTGGATGTCCTCTAATCCCTCATCCACTCCATTTTGCTGAGGTTTAAGATGACTTTCTTTTTGTGAGAAGACTGAGGCAAAGAAGGCATTAAGTAGTTCTGCCTTTTCCCTATCCCTTGTCAGCATTGCCCCATCTTCTCCTCGAAGAGGCCCTATCGCCTCCTTGTTCTTCATTTTTCCTGTTCTCTTTCTCAGTACTTTGCAGAGGGTGACTGGCAAGCTTTCCTCCCAACACTGATTTTTCACAAACCAAGCCTCACGTTTCTGATTATTATGAGGAGCAGTTTAAGAGTTGGGTGTGTTTTGGGTACACAGTAAACAGAGAAAGATGGCACCATTTAAAAAAAAAACCATTGTGCCAAGAGTCACCTTTTTATTTTGTCTAGGTACTGTGTTCCTTGCTTGTTTGACAGCCATCAAACTGCAAAGACTAGGAACTTCATTGGCTACCCTTATGAAAAATAGCCAGTTTTAATAAAGTAAACCTGAAAGAAACCAGATCCATCTGTTTCTTGAACACTAAGTAAGGTCAGATGCTCCGGTAAGTATTCGTATGGGAGAATAGTAAGAAAAAACTGCTGTAGGCTGTATTTCACAGAAAGGAACTGGCTAAAAACCCTTCTGAAGACTTATTGCTTAAGAAAACCTTAAACATCTATGGGGTTGATATAAGTTGACAGGTAACTTGTTCCAGCAGCCACCAGCCATCCCCTCCCCAATGCCAGAGATACAACTTAATGCTGTAACATTAGAAAATGTTGACCATTTCCGCTACCTTGGCAGCCACCTCTCCACCAAAGTCAACATCGACACCGAAATACACCGCCTGAGCTCTGCGAGTGCAGCATTTTCCCGAATGAAGCAGAGAATGTTTGAGGACCAGGACATCCGTAGGGATACCAAGGTGCTTGTCTATAAAGCTATTGTCCTCCCAACCCTGCTCTATGCCTGCGAAACGTGGACTGTCTACAGACGTCACATGCAACTCCTGGAACGATTCCATCAGCGCTGCCTCCGGAAAATCCTGCAAATATCTTGGGAAGACAAGCGGACAAACGTCAGCGTGCTGAAAGAAGCAAAGACCACCAGCGTTGAAGCGATGGTCCTCTGCCATCAACTCCGCTGGACCGGCAACGTTGTCCGGATGCCTTACCACCGTCTCCCAAAGCAGTTGCTCTACTCTGAACCTAAGAATGGAAAACGGAATGTTGGTGGACAGGAAAAGTGATTTAAAGATGGCCTCAAAGCCAACCTTAAAAACTCTGGCATAAACACTGAGAACTGGGAAGACCTGGCCCTTGACCGCTCCAGCTGGAGGTCAGCTGTGACCAGCAGTGCTGCAGAATTCGCGGAGGCACGAGTGGAGGGTGAAAGAGAGAAACGTGCCAGGAGGAAGGTGCGTCAAGCCAACCCCGACCGGGACCGCCTTCCACCTGGAAACCAATGCCTTCACTGTGGGAGAAGATGCGGGTCAAGAATAGGGCTCCACAGCCACCTACAAACCCACAAAAATAGTCATCAAGGAAGACCATCTTACTCGTCCAACGAGGGATCGCCTAAGTAAGTAAGTACATATCAATAAAGAAATTATGTACCAGAAGAACCAGAATAGAAGAATTTCTGAATTTTATTATAATTTACAATATTTTGATTAATTATTCTGTTTTATACATAATACCAATTGTTTAAAAACCGTTCAATGTCAAATTTCAAATACCTAATTTAAAAACTACAAACACATTTCTCTTTTCTGAAGGTACAACTTCACCCATATTCACAAAACACTGAAACTAGACAATCTGGCACAGAGATTCTAAAACAAAAGTCACAGTGAATTTTCTTTTCTTAAATGTTTGGACCTGGGATATCAACTTTTTTAAATTTCAATTCAGCCATCTTCACAGTGAACAGCTTGGGAAAGACAAATAACCATGAAGACAACCAAAGTTTTGAAACCTGTATTGCCACTGAAAATACTCCTTGAATAATTTCTAAGCGGCTATAATTGTAAACAAAGTATAAAATATTTAATAATTGACAGCATGATAAACAGCTGGTTAGTTGAATAAATAAGGTTTCTTAAATACGTAATTGGTTTCTGCCTGAGTTTTATAGTACATATCCCTAAAAAACTGCATGAGATGGTACATATATCATGATATACTTACTATGCAAGTCAAATTTACAAATATATGCATAAGCATTATTATACAGCAATTCTTGTACAAAAAGAGGACAAACCAAAATGCATATTGTCTCATCAATCTCAGTAAAACATCAGACAGTAAAATAAAAATAAATAAATATTCTATATGAAAAATCAGTTGTTGGCATTTGGAGGTTCTGGGGACTGAAGAAATTCATAGGGGTCATGGACCATGTCTTGTTGTTCTCCTACACTTAGGTGAGAGGGGCTTCCTGTAGAAGACATCAGGGGAAAATATTAAAACATATGCTATTTTTGGAAGATAGATATTTTGAAAAATCTCTCGGTTTCACAGATGTACTGTTTTGATTGATATTCTCTGTGCATACTTCAGCAGTGACATTAAATCTATGGTAAAAATATCACCACACTTCTCACATTGCATTGCATATAGTCTGTTCATTCCCCCTTTTCCCTCTACAAAAGATAAACAAGCCAGAAAGGAAAGCTCTATGTTACATCCAAACCATAGAATCATAGAATCAAAGAGTTGGAAGAGACCTCATGGGCCATCCAGTCCAACCCCCTGCCAAGAAGCAGGAATATTGCATTCAAATCACCCCTGACAGATGGCCATTCAGCCTCTGCTTAAAAGCTTCCAAAGAAGGAGCCTCCACCACACTCCGGGGCAGAGAGTTCCACTGCTGAACGGCTCTCACAGTCAGGAAGTTCTTCCTCATGTTCAGATGGAATCTCCTCTCTTGTAGTTTGAAGCCATTGTTCCGCGTCCTAGTCTCCAAGGAAGCAGAAAACAAGCTTGCTCCCTCCTCCCTGTGGCTTCCTCTCACATATTTATACATGGCTATCATATCCCCTCCCAGCCTTCTCTTCTTCAGGCTAAACATGCCCAGTTCCCTAAGCCGCTCCTCGTAGGGCTTGTTCTTCAGACCCAAGCTCTAAAGAAGACAGGAGTGTATACTACTGGTATTTTTAAATTAGGTTGGTTATCTCACATGTCCCAAATTGCAAATTTGCAATTAAACATAACCCTGAGATGATAAAGCATGTTAAAATGTTCCCATCAGATTTGTTTTAACTGCCCATGCAAAGGGAAGCACGTTAGGATTTTATAAGCCTGGATTATTGGTTTTTCATTCTGTTGAAATGTAACTAAGGCCTGCCTAGTATTTGTTGTAAGGTTAGGACCTTTGATATGTTGGCCCTAGGAATCTGGAATTAACTCTGACAAACTAACAAAATGAAGTTCAACAGTGACAAATGCAAGATACTCCACTTTGGCAGGAAAAACGAAATGCAAAGATACAGAATGGGGGACAATGCCTGGTTCGAGAGCAGTACGTGTGAAAAAGATCTTGGAGTCCTCGTGGACAACAAGTTAAACATGAGCCAACAATGTGATGTGGCGGCAAAAAAAGCCAATGGGATTTTGGCCTGCATCAATAGGAGCATAGTGTCTAGATCTAAGGAAGTAATGCTACCCCTCTATTCTGCTTTGGTTAGACCACACCTGAAATATTGTGTCCAATTCTGGGCACCACAATTCAAGAGAGATATTGAGAAGCTGGAATGTGTCCAAGGAGAGCGACTAAAATGATCAAGGGTCTGGGGAACAAGCCCTATGAGGAGCGGCTTAAGGAACTGGGCATGTTTAGCCTGAAGAAGAGAAGGCTGAGAGGGGATATAATAGCCATGTATAAACATGTGAGAGGAAGCCACAGGGAGGAGGGAGCAAGCTTGTTTTCTGCTTTCCTGGAGACTAGAACGCGGAACAATGGCTTCAAACTACAAGAGAGGAGATTCCATCTGAACATGAGGAAGAACTTCCTGACTGTGAGAGCCGTTCAGCAGTGGAACTCTCTGCCCCGGAGTGTGGTGGAGGCTCCTTCTTTGGAAGCTTTTAAACAGAGGCTGGATGGCCATCTGTCAGGGGTGATTTGAATGCAATATTCCTGCTTCTTGGCAGGGGGTTGGACTGGATGGCCCATGAGGTCTCTTCCAACTCTTTGATTCTATCATTCTAAACTGTATCAAAGCATTTTCTTTCTAATGTGAATCTCGTGACACAAGAGTGTAGCAGTAACCTGCACACAGATGCCAAAGATCAGGAATTAGTGACTCCATATTTTCCTCCTCATTTCTCGTACTTTGGTATTCCTTTCCATCCCTATTGTCTCTACCACATTTCTTGAGGAGGAAAATATTGCACAAATGGTATCGTACACCCTGCCAATTAGCATACTACTATAAAAAGGGGAGTAGTCAGTGCTGGCATGGATGCCATCAGAAAGGGCGCTTTATGCACATGACATGGGAATGTGAATATGTACAAGATTTTAGGCAGACTATACAAAATGAGTCAAATCAAATACTAGGAAATTAGTGGATCATAACAAAGGAAATGGCAGTATTAGGGAAAAGAGAGGAAACGGGAAATAAAAGAAGCAATAATAGAATGTGCACAAGCAGTAATAGTATTAGGGCGGAAAGATAAATCAAAATGGACAGTAAATAAATGGTACCAATATATGGTGGAGCAAATAGAATTTGAAATTATGAATGTGAAATTAAATGATTTACAAATCAATGAAAATAGAATGAGAGAAAGGGAAGACAGATGGATAAGGGTAAAGAACTATATTATCAATCATTCCGGAGATCAAGCCATAAGAAATAAGATACAAATGTTATATAATATACAGGATGGAAATGTATAAAGATAAAGATATAATGATTGTCTCAAAAAGAAATGCATATGTGAAAGAAAATAATCCTCACGTTGGTGGTGGTAATTGTAAATGTTTTGTGTGTGCATGTTATGTATTTTTTGTATTGTAAAAATAAAAAAATTGTTTAAAAAAGGAATTAGTGACTCCAGTAGAGGGGAGACAAGCAGCTCTAGAAAACCCGAGACCACTCAATCCAAAATACTGAAAATCTCTGAGCTTGTATGAAACATAACCTCAGACCATGGAGTAGATTGTATTATTGTCTAATGAGCTTTACCTAGATGATGCTGATCCCTTTCAGATGCATTAGAGAGGGAACTGAGGTTGGAGGAAGGCCTAGATCCTACTCGGTCAGTCTGTGCCTCATGAAGATCCTGCAGTAATTTTGTGGTTTCGTCCAAGTGTAAATGATTTTCATCATGATCAAGTTCCTTCTTTACTTTACCTGTAAATGTAATAGTATTAGTAGCAGTAATAATAATAATAATAATTTATTTATTATTTATTTAGCAGTTTTGTATACCGGTCTTCTCACCTCCGTTCGAGGGACTCAGGCTGGTTTCCAACATCAATATTACAGACAATCATTAAAACATCATATTCTAAATCACACTAAAACATTAAAATAGCAAAATACAATCATATAATTACAGTGGTCAGTTGTCATCAAATCTGATTTTGAATGAACTATTAAATGGAATAACTTTCATTATCCTATTCCCTATCAATTTTTCTTTTATGTTAAACTAAATAAAGGCAATATAATTTCATTTTCTAAAGACATACTACTTGTATCTCAAGGTTTAAAAGATATTCAATTTACACGGCAATTAGAAAAGCACAACAGCCAGATATCAGAAAAGAATTGAAGTCAAGTAGCTGAAGGACACTACTAGCTTTCTTTACCAATAAAGATCACAACGCTTCAAAATATGTCTATATGAAAGGTGCACACATTTTGGCCAAGTTGATTGTGCTAGATAAGACATTTTAGATCTGTAGTGGAATATCTTGCTTCTTGTTTATTTATTTTTATTACATTTTCCATTTAAATAATAAGTCATAATTTTTTTTTAAAAAAAGGACCAAGCAGAACAAAACAAAACAAACCATACAACTCCGCAGATAACATGAAAAGTAGGAGAACAATGTTGTTGAGAAAAAGTAGGAAATCTATATAAATAAAAATGTAATGTTTGTTTGTGGGATTAACAGAACTCAAAAACCACTAGATGAATTGACACCAAATTTGGACACAAGACACCTAACAACCCAATGTATGTCCTTCACTCAAAATAAGTTGATTTTGTCATTTGGGAGTTGTAGTTGCTGGGATTTATAGTTCACCTACAATCAAAGAGCATTCTGAACCCCACCAATGATGGAATTGAACTAAACTTGGCACACAGTTCTCCCATGACCAACAAAAGGGTTTGGTGGGCAATATCCTTTGGGTTTGGAGTTGTAGTTCACCGACATCCAGAGATCACTGTGGACTCTAACAGTGATGGATCTGGATCAAACTCTACACAAATACTCAATATGCCCAAATGTGAACACTGGTGGAGTTTGGGGAAAATACAATCTTGACATTTGGGAGTTGTAGTTGCTGGGATTTATAGTTCACCTACAACCACAGAGCATTCTGAACCCCACCAATGATAGAATTGGGCCAAACCTCCCACACAGAACCCCAAGGTGGACCACAGCAACGTGTGGCAGGGGACAGTTAGTAAGAAATAAGAATGTCTATATATAAAAACAGGATGTGAGTGGAGAGAGGGAAGGGGTAACCAGAAAAAAAAAAAACAGGGGGGAGGGAGAGTCCTTGACTTCCATTCAACTTCCTCACATCACTTTTTAATTTTTGTTTGTTATTCTTGATAAGAAAATTGTCTTTCCCGCTTGTTAGAATCAGTACTTTATTTCTTTTTTATTCATAAAATTTCTGGATATATTCATCTATCAAAGACCAGTCCGTCTGGGTCGTGCCTCTGCTTTTATTTACCTTAAGCGGGAAGGTTAATCTGTCCATATTTTTAATATCTTGGACTTTTTGAATCCAAATATCCTTGTCAGGTAAAGTTTCTGATTTCCGTACCTTAGAAAACACCATTCTTGCTGCGGTTGTGAAATAGGTGAACAATTTTTCCAAAGGGTTGTTGTAGGTTTTTCCGGGCTATATGGCCATGTTCTGAAGGCAATTTTTCTCCTGACGTTTCGCCTGCATCTATGGCAAGCATCCTCAGAGGTAATGAGGTCTGTTGGAACTAGGAAAAATGGGTTTATATATCTGTGGAATGACCAGGGTGAGACAAAGGACTTTTGTTTGCTGGGGCTAGCTGTGAATGTTTCAGCTGATCACCTTGATTTGCATTCAATGGCTTGGTAGCGCCTGGGGGAAATCTTTTGTTGAGGGTGATTTCATGTGCCTGTTTGTTTCCCCTCTGTTGTTTTTCTGCTGTAATTTTTGAGTTTTTTAATACTGGTAGCCAGATTTTGTTCATTTTCATGGTTTCTTCCTTTCTGTTGAAATTGTCCACATGCTTGTGGATTTCAATTGCTTCTCTGTGTAGTCTGACATGGTGGTTGTGCGAGTGGTCCAGCACTTCTGTGTTCTCAAATAATATGCTGTGTCCAGGTTGGTTCATCAGGTGCTCTGCTATGGCTGACTTCTCTGGTTGAAGTAGTCTGCAGTGCCTTTCATGTTCCTTGATGCGTGTCTGGGTGCTGCGTTTGGTGGTCCCTATGTAGACTTGTCCACAGCTGCATGGTACACGGTAGACTCCTGCAGAGGTGAGAGGATCCCTCTTGTCCTTTGCTGAACATAGCATTTGTTGGATTTTCTTGGTGGGTCTGTAAGTGGTTTGTATGTTGTGTTTCTCATCAGTTTCCCTATGCGGTCAGTGGTTCCCTTGATGTATGGCAAGAACACAAGCATGTGGACAATTTCAACAGAAAGGAAGAAATCATGAAAATGAACAAAATCTGGCTACCAGTATTAAAAAACTCAAAAATTACAGCAGAAAAACAGAAAGGAAACAAACAGGCACATGAAATCACCCTCAACAAAAGATTCCCCCCAGGCGCTACCAAGCCATTGAATGCAAATCAAGGTGATCAGCTGAAACATTCACAGCTAGCCCCAGCAAACAAAAGTCCTTTGTCACACCCTGGTCATTCCACAGATATATAAACCCATTTTTCCTAGTCCCAACAGACCTCATTACCTCTGAGGATGCTTGCCATAGATGCAGGCGAAACGTCAGGAGAAAAATTGCCTCCAGAACATGGCCAATAGCCCGGAAAAACCTACAACAACCCATGGATTCTGGCCATGAAAGCCTTCGACAATACAATTTTTCCAAATTTAAGTCTTCAAATAGCTCTTCCTCTCACATACCCAATAAATAATATTTGGGTTTCATAGAGAATTCCCTTTTTAGAATTATCTGGCAGTCATTGTGTATCATTTTCCAGTATTTTTGAGCTTTTGGACAAGTCCACCACATGTGGAATATCTTGCTTCTTATTTACTTTTATTGAAGGCAGCCACAGAGATAGACGGGAGGGATTCAGGCCATGGTTTTGCGAAAATTTCAAATACTCCTTATCAACCTTCCCCTCCTCCACCTGCATATATGCACATATCTGTGTGCATTAGCAACATGGATGGGAAGAATATTCACCAGGAAAATGGTTTGTAAAATAAAAGGATTAGTTCCCCTCAGCTCTCTAACACACTCTCAAAACTCTCCCCAAGCAGAACGCATCTCCTGCTTCTTCTTCAGCTCTAGGCTGTACTCCCAGAAAGGTCAGGTGACCTAGGCGAAGCCCCACAACCCCACAAGCACACAGCCTCAAAGTCAAGGCTTCAAGCAGAAGAACCAGGACACAGTTCCTTTTCATCCATCTATAGCACACCAGATATTGGTTAACAAAACTAGAAAGGTGGATACCAAAGGTGAATAGATCTTTAACAATCCTGTCTTCAAAATAAGATGCTTTGATTGTGTGTAGTATGACAAACAGAGAATACTGGAAGAGTTTGGTGGACATTGACCTTGAGATTTGGAGTTGTAGTTCACCTACATCCAGAGAGAACTGTGGACTCAAACAATGATGGATCTGGACCAAACTCTACCCAAATACTCAATATGCCCAAATATGAACACTGGTGGAGTTTGGGGAAAATAGAATCTTGACATTTGGGAGTTGTAGTTGCTGGGATTTGTAGTTCACCTACAATCACAGAGCGTTCTGAACCCCACCAATGATAGAATTGGGCCAAACCTCCCACACAGAACCCCATGACTACCAGAGTGGGCCATAACCCCACTGGCAGGGGACGGCTAGTACTTCTATGAAAATATGTGGTTCTCTGTGCCCTCTAATTTTCACACAATTGTTTGGGTGCTGTACTGGGTGAAAACAAAAGCCAGAGAACCAGTGTATTATACATGAACTACTAAGTAAAGAGATTTAAAGATGGGCTCACAGCCAACCTTAAAAACTCTGGCATAGACACTGAGAACTGGGAAGCTCCATTGCCCTTGACTGCTCCAGCTGGAGGTCAGCTGTGACCAGCAGTGCTGCAGAATTTGATGAGGCACCAGGCATGTAGCTTGGGGGGGGGGCTTAGGGGGCCTTACTGGTGCATTATTTAAACTATGTTTATTCATATCATGATCTGATCACTATACTCAATATATCCCATATGCATGGGGGTATTGGGGTAACGATACAAAAGGTTTGCTAGGGTAGACCCTCTTTCACTCAGACTCAGCCCCCCTCGAACCAAACTCAGCCCCCCCCCCCAAACAAAATCCTCGCTACGGGCCTGAGAGGCACGAATGGAGGGCGAAAGGGAGAAGCGTGCCAAGAGGAAGGGCGCGTCAAGCCAACCCCGACCGAGACTGCCTCCCACCTGGAAACCAATGCCCTCACTGCGGAAGAAGATGCAGAGCAAGAATAGGCTCCACAGCCACATACGGACCCACAAGAATACTGGAAGACAATCCTCCTCGGAAAACAAGGGATCGCCTAAGTAAGTAAAGTAATACTTTCACTATTTAAATACTGAATTATACCTACCCAATGAACTCAACATCGATATATCAAGAGACACATCTGAATATGGTTTCATAGATAGAAAATCCAAAACAGAACTCGTATTGTCTCCGATAGCTTCTCCAACCTGAAGAGAAAGAGGATAATGTTGGCTGCATAATGTAATAAGGGAGCCATTCGTTTATCCCTAAACAAGAGTATTATCTCAAACAGGACAATCTTTGGGAATGGCTAAGACCCAGCTTTATATTCAAAACAGCTATGTTAAAATAATTGACACCGAAACACAGCAGCTTTCATAGAATCATAGAATCAAAGAGTTGGAAGAGACCTCATGGGCCATCCAGTCCAACTCCCTGCCAAGAAGCAGGAATATTGCATTCAAATCACCCCTGACAAATGGCCATCCAGCCTCTGCTTAAAAGCTTACAAAGAAGGAGCCTCCACCACACTCCGGGGCAGAGAGTTCCACTGCTGAACGGCTCTCACAGTCAGGAAGTTCTTCCTAATGTTCAGATGGAATCTCTTCTCTTGTAGTTTGAAGCCATTGTTCCGCGTCCTAGTCTCCAAGGAAGCAGAAAACAAGCTTGCTCCCTCCTCCCTGTGGCTTCCTCTCACATATTTATACATGGCTATCATATCTCCTCTCAGCCTTCTCTTCTTCAGGCTAAACATGCCCAGTTCCCTTTCATTGGCTAACAAAGAACATTATGAATGAGCAGAGATTTAAACAGACCTCCCTAGTTCCAGCATGGAATATCTCTACGATATTTACAAAAAAGACATTTTTCCAAGATGAAAACTGATGTCTCTTTGTTATGAATATATCCTGATAATAAAGAACACAATGATTTCAATATCCAGACATGTATTTACTTGAGCACATTGATTAGTAATTTTATTTATATCATGACTCATCTTCTTAATGGCAGATTTATTTAAAGCACCTCTATTTCACCCCTTATATTTGAAAATATTACCAGCAGTATTTTGGTGATTATTTTTTAAACCAAAGACATGGTAGTCTCTGTCTACAAGCTTTGCTGTCTTAAAAAAGATCGAACGAGCGGAAACATTATTTTCTAAATTTTCAGTTCTTGTAACGATCACCCACCAAAAATTGAAAAGTACAAATGGTATAACGCATCTTACCATACTTTGCTTGGAGGCATCTGGACAAGTATTGCGCAATTTGTGTTCTTCTTTAATGAGAACCGGTGGAACCTAAACCATTAACACATATTTGAACAGTTACCAATTTAGAACGGATATTCACTTTTCCAGTAGCACTTTCATTCCTCATCTCCAAAATCACAATAACAGAATGTCACATTCTGTCATAGGGTATAATATGGATTCTTTTTCCTTTGGTGTGTTGTGTGCTTTCAAGTCATTTCTGAGTTATGGTGACTACATGGCAACTCTATCACAGAGTTTTATTGGCAAGATCCTCATAGGAGCCGCGGTGGTGCAATGGGTTAAACCAGGGGTCCCCAAACTAAGGCCCAGGGGCCGGATATGGCCCTCCAAGGTCATTTACCCGGCCCTTACTCAGGGTCAACCTAAGTCTGAAACGACTTGAAAGCACACAACAACAATCCTATCTCATCAGTCAAAAGCAGACCCACACTTCCCATTGAAATACTAATAAGTTTATATTTGTTAAAATTGTTCTTCATTTTAATTATTGCATTGTTTTAAAGTATTTTTTGCACTACAAATAAGATATGTGCAGTGTGCATAGGAATTCATTCTTTTTTTTTTCCAAATTATAATCTGGCCCTCCAATAGTTTGAGGGACTGTGACCTGGCCCTCTGTGTAAAAAGTTTGAGGACCCCTGGGTTAAACCCTTGAGCCGGCTGGACGTTCGAATCTGCATGACGGGGTGAGCTCCCATCTGTCAGCTCCAGCTTCCCATACTGGAACATGAGAGAAACCTCCCACAGGATGGTAAAACATCCGGGTGTCCCCGAGGCAACGTCCTTGCAGACTGCCAATTCTCTCACACCAGAAGTGACTTGCAGTTTCTCAAGTTGCTTCTGACATGATAAAAAAAATTGGCAAGATTTATTCAGTGGGGGGTTGCCATTTTTTCCCTTACTCTTAGACTTGCCTTTCACAGGGGTGGGGGGTGGAAACATATCTCTGCCATCAGACATTTGGGGAATTATTAGGGGCAGGCTACTGGTGATTGTGTGAGTGGGATTGGAGGGCACTGTGCAGTTTTTAACTGTGATTGTGTTTTAATTGTTATGCTTTTTGACACAAAGATGTGATTTTTTGTTATTTTTATACAATGTTTGCTTTGTTTTTAATTTGTATTGTGTCATGTTTGATGTTAGCTGCCTTGAGTTCCTATGTCAGGAGAAATATAGGAGAAAAATAAAGTAAATCAAGTAAGGAATCAAAAAAATAAGATTGCCATGCGGTTTTCATAGTTGAATAAGGATTCATACCCTGTTCAAGAACTACAGTATAATACAACACTCTAAATACGGCATCATGAGTAAGTAACAATTAATCAAGAAACAGAACTATCTTTGATGTAAAGACACAGAATATTTAGAATGCTGTTAGAAACAATGTCGTAATTTATGGTTTACAAAAAGTTCACTTTTTAAAATTTTAAATTTTTTTAACTACTACACTTGACCCTGCCACAGATTTTAATGCATCATGATGTTTGTTAATGTTTATTGCTTGTTTTACGAGTTCATTTAGTTTGCTTTGTTGATGTATTTGGGCTCGGCCTCTTGTAAACTGCACCGAGTCCTCTGGGAGATGGTAGCGGGGTATAAATAAAGGTTTATTATTATTATTATTATTATTATTATTTATGGGTGTTTTATACTACTCAATACAATTCAAAAATAAATTTGCAATGAAAACACATTATGAAATAAAACAAAAGTGTTTTTTAATGTAATACAACTTACTTTCATTTCATCTGGAGGTTTCACTGGAATGTTTCTCCTCTAAAAATGAGAAAAATATAATGATTTTCTTGATTTTTTCCTATTTTTCACAGTAAGCACACACACACATATATACTCAGTCTCTACTTTATTGATCAATTGATTCAGTCAGTTCCACTCATTTCAGTGAGAGAGAGAGAGAGAAAAAAAGAGAAATGATTTTTATGAGAAGGAGAATCTGGGCCCTTCTATGCTGCCATATAATCCAGGTTATCAAAGCAGATAATCCACATTCTTTTTGTAAAAATAAGCAAGCACATCCATCCCATTAGTATGCAAATTTGCTTTCCATCTTTTATTAATGGTTCAATTATATGTATACAAAACAATTGTCTTAAGAGAAATTTCTGATTTATTATCAGTGTATGTTTGATTTGTATAAATATTTTATATACTGTAGCTATATACCACAGTATAGCTATATACCACAGTATATAGCTAGGACTCTAAGATCGTCTGGGGAGGCCCTGTTCTCGGTCCTGCCTTCTTCATAGATTTGGTTGGCAGGGACAAAGGACAGTGTTGCAACTCAGGGTAGCTTTCACCTTGCTCCAGACACCACCACACCAAAGCTGTGGGTTTTGTAGTTTATTGAGAAAAAGGCAAAATCAAAACAAAGTATAAGAACTGCAAAAGTTCCATAGGCAGGACAAAGACTTAAATGCAAAGACAAAGATCCCAAGATCCAAAGGCAAAAACATGAAGCATAGTCCTTTTGCAATTGTTTTCAACTGGAAAACAGTTGAAAACAAGGCCCAAATCCCAGACTCAGGAAGCCAGAAGTGTGCTGCTAAAAGCCAAAGTTAATCCACAGAAGTTTGCATGGGAAGAGCTACGTTGGACTGACAACCCCTGCTTTTCAGCCCCAAGGCTAAATACCCTTTGCAGACATGAACGCATTGCGTTGACCTTTGGCACCCTTAGCTTCTCGCTTGCTAGCCAAACGAGTTCTTCTCCAGAGCCTTAATTGCAGATGATCTTGCCTGCTCATTAATTTATTATCTTCAAGGCTATGTAACCCCTTATCTTGGTCCAGCTGGACCGCATCACTGTGGGGAGGAAAAGACATCTCCACCTGGCCATGTGGGAATTCACTCTCATTATCAGTCTCACTAACATTCCTTTCCCCTGGGAACTGACTTGTTGTTTCTCCTTCAGCAGCCCCACCATCAGCCCTGTCTGAAGCATGTACAGAAATCTGTAACCCATCCTCCTCCTCATCATCCTGTAGGAATTCTGGCTCAGAAGGCCCAAAGAGCTCAGCTTCAGACTCAGAGTCAAGCTTAGTCACAACAGACAGGGCCTTCTCAGCGGTGGCCCATCGGCTGTGGAACGCTCTCCCTAGAGATATCAGATCGGCCCTCACCCTCCTAACATTTTGCAAAAAAATTAAAATCTGGCTTTTTGAGCAAGCATTCCCAAATGCAGTGTAGCAGACAAACTCTGATCTACGGAATGACTGGACAATGCGATTGTATAATGGTTTTATAATGAGCTGCTGAGGATGTGTGTTTTTATAGGTTTTTATTGTTTCATCTGATGTTATTTATGCTAAATGTTTTAATTGTTTTTATGTTGTTGGGAGCATCGAATTGTGCCACTTGTAAACTGCGCTGAGTCGCCCTTGGGTTGAGAAAGGTGGTATATAAATATGGTAAATAAGTAAATAGGTAAGATCATGCAAAAACTTCTAGGGCAAAAAAAGTTTGTGAGTGGAAAAAGTTCAAGAAGCCCTATTGTAGGCTACTTCAAAGAACCATCTCGAAGGGTTGCCATAAGCTAGCAGACACATACATACATACATACACACACCATGTTCACTTGGCGTCTACATAATGGAGACTTACTTGTTTTAGCTGATAAATTATTTTGGAATGATCTCCCCCAGTGATCTGATCTAACAAGTCATCCACTATTTTTTTACTGTAACTTCCAGAATCTTTCACAAATTCCTGCAGGCTAGAAGAAATTAATATATAATATCACATATTTACCCAACTCCGTGCATTTCTGTATTTTAGAATGAATACAAGATTTACAAATCTCCTTTTTAAAGTTCTCATGCAAGATCGCATATTTTCTTTACCCCCCCCCCCCACCATTCTGCGGATTAAAATTTCATCCTAAAAACCTCTGAACGCCAGTTACGCTAGCTTCCAAATGAATTGCTTTCTAATGTATGCCTTACTATTAAGCGATCGTGACGTTATTGTAGTCTGAAACACAATGCTGATTTACAACATGCTTACCTTAAAGCACACTGGATCCCAGTTTCATCTCCATATCCTGAATACAGGAGATCCATTTCATCAGCTTTCAAATCATGAAAGATGGAATGGTTTTGCATAGACAGTGCAGTATTAGCACTTGAAAGAAATGTAACTGGAAAGATAAGAAAAAGATATTTGGCACCCTCTTTCACAAAAAAAACAACAAAAAACAAAAAAAAAAACACACACAAGCAAATCTGTTTTGTAGGAATCTGGCACCAGAGTTTGCTGGTCTGGATAACATAGGATCTTCTTTGATTGACTGCATATGCAGCAGGTAAAGAGGAAACAGCTACAATCAAGTCTCAGTTATAGGCAGTGGTTCTCAACCTGGGGTCCCCAGATGTTTTTGGCCTACAACTCCCAGAAATTCCAGCCAGTTTACCAACTGTTAGGATCTCTGGGAGTTGAAGGCCAAAAACATCTGGGGACACCAGGTTGAGAACCACTGGTTAGTGTGATACAATACAGTATTATTTATTTATTTTATTTATTTTAAACATTTATATTCTGCCCTTCTCACTCCGAAGGGGACTCAGGGTGGAGCACAGCATATATACAGCAAACATTCAAATATTATATTAAATTATCTATATAAATAAAATGATAATTAACATAGGATTAACATAACTTAAAAACCACTAGGTGAATTGACCTCAAATTTGGACACAATACGCCTATCAGGCCAATGAGTGACCATCACTCAAAAATTGATGTTGTCATTTGGGAGTTGTAGTTGCTGGGATTTATAGTTCACCTACAGTCAAAGAGCATTCTGAAACCCACCAATGATGGAAATGAACCAAACGTGGCACACAGAACTCCCATGACCAACAGAAAAGACTAGAAGGGTTTGGTGGGCATTGACCATGAGTTTTGGAGTTGTAGTTCACCTACATCCAGAGAGCACTGTGGACTCAAACAATGATGGATCTGGACCAAACTTGGCACGAATATTCCATATGCCCAGATATGAACACAGATGGGGTTTGGGGGAAATAGACCTTGACATTTGGGAGTTGTATTTACTGGGATGTATAATTCACCTACAATCAAAGAGCATTCTGAACCCCACCAACGACAGAATTGGGGCAGACTTCCCACACAGAACCCTCATGATCAACAGAAAATATTTAAGGGCATCCAGTCCAACCCCCTTAACCAGGGCAAGAAAACGTAATCAACGCCCTCCTGACAAAAAGCTATCCAGCTATAGATATAGAGAGAAAAATATGATTCACACATACACACACATCTGAACATTAAGAAGAACTTCCTGACTGTGAGAGCTGTTCAGCAGTGGAACTCTCTGCCCTGGAGTGTGGTGGAGGCTCCTTCTTTGGAGGCTGGATGGCCATCTGTCAGGGGTGCTTTGAATGCAATATTCCTGCTTCTTGGCAGGGCGTTGGACTGGATGACCCATGAGGTGTCTTCCAACTCTATGATTCTATACACATAATATCATAGATTTGAAAGGGACCCCTAAAGAAGGACAATTATATGTTGCATGTTTCAGAGTGGGCAAACCAGACAATCTCTACATCAACACTGACAAAGAAACAGCAAGAAATATTTTTACCCACAAGCATAAAGAAATTACATATATTAGAAACCAAAACTTTCTCATTACTTTATTTTCCAGATCACCAGACTGGGCCACAGCAACACGTGGCAGGGGACGTCTAGTATGCAATATAATCAATTGAAACAGTCAATTAGTTCACCTAAAAACATGGTTTTCTATGGATCCAGACATTCAGCTTTAGATCAAGCTCTAAAACCATCCAAAGTGACATTCTTTTCTTTCTTTACAAGTGAATAAAAGTTCAAACACATTGCCCAAAGTTTTAACATGAAGTATTTACTCTTCACAATATCAAAGTTAATTTCCTCTGAGGTGTTTAATACATGAGTAGTACCTTTATGTCTTCTGTCATCTTTAAAGCCCAGTGCTGTGAAACCAGGTAATAGTTTGCTTGACAAGGAACTCAGATCCACTGGGTGGGTTTCCTCCTCTGTTTTTAATTTAAAATATAAAAGTATAATCATCAGTATCAACGCTTTGGTATGGAATCTGAATCACAATCATAATCTCTACACCAGTGGTTCTCAACCTCCCTAATGCTGTGACCCCTTAATGCAGTTCCTCATGTTGTGGTGACCCCCAACCATAACATTATTTTCACTGCTATTCATAACTGTAATTTTGCTACTGTTATGAATCATAATGTAAATATCTGATATGCAGGATGTAATTTCATTCACTGGACCATATCTGGCACAAATACCTGATATGCCCAAATTTGAATACTGGCGAGTTTGGGGGGGGGGGGGGGGGCTTGATTGATTTTGTCATTTGGGAGTTGTAGTTGCTGGGATTTATAGTTAACCTACAATCAAAGAGCATTCTGAACCCCACCAACGATGGAATTGAACCAAACTTGGCACACAGAACTCCCATGATCAACAGAAAATACTGGAAGGGTTTGGTGGGCATTGACCTTGAGTTTTGGAGTTATAGTTTACCTACATTCAGAGAGCACTGTGGACTTAAACAATGATGTATCTAGGCCAAACTTGGCACGGATACTCAGTATGGCCAAATATGAACACTAGTGAAGTTTGTGGAAAATAGATCTTGATGTTTGGGAATTGTATTTGCTGGGATTTATAATTCACCTACAATCAAAGATCATTCTGAACCCACCAACAATAGAATTGGGCCAAACTTCCCACAGAGAACACTCATGATCAACAGAAAATACAGTGGGTTGTTGTAGGTTTTTCCGGGCTATATGGCCATGTTCTAGAGGCATTTTGTCTTGACGTTTCGCCTGCATCTATGGCAAGCATCCTCAGAGCTACCTTGCTTGCCATAGATGCAAGCGAAACGTCAGGAGAAAACCTACAACAACCCAGTGATTCCGGCCATGAAAGCCTTTGACAATACAGAAAATACAGTGTTTTCTGATGGTCTTTGGTGACCACTCTGACGTCCCCTCGTGACCCCTACAGGGGTCCCGACCCCTAGGTTGAGAAACGCTGCTCTACACTTATTCCTATTTCATACGTAACATATATAAGAAGATTGATAGAATCCAAGCTCCCGTGTGATGCTGTTGAATTTTGCATTTACAATCAGGTTAAACCGCCCAGCCCTAAAAACTATATGTAAAGCTCCTTAATGTCTATCAGAACATTTACCTTCTGCTTCTGGATCTGATGGATTAAGTACACTGAAGATTAAAGATCCATCACCATTCTTTTTCAGATATCCTATCTGTAAATAGACACAATTATACATATTATTATTAAGTTTCCTAATAAACAGTGAACATCCACTAAACTAAAAAGTCTAAAGAATTTTGCCTGCACTGTAAGGATTATGCATAATCAGGGCTAGATATATACTTGCCCCCTGTATTTATGTATTGTGATGGGTAGGGGTATAATGCATGTCCCAAAGGAAATAAGCATTGGGGTTTTGTGTGGTTTCCGGGTTCTAGCAGCATTTTCTCCTGAGGTTTTGCCTGCATCTGTAGCTGACATCTTCAGCCATATAGCCCAGAAACCACACAACACACTGGTGATTCTGGCTGTGAAACCATTCGGCAAAGAAATAAGCATTTCTTTGTGGAATTAGGAATATTTGCAGACAATTCACTTGGAATTAACATTATTCATTCTTAGCTAAACAGTGCACACACAGTAGCAAAATTTACAGCAACACAATGTCACTCTGGGAATTCTGATATTAACATTAATCATCAGATATCTATTCTCTTAAGTTTATCCTGAAATGTCTCTAGTCCTATCATATGGAGAAATCATGTCAGGACAGTAATATAAACATGGAAGCTATCTAATTTATGATGCTTGCAGGGGGATGTTCATCACAGCAGAGACTAGGACCATGTCCTAGATCGGTCAATCCCAACCTTTGATCCTCTGGGTGTCTTGGACTTCAACTCCTAAAATTCCTGACAGTTGGCCAAGATGGTCAGAGCCTCTGGGGGTTGAAGTCCCAACAACTGGAGGACCAAAACTACTGTCCTTGATGAAAACGTCTGCTATGAACTTCTGCAAACTATGACCTCAACTCATTTTCAAAGATTCAAAGATTTGCTGCAAATATTCTGGAGACTTAGCTTCTATGAAGTTGCTACACGATTCCCATTCAATTCATGAATGAATGAGAAATGTTTACATTATATACTCATGTATAAAACTAGACAATACAAAACAAAATAAGTCCCCCAAAGCCTGGGCTGACTTATTTACTGGTCAAATTATGTACCATACCGTAACTCTTATGTGAAAAAAAATCCCTTGAGTGGCAAAAGGAAAGAGCTTAATCTATCCTGGAAAAACCTAAAACACACACCCAAAAGCCAGCAATAACACAGCAGCTGAGAGAGTAGACATGATGGCACTTCTTTTAGGTTATTCCAGGATAGACTAAGTTCTCACATTCTGTCACTCTACTCAGTGAAGGGAATGGTTCCTTTTTTGATAAAAGTCAATACTGTACCTTACATTAAATCAACAAAGGAGCCACCCTTTTCTCTGTGCACAATGGCCAAAGGGCTTTCTGAATGCCTGGGTGGGGAAAAGGTAGTGGTGGCTTTCCCCACTTGGGGGGGGGGGGGGGATGAGTTGCACTTTCCCCTCTTGCAGAATGATCCTCAATTTATCTGCAGGGCATAGCAAAATCCATAATATCAGCCCCCAAACCTGCACTCAGCTTGTACATAGGGTCATAGATAATAGTAATCTTATTCAAGATGTCCATGAGAATATGAAATGTCAACACAGATAATCTGAATTAAATGGCAATACCTTGCTGTTTGGAAGACACTGATTGATCCGATCGCGTGCTTCATCTGCTGCGTGCTCCACCAAAGCTAATACATGTTCTTCGGCTGTGCTGTCTGTCAGACTGCATGCATTTCCTTCTGGTTCAAATATACAACTACAACAGAATATAAATTGTCACAAAATTATGAAACTAAATGTATTTTTTCCAAAGGCAATAGGTACTGCTCTTTAGGATGAGATAGGATTTCTTTTATTGCTATTACTGAAATCAATCTAGTCTGCAATATAATAATAATAATAATAATAATAATAATAATAATTAACTTTATTTGTACCCCGCTAACATCTCCCAAAGGACTCGGTGCGGCTTACAAAGGCCAAGGCCCTCAATAAAACAACAGCATAACAAATACAAACAATAAAACTCAAAAAGCAAACCAATAAACATTAAAGCAATAACAGTAAAACAATAAAACAATACATCATAACACATTAAAACTAGGGCCAGACCAAATGTAATGGATAAAGTTAAAAGTGCTGGGCATGACAGGTGAAATATAAGGATTTTAGGGTAGGTGCGATGTACAGACAAGAATGGATACAGCACACATTTTATATTACATTAGCTGTACCCGGCCACGCGTTGATGTAGCCCATTGGGGAGAAATGGGAAAGAAAAGAGAAAGAGCTGGTTTCTAAGCTATCAATACACAACTGAAGTGGCAAAGTGTCAACCTAATATAGGCCCCTTTTCAGTCTCCTTGAGGCCAAAGGGTTATATGGACTCAGGGCCCTGGGTTACCTGAGTCCACACTGCCATATAAACCAGTTCAAATATATTATATAGGTATTATTATTATTATTATTATAGACATACAGATATTATTATAGGCATATAGATCTTATTACTATAGACACAAATATTATTATTAAAGGTATATAGGTTTTATTATTATAGATGTTATTTTTAATTTCATATCAAAATTTTATTATTATTATTATTTACAGTATTTATATACCACCTTTCTCACCCCTGGGGGGACTCAAAGTATTGCATGAATTAGTATAAAACTGATAAAAAATAGAAGGAGCTAAACATCTTTTGAGCAAAAATAGGCAACAGATGTATGGATATTATTACAGACCTATAGATATTATTATAGGCATATAGATATTATTATTATAGATAATATATAGCTATTATTATTATAGATGTATACATATTATTATACGTGTATATAGATATTATTATTATAAACATAGACATTATAGGCATATAGGTATCTTTTTTTAGCAAAGGACATAGATTGCTTTAGTACGAGGGGTATTTTTTAAGTAAGGTCCGTTTTGTTGTAGACACTAATAGTTTGCAAGGTGTGTACTGGCATGCCTCGGGAACAACTGTGCTCAGTTTCCGCTCTGTAGCTAACCTGTACGGTTCTGTTCTGTGCTTTAGAAATGTTTAAGACTATCAACTCACCCGCCGCATGTGAGGTCGCTCAGTGATGCGGTTTTTGTCAGCAAGGAACCTGCCGGCTGCAGAAATTCATCGACAGATTTGTGAAGTGTACGGTGATACTGTTATGAGTGAAAGCAAAGTGTGTAAGTGTGTACGACAATTCAAAGATGGCCGTGACAACGTCCATGATGAGGACCGCTCTGGTCGCCCTTCTTTGATTACAGACAATTTGGTGGCTTCAGTTGAAGTGAGGATTTATGAAGAGGGTATTTTAAAATTGGTTCAGAGGTATGATAAGTGTTTGAACAAACTTGGCAACTATGTCGAAAAATAGACTGAAGTGTGTACTTTCTGAAAATAAATTTACTTTTTTGAAATAAACTTTCGTTGTGTACTTATGTTCCAACAGACCTTACTTAAAAAATACCCCTCATAGATGTCTTGTGTCCAAATTTGGTGTCAGTTCGTCCAGTGGTTTCTGAGTTCTGTTAATCCCACAAACGAACATTACATTTTTATTTATATAGATTCATGCAGCATATGTATGTAGTGATTTTCATTGTCCATCTTCATAATGACTTTACTGGATCAGGCAAAGATCCAATCAGTCCAATGTGTTCCTCGGAGTATAAGAAATTAAGAAAATGAAAGGCATATCTTTAGTTATGCTGTTCCTTTGATTTATTTATACAATGTATATGCCATCTTACTCCCAAGCATGGAAACAAGGTACTTCATCAAGCTAAAAACAAAACAGATTAAAAAACTACAATAACATAAAAACACATTTTAAAACCATAACATTAAACTATTAAATGTTTAAAAGTATAAAATCACTTTAAAGAATTACAAGTTAAAAATGCAAAGTGATTATTTTAATGCATAAAGCCTTTCACTCCAGAATATGTCCACATACTGAATTTCAACAGGTGACTACTCACAAGTGGAGTGAATCAGTGTAAGCTTCTAAACTGCGGAACACTTTACATAGAGAGGTTTGTCAAGAGGCCAATTTGATTGATTTTAGGCACAAAATACCTTTTTTTCCTTTCTCAGGCTTTTATAAATCTGTGTAAATTTCACTTTTCAGTTGCACCCAATTCATGGAAGGGGATGTCAGAGTGGTGGCATTCTGACCTCTATAACATCAGAAGTTCGGCACCCTAGGTTTCAAATTACAGAATACGGTCCCTTTTGCAAACCAGTGGGATATCACTGATATTAGCTCATTATGATTTCTCTCTCTCTCTCTCTCTCTTAAAGTAGAAATAACTTTGATGAATGGTGTATAGTGAAGTGCCTAATTAGGAAATAGCCCTTACAGTGCAATTTTATGAATGTTCAATCAGAAGCAAAGCAGGAATATTAAGGGTACCCATTTTCATCGAGAGCCACATTTGACTTATGGTTGCTTTCAAAGGACTATTGAATTAATGGATACAGACTATTATTATTTTTTACATAGTGGTTGGTACTCTTTAGTTTTTTCCCAGTTTGGGTCTCCAGGTGTTATCAGATGGCAGCACATATAATTTTTAATTGCCTGTCATGCAGATGGGATAATGGGAATTGCAAGCCAACAACACTTGAGGCTCTGAGGTTGGGGAAAGGTTAAATGACATCTTAAAGCCAGACATTTATAGAAGCCTTGTATCTAAATTCAAATCCACAATCCTTACTACACAGAACAAATTTCAGCCTTTTAGATGTTATTGTACGACCCACTCTACATCCTGCTGTAGTTTGGAGGAGGGTGGACCATGGATGATGGGACTTGCAATACCTTCATTCACTTACTGAAACCACTGCGACCCTCATCCAATGACTGATCAAGACCAAACTTGGCACACAGAGCCCCCATGACCCACTCTACATCCTGCTGGAGTTTGAAGGAGGATGGACCATGGATGATGGGACTTGCAGTACCTTCACTCACTTACTGAAACCACTGCGACCCTCATCCAATGACTGATCAAGACAAAACTTGGCACACAGAGCCCCCATGACCCACTTTATATCATGCTGCAGTTTGAAGGAGGATGGACCATGGATGATTGGACTTACAGTGCCGTAACTCGGTTACTGAAACCACTGCGACTCTCGTCCATTGACTGATCAAGACCAAACTTGGAACACAGAGCCCCCATGACCCACTCTACATCCTGCTGCAGTTTGGAGGAGGGCGGACCATGGATGATGGGACTTGCAGTACCTTCACTCACTTACTGAAACCACTGCGACCCTTATCAAATAACTCCCATCAGCTCTGGCCATTATGTTTAATGATGAGGAATACAAGAGCACCTGGAGTGCCACATAAAATGACATGGCGGGCTGGATTCAGTCCGTGGGCCTTAGGTTTGACACATGAACTGTACAGCATTACAGCCTCATTCCATGAGTACTGTAGCCTTACAAAGAAAAAAGAAATCAAAACATGTAATTTTTGCTTCATAGTTAAAAATTGGGGGGAAAAGACATGATCATAAACAAAACAAGTCAAATCTGAATAATTTCTTTAAAATGATATTCTATATTGAAATCTATGAACTTTTGTTTCAAATAGCAGCATTACTGAGTATTTTGTTAAAACAGTAGTGACGCTGAATATTTTTCAACTTGTACTTTGGGCTCATTCCTACTGAACAGCGTGCCTATCTAACATCCACTTAAACTGCCTGTACTCCTTAGAAGATGCTCCAAACATTCTGGAATACAAAGGAATTCTGCTTCAAGTTATAAAGGTTCCTTAGCAAGTAAGTGTATGCTGCATGGATTCTCTGAAAAACAACAACAACAATGCTCTAAATCAAGAGTCCCCAAACCTTCCAAGGTAATTTACTTGCCCCCGCTTTGCCTCAAACTTTGAAACAACTTGAAGGCACACAACAACAACAACAATGATCCTAATTAACTTGACTATCTCATCAGCTAATAGGAGGCTCACACTTCCCATTGATATACTGGTAAGTTTCTGTTGGTTAAAATTGTTTATTTTAAATACTGTATTGTTCTTTCATGTTTTTGCACTACAAATAAGGTATGTGCAGTGTGCACAGGGATTTGTTCTTGTTTCTTTTCATTGTCCTCCAACAGTCTGAGGGACTGTGCTTAAAAGTTTGAGGATTCCTGCTTTAACTAGTTCCTAAAGTTGAGAAGAAGTTAAAGGTTCCAGCCCAGTGTATCTGTCCGAACGGATCTCCCTCTACGTCCCACCTCGGAGTTGAAGATCTTCTGGGGAGGCCCTGCTCTCCACCCTGCCTCTATCACAAGTGAGGCTGGCGGGGATGAGGAGCAGGGTCTTCTTGGTGGTGGCCGCTCACCTGTGGAACTCACTCCCCGGGAAGATTAGATCAGCGACTTCCCTTTTTTCATTCAGAAAAAAATTGAAGACCTGGATGTGGGACCAGGCTTTTGGACATTCTGGCAGCTAAAGAAAAGACCTTGATGATGGGCAGGAATTGACGGAACGGAATGGATTTATGGAACTCTGAACACTGAGCATGAGATTGTTTACTACTGTGTTATGTACTGATGTTTTTAACCTGTTAACTGTTTAATTGCTTTTATGTATGTATGTATATTTGACATAGGCATCGAATTGTGCCTTCTTTTGTAAGCCGCCCTGAGTCCCCCCTCGGGGGTGAGAAGGGCGGGGTAGAAGTAACTGAAATAATAATAATAATAATAATAATAATAATAATAATAATAGAGCAAAGTATTTAATCTAATTTTACCTAATAACTTCTTTACTTGGCTTTTTGGATTTCTTGGTTGTTTCAACATTCACAGGAACAACTTCAGGCACAGGTTCCTCAACAGCTGGATCTTCGTCACCCAAAAGAGCTGCCTGCTGAGAAAAATCCATGTCCTGCATAAACGACATGCTGCGCTTCAAAGCTAACAGCCGTTCCTAGAATTAGAAAGGACAGAGCAGCAGGGACTTTACACCTTTCCCTCATAGCCAAGGTGCTATGATGATGGGATGGGATGGGAATGGCCATGGCTTTTCGCCTAAGAGCTACATCTTCATGATGATGTAACATGATTCAGTCATGGCAGCATGACACCAGAATACCTGCATCCTACCTAGGAAAGAAAACCTAGACATACAAAGAGACACCTACCTGAAAGTGGAACTTACCACAGTCTTCACATTCGCCATATACAGCAACAGATCATTATATAAATCCGCTCTGTTTTTAAAAATGCTTTTATAGTTTCATAGTATTAAACAATGATCCTGTAATCCATCTTCTACCTGAATTGTTCCCTTTTTATGTTATTATTTTCATTATAATTTCTTTTGCCTTTTTAAATAAAATGTTAGGTGAGATGCTGAGGAACAGAGGGATTGTGTTCTGCTCAAAGAAGAATTATGAGGAGTCTTATATTATATTACATAAACGCACAAAACATTTGAGCATACCATTTTTGAAAGCGAAGGTAAAATTGTTTCTATACATCACTCTTTATAAAGTGATGACAACAAATACATATACCATATTTCTTCAATTCTAAGACACACTTTTTTTCTTATATAAGCACTAGCCATCCCCTGCCACGCGTTGCTGTGGCCCAGTCTGGTGATCTGGAAAATAAAGTAATGAGAAAATGTTGGTTTCTAATATATGTAATTTCTTGATGCTTGTGGGTAAACAGTATTTCATGTTGTTTCGTTGTCAGTGTTGATGTGGAGAGTGTCTGGTTTGCCTACTCTGAAATATGCAACATATCATAGTCCTTCTTTAGGGATCCCTTTCAAATCTATGATACTATATCTGTGTGTGTGTGTGAATCATATCTATCTATCTACATTTATAACTGGATGGCTCTTTGTCAGAAGGGCTCTGATTACATTTTCTTGCCCTGGTGAAGGGAGTTGGACTGGATGACCTTAAGTATTTTCTGTTAGTCATGGGGGTTCTGTGTGGGAAGTTTGCCCAATTCTGTCATTGGTGGAGTTCAGAATGCTCTTTGATTGTAGGTGAACTATAAATCCCAGTAACTACAACTCCCAAATGTCAAGGTGTATTTCCCCCAAACTCCATTTGTGTGCATATTTGGGTATATGGAATATTCACGCCAAGTTTTGTCCAGATCCATCATTGTTTGAGTCCACAGTGCTCTCTGGATGTAGGTGAACTACAACTCCCAAACTCAAGGTCAATGCCCACCAAACCCTTCTAGTGTTTTCTGTTGGTCATGGGAGTTTTGTGTGCCACGTTTGGTTCAATTCCATCATTGGTGGAGTTCAGAATGCTCTTTGATTGGAGGTGAACTATAAATCCCAGCAACTACAACTCCCAAATGACAAAATCAATTTTTCTGAGTGGTGGTCACTCGTTAGCCTGATAGGCGTATTGTGTCCAAATTTGGTGTCAATTTTTCCCAGTGGTTTTTGAGTTATGTTAATCCCACAAACGAACATTACATTTTTATTTATATAGATGTCTAAAAATAGTGTGCATCTTAGAATGGCAGGTGTGTTATGCATTTTTGTTGGTAGTGGCAGTACAATTGAAGAAATGCAGTTTCAGAATTTACTTTAAATATAACCATTTACACATATTCATTTATAAAATCAGTTAAGAAAGTTAAATAATAATAGGGAAAAGTTTCCCAATTCAAAGTTTAAATTTTCATTATATTTCTGGCTGGTTCTACACTGCATTGATTGCATTAAACCACATTATATAGTCAGCGTAGAACCATATAATGCAGCTCAAAGCAGTTCAAACTGCATTATATACCTAGTGTTGAACCAGCTTCCAGGTAAGGTTACTGATCTCAAAGGGAGAATATTTTACAGTGAAAATGCCAAAAAAGAATGAAATATAAAAAGGGCTATCTGAACGACATCATTGTGCAGGATTGTGTGCTGTAATGCCCAGCACACAATTCAGCTTCTGGGGTATTCCAGATCTTACCATATATACTCATGTATAAATCAACTTCATGTATTAATTGAGGGCAGGTTTGGGGGCCAAAATCATGGATTTTGATGCGATACACAAATAAGCGTCATGCCACAGAAAGGGGAAAGGGTCTGTGCCAATTCAGGGGCCAGTCACACCTTGCTGCCACCACCATTTCCCCATTGAGGCATTCCAAAAGGCAAGAAGTGACATTGCAGTGGAGAAAGTAGCAGGGTTGGTGGTTCAGCATTTATTTTAGGTTCCTTTCGGACAGACTAAGCTCTTGCCTTTTACTACTTTACTCAGAGAATGGGAAGGTTCCTTTTTCTGATAAAGATTAACTGCCCTGAGAGGAAACATTTTCTGTCAATTTTGGCAACTTAAAAAAAAAAACTTAAGAGCACTAGGAATTTCACATATGTATTTGAAAGAATGTAGAGAATGTCAAAGGATCTATAATAATAATAATCTCATATACTATGTTTTTGTGTTAGTAAAATAATAACAACAACTTTATTCTTATATCCCGCCACCATCTCCCTGAAGGGACTTGGTGCGGCTTACAAACGGCACACAGTACCTAAAAACAAACATAAAAGTAAACACAATATAAAATACAATTTAAAAAACACATGCACATATGAAAACATCAATTCAGACTCAATCAGATTATGGAGTATATGCTGGAGAATGATTTTAATACATCATATTCTACCGTTTCTATTTTTGATGAAGTGCTTGTCATCCTCAGGGATTGGCGCGACGGATATGATCATGTCATCTAACATGTCTGAGAATTTAGTCCAATTTGCCTTTCTGAAGTTGAATTTTCATTTAAATCGAACTTCCTGAGGCCTTATAGTTGGGAACAGTTGGCATACTATAGGTCGGTGCTGTGTGTTTGGTATTGGTGGTCCCACTGATTTAGTGCTTTGCTGTACAATGCTGTCGCTCACAAATAAGAGGCCTGGGTTATAACCTCAGTGCCATCTCCAGCTGTTGTAGGATGGTGGGAGCTTACTATCATGGGTGAGTGATAGTTTGTGCAGTTCATACCAGGAGAGGACAGCCTCTCCATTTTTATCCTCTTGAGCATAGCCCCATACATGGCTATGGCTCCTAAAGTCACCAATTACTACCGCCCTTTGGTGCCTATCAAAGTTCTCGGGGGAGGGGAAACAGAAATCTTCATTTGGGGTCTTGTACACAGAGGTGATGGTGATGTTATTAAGCTCTACTGTTATTACCTCTATATTGTTTGTATGCCCAGTGTGGAACACATCTCACCACACTAAAACAGTGGATGTGGTTCTTAATGAAACATGCCGCATTATCACGGGGTGTCTGCGCTCTACACCACTGGAGAAATTACACTGTCTAGCCGATATTGCACCACCCGACATCCGCCGGGAAGTAGCAGCCAATAGTGAAAGGACCAAGGCAGTGACATCTCCAGCACATCCCTTGTTTGGGTTTCAGCCAGCACGTCAACGACTTAAATCAAGAAATAGTTTTCTTAGATCTACAGAGACACTCGCTGGAACACCTCAGCAAGCGAGAGTCCAAAAGTGGCAGGCTCAAACCCAGAACATTAACCAATGGCTGATACCAAATGAGAGACTCCCCCCTGGGCACACAGAAGACTGGGTGACTTGGAAGGTGCTGAACAGACTGCACTCTGGCACCACGAGATGCAGAGCTAATCTTAAGAAATGAGGCTACAAAGTGGAGTCCACAACACGAGAGTGTGGAGAAGAGCAAACCACTGACCATCTGCTGCAATGCAACTGAGCCCTGCTACATGCACGATGGAGGACCTTCTTGTGGCAACACCAGAGGCACTACAAGTGGCCAGATACTGGCCAAAGGACATTTAATCAACTACCAAGTTCACAAACTTTGTGTTTTTTTTAACCTGTTTGTTTGTTTTGTTCTATTAGAAATGTAATACAATGGTCTGGTTGCCCCTGACACAATAAATAAATACAGTTTCTATGTTCTAACCTCACCAATAGATGTTGACACTGCACAAAGACAAAATATTTTGCAATTGTGCTTTAATTGCATAAATCTATATGCAATTATATGAGGATCTATTTCTCCCTGAAATGAATTCCTTTCTGAAGTACAGGATATAAATGCCCTTGAATATGTCCGCTGTAATGAATACTATAATAACTAAAGACAGATGGATGAAATAATGCTTCACAATAGTCTAAAGTACATTTACTTCTCATCATGTTCTCTTGCATAGTTGCCTTACTTTGCTCATCATCTTAAACCCTGTATGGAGGATCTTTTTGGCCAACTTGTAGTACACCGTATCTGGTCTGTTGTATGTCATTGCGTTGTCACACATCAATTTAAAATCTGCCTGGAAAACATAAACAATAAACATTCATGTTTCAAATTCATGCCACAACAAATTCAATCATGTGTTAAAATGATATATAAAGGTAAAGGTTTCCCCTTGACTTTAAATGTAGTTGTTTCTGACTCTGGGGGGTAGTGTTCATCTCCACTTCTAAGCCGAAAAGCCAGTATTGTCTGTAGATGCCTCCAAGGTCATGTAGCCGGCATGACTTCATGGAGCAATAATTTCTTAGATGACTTGGGAAGATTTTTGTCCCACTATGTCACCTAAACCACAAGATGGAAGCTAGAAAAAACCTAATTCAAATGATTATGTCCTGATTTCAGACCTTCAAATGATTTGTAGTTTAACTTAAGGAAATTGCAGGTTATCCTGTTTTAAAAGGTTTAGTCTTCGTGGTTAGTAAATAGAGAAAAGTTGTAAATCTGTCTCTCAGCTAATCCACTTCTGAATGCATGCTGAAAACTAGCATGCTACATGCTAATTTTTGACAGACATGATATTATTTCTCCTGAAAGTGTATTCAAATAATGCATTACATCATTATTACCTCATACTGCTACCAATATGTACGAAATGGACCACAATATGTCATATCAGAAATCATGTATACAGCACTATAGCATTTCTAGAGAATGTAAACTGAACTCATTTCATCACTGATACAATATAAAAACAAGACATTGTGACATATTAAATAATCTAAATGCTTAGGCTGGGCAACAGGATTATTCCTTAGTTCTACAGAATACAGAAAGAGGCAGTTTCATAGCCAATGCCATCATGTTGAATATATAAGTGAGCCATTGACTTATGGACTTCTAAATAGTTACTAAATCTCTGTTCATTCACCTTGAATTCTGTTACTGATTTATACTCATTGGCTGCAATTTTATCCTTCATCGTGCCAAAATCCATAGGATGTTTTATTATCATGGAATATCCAGGAGCAATGGCGTCCGTGACCGGAAAAGCAAAAAATCCATGAGGATCTTTCCTAAAAATGAGAAAACATTTATTATCATTATTACTACTATTTATTTATTTACGGCATTTATATGCCACCCTTCTCACCCCGAAGGGGACTCAGAGCGGCTTACAAGATATATTTTCATACAATATATTATATTATTAGTATAGTAAAATATTAGTGTTATATATTACTACATTGCACTATACCATTATATTGTAATATTATTTGTAATATTACATGCAATGTAAATATATAATTATAATTATAATGTTGTATTATTATTACTAGTATTATATTGTATTACATTTAAACCTTATTTACTACTCCATAGAAAAATATAAAAAGCAGCATTAAAATATTAAAACATAGTTATAGTCACACTTTCAGAATGGCCTGTCTAAATATGGAAATCTTAAGCAAACATCTAAAACACAACAGTGTAGTTGCTTTTTTGATATTAATAGGGATAAAATTACTTTGTATACTATGCTGTTAATGGTTTTTAAATTGTATGTTGTTATGATTGACTTTTTGCTCTTGTTGTGAACCGCGTTGAGTCGCCTACGGGCTGAGAAACTGCGGTATACAAGCAAAGTAAGTAAGTAAATAAATAAATAAAATTCCACAAATACTGTGACACTAATTCTGAAATCCAAATGATCCTGAACACACAAAGGAAACAGAGTTACAGCAACTCTTCATAATGATTGCATTGACCAGGTAGGCCCATAAAAGATAAAGCTGAAGTATCCTGATCCTAATTTTTTCAAGTATTAAGAACAAGACCTATAACCAAGTGGGTGGCAGAAGAAGCACTGAAATCACATCACTCTGCTCAATACTTTGACACTGAATTCTATATTAACTATAGTTCCTGGCTCAAGATTGTCCCACACATACCATATTACAACAGTCAGGTCTGGAGATGGATCAATTGTTGGATCACTTTGGCAAAGCTGTACTCAATGAAGAATGGCTATAGTTTCCATACAAATCAAAGCTGGGAAAAGTACTCCTATGATGGATCTACACTGACCTATTATACTGGGGCAGATCAGGAGTGGTGTACAGTGGATCAACCTCGGAATGGGTCAAATAGGCATGCCCTCAACTGCTCTAGAGGCAGGGGTCCTGAATGCCCAGCAGAACCAAATGTGGTTTGGTGTCACAAGACTGCTATCCCCCATGTTGCAAAGATCTCTGGATGCAACATGGGTCCTATCTGTTGACCATCACTTGCAGGGAGGTTGGTTGGGGTGAGGATGGAGAGGAGGAATCATCTTCTTCTCTCCCCCATCCCTTTCCCAATTTTCCCGCCACACTGTCTGAAAAGAATCCCATGTCACAGCCAGAGAACACCATCACAGTGAGGATGAGAGGGGATGGTATGTGCCACTCAATGTCCCTGGGTTGCCCTAGTCCCCACCCCCCAAATGGGATAGCAATGAAGACAATTGCAGTCAGCACTTTCCCATTCTGGAACTTTGGTTAACATGGGGCAAGGCTGCGTCAAGGTGACCTTTTCCTGCATTATTTGGAGGAAAATAATCCTCCAAATTATTTGTGTCTGCCCATTATGGAGCTGATCCAGGCCCCATGTTCTGGGTTAAGCCTGCCATTTTAATTATTATAAAGCTGTACATATCAATTAAAGAACATTAACTGACAGAGAATTGGGAAGAACTGATATTAGATCTTGACGTAGTAAATAAATCTGGTTAAGAAACAACTGCCACATTTCCAAATCAGTCTAAGTCAGGGATCCTTGTTTATTAAACTTCAATGTATAAAAGATGGGAACACAAGCTATTTGCTATCATTTTGCTCCTTCTACTTTCAAAATTAATAAAAAACATCATCATCATCATCTGTACCTGCTACGCATTGCTGTGGCCAATCTTCCCTCCCTCTTTCTATCCTTCAATCCCTTTTTTCTTTCTTCCTGTTCTTCCTTCTCTACTTATTCTTGGACTGCAACTCCCAGCAGTCCTCCTGATCGATCTACCGACCTACCTTCCTCTATGTAATCTATCTAGAGGATTGCTGGGAGTTGCAGAAATAGGAAATTGGAAATATGCAGGAATTGGGATGCTCTCAAAGAGATCCAAGGAGAAGAAAGCTTGCATCTTGGAAGTAGTGCATTTGGATTATCCTTCTCTCCTAAAGGGCCTGGTCTAGGGGATGCCGGGAGCTGTAGTTCGGAAGAGAGTGTGGATATGTTATTGTGTGTTTTGTTTGCATGTTTTTGTGCATGCACTGTACCATCTTTTTGTTTTGGCTTTTGAAGTCCCTTCTGCAGTATTTTTATGAGTGATAGCCACTCATTGGCCTGATAGGTGTATTGTGTCCAAATTTGGTGTCAATTCGTCCAGTGGTTTTTGAGTTATGTTAATCTCACAAACGAACATTGCATTTTTATTTATATAGATTATTATTATATCTCACTTTTACTCTCTACAAGAAACTCAAAGCAGTTTATATTAAAAACATATCAATACAATTTAAAAATCTACAAATATACGAACATTAAAACATAATTAAACATCAAATTCAGTTAAAATCCATAAAAACATATTCAGAGCTAAAAACCAAACCACCCCTTGACTAGATCTTAAAAGCCTATCTGAATAAGGTTTTAGTCTGCCAAAAAATGGACAACAGGGAGGAGGCCATTATGACTACCCTCAGCAAGGAGTTCCAGAGTTGAGGGGCAGTCACTGAGAAGGCCCGCTCTCTCAAATTGTTCAACATTTTGTTCAGGCTTAGGGTCATTTTTCACATGTAGCAATGCAAAATTGATGCTTTTGGGTACCCAAAACAATTTGTATATTTCAGAGTAGTAATTGGCAATTAATGTCCAAAATTAATACTGGCAGTTCCAGGCTTCATTCCAATATTTGGTGCATCAGCAAGTAATTATATTTAATTGCTAGGTTAAAGCAGAAATACAAGAGAATAAGTATCAATTAATGATTTAATTCAAGTTCTTCAGATATATAGGTGTGACATTCATCAAATTCTGAATACTGAATATGACACACTGAGTACAATGTGAGCCAAAAGCATACATATACACCACTGCTTATATTCACAGATAGGTTACTAAAATCAGCATCGTTTTCTGCAGATATAACTCTAAAAATGTTCAACAATTTAGAATGCTATAACATTAAATTCTTAAACTGTACTTTCAACTTTTTAAAACATTCTTGTAGGTGCCCTCCTATTTGTCAATAGGAGATGTAAACTCCAAATAGAAAATGAGAAAAAAAGTATGTTTAGACTTACCTTTGTAACTGACGAAGGAAATGTTCCAATAATTGTTGGATAGGTGTACTTTCATTTTCTGCTATACACAACATAAAAAAGGCAGATGATCACTTCATTGCCTGTCATTTACATAACAAAACTGAAAAACTATAAAGCATTCAGTCATAATTGTTCATGTTTTTTTGCAAATAGGAATATAACACATTTTTTTACAGTTGGCCCTTATGAAAATGAAAGGAAGACATTAAAACTAATATAAGATTAATATGTGTTAAAGTCAATATGTGGGATCTAATTGCATTAAAGTACCAGATACTGTCTGATCTTGAAAGATAAATAAGGTCAGTTCTTTTGAGACAACTGATCAGATGCTGTAGGCTATATTTCAGAGGAAGGAAATGGCAAAATTATCTCTGAGCATTTATTGCCCGAGAAAACCCTTTAAAATAGATGGGGACACCATAAACCAACAGATAAAATGAAGGTGCGTGCACACACTCAAGCAATGTCTATCTGAAGTAGTGGTCTCCTGAAGAAACAACGGGGACCATGAAACACATGAAGAATTCAAAAATATTTCTGGTACTGGATATCAAATACACTACTGACTGACCTTGTATACTCAAATAATCTTGACTACTCACCAGGCTGAGTTCTACAGGCCCTGACAGGACGGTCCAAGGGTGGTTCAACCTCTACTTTCTTTCCAGGATCAAAGTCATCCAGTTCACCTTCAGTGTCGCATTGCTCCTTCTCCCTTTTCCGTTTCTTCTCCTCCTGACATTAAAAAGCAAAAATGTGAAAATGCAGTTCAGAAAGTTTCATTTAAATTATTACGAATTGTAGTGACATAAAACACTGAGGAATATTTGTCAATAGGAGATGTAAACTCCAAATAGAAAAAGAGAAAAAAAGTAAGTCAAAGTACACATATGAATCAGAGAAGACATATCATAAACATATATTCCCCATTTACCGCATACAGTTTCAATTGCATTTTGTAACTTTTTCAATAATAGGGCACAAATATGGCTACTGCATGACTACTGAGTTGCATGCATTTCAATTATTCCCCCTTTCAGGCTGAGTTTCAAAAACATTCAAAGAAAAGAGGAGACCAAATGTGAACCTCCAACATGTTTTGTAGTTCATAAGGCAAACTAGTCTTCACTGTTGTTGGTATAGAGCAGGCATGGGCAAACCCAGACCTGCGGGCCGCACATGGCCCCTTGTCTCCAGCCCCAGGCTGGCCCCCAGCCTTTCCATGTGTCAAACCTCTTTGAGGTAGGACATGATAGGCTTCCATGTTGTCCCACAAAGAGGAGTGTCTTGCAGACACACACGGCTGTGCAGGGCTCTCCCGAGAGCATCACACAGCTGTGTGTCAAGCCTCCTCTTTGTAGGAGGACATGGCTGGTCACTGTGCCCTTCCACGAAGAGAAGCATCTTTCAGACACACATGAGTGTGGAAGGCTCTCCTGTGCCTCCCACACACCCATGTGTGAAACCCTCTCCCCCCAAGCATCAAATGCCCCCCATGGCCTTCCCCAGGGCCGTAGCCAGAAAATATTTGGGGGGGGGGGGGTTGAAAATTTCGGTGAGGGGGTTGTAACCTGCCTCCTAGCTCATGCTGAAGCAAAGAGCACAGCAGGGGGCAGAGCAGCCTTCAATAGCCTGCAGCTCCTGTCAACCACCTCCACCAAGTCTGGCCTCCTTAATGAGAGCATTCAACCCCCCCCCCCCCAACTTGGTTGCTTCACTACATCAGCTATTGCTGCAAGTAATGACAGTGTGAATAAATTGTCAATATTTGCTTGAGATAGTGCTTGCAGTTCTGGAGGGACTTAATTTTTTTACTTCTCATAGACTTAGCATGGGGATTTGGTAAACCAGGTTTTTTTTAACCTGAAAAATTTCGGGGGGAGGGGGGGTTTGAACCCCCTAACCCCCTCCCTCAGCTACAGGTCTGGCCTTCACCTGTGCCAACCCTTAGCCCCCCCCCCTCCCCGACTCCCATCCCGCTCAAACACCAGATTGGCGTTGAATTTAAATTTTTATTTAAAAAATAGGAAATGGCACTTTGCTGCATACTGTCTAGGGAACTATGGGTTTTGGAGGCTGTTACAGATTATAACATTTGAAATAAATGTGCATAATCTACTGCTCATTCCAGTTTGTTGTAGTAATTTGGGTGTTGGATTAGGACTTTGGGAGACCAGTTTTGAAACTAAGGTCAGCTGTGGAAAATCACTGAATAGCTATGGACAAAATACATGCTCTCGGCCTAAGGCAAGGGCAAACCTCCTCAAAATGAATCTTATAAAAAACCCTAACAAATAAAAAATTAACACACAGTCCCAAACACTATAATAGGGTAAGAGTTGTCTTGCAGACCCACAAAAATAACAAGTAACTTTCCTGAGGAAAATACATTTATTATAAGGGCAGAACCCCAATAACTATGTTTCAATCTCACCAGTTATCAGTTCCACCATTTAGCAAAAATATTTTCCATAAAGGCCAAGCAAGTGGCAGAAGAATGTACACTTTTACATGATGGAATTGACCACAGGAAGATAGTGGCGCTACTGTCCAGATAATGGAACAGCTGTCAAGATGTCTAAGAAAATTGAAATCATGCCACAGAGCAGCTCTACTAATATACAGAATACATATTGGACTGAGTCGCCCTTATGGGCTGAGAATGGCGGTTAATAAGTGCATCAAATAAATAAATACTTCTCTGTTTAGGAAATCTTAATCACATTTATACAAAATGTTTAAAACTTCCCATTACTAAATAGACTTGAAGAAATAATAATAATAATAAATTTTATTTATACCCCGCCACCATCTCCCCAGTGGGGACTCTGAGCGGCTTACATGGGGCCAAGCTCAGATTACATATTACAGCAATAAAATCAAAGCATAAACAAAAACACAACAATATCATCAAAATATATTTAAAAAAAGAAGGCAGTAATAAAATAACATTCTAAACACAATCACAATAACAATGGGCGGGCCACATATACAGGATAAAACAATTAATCCTGTAATGAGATAAAAATAGGACATTTACAGGACATTTACAGGGAACTCAAAAAAACACATAGAGTTGTGAGACTAAACTTCCCATTTAAAGAGCGCGAGCTCCAGTAGCAAAAAGAACGTTGAAGGGTGCAAAATGTCATGGTGTGCACCTACTCACCAAAGGCGCAGTGGAAGAGCCAGGTTTTAAGGTTCTTTTTGAACATTTCTAGTGAAGGGGCTTTCCTGATCTCTCCAGGCAAGGAGTTCCAAAGAAAAAAGCAGTAATTCCCATTTTTTAAGATACAATTTGTCTTTTGATTAATTAGAAATGCCTATTTAATTTGTCCAAAAAGACTTAAACTGATCATGAAAGACTACAGACCATCTTTAATCTATATTCTGAGCTCTTAAGATACTGTATTTCTTGTATTATGTGATGCACCCTTCCCACTATATAAATATTTCTAAAAACAGGGTGCATCTTAGAATCATTTTTTTTCCAAAATCCATGGTGTGTCAGAAGCAAGGAAATACGGTATTATGATATGCAATTGCTTCCATTTCAGGTTGTTTGTAAGATATATGGAAGTTGAAACAAGTTTGGGAATAGCCACGCAAAATGCACTTTTTGAAATATTAATACAAGTCAAATAAGTCTCATAAAATAACTTTCTAAAGATTTGACAGACGACTTCAAATAAGCTAAGCCACTGTGACATGACTGTTTACCTTTCTCTTTCGCCTCTCCTCCTCATCCAAATGCTTATCTTTCTCTTTGTCATATTTCTTCTTCTTCTTCTTCTTTTTCTCCTTGTGGCGCTCTCGTTCATGGTCTGATCGGTCATCATAATAACTGGAATCATGTCCGGATCCGGAAAGCTCTGTCACTTCACTACCGCCAACTTTCAACACCAGCTTCAATGGCTTCTCTAAGGGTTTATCGACATAATCTAATCAGAAGCAAACAGTATAAAAGCACATATAGCACACACTCTATTGAAGGCAAAGGAATTATGTATACCTCTCTTTGTTGCATAAAAGTATAAAACAATATTTGTGCTCAGGTTGATCCTTTCAGAAATAAGTAAAAAAAAAGTGAGACAAAGAAGGGTGGCAAAAATGTAGTTCTTGGCCATACCAACAACCTAAAAATGAACATATCTTAAAGTGCAAATGATATCTACCCGGGCCCCCTAGAATTTTTGGGCTTGCACAAATCTTGGCCTGGCCTTTTAAATTTTTAAATTGCCTTGAACAGGTAGGATTACTTTTAATATATGTGTGTGTTATGGCGACAATTTTTATGCTTATATTTTGTTTTGTTACTCTTATAGTTATGTTGTCTTTTACTTTGTATGTTTCGTGATGTTACCTGGGAACCACTCTGATTCCCCTCAGGGAGATAGAGCGGTATATAAAGTTTATTATTATTATTATTATCATCATTATTATTATTACTCATCTACCCAAGAGTTTTTAAAGAATGCAAACGGGAACTTGATGTAGTAATACAAATGTGGAATTACAGTGATACACATAGGTATCTCTATGGGTTAAACCCCTGTGCCGGCAGGTTGCAGGTTCGAATCCAGAGACAGTGCGGATGAGCTCCCTCTATCAGCTCCAGCTCCTATGCGGGGACATGAGAGAAGCCTCCCACATGGATGATAAAACATCAAAACATTCGGGCGTCTCCTGGGCAACGTCCTTGCAGACGGCCCATTCTCTCACAACAGAAGCGACTTGCAGTTTCTCAAGTCACTCCTGATATGTCAAAAAAAATCTCTATACCTATGATTCCACCTTTAAAAAAGGAATCCAATGAAATTCAGCAAATTAATATCAGTCAACATCATGTTTATTCTAATTAAACTGGTGGTAAACACCATTAAAAGGACATTTATTAAGCTTATAGAAGAACTAGTCTTGCAGAAAAACACTGCGCTTGTTCTACAGAAATTCTCGAGGTGTAGAGACTGGTCCCAAAAAACCCTCAAAAACCTACCATCAGGGTAATTCTATTGGTCTAGAAACTAAGTACAGGTCTACATGAAGTAACCAATCAATATATTCCTGCATTTTATGCCTTTAACAGAGGCATATATTTATTTATTTATTTACTTTATTTGTATGCCGCTCTTCTCAGCCCTTAGGCGACTCAGAGCGGTTTACAACAGTTTAGATATACAGAATACAAAATCATTATGCATTTAAAAACAATTACTAGTATTATATTGCATTACATTACAATATTATAAATATTATATGTATATACAATATATTATATTATAACATATTATTAGAATAGCACAGAACATAACATAGAACGCACAGGGATCAGTTCCTGCACCAAGAAATTAGTCAATACGCTTCCACAGACATTTTATTTAAAATAAACAATACACAATATGTGAAATGAAACAACCAGGTCAAGTAAGCAAAGAAAAACAATCACTTGAAGCACCTTCTTGAATGAGTTTTGTTTCTTTCATTTCCTCCACTTTTAATGTTTTTTCATTTTGGTGGCTTAACGTATAGATCTGTACTTTTTTAACACAATAAGATGAGCTGGTAAAGCAGGCTTATTTATTTCCTACTTTTCTGTGTTTGTGTTCACAAATTGCATTGTTTACTGAAGGCATGCTGGTACAGCACAACATTAAAAGTCTTCCTCCAATCCTCCTTCACTTATTTTTCTACATTTTCTACATTTTCCCACTGTTGTAAACCATCTGACTAGTTTGTGTAAGGATATAAATTTCCAACAGAATCAAATAAATTGTGCACACAGTTATGTGTGAAGGTGCATTTTTGGGGAAGAAACTATGCTTTTTATCAGATGGCACCCAAGAGGTTAAAAAAGCCAGTGTTAGTGTTCAGTCCATGTCTGAGAATTTCAAGCTGATATTAAACATATGACAAAGATGCCTCCCTCCAGAGCCAGCCATTTTTTACTTAGACATAATTAGAATAATAGAATCAAAGCTTTGTTTTTGCGGGACATCCTGAAGCACATTTTGTGAGTTTTCAAATATCTCATTGAGTTTCAACAAATTCCACACAGTTTGTGGCAGCCACAAAAACAATGTTTTTGGAGTGTAACAATTACTTTCAAAGTAAGTACTGAACTTGTCCCCCATGCGAATGCTACACATTTCATTTTATGGCCTAATTGAGATTATTAAACCCACTGTTGTTTAAGACTGCTTTCGTATAAGTACATTTTAATGCTGTATTGTAATGTTTTTAGATGTGAGCCGCTTTGAGGCCCCTTCCACACAGCTGAATAAAATCCCACATTATCTGATTTGAACTGGAATATATGGCAGTGTGGACTCAAAGCCCTTCCACAAAGCCATATAACTCAGAATTTCAAGGCAGAAAACCCCACAATAACTGCTTTGAAGTTACTTTTATCTAAGTCCACGCTGCCATATATTCCGGTTCAAAGCAGAAAATGTGGGATTTTATTCAGCTGTGTGGAAGGGGCCCCAGTCTCCGTGTGGAGAGAAAAAGTGGGATATAAATAAACACATCATAAATAAACTACATGTCCGAACGTATCTCCTACTACAAATCATCACAAAGTGTAAGATCATCTGTAGAGACCCTGCTCTCAATCCCACCGCCGTCGCAAATGCAATTGGTGGAGATGAGAGACAGGGCCTTCTCGACAGTGGCTCCCTATCTGTGGAATTCCCTCTCCAAAGACATCAGACTGGCCACCTCCCTCCTGTCTTTAGAAGGAAACTCAAGATTGGCTGTGGGATCTTGCATTTGACCATTGAACAGCGGCTTGTATGAAGAAGACATAAGCAATTTCCAAGTGACAATGAATTGACCCGGACCTGGATTTTAATTGGTGTATTTTAACAACAGTTTATTTAATGTTTTGTTTTAATGAATTTCTTGATTGTTCTTATCATTATGATTTGCTCCATCAATGTTCAACATTTACACAAATGACTAGCCAATGACAGAAGGGACAGAGAGCTTCATCTATGCTGATGATCGTGCCATTACTGCTCAAGCAGGGAGCTTTGAGATGGTAGAACAGAAGCTTTCCGAAGCTCTAGGTGCCCTTACTGCCTATTACAGGGAAAACCAGCTGATCCCCAACCCATCTAAAACACAGACATGTGCTTTTCACCTTAAGAACAGACAAGCATCCCGAGCTCTGAGGATTATTACCTGGGAAGGAAGGAATCCCACTGGAGCATTGCAGCACACCCAAATACCTGAGAGTCACTCTGGACCGTGCTCTTACCTACAAGAAGCACTGCCTGAATATCAAGCAAAAAGTGGGTGCTAGAAACAATCTCTCTCTCTCTCTCTCTATATATATATGCTATGTGCATAATGAGTACCTTAAAAACAAAAGAACCAATGAATGAAACCACACCAAATTTGGCAACAAAACGTCTCACAACACAAGGAGTGACAATCTCTCAAAAAATTATGATTTTGTCATTTGGGAGTTGCAGTTGCTGGGATTTATAGTTCACCTACAATCAAAGAACATTCTGAACTCCACCAACGATGGAATTGAACCAAACCTGGCACACAAAACTCCCATGACCAACAGAAAATACTGGAAGGGTTTGGTGGGCATTGACCTTGAGTTTTGGAGTTGTAGTTCACCTACATCCAGACAGCACTGTGGACTCAAACAATGATGGATCGGGACCAAACTTGGCACAAATACTCAATATGCCCAAATGTGAACACTGGTGGAGTTTAGGAAAAATAGACACTTGTCAGTTATAGTTGCTGAGATTTATAGTTCACCTACAATCAAAGAGCATTCTGAACCCTACCAACCATAGAATTGGGCCAAACTTCCCACAAAGAACCTCCATGACCATCAGAAATATGTGCTTCTGGTGGTCTTCGGTGACCCCTCCAGGGGTCCCGCCCCCCAGGTTGAGACACACTGTTCTAGAGGCATTATATGGCCATATAGCCAGGAAAAACGTACAACAACCCAGTGATTCCGGCCATGAAAGCCTTTGGCAATAACAATCCTATTTGTAGACTGGTTGATTTTAAAGCAATGCTTCAATTACTCTGACTGCACTTAGAATCATAGAGTTGGAAGAGACCTCATGGGCCATCCAGTCCAACCCCCTGCCAAGAAGCAGGAATATTGCATTCAAAGCACCCCTGACAGATGGCCATCCAGCCTCTGCTTAAAAGCGTCCAAAGAAGGAGCCTCCGCCACACCCTGGAGACGGAGAGTTCCACTGTTGAACATCTCTCATGGTCAGGAAGTTCTTCCTCATGTTCACGTGGAATCATCTTTCCTTTAATTTGAACCCATTGCTCCAAGTCCTAGGTCTCTTCCACACAGCTGCATAATTTCCAACATCATCTGCATCGAACTGGGATATATGACAGACTCGGATAATCCACTACAAAGCAGATATTGTCGGATTTTCTGCCTTGATATTCATAGAATCAAAGAGTTGGAAGAGACCTCATGGGCCACCCAGTCCAACCCCATTCTGCTAAGAAGCAGGAATATTGCATTCAAAGCACCCCTGACAGATGGCCATCCAGCCTCTGTTTAAAAGCCTCCAAAGGAGCCTCCACCACACCCTGGAGGCAGAGAGTTCCACTGTTGAACATCTCTCATGGTCAGGAAGTTCTTCCTCATGTTCACGTGGAATCATCTTTCCTGTAATTTGAACCCATTGCTCCAAGTCCTAGGTCCCTTCCACACAGTTGCATAATTTCCAACATCATCTGCATTGAACTGGGATATATGGCAGACTCGGATAACCCACTACAAAGCAGATATTGTCGGATTTTCTGCCTTGATATTCATAGAATCATAGAGTTGGAAGAGACCTCATGGGCCACCCAGTCCAACCCCATTCTGCTAAGAAGCAGGAATATTGCATTCAAAGCACCCCTGACAGATGGCCATCCAGCCTCTGTTTAAAAGCCTCCAAAGAAGGAGCCTCCAACACACTCCGCGGCAGAGAGTTCCACTGCTGAACGGCTCTCACAGTCAGGAAGTTCTTTCTCATGTTCAGATGGAATCACTTGTCTTGTAGTTTGAAGCCATTGTTCCGCATCCTAGTTTCCAGGGCAGCAGAAAACAAGCTTGCTCCCTCCTCCCTGTAACTGGACTAAGACTCAAAAGAGACAAGGAACAAGAAGTGGAAAAGGGGAGAAATCACCAAAGAAGAATTGAAACAAATAACCAACTCCTGTAGGGAAAAGTTTCTCAAGGCTAAAGCACAAAATGAGCTCAGGCTTGCCAGGGACATTAAAAACAATAAAAAAAGACTTCTTTGCTTATATCAGTAGAAAAAAGAAAAACAAGGAGGCAATGGGGCTTCTGCGAGGAGAAGATGGGGCAATGCTGACAGGGGATAGGGAAAAGGCAGAACTACTTAATGCCTTCTTTGTCTCAAGTCGTCTCACAAAAAGAAAGTCACCTTCAACCTCAGCAAGTTGGATTGGATGAGGGATTAGGGGAAATCCAACCCCAAATTGGGAAACAAGCTGTCCAAGAATACCTGGCCACTCTAAATGAATTCATTTATAGGGCCATCCAGTGCAACTCCACTCTAAATGAATTCATGTACGCAGATGATGTCCAACTCTGTCACTCCTTCCCACCTGCTACTAAGGAGGCTGTCGAGGTCCTGAACCGGTGCCTGGCCGCTGTAACGGTCTGGATGAGGGCGAACAAACTGAAACTAAATCCAGACAAGACAGAGGTACTCCTGGTCAGTCGCAAGGCCGAACGGGATATAGGGTTACAGCCTGTGCTGGACGGGGTCGCACTCCCCTTGAAGGCGCAGGTTCGCAGCTTGGGTGTGACCCTGGACTCATCGTTGAGCCTGGATCCCCAGGTTTCAGCGGTGACCAGGGGAGCATTTGCACAGCTTAGGCTCGTGCGCCAGCTGCGCCCGTATCTCGGGAAGTCTGACTTGGCCACGGTGGTACACGCTCTTGTCACATCCCGCCTGGATTACTGCAACGCTCTCTACGTGGGGCTGCCCTTGAAGACGGCCCGGAAGCTTCAGCTGGTCCAGCGTGCGGCAGCCATGTTACTAACAGGAGCAGGTGGCAGGGAGCACACAACGCCCTTGTTGTCCCAGCTTCACTGGCTGCCGATTTGCTACCGGACCCAATTCAAGGTGCTGGTCTTGGCCTACAAAGCCCTAAACGGTTCCGGCCCAAAATACCTTTCTGACCGCATCTTGGCCTACGAGCCCACGAGGACCTTGAGATCGTCTGGGGAGGCCCTTCTCTCGATCCCGCCTGCCTCACAGGCACTTCTGGCGGGGACGAGGGAGAGGGCCTTCTCGGTGGTGGCCCCCCGGCTGTGGAACACTCTCCCGGCACACATCAGACAGGCGCCCTCCCTCATGTCCTTTCGAAAAAGCCTTAAGACCTGGCTGTTCGAGAGGGCATTTAATTAAGTGCTAAGCAACAACATTACGGTAATGAGAACTGGAATGGTATAAGGAAAATGAGACTGGCTATGATTCTACTAAGAGACGAAGCGGATTTTTATGTAGTTTGTATTTGTTGTATAGTCATATGTTGTTGATACTGGCCTCTGTAACTGTCTTTTTATGTGTACTGTACACCGCCATGAGTCGCCCGTAAGGGCTGAGAATGGCGGTCAATAAGTGCATATAATAAATAAATAAATAATAAATAAGGGCCATTCAGTCCAACCCCCTGCCAATCAGCAGGAAAATTGCATTCAAAACACCCCTGACAGATGGCCATACAGCCTCTGTTTAAAAGCCTCCAAAGAAGGAGCATCCACCACACTCCGAGGCAGGGAGTTCCACTGCTGAACGGCTCTCACAGTCAGGAAGTTCTTCCTCATGTTCAGATGGAATATCCTTTATCTAAAATTGGATGAAAAAAGTAAATCTGGAGCAATTTTGAAAAACTGCCGAGAAAGAAGGGAAAGGGAGGGCGCTCCCAGATTATCCCCTGGCGCAGGCAGCCTCCCCCTTGGACTGTCCGGCTGTCTGGGCCTCCAACTCCCAGAAGTCCTATCCAGGTTGTTCAATGGGCGGGAATTCTGGGAAGCGGAGGCCCAAAGAGCTGGCGGGCCGCCGAGGGAGGGTTCTCTCCGGATTCCCCACCCACCGTCGTAAGGCCCGCCGGAGGAGGAGGCGCCGCCGCCGGAGCTGATGGTGGGGGCGGCCGTGGAGCGCCACTCCGTCTTCTCCGCCTTGTGCTTCTTGTGCTTCTTGCCCATGGCGCCGAGGGCTCTGCAGGCCGCTCCCAAGCCCCGCCCACACGCAGCCCCGCCCCCGGAAGCAGCGCGAGCGACGCCGAACGCTTCCGGGTCTGCCTTCCCTGAGCCGGGAAGCGCGGGAGATTTGATTCCTAACGGAGAGCCATAACCTTCGGGTGAGTCTGGGCCTCTTTTTCTCCTTCACACATCATTTGAGGTGGGAACATCTTTTCCTTTCCTACACAAGATTCTCAGAGAACTCTGCCTGGTGGGGTGTGGCCAGAATCATGTCCTTTCCCAGCGTGGAGATACTGATTTCACAGAGGACCATCACTGAAACCCATGTCTGCATTGGGTAGTTATTTACACAGAACTCAGATTAGTTAGCTGATTCAGAGCTTTCCAAACATTTCATGTCATAGAATCATAAAGTTGAAAGACATCCCATGGGCCATTAGTCCAACCACCTTCCATGCAGAAAAAGCACAAAATCTTATTATTACAAAAACTGTAGATTGCCAATCACAATTTCTATATTCTAAAAATTTCTACATTGAATGTAACACGAGAACATTCACACGATTAATTAAAGACTGTTTATAATTGGAAGATAATTTTTCAATACTTTGTTAACAGTAAAACTAGAGCTTCCAAAATCACAATTACATAATGTCAGGCACAGTGACACAAAATAACACTTCCTATATTATCGAAAGATCTTCTTTCATAAACAACATCAAAAACAATGACACATGGTTTATCAATATTTCGTCAACACAATGAGCTTAGAGCTTCCAAAACAACAGTTAAACAATATCCGGCACAGTGGCACAAAATAACACTTTCTATGTTGTCGAAAGATCTTCTTCCATAAACAACATCAATGACAGTGACACACAACAAGGTCTCCTGGGTTGTTTCCCTTGTTTCGCAATGTCTTCATCAGGTGTTATGATGTTGTAATTCACTAAATAAGAAACACAGCAACATACAAATAATAGATATACTACAATCCCCAAATTGACATAGTTTTGAAAAGGTTGTCATTGTACATGCATGACTACTTACATTCTTATAGGTGGCTATATGTTGCTGTGTTTCTTATTTAGTGAATTACAACATCATAACACCTGATGAAGACATTGCGAAACAAGGGAAACAACCCAGGAGACCTTGTTGTGTGTCACTGTCATAGTCCATCCAGCATTATCATAATCCTTTCCTACTCTGGTTATCATTGTCCTTTATCAATCTGCCAGCTTACCCAAAGGCCTGGTCCCATATCCAGGTTTTTAACTTACTTCTGAAAGAGAGGAGGGATGTTGATGACCTAATTTCCCCGGGGAGTGAATTCCACAGGCGAGGGATCACCACCGAGAAGGCCCTGTCCCTCGTCCCCACCAGTCTCACTTGTGATAAAGGTGGGGCCGAGAGCAGGGCCTCCCCAGAGGATCTTAAACTCCGAGGTGGGACGTAGAAGGAGATATGTTCGGACAGGTACGCTGGGCCGGATCCGTATAGGGTTTTGTAGGTCAAAACCAGCACTTTGTGCTTGGAACTGGATCAGCAGCCAGTAGAGCTGACATAACAGGGGTGGTATGCTTCCTGTATGATGCTTTGGTAAGTAATCTAGCCGCTGCCTGTTGGACTAATTGAAGTTTCCGAACAGTCTTCAAAGGCAATCCCACGTAGAGTGCGTTGCAGTAATCTATTTGGGATATAACAAGAGCGTGGACCACTGTGGCCAGTACCTTTAAGGCGCTCCTCATATGTTATATGGTTGTTTGGAAGGGCCCCTAATCTCCAGGGCATGGTCTCCAGACCCTTGATCATTTTAGTCGCCCTACTCTGGACACTTTTCAGCTTATCAATATCTCTTTTCAAATGTGTTGCCCAGAACTGGACACAGTATTCCAGGTGAGGCCTAATCAAAGTAGAATACAAAGGCACCATGACTTACCTCAATTTAGAGACTAGACTCCTTTCGATGCAGCCCAAAATCCCATTGGCTTTTTAATCTGCGGCATCACACTGTTGACTCATGTTTAATTTGTTGTCCACAAGGACTCCAAGATCTCTTTCACATGGACTGTTGTCGAGCCATGCGTATCCATGATACTCATTCTGTATCTTTGCATTTCATTTTTATTTCATTTTTTTCCTGCCTAAGTGTAGTATCTTACATTTGTCCTTGTTGAAATTCATTGTTAGTTTTGACCCAGCTCTTTAATCATTTAAGGTCATTTTGAATCCTGTCCTCTGGAGTATTAGCTGTCCCTCCCAATTTGGAGTCATCTGCAAACTTGATAAGCACGCCTTCTAAACTTTCATCCAAGTCATTAGTAAAGATGTTGAACAGCACTGGGCCCAGGACCAAACTCTGTAATACTCCACTAGTCACTTTTTTCCAGGATGAAGAGGAACCATTGATGAGCACCCTTAGGGTTTGGTTGCTTAACCAATTACAGATCCGCTTAATAGTAGTAGTATTGCTTAGCCCACATTTACTAGACTTCCACAACTACATTTTAGTCCTTGTTCTTGAATTCTTATCCAAATGTTTTCAACCTGGTTTCCAGGATTGAAATCTTGCATCTCTTCAGGGGTGTAAATAGAGCCCCCGGTGGCGCAGTGGATTAAACCCCAGTGCCGGCAGAACTCAAGACCGACAGGTCGCAGGTTCGAATCCGGGGAGAGGCGGATGAGCTCCCTCTATCAGCTTCAGCTCCTAATACAGGGACATGAGAGAAGCCTCCCACAAGGATGATAAAAACATAAAATCATCTGGGCATCCCCTGGGCAACGTTCTTGCAAACGGCCAATTCTCTCACACCAGAAGAAACTTGCAGTTTCTCAAGTAGCTCCTGACACGACAAAAAAAAAAAAAGGGTGTGTGTGTGTGTGTGTGTGTAAATATTTTTGACATTTAATGCTACTCCACTCCCTCTCCAGTTTGGTCTGTTTCTCTGAAACAGATTATACCTCTCCATTGCTACATTCCAATCATAGGACTTGTCCCACTAGGTTTCAGTTATGCCTAATACATCTTAACTGTTTTGTTGGGCTAGGAGTTCCAGTTCATCTTGTTTATTTCCCATGCTCTGGTCATTAGTGTAAACACATTCCCCATAGCTGTTTATTTGAGATTATTGTCCCTCGCTGATTGCTACTTGTTGTATTTGTTCAACTCTTGCTTTAGCTTTTTGTGTGTTCACATCAAATCTTGATAAACTGTTGTTCCCAACAGGTTCATGCACAGTTTGGGGACTGGCTCTATGAAATACGGATGCTGCTCGGCTTGTGATTGGTCGATTCTTAGAGATACATGCGTGCTGAGTCCCTAGCCCCTTTTCTTGCGGGCAGCAATGGTTTTTCTTCAATGCCAACAAAGTGCAAAATATAAAAAATCTTATGTCAACATGAACTGAATGATCCCGCTTCCAGGAATTTGATGCCCAGCATATTGCTTTATTTCCCTTCTTTAGCCAGCCGAGCAGCCAGCCAAGAGCAATCAACCAAAAGCTGAGCCATGCTGTAAGGTCCAGACACCATAGGCGCTACTGTAGCAGTACCAACAGCTCTAGTTTTTAGTGCATTGGGGCAGCGGGTCATTGATTTTTAATGTATGGGGGATGCGGGTCACTTTGCCTATATAAAATAGGATTGCGACAAAAAAGGTTTGGAACCACTGTCTAGTGTATATACCCAGAGTTACTTAGGGATTAGTGGGGCTGCTACTTTCTCTGTTCTCCAGCTCTGAGAAAGCCTGCCTCACAATTATTATTATTATTATTATTATTATTAATATTATTATTATTAAATGTCTCCATGGCAATGCTCTGGCAATTGTAGGTAGCCTCTCTTTGTGGCTTTTTCTTTCCTTCCTCCATTTGCCTCATACACCTTCACCCTCTCTCTTTTCCTCCTTTCTTTCACTCTTCTCTTGCTTTTCTTCATACATCTGTCCCTCCCTTCCTCTTCCTCTTCCTCCCTCTGTCTTCCCCTCTTTTTCTTTGTTCCTCCCCTCTTTTGTCCCTTCCATGCCTCTCCCTTTCCTTCCTTCCCTCATTTTTCTTTTCCCCTGTTCCCTTTCTTCTCCCTTCCTTTCTCACCCTTTCTCTTTCTTTCTTTCCTTCTCTCACACTCTTATTATTTTCCCCTTTCCTTTCTTTCCCTTTTCCTTTCTTTTCCTTTCTTTACAGTCTGAAATCTGTCCAGTGTTGTAACTCCCATTAGCCCTAGATGTGGGTGGATTGGGGGGGGTGACAGTGTACAGGTCAGTCACACTGGGGTGCAACTCCCATCACCACCAGGCTATGCAGTGAAGGCTACAGATGTTGGAGTTGGGAGTTGGTAGGTAGAGTGAACCTCCTGGTCTGTTAGGAAGAGAGGAACTCCTTTGGTTGTGAGTGGGACTCAGGCAGATGACTAGATTTCACTTCCCATTATCATGCCCCCTTAACCTCAGCAGTATTTTAACTGGGCTCATGAAGGGTATGTGTTCCACCTTTGGTCCAGATCCATTGTTGGTGGCCATGACATGGCTGTCTGGATGTGGTGTGGACTTGAACTCCCATGACTTCTGTCAATTCTCTTCCCCAAACACAGCTAGCATTTTAAGTTGGATCATGATGGATTTGTGTACTATGGAACTGTAGAGAAGGGTCTACTGAGCAAACCAGTACCTACCCCATACCAGTATTGCCATCTGTTGAGGAGTTACAAAGGTGGAGGCATTACTTTTCGTTCAACCCTCATATTCATTTGTGGTACCTGGAAACTGAGTTCAGAATTATGTGGAGGGTCTACAGATTCCTGGAGAAATAATCAAATACACAAACGTGGAGGGACAACTAGAAAATTATTACACAATGTATTTCGTTCTGGTTTTCCCCTCACCTTAGTTAAATTAGAGCATTTGTAACTTTTAGTACAGTCTATATTCTGATATTATTCATTGTTTTAATCTTGTGTAAAGTTATGGTGTGTTTGAAAATGCAGAATTTTTGTTATGTTTCATTGTATTATACGAACTAATACCTTATTTGTCTGTTATTATTTTTGTTGTTTGCTATAATTTCAGGCTAAAGCAAATAAATGCAATATAACTACAGTACAAAGTTGTTTCTAAAGCTTCTGCCAATCATATTTGCTTTTACAAAATTAATTTTTCTCAAAATTGAACTGTGTATAAGAGGAAACTTAAAATGGATAGGATAGAAGGTAAACAGTTACTATGTTTCCATTACTTTTCTTGTAATTTTTCTATCTTTGACTAAATGTTTCTTGTTATATTTGTTCTTGTGTGTCTGATAAACACACAAGGCTAGTGTTTTTGAAACAGAAAAAACACCCAACTATTTTTAATTTTTTTTTCATATTTTCTATTTTCACCAATTAGGTTTCTGTAAAATGGATGAAACTGCAAATGGTTTAAAACTGGCTCTTCAAAATGACTGTGAATCCTTGCCTATACATATAGAAGTTCATCAGAAATCAAACAGGTTGGTTTTGAGTCTGAAGTATTTCCTATACAGAGCACCTCTCCTGATTACTTTTTCATGGCCATGTATTGCAAGGGCAGAAATGAGTGGTGCCAAAAGGTGATAAGGCATTATCCATAACATAATGTATGGATCTTACCACAGGTCTTGAAATTTTTTTAAATTAAAATAATCTGCTACTCAAAATAGATGCAGTTGAGAGGTTACATTTGTGAAACTGGATTGTTGTAGGTTTTTTCGGGCTATATGGCCATGGTCTAGAGGCATTCTCTCCTGACTTTTCACCTGCATCTATGGCAAGCATCCTCAGAGGTATAGCCAGAAAAAACCTACAACAATTCAGTGATTCCAGCCATGAAAGCCTTTGACAATACATTTGTGAAACTGTTTGATCACTATACACCTTCCAAAGTAACAGCCAGAAATCTTTTAAAGACCCTTTGGAAATATCTTAGATGAAATTGTTCGGAACTGATTTGAGAAACCATTTGCCAAGTATATGGCTTGTCTCTTCTCCCATTTCTTAAAGTTGAGAAAATTATTTTTGAGAAGGCAGGTTTATATATATGTTTTGCTTATATATCCTGCTTATTATATGCAGACAGCTCCCATGTTACAAACAAGATAGGTTCTGTAGGTTTGTTCTTCACTTAAATTTCTATGTAAGTTGGAACAGGAACATTTTAAAGCAGGGGTCCTCAAACTAAGGCCCGGGGGTCGGATGCGGCCCTCCAAGGTCGTTTACCCGGCCCTTGCTCAGGGTCAACCTAAGTCTGAAATGACTTGAAAGCACACAACAACAACAACAACAACAACCCTATCTCATCAGCCAAAAGCAGGCCCACACTTCCCATTGAAATACTAATAAGTTTATATTTCTTAAAATTATTCTTCATTTTAATTATTGTATTGTTTTAAAGTGTTCTTTGCATTACAAAGAAGATATGTGCAGTGTGCATAGGAATTCATTCATGTTTTTTTCAAATTATAATCCGGCCCTCCAACAGTTTGAGAGACTGACCTGGCCCTCTGTTTAAAAAGTTTGAGGACCTCTGTTTTAAAGTGTAACTCCAACCATTTTGATGGTCAAGGAAGAGTTAGCACCCCTGTAACTTTTTTTTTATGTCTGTGACCCTGTTTAGAAGATTTCATCTCACTTTCTGTTCCTATGATAACTGTCATGAATGACTTTTTATTGCAATTTCCAGTGTGAGAGTGTATATCAGATTACAGAAAAACATTTAGACAAAGAATGACATTGGACATACAGATTCCATGCAACTACATTGGATTTACAATTATATTGGTTAACAAACAAACAAAGGGGAATTACATTTTCACTCAACATTCACACACATGTACACGCATTCATCCACATGCATCCAAATATTACCATATCATTTTCTCCCTCCTTGGAGAAGCACCTCTTAGGCCAGACCTTGCTTTCCTGCAGCCTGCCAACTTATAGTTCCATAACTTCCATTACACCATAACTTCAAAATGCTGAAATGCCAAAACTTCTTCCCTAAGAACAATGCCAAGGACCAGATCTCTGTTTCCATACAGCAGAACCTGACTCCCTGCACAAAATCTAAGACTCCAAAAACGCACTTCTTCCTCTTCCCTTGAAGCCCCAAAGAGACCAGACTTCTCCCTTGCAGATCTGCCATTCCATAGTAGATTATCTCTCTCCTTCCCATGGAGCAGAGCATAGTGGGTGAACCAGACTCCTCAGGTCGGTCACAATTTGAGCATTATTAGACTGAGTCTTTTATAGGAATATTCTGTTGATGTAGTCCCAAAGTTGTAAATTAATGATAGACGTCTTCCATCCTGGCTCCATCTCAGTTTCCTGGCCAGATGTTGACTCTTCTTGATTGGTGTTGACAAACACAAGGCTTGTGTTGACTTCCTTCTTAACATAAGGAATGTTGCAAACATTTCTGTTATTACTGTCCCAGTTCTTATCAGGGTTTCTCATTAGCAAGTCCAGCAAGCAGGTAGTTAGTCATTGCAGGCCTTAATATTATACTGGTGTCTCCAAAATTATTAACTCTATTCATACATCCACCTTCCATTCTTCCATTCATTCCCACACCATATTAAATTCATATTTGTCAAATCTGTGCATTGAATTTCTTGTGACACAACTGCATATTGAAAAGTTTGGATTATCATATAAACAAGGATTGGTGACAAAAGCTTCAGTGGAGACACCTTTTCCCCATGATTATTCTTCCAGGAGTGAATTTCCCTTCCTAGGGGTAGTTTTCCTTTCACTTCCTGTTGTATCACTCCTATTTGTAACTAGGAGTCATATGTAAGGTGGATGTTTGTAACTTGGGGACTGTCTGGATAGGGACTAATTAACAGGTTTCTTAATTTTGGCTATTACTTTACTTGTATAGTGAAAGTTAGCATCTTAGGTTCAATTTTATTTTTCTTAACGTTTCTTCTTCCATATACACTTTAGGTATGAACAAGGATGCAATAATCAGGATTACTGGAGTTAGCATACCTTTTTGCACAGCAGAGGATTGTACTGGATGCCCTTGTGGTCTATTTCTATAATTCTTTGTGTGTGACTGAAAGGAAGGTTATTGGTCAGTCCTAGCTTTGCCATTTCTTTCAGTCTCTCACAAATATACTATCACATTCTTAGAAGATTTTAATATTTATTTCAGTTTATACCATTGTCATTTTAGCATGAAAATGTTTAATACTTTATAAACTATCATATTCAATGCTGGGTTTTAACTTTGCTTTTGACATTGTTTCTTAATGCCTAAATGTATATGTTCTTATTCTGACATTTGTTTTTGATGCTGGTCATTGGCCGTAATAAAAACCCACTACTACTACTATATAGCTGAAGAAATTATATTTTTGCCCCCATCCTAATCAGCACTGCAAAGAAAGAAGATATCAGATTGAGTGTCCTGAAGCTATTAAATAGACATAATATTGTATTTGGTGATTACAAGTGGACGGAGTTTGATGACCATTTCCTAACAAACAATGTGCAATCCATTGCAATTGTGGATACAGAACTAAAGCTGAAGGAAAGACAGGTATGAAAAAACCTTACATTATTCAGAACTCTTTTGTAAGACAAAATATTTATATTTTCTGGATGAAATTTTTCCCCAGACTATTTGATCCCTTATTTTCAATTCTACAAGACAGTGGATAATATGTATTCACACATAATTCATAAGTTGGGAATAATGGAGCAGAAACAACATTGTTTATTACTAGCTCATGAAGGACCACATTTTAGAAAGTTATTTACAAGAACAGCTCCTGTAAACAGTAAACTATCAAAACAGAGAATGTGTATTAGACTTACACAAAATACATTGCATGAGCAAAATAAGGGGAAAAATCCCTGTGTTTCCAAGCAACATTCTGATGTGTTATTTCCAAAGTGCTACCTCATTCTGTTGCAAGTATAAATCAGGCAGATTTACTATAATTTGTGCCAGATTCCATTTGCTAAATACAGGGTTAGGCAGCATAACTTCATTTTTTCAAAAAAAAAAAATACAACCCATTGTATGAATCAGATTTTTTAAAATAATGTAGGCACATACCTAAAGTTTTGTTTTACGTAGTGTTGTAGATCAAATTAGGTAGGTGACGTTCCCCATTCTCTATACACTGAGTAAACCGATTTCTGGCATTTGTCATGTCTCTTGCCGGCATAGCAGGCGTTATGTTGGAAATTTCTTCCTGGATGTTGGTCTTCAAATCTTACAGGGTCCTTGGACACTTCACATAAACACAGGATTTCAAAAAACCCCATAGAAAAAAATCACAAGGGGCCATATCTGGAGAGCGGGCCGGCCACTCCAAATTTGCTCGAAAAGTAGGTCTCAACAGCAAAAGCACGCTCCTCATTGTTCCAATGCATGATGGCAACTGAACTGTGTCAGGAGAAAACGTTATACTCCCGCTTCTCGAACGAGACCACTAGCACTCTGCTACGTTTTCAACCGACTGAATGGCACACATTTTAAAAAAGGAAGTTATGCTGCCTCACCCTATACTTCTTCCAAAACAGCCTATATAGTACTGTTGTTATAACTTGGTAAATATGATATTTCATGGGCTATATATTTTAAAAATCACTTAAAATATTCCAGAATTATTTACTAAAAGATGATTGAGGATGTAATTCTAGAAATGTCTATTATAAACACTTGGCCACGGTAGTCCACGCGCTGGTTACATCCCGTATAGACTACTGCAACACTCTCTATGTGGGGTTGCCTCTGAAGACTGCTCGGAAGCTGCAAATGGTCCAACGATCGGCAGCCAGGTTGTTAACAGGAGCGGCACTCAGGGAGCATACAACTCCTCTGTTGCGCCAGCTCCACTGGCTGCCAATCTGCTACCGGGCACAATTCAAAGTGCTGGCTTTAGCCTTTAAAGCCCTAAACGGTTCTGGCCCAACCTATCTGTCCGAACGCATCGCCCCCTATGAACCAGTTAGGACGTTAAGATCGTCCGGGGAGGCCCTGCTCTCGATCCCGCCAGCTTCACAAGCATGGCTGGCGGGGACGAGAGACAGGGCCTTTTCAGTGGTGGCCCCTCGGCTGTGGAACACCCTTCCTGCAGACATTAGATCGACCCCCTCCCTACTGGCATTCAGGAGGAGAGTGAAGACCCGGCTCTTTGAACAGGCGTTTAATTAAGCAGTGCAATTAATTGATTTATTATTGGAACATGGAATAATGGACAATGAGATCAGATTATGACTTTACTGATGAGACGTGATGGATTAGTTATATTGATGTATTGATGTATTGTTATATTGATGTAGTTGCCATGGTTACCGCTTTTAAATGCTAATGTTGTGCACTTTGTATACTGATTTGGTTGTAAACCGCTCTGAGTCGCCTAAGGGCTGAGAAGAGCGGTATACAAATGAAGTAAGTAAGTAAATAAATAAATAAATAAATAATCAGAGTTCAGTAGAAGATAACATGTTCCTGGCAAGTATATATAGGATTACAGCCTAATTTGTTTGTCCCTATTCACTGCAGCCTATTAGCCTGCATAAGTGCAGCCTTTCAATCCATATTTTTCATCTCAATGAAGAAGCACCCAGTACTGAAAATCTAGAAGCAGAGGATGAGGATATTATTGCAGCTAATCACTGGGTATTACCTACAGGTATTTTCCTTTGTTACAACTTTTAAACTAGTCGCCAAGGAATTCAGAAAAAGTACAAGTTTAAGGCATGTGGTTGTTTATTTTTATTCAAGAGGATCTTGGAGCATGGTTTTATTGCTTATGTGGGCAGGGGCACATTTACATGAGAATTGTGGAGGAACATTATTATTATTATTATTATTATTATTATTATTAACTTTATACCCTGCAAAATCTCCCGAAGGACTCGATGTGGCTTACAAAGGCCAAGGCCACCAACAAAACAACAGCATATAAATACAACAGTAAAACTCATAAAGAAAATAATAAAACATCAAGCAAAACAATAAAACACTAAAACTGACACCATGACGCATTTAAAACCAAATGTAATGGATAAAATTTAAAAAGGGCTGGACTTGATAGGTGGTATGTAGAGGTTTTTAGAGGTAGGTGCAATGTGCAGACAATCCTAAAACTCTAACAAAGTGCATTTGGGACATGATGCCAGGAGTTTCCTATTCTGGAAAGGCACACTGGAACAGCCAGGTCTCAGGCTCTTCCTAAAGATTGCCAACGTTGGGGCTTGTCTGATGTCCTTGGGGAGAGAGTTCCAGAGTCGGGGGGCCACCACAGAGAAGGCCCTGTCCCTCATCCCCACCAAACGCGCTTGCGACGCCGGTGGGATCGTGCGCAGGGCCTCACCAGATAATCGAAGGGAATGTGTGGGTTCGTATATGAAGATGCGGTCATGCAGGTAGGCGTAGGTAGGTAGGTAGGTAGGTGGGTTCGTATATGGAGATGCGGTCACGCAGGTAGGTAGGTGTAGGTAGGTAGGTAAGCAGCAAATGGAAAACAAAACTATATATATATGGGGGGGGAGTTCTGAAATAAAGTACATTGAATTCTATAATGGAAAGCATCCCTGCAAGGACAAGAAAATATGTCGTAGCTGTGACTTTTCAGCTGTGCCTTTAATTATCTTGTAAAACTGAAATGGGTTTAAGTGCCAATAGGAATGTTGAGCTTAAATTTCTGGACTAAAATCTATTAAAATGCAGAACACATTGATAAGTTTTTTAGATGTCTTTGTCTCCATACATTGTTGCCACTCTGTTTCATTTATTTTTATCTCTAAATCTTCTTCCCAGATCTCCTTGGAGATGTAATTTTTTTGTTTTTCCTTCCTTTATTTCAATTATTATCTTATATACTTTACTAGTTATTCCTTTCAAATCTTCATGCTCCTCTACAACCCTTCCATCTAGAAAACTTATGAATATAGGTTAAAGAAAATTATTATAAGTTAATACAGATATGGTACCCAACACCAGTAAGAATAGCAAATATAAATAAAAACTATTCAAAAAATTGCTGGAGAGGATGTCAAGAATCAGGAACATATATACATATTAGGGCTGGGCGGTTTCGTTTCGTAATTTCGTAATTCGTTAAAAATTCGTTATTTTTTTTATAACGAAGCGATAACGAACCATTTAGGAGCAACTAAAAAACGAAACGAATTTTTAAATTCGTTTCGTAATTGTTTCGAATTCGCTATGTATTCGTTTTGTTATCGTTTTGAAATTGTTTCGTTATTATTTCCGCATGTCTGGGGCAAGTTTTATAGTTGTTGTTTGTTTAATCAGTGAAAAAAAGTTATAAATATCACACCAACAGTCAACAACAGAGGGAGAGGGAAGCTTCAGAAGTTCCCCCTGTCCCATATGGAGGTTTTTTAGCGTATTGCGCGGTCGCGCCTGCCATTAACGAATCGATTCGTAATTGTTTCGTTATTGTTTCGTATTGTTTTGTAATTTACAAAATTTCGTAAATATCAAACTTTTTAAAAGAAAAATTTCGGAATTCTTTTAAAAATCGAAACGCAAAAACCCCCAAAAAACGAATCGATTTTAGAAACAATTTTTTCCGTGGTTGGACAGCCCTAATACATATGTGGTGGCAATATAAATATGTAAATAAATTTTGGGGGAAAGTATTTAGAGAAATAGAAGATATAATGAGCATTAAAATAGAAAGAAGTCCTAGTATAGCCTTATAATAAGCAATGGAAAAAAGAGGATAAAGATGCGAAAACAAATTTATTAACAATAGCAAGACTGCTTATAGCAAGGAACTGGAAAAGAAAAATAAATATACAAATAGAAGAGTGGTATAAGGAAGTATGGAAATTGGCAATAAATGATAAGATGACATGTATATTAAAAGTTAAAAGAGGTATATGGAAACAAAGTGATTTTGATGATGTATGGAGAAAATTTATTGAAAAAGGATTTAAAAATAAAGAAGGACAATTACCTCCACAAGAATTGAAATTTTGGACCGATGGTATGTAAAAGCCGTGGCTTGGGAGGGGGTTAGGGGAGCACAGCGGTGAGGGATAGATAATATGTATAAGCAGAAAAATAACACTAGATGCCAAAGTTAAAGTATGGTAGGTTGTATTGAAAAATATGTATTTGCTGCAAAACAAACAATGTATAACAAATGTATTGAATCATGATAAAATAAAATAATTTTAAAAAATGCAGAACGCATAAAATTGCTTAACCTGTTGTTGATCATGTCTCTTGAATTATAGTAAGAAATGAAGTCATATCAGAAGAGTTCTACTGCACTATTGCTGAATATTAAAGACAGTTTTAACATTTTACTGCTTTATAGAAATTTATATTTGGGATGACATGTACTGCTTGTTTTTTACAGTTGAGTTCCATGGTCTGTGGGATAGCCTTATTTATGATGTTGAAATAAAATCCAATGTAAGTATAAAGTGTGCATTACATATTAAACATTTGTCTTCCTACCATTCAGTGGCTTCTTCTTTCCCACTTGTGATATTGTTTAGGTAGAAGTGAAGGCCTGTAAAATTAGAGAAATAAAAATAATGATTTCACAGAAGCAGAAAGAGAGGTTTCTGCAGCGAGACTGATGTTGTACAGAGTGGAGTGAGTTTCAGCGGCAGGGAAAGAAATGCTATGTCTACCAGCCTCACTTGCTACTTGGTGGAACAACAATCCTTCCATGTAGTCAACCCAAATTCATTATATTGTTGCTTATTACAGTCAGTTGTCATGAGCCGCTATTTGTGGTGAACTGGGTAAAGAAGGCATGTTTCTAACTACAGGCAGTCCTCGAGTTACCAACATCCACTTACAAACCGCTCATAGTTAAGAACAGGAGTGAGACAACAGGAAGTGAGAGAAATCTGCCCCTCGGGAGGGAAATTTATTTATTTATTTATTGACGACATTTATATGCCGCCCTTCTCACCCCGAAGCGGACTCAGAGCGGCTTACAAGATATAGATAGATAGATAGATACAATATATTATATTAGCATAGTACAATATCAGTATTATATATTACTATATTGTACTATACCATTGGAGACCCCGGTAGCGCAGTGGGTTAAAGCACTGAGCTGCTGAGCTTGTTCATCGAAAGATCGCAGGTTCGATTCCGGGGAGCGGCGTGAGCTTCTGCTGTCAGCCCTAGCTTCTACCAACCTAGCAGTTCGAAAACATGCAAATGTGAGTAGATCAATAGGTACCGCTCCGGCGGGAAGGTAACGGCGCTCCATGCAGTCATGCCAGCCACATGACCTTGGAGGTGTCTACGGACAATGCTGGCTCTTCGGCTTAGAAATGGAGATGAGCACCACACCCCAGAGTCAGACATGACTGGACTTAATGTCAAAGGAGTATCTTTACCTTTACCTACTATACCATTACATTGTAATATTATTAGTAATATTACGTGTAATATAAAATATATAATTATAATATTATTATATTGTATTACATTATGATATTATAAATATTATGTACAATATATTAGATTACATTATATTATATTTAACTTTCAACTCCCAGAATTCCTAACAACTGTCAGGCAGGTAAAGGTAAAGCTTTTCTCCTGACATTAAGTCCAGTTGTGTCCGACTCTGGGGTGTGGTGCTCATCTTCATTTCTAAGCCAAAGAGCCGGCGTTATCTGAAGACACCTCCAAGGTCATGTGGCCGGCATGACTGCATGGAGCGCCATTACCTTCCCCGCTGGAGCGGTACCTATTGATCTACTCACATTTGCATATTTTCGAACTAGGTTAGCAGGAGCTGGGGCTGACAGCGGTAGCTCATGCCGCTCCCCGGATTCGAACCTGTGACGTTTCGGTCAACAAGCTCAGCGCTTTAACCCACTGCGCCACCGGGGACTCCTAACAACTATTAGGAATTTATTTTTATTTATTTACCCTATTTATACCCCACCTTTCTCTACCCGGAAGGGGACTCAAGGCGGCTTACAACAAAGGCAGTTATTCAATGCCCTAAAACACACACAATTCCAAAATATTAAAATTTAAAATTTTACTCCTGAAAGAGTTATCATAGGAAAAAGGTGTCACCTTTATCACCAATCTTTGTATGCACAACAAGCTAAAATCCAGTTATCATAGGGACAGAAAGTGAGGTGAAGCCTTCTGAACAGCAAAACTAGCATCACAGAGGTGTTCACCCTTACCTATGCTATCCAAAGCATATACACTTTAAAATGTACTTACATACAAATTCAGCTTAAGAACAAACCTACAGAACCTCTCTTGTTTGTAACTTGGGGACTGTCTGTAGTGTGTTATTCTACCACCACCACCACTATTATTATTATTATTATTATTATTATTATTATTATTATTCCTTTGTAATTCCAACAAACTTCCTATACTATCAAAGCTATGGATTGTTTTCTCTTCTCTGGACATCTCATTGTGTTCTGTCCTGTAAAGTGAGCAAGCACTGTTATTTTTAGTTACTTAGCATGTGTTACAATATTTCTTCATTTCAGAAATTCATCGTCCCAAGGAAGGCATGTCACTTTAGGATAGATTTCCTAAACATGTTGCCTTAGTTAAGGAGATCCGCTTTAGAATCAAGCAAAATACTGTAGCCTTTTATCTTGAGGATCGAAGAAACTTTAGAGCAGGGGTCCACAAACTTTTTAAACAGAAGGCCAGGTCACAATCCCTCAAACTCTTGGGGGGGCAGATTATAATTTGAAAAAAGCATGAATGGATTCCTATGCACACTGCACATATCTTATTTGTAGTGCAAAAAACACTTTAAAACAATACAATAATTAAAATGAGAACAATTTTAACAAATATAAACTTATTAGTAATTCAATGGGAGGCATGGGCCTGCATTTGGCTGATGAGATATGATTGTTGTTGTTGTTATGTGCTTTCCAGTCATTTCAGACTCAGGTTGACCCTGAGCGAGGGCCGGGTACATGACCTTGGAGGGCCGTATCCGGCCCCTGGGCCTTAGTTTGAGGACCCCTGCTTTAGAGTATGGCGAGACAGAAATTCTTGTCATAATTCTGGTTATCTCTCTTTAGCACAACTATAATGAAGATTAGCTAATAAGACTTACAGACTTCATTACTTGGATGTTTAATGCCCAAACTCAAGGTGGTTTGAAATTTGGCTTGTTTACAATATTTTTCATTTTTTTAAAAAAGCCTGCATCCATTCACAGCCAGAGAAAATTAATCTTGAACCAACTGGATTATTTTCGCATCAAGTGAGCACTCTAAATTCGTTATTATTTGTCCTATAGTCTAGAGGTGTATAATTGCTTTTCACATGTTTTTGCCATTGTAAAAGAATGAAATAATTATTTGATGAAATGGAATAATCCTATTACAATGTGAAATTGTTTATCACTTTCTCCACTTTTCTTTGTCCAATTAGCTATTGGATTATGTGACTACAACATTACTATTCTCTGACAAAAATGTTGACAGCAACTTGATATCCTGGAACAGAGTTGTTCTTCTTCACGGTAAAGATTATCATTTTAACTAAGACATAGTTTGGCAGAAAGAATTTGACTAGCTCTGCAGTCCTATGGTATGCTCAGCGTACAAGTTATATTTTGTAATAAGGATATTATATTATCTTTTATAATTATCATAGCAACACTATTTTTAAAGCTGGCAAGACACCTGGTGTTCTCCAGTCCACAAAAGTTTTTTTTTCCTATCCATGGAAGCTCAAAAAGTGATATGTTTTATACATTTGAGATCAGCTTCCTCAAAGTCCTGATAACATTACAACATCATAGAAATAGGCACTGGGCATAATTGACAACTTGGAAGGTCCAGGGGAAATATTTCAGATATAGTCTAAAAATCGGAGAGCTCATTGGCCAAATATTTCTTCTTGGACTTTCCAGTGTGCACTTCTCCTGACTGCTCTTCTGGTAGCAGCTTTTCTTCTTCAAAAATGACAGGTCACTGTTAACTCATGATTCCAAGTAACATGTAGGTTGGACGTGAATATTTTTAAAATGCATGAACTGGCTAGGGCTAGTAACAATTGATAATATGGACAAATATAATGAAGCATTTTAAAATGATGATTTTGTGGCTAGATCGTGTTTTAATTTAAGCTAATAGCCTTGTCACACTGGAGACAAAGTAACTCAGGTTGGAGCCTATCTTCTGAGAAGTACCGTATTTTCCGGCGTATAAGATGACTGGGCATATAAGATGACTCCTAACTTCTCCAGTTAAAATATAGAGTTTGGGATATACTCGCCGTATAGCCCTCTTCCAACACACACCAAATAAAAATTTCAAAAACAGATTTAATTTCAATATGGAAATTTTCCTACTACCATACCTCCTTCTCTGCCTCTCAGATCTCGCACATGCATGCCTGAACCGCTTCACTGCAGTCCTCAGGAGCGAGATCTGAGAGGCAGAGAAGGAGGTACGGTAATACGATAGAAAGGCGGGCCAGACGAGTGAAAGAGACGTGTTTTTCTGGGAATAGCACCGCTCTATCTCTTTTTTTCCATACGCCGGACGTCCTTCCCGGTGAGGCACCCCCGCACGTCATCAAGACTACGTTAAGTCACTTCTTCTACTGTACTTGTACAGTGCCGCCCTTGCTGCTTTCATACAATTGCCACATATGGCGGGAATGTGACTGTTTTTGAGTTCCCCCACCATATGCAGCGACTGCAGATTCTCCAGTCCGGCTCGGAAGTTTCAGCACCTGCCCTATAAGACGACCTCTGACTTTTGAGATTTTCCTGGGTTAAAAAGTAGTCTTATACACCAGAAAATACAGTAGGTGCTTGTCATAAATGTAATTTAGTTGTTTAATCATTAAAGTGTACTGTGTTTTGACTGTAGGTCCTCCAGGAACTGGTAAAACCTCTTTATGTAAAGCACTGGCTCAGAAGCTGACAATTAGACTTTCACATAGGTAAGTTATTTGTTGTAGTTTATTAAAATTACAATAATCTGGTCACAAAGTTGGCATGTCATTTTTACCATACAAAGGAATTACTCTGCTACTCAATGCATTTAAATAACATTTGCAGAGGAGAGTTTTCTAGTGGATGTTTCTCCTTCCTACAGTATAATCCAACATAGGATGCATTAAAATAATGCAATCCTTGGTCTTGGCAGCATGTACACATAGGGACATTGCAGAAAGAGGTATTCTGTATCTCTTTATGCAGAATCTTTCCCCTTCAGCTGCACAGCCTCTTTGTAACTTTGTCTCCCAGCCACTGCTGTGCTCCAGAATTGCTGGGTGCATTCTGGTTGTTATGTATCTGGGGAGGTATAAATCATTTTACACTGGTGGTGGAGGCTGCTCCTTTTTCTTTAGGTATGCAAGGGCAGCCGGAACATACTTGGACATATCACTGCAATTGAGCTCTAGTTGGGAGACAGTCATATATAAGTTCTTCTGAGATCTTGTCTTAAGCTAGAGAGAGAAAGTGGGAATGAAGGAGCAGCTTTCCCCAAAACAACAGTGTATATGTTGGATCTGGGTTTAAAACGTAAAGCAAATTTCTGATATATAGTAAGTGTAAGAAACTTTTGTAAAACTTAGTAATACATAATTCAATGAGGGGCAATAATAATATAGCCCTACTTCCACCATGTTCAATTTAGTAAATTCATTTGATGCTTGCATTGAACAAGCATATATATACCTGGCATTGCCATGGTGTTGGAGGGGCCACTTCCACTACCTGCTTACTTCCTTCTCCAAACCTACTTCCCAATGTCACCATTGTAACACTCTGGCAATGACAGGCAAACTCTCTTTGTGGATCTTTCTTTCCTTCCTCTATTTCCCTCATGCATCTTCTCCCTCTCTTTTCTTTCTTTCCTTCCTTCTTCCCTCATACACTGTCCCCCTGGTCTTCTCTTCTTATTCATTCCTTTCTCTACCCATTTTTCCTTTCTGCCTTCCCTTCCTTCACCTCCCCCCCCCCCCTTTTGTGGCTCTTTCTTTCCTTCCTTTCTCCATATTCCCCATACGCCTTCTCCCTCTCTCTTCCACCTTTGTTTCCTCCTTTCTCTTTCTTCCTCTCCTCATACATATGTTACCTAGCTTTGCTTTTTCACCTTTTCCTCTTCTATGTGACCAAAAGGGATGTCTTTTTAGTTCAAACTCTTCAATTATTTTATGTTGGATAATGCATTGTATGTGTGCTATATTTGGTCCAGATCTATCAAGCAATGAGATGATTTTAATTAAAATTTCAGGTACCGTTATGGACAGTTGATAGAGATAAATAGTCACAGTCTCTTCTCTAAGTGGTTTTCTGAGGTAGGTGTTTACTTAATTTTCTCATAAATTCAGCTCTGGATTTTGCGATGAATCTATGTCAGTCCGTTGGGTTTGTATAATGGCTGTTTTATATTTTTCTTGCTTCTTGGGGCCCTTCCACGCAAGCATATAACCCAGAATATCAAGGCAGAAAATCTCATAATATCTGCTTTGAACTGGGCTGAGTCCACACTGCCATATGTTCCAGTTCAAAGCCGATAATGTGGGATTTTATTCAGCTGTGTTGAAGGGGCCTTGGTGTAAAGGATAGTTGACATATGAACAATAAAATGAATGCAAGGGTATGAGTGCCAAGTTTGGTCCAGATCCACCAAGCCACACAGTAGCCTTTGTGGTACAAAACAACGACGAAACAGATGTACATATATACATACATACTGTATTTCATTGCATAATAGTCACCATCACAGAATAGTTGCACTCACAATTTTGGAGTTTCCAGTTTTGGTCTTTTTAAATTCTTTGCATAAATAGCGCTTTGGATATGGAATTTGACTGGAATGGTGATACGGCGGTTAATACGGTTTTTATTGTTTTAATTAATGTTCTGTTTATTGTTTTAATTGTTATATTGCTTTGTTACATTTAATGCCATCAAATTGTGTCAAATGTAAGCCATCCTGAGTCCTGAGTCCCTCTCTGGGGGTTGAGAAGGACAGGGTAGTAAAGTAAAGACTTTCTGTATATATTTCAGATTTCAATATTAATGTCAAAAATACGTAGTATGATTTTACATAGGATTTGTGCTACATTAGAACAGTCAAGACAAATATCACTTAAGTAAAATAAACATTAAATATTAAATAACCAGAAAAATAAAATAAGGTGTAAACAGTAAACTAATCTGGGAATCTGCTATTGCAACACATCCAATGAAGTGGTTTAAAACCAGTATAAAAAAAAAGATTAGGACTAAGTACGTTCCAGTCAATTTGGAGTACATGAAGCTCATTCCAGAAGCGTGTTGAAGAACTGGTGCAAGAGTCCAGAAGAGCCTTGACTGGAAATAAATAAATAATCGTTGCACTCCCTGTCAACCCAAATGCGCCTTGGCTTCTCATCTGAGGGAAACCCCTATAACTCTGAGGGGCAGGTGCACAGATGGGTGAAGGCGTGAGAGCTAGGAGACTGTTAATAATTTTTTTAAGCTGTTAAAAAAATTGCCCAGCTCACTGTTGAGCTAAGCAGTTTGAAAACAGCTGTGAGCTGCGAGTAGAAAAAATTAGGGACCGCTTAAAGCGGGGAGGCTAATTAAAGACACCATAAAACTGCCGGAGAACAAGGAGGAAATATTACGATCAAAAAAAGGCTCGGCATCATAGTGAACGAAGCAACAACTCCCCCTGTGGCTGAATCGAGCAACCTCCAGGATCCGGTGGAAGAACTGCTGAATGGCCTCTATCTGTTTATACGTCTTGTATGTCAAAAACGGCATTGAATGTTTGCCGTGTATATGTGTATTGTGATCTGTCCTGAGTCCCCTTTGGGGTGAGAAGGGCAGAATATAAATACTATAAATATTGGGTTGTTGTAGGTTTTTTTGGGCTATATGGCCATGTTTATTTATTTATTTATTTACTTACTTACTTACGTATTGATCGCCCTACATCCGAGAATGCTCTACGCGATTTACAGCTAAATTGTAAAAGATAAAATACATACATACAGAATTTAAAAATTAACAGAGATCGAATGCTCTAGTAAAAAGCCAGGTCTGTTCTAGAGGCATTCTCATGTTCTAGACGAGAGAATGCCTCTAGAACATGGCCATATAGCCCGATAAAACCTACAACTCAGTGATTCCGGCCATGAAAGCCTTCGACTTGCCAGGGACATTAAAAACAATAAAAAGGGCTTCTATTCTTATGTCAGTAGAAAAAGGAAAAACAAGGAGGCGATAGGACCTCTTCGAGGAGAAGATGGGGCAATGCTGACAGGGGACAGGGAAAAGGCAGAACTACTTAATGCCTTCTTTGCCTCGGTCTTCTCACAAAAAGAGAGTCTTCAACCTCAGCAAGATGGAGTGGATGAGGGATTGGAGGACATCCAACCCCAAATTGGGAAAGAAGTCGTCCAGGAATACCTGGCCGCTCTTAATGAGTTCAAGTCCCCAGGGCCAGATCAACTACACCCAAGAGTACTGAAGGAACTAGCGGAAGTCATTTCGGAACCATTGGCAACCATCTTTGAGAGTTCTTGGAGAACGGGAGAAGTTCCAGCAGATTGGAGGAGGGCCAATGTGGTCCCAATCTTCAAGAAGGGAAGAAAGGACGACCCAAACAACTACCATCTGGTCAGCCTCACGTCGATACCGGGCAAGATTCTGGAAAAGATTGTTAAGGAAGCGGTCTGCAAACACTTAGAAACAAATGCAGTCATCGCTAATAGTCAACATGGATTTATCAAAAACAAGTCATGCCAGACTAATCTGATCTCTTTCTTCGATAGAGCTACAAGCTGGGTAGATGCGGGGAATGCCGTGGATGTAGCGTACCTGGATTTCAGTAAGGCCTTCGACAAGGTCCCCCATGACCTTCTGGCAAGGAAACTAGTCCAATGTGGGCTAGGCAAAACTACGGTGAGGTGGATCTGTAATTGGTTAAGTGGACGAACACAGAGAGTGCTCACTAATGCTTCCTCTTCATCTTGGAAAGAAGTGACGAGCGGAGTGCCGCAGGGTTCCGTCCTGGGCCCGGTCCTGTTCAACATCTTTATTAATGACTTAGATGAAGGGCTAGAAGGCATGATCATCAAGTTTGCAGATGACACCAAATTGGGAGGGATAGCCAATAGTCCAGAGGACAGGAGCAGAATTCAAAACGATCTTGACAGATTAGAGAGATGGGCCAAAACTAACAAAATGAAGTTCAACAGTGACAAATGCAAGATACTCCACTTTGGCAGAAAAAATGAAATGCAAAGATACAGAATGGGGGACAATGCCTGGCTCGAGAGCAGTACGTGTGAAAAAAATCTTGGAGTCCTCATGGACAACAAGTTAAACATGAGCCAACAATGTGATGTGGCAGCAAAAAAAGCCAATGGGATTTTGGCCTGCATCAATAGGAGCATAGTGTCTAGATCTAAGGAAGTAATGCTACCCCTCTATTCTGCTTTGGTTAGACCACATCTGGAATACTGTGTCCAATTCTGGGCACCACAATTCAAGAGAGATATTGACAAGCTGGAATGTGTCCAGAGGAGGGCGACTAAAATGATCAAGGGTCTGGAGAACAAGCCCTATGAGGAGCGGCTTAGGGAACTGGGCATGTTTAGCCTGAAGAAGAGAAGGCTGAGAGGAGATATGATAGCCATGTATAAATATGTGAGAGGAAGCCACAGGGAGGAGGGAGCAAGCTTGTTTTCTGCTTCCTTGGAGACTAGGACGCGGAACAATGGCTTCAAACTACAAGAGAGGAGATTCCATCTGAACATTAGGAAGAACTTCCTGACTGTGAGAGCCGTTCAGCAGTGGAACTCTCTGCCCCAGAGTGTGGTGGAGGCTCCTTCTTTGGAAGCTTTTAAGCAGAGGCTGGATGGCCATTTGTCAGGGGTGATTTGAATGCAATATTCCTGCTTCTTGGCAGGGGGTTGGACTGGATGGCCCATGAGGTCTCTTCCAACTCTTTGATTCTATGATTCTATGAAAGCTGCTGTGTTTCGGTGTCAATTGTTTTAACATAGCTGTTTTGAATATAAAGCTAGGTCTTAGCCATTCCCAAACATTGTCCTGTTTGAGATAATACTCTTGTTTAGGGGTAAACGAATGGCTCCCTTATTACATTATGCAGCCAACATTATCCTCTTTCTCTTCAGGTTGGAGAAGCCATCGGAGGGGGACTCAGGGCGGCTTCCAATTGGCAACAATTCGATTCCGCATAATAAAATACAAAACAGCAATTATAACAGTTAAAAGCATGAACATTAAGATATAAAGATTAAAACAGTATACTTACAGTCCACTGAGCTATTTCCAGTCTGGTGGTTAGTTATCTAGCCATGTACTATGATTGAGTACTCCGTTTAACTTATCCATAATCCACAAGTAAATAAATAGGGGCAGGCCTCATTTGCTTTCACTGCATAATAGGATTTCCCTTTTTGTAGGGGAAAAAAGAGATGAATGTGACTATAATGTGGTGAAATACGGTACTCTGACTTTTATATAGATTGATAGAAGGTTATTATAAAGGTGCCAAATCCACCAAATCACACCAAATTCAATTTCCAAAAATAGGTTCAACTCTTTTAAAGTGTGGACTAAAATGAAGATTTGATGGCTCATTGACAGAGAAGCTGCCACTATGCTAGAAAAGACCAGTTTTGTCCAGGATTCTGTATTAATCAAATTGCTCATTCTTCAATATTAGAGGAATGTATAAGGATGCATTCATACTCACAAAGCTAAGGTGGAACACTGAGAATCGATCCATCCAAATTTCTGAGAAGAGTGCCGCTCCATTTCTGCCTCAGGTTTTTATGTTTCTTGGGAAATTTGTGCCATTGTTTGAAGAACGTAATTCGCAGTTTGAAAGCCATCACACTAAATGGCTCAATGTGTACTATTCAATCCTTGTTAGTAATTGTCATCGCGCCAAGTATTTATACTTGCCAACCTTGAAGTAATTACTTGTATATATCATTTTTTCTACTAGAGTGGCAAACTTGTTACTAAAATGTTCCAGAAGATTCAAGCACTAATTGATGACAAAGATGCCCTTGTATTTGTACTGATTGATGAGGTATGACCGCTTTACTTATTAAAGTGAAGAAATAACTGCACCACAAGCTATTTATGAGTTGTCTTGGGAACAAAATGTCGTATGATTGACTATACTGGTTTCTCAGCTCTAGCTGTTTGAGTTTGGAGGAAAAGCACCACTTAAGATGATTTTGCACAGCAATCACATCGCATGGAAGGAATACCCAAAGTTGACTCACCTAGCAATCTATAACATTGTGTCTTTGTAAAAAGCGCAGAAATTTATTTATTTATTTACAGGCAATATATCATTGTCCTTCTTTAGGGGTCCCTTTCAAATCTATTTATTTATTTCGCACACTTCTACCCCACCCTTCTCAACCCCCGAGGGGGGACTATGATACCATATCTCTCTATGTGTGAATCATATCTATCTATCTATCTATCTATCTATCTATATCTGTGGCTGGATGGCTCTTTCTCAGGAGGGCTTTGATTATGTTTTCTTGCCCTGGTGAAGAGAATTGGACTGGATGGCCTTAAGTATTTTCTGTTGATCATGGGGGTTCTGTGTGGGACGTTTGCCCCAATTCTGTTGGTGGTGGGGTTCAGAATGATCTTTGATTGTAGGTGAACTATAAATCCCAGTAACTACAACTCCCAAATGTCAATGTCCCCCAAACTCCATCTGTGTCCATATTTGGGCTTATGGAACATTCGTGCCAAGTTTGGTCCAGATCTTTCATTGTTTGAGTCCACAGTGCTCTCTGGATGTAGGTGAACTACAACTCCCAAACTCAAGGTCAATGCCCACCAAACCCTTCTAGTGTTTTTTGTTTGTCATGGGAGTCCTGTGTGCCAAGACTGGTTCAGTTCCATTGTTGGTGGAGTTCAGAATGCTTTTTGATTATAGGTGAACTATAAATCCCAGGAACTACAACTCCCAAATAACAAATTCAATTTTTGAGTGATGGTCACTCCTTGGGTTAGTAGGTGCTGTGACCAATCTTCCATCCCTCTTTCTCTCTCGCCTTCCTTCCTTCTCTCCCTCTTTCCTTCATTCTTTCCTTTTTTCCTTTCCTTCTCTCTTCTCTCCCTCCCTCCCCCCTTTTCTTTTGTTTTCCTTCTTTTTCTCCTTTCTTCCTTCTCTCCCTTTCCTTCCTTTGGTCTTCACTTCCACCCCTCCTCCTCTCTTTCCTACTTTCTTTCCCTCCCTCTTTCTCTCTCTCCTTTCTGCTCTGCCGCTTCCCTTCCTTCCCTTCTTTACCTCTTGCCTGGGCGCTGGGAGGAAGGATCCTCGGAGCCAGGCACGAAGCAGGTGGGAGGGAGGCGCTTTGGAGGCAGGCCTCGCTCATCCAGCGCTGCCTCTTTTCTCTGCCATGGCTGCGGGACACCTTCTCGCCTGTGCCGTTGGTGCCTCTGGCGCTGGGGGGAAAAATGGGTTTGGACGCATGCACAGTGTTCTCTTTTAAAATTTAAGGTTTTACTGTTTTTTTGGGATGAATTTTTTTGAGTGCAGGACATAGATTGCCCTGAATGCTGTGTTCTGTCCAAATTTGGTGTCAATTCCCCCAGTGGTTTTTGAGTTCTGTTAATATCACAAATGAACAATACATTTTTATTTATATAGATTTACAGCATTTATATACCGCTTTTCTCACCCCTAGGGGGACTCAAAGCGGTTTACGCATAGATAGTGGCAAAAATTCAATGCCTTACAACTACAATATTAAAACCATACTTTAAACATAAATCATATTAAAAACAGTACATCATCAAATATCAAAACAGTTATTAAAACCATAAAACAATCTCATCAGTCAAGTCGCCGTTCCAGTTCTTGTCCCACTAAAAGAAATGGAATAAACAATATAGTTCACAATAAACAATGCTTGGTATATTAACTTTTAGAAGATTAAGTCTTAGAAGATTATTTTAACTATATATTGTTTGCTGTATTTTTATGTTTTATGTAATTTATTGTGCTATTGTTTGTGTTTTTAACTTCTTTTATTGTATTGTGTTGTAGAGCTTGGCCTCATGTAAGCCACCCCGAGTCCCCATCGGGGAGATGGTGGCGGGGTATAAATCAAGCTGCTGCTGCTTCTTCTTCTTCTTCTTATTTTATTTATTTATTTATTTAGTGTACTTCTACCCCGCCCTTCTCAACCCCCGAGGGGGGACTCAGGGTGGCTTACAAACAGGCACAATTCGATGCCTACACAATAATACAAAACGTATAAAAACAGCAGTTAAACAATTATAACAATTAAAACAATCAATATGTATCACAATCAATAACCAGTCTCATGCTCAGTGTTCGCCAACTCAAAGTCCATACTTCATTCCCCATTGTCTATTCCAAACGCCTGGTCCCAAATCCATGTTTTTAATTTCCTTCTAAAAGTAAGGAGGGATGTCACTGATCTAATTTCCCCGGGGAGTGAGTTCCATAGGCCACCACTGATAAGGCCCTGCTCCTCGTCCCCGCCAATCTCACTTGTGATAGAGGTGGGGCCGAGAGCAGGGCCTCCCCAGATGATCTTAAACTCTGAGGTGGGACGTAGAGGGAGATCCGTTCGGACAATATTATTATTTAAATTATTATTAGGGAAGAATATTCTAATCAAGTCTTAAAAAATCATCAAATTTCCAGGACTATATCATTGTCTGTCTATCTACAATTCCGCCATATTCAAATATGTAGGTAAAAGAACATTAGCATCCTTACCTCATGATCCCTGCTGACATTTTCAGCACTGAACTCACATGTCACAAAGCATCAGAAATTAAAGTTGGCATGGCAACATTCACTCCATAGTATTATTTTCTTATACCGTGCTGCCTTATAATTTCTATAACTTCTAGTGCACATTCTATGTTTTGTAATGGGTGGGAGAGAGAATGTGACAGTGTATAAATCTTAACCTATAAAAACTCATATGACAGTGAAGATCTGGGTTTCCACAGGTTGATCAGTGTTGTTTCCTAATTTCCCAGGTTCTGAGTAAAACCTCCATGACTCTTTCCAGCACAAAACTCTGGGTACAAATAAGTTCCTTACCTGGTGGCCTTTCTTCATTTTTGAGGTCAGCCTCTAGGAGTGTAGCCAGCCAGCCAAATGGCAATTTGGCATAATGTGGTCAGATAATATTGGGAAGTATGTCTAGGTTTTGCTGCTTTGTGACATCACAGTGTTGGTTGTGAAGATGATGTTTGGGGCTAAAAATAAATGTCAGCAGGAATCAAGAGAAAAAAAATGTAAATGTGCTTCTTCCTGAATATTTGTGATGGTGAAACTGGAAGTAGTCAGTGGTATATTTCCCTGGTGAATTCGGTTTGGTCATTTGATTTGAAGAGTTAGTTAGAATACTCTCTCCTGACTATTATTTGGGAAGATAACCGGAGCATAATTTATTGTAAAATACATTTTTATAATATGTATTGTACTTTTTACCAAGATGAAAAGGTTTTTGGATTGCTAAGTTTGTCCTTTTCAAGTCCTCTTTCACTACATTATGTCTCTCTGTGCGTTCATTATCTTCAAGCTATATGTCAGCTCATGGGAACTCCATGAATTTCATTTAGTTTTCTTAGGCAAGGAATAAGCAGAGGTGTTTTTGCCAGCTCCTTTCTCTGAAATATACCCTACAGTACTTAGTATGAGAGTTGAATGAAAAGAAATTCCTCCACCTTCGTTAATAATAATAATAATAATAATAATAATAATAATAATAATCTTTATTTATACCCTGCCACCATCTCCCCAAAGGGGACTCGGGGCGGCTAACATGAGGCCAAGTCCGAAGATACAACACAGCAAAATGAAAACAAAAACAACAAAAATTACATCACAATAGAATACATAAATTAACAAGATAAAATAAACAGTGCAAAATAACATAATAAAAGTAGAACACAATGGGTGGGCCAAATGAACGAGGTAAAATGATAAAACCCTGGATGAGATATGAGTAAAAAGTGAATTTGTGCAGGAGGAGCTCAAAAAGAATGAACAATGAGGTTAGGCCTTCATTAAGGATGGGGGAAAGTGCATCATAAGGACAACACTATAGATGGATCAGACAGAAATGGGATTTATGGTCACTCTCCAAAGGCACATTGGAAGAGCCAAGTTTTCAGATCTTTCTTAAAGGCTGCTAGGGTGGGGGCTTGCCTGATCTCACCAGGCAGCGAGTTCCAAAGCTTGGGGGCCATAGCGGAGAAGGACCTCTCCCTTGTTCCCGCAAGTCGTGCCTGTGATAGAGGAAGGGGCGAAAGGAGGGTCTCCCCAGTGGATCAAAGGGATCGTACAGGTTTGTGGTAGGAGATGCGGTCATGAAGGTAGGCGGGTCCCAAACCGTTGAGGGCTTGAATGGTAATAACCCGCACCTTCAATTGGGACCAGAAAATGAACAGCAGCCAATGGAGCTCCTTAAAGAGGGGGGTTGACCGCTTCCTGTAATTCGCCCCACTTAGTAATCTGGTTGCCGAACGCTGGACCAATTGAAGTTCAAGTGAAACCCCCACGTTCGTTACTTGGGTTTGGATGGGAATATTTTAATAAATCCTTAGAATGTGCTCCCAGGTTCTGAGTAAAACCCCCATGACCCTTTCCAGCACAAAACTCTGGGTACAAATAAGTTCCATACCTGGTGGTCTTTCTTCATTTTTGATGTCAGCCTCTAGGAGTGTAGCCAGCCAGCCAAATGGCAATGTGGCATATTGTGGTCAGATAATATTGGGGTATGTCTATGGCAACTCTAGGTTTTGCTGCTTTGTGACATCACAGTGTTGGTTGTGAAGATGATGTTTGGGGCTAAAAATAAATGTCAGCAGGAATCAAGAGAAAAAAAAATGTAAATATGCTTCTTCCTGAATATTTGTGATGGTGAAATTGGAATTAGTCAGTGGTATATTTCCCTGGTGAATTAGGTTTGGTCATTTGATTTGAAGAGTTAGTTAGAATACTCTCTCCTGACTATTATTTGGGAAGATAACCGGAGCATAATTTATTGTAAAATACCTTTATCTAGAGCTAAGGAGCAGATGGCAGGGGAACATGCAGCAGCATCCAATGTAGACAGAGATCACTGGATAAAGGAATTTTTAGCATGCAGTATTTTATGCTGGAAAGGGTCAGAGAGGTTTTGGTCAAAACGTGGGAAAATGCATTGGTCAACATGTAAAACGTAGGTCCATATATTCATTAACATGTTTTTATAGGCCAAGACACACACATTTGGTTTCTCCTATTTATCCTAAAAATGTAAATAAAGTGATAAACAACCAATTTTGGACAGAAAAACAAGGAGCAGCATGTTTATCACTCTGTCCTGAGAATAAGGTAGGGATATGAACGTTTAAATATGTTGCTCCTTGTATGAAGAAATTCATCACACTCTCCTGTTTTGCCGAAACCATTAAGAGATCTGTAAGCAGATTTTGCAGTCTCCGTGTTACGGGCAAGATGGGTTCTGTAGGTTTGTTCTTAAGTTGAATTTGTATGTAAATTGGAACAGGAAGTCACAGGGAGGAGGGAGCAAGCTTGTTTTCTGCTTCCCTGGAGACTAGGGTGCGGAACAATTGCTTCAAACTACAAGAAAGGAGATTTCATCTGAACATGAGGAAGAACTTCCTGACTGTGAGAGCCGTTCAGCAGTGGAACTCTCTGCCCCAGAGTGTGGTGGAGGCTCCTTCTTTGGAAGCTTTTAAACAGAGGCTGGATGGCCATCTGTCAGGGGTGCTTTGAATGCAATATCCCTGCTTCTTGGCAGGGGGTTGGACTGGATGGCCTTTAACTCTTCCAACTCTATGATTCTATGATTCTAGGTACATTTTTAAGTGCAACTCCAGCAATTTTTATTTTTGGATAGCATAGGGAAGAGTTAAACACCCCTGTGACATTTCTTTTGCTGTCCATGCCCCTATTCAGAAGATCCCACTTCACTTTCTGTCTCTGTGATAATTGCACGTTGAAAATTTTGGCTTGTGGAAACACGAATTGGTGATAAAGCTTCAGTGGAGACACCTTTTTCTTTTTCAACTCTTCCAGGAGTGAATTTCCTTTCCTAGGGGTAGATTTTCTCTCACTTCCTGTTGTCTCACCCAAGTTTATACCTAGGAGTTGTATGTAAGTCGGGTGTTTGTAACTCAGGGACTGTATACATAATTGTATATACATAATTACATATGCACCTGTATCTATATGGGAAAACATTTAGGTTGGTTGTTTGAGAAAATATCTGCTGCATGTTATCATCATCATCATCATCTTTAATTAATCGCTCTCCATCCGAGATGCTCCAGGCGATTTACATTGCAGAAATTATACAGGATAAAACACATACATACAAATATTAACATTAACATGGGTCAAATGCTCTAGTAAAAAGCCAGGTCTTAAGTGCTAGCATAAAATGCCCTAAGTTACACATGGCTCTCCAATAGGGAGGCAAGGAATTCCATAAGGCGGGGACAGAAATAGAGAAGGCCCTGTGTCTGGTGCTTTCCAAGTGCACTTCCCTAGGACCCGGCATATAGGAAAAATCGCGTTGGGATGGTTGTGGCGACCTCCGATGATGGTAGAAGAAGAGACGGTCTCTAAGATACAATGGACCCTGGCCATATAAAGTTTTAAAGGTCAGGACCAGCATCTTATACAAACCACGATACTCAATTGGGAGCCAGTGTAGATGCTGCAGCACTGGTGTTATATGGCATTTCATGGGCGTTTTTGTGAGTAACCTGGCTGCAGAATTCTGGACAATACGGAGCTTTCGGGTTGTAGAAATAGGAAGGCCAACATACAAGGCATTACAATAGTCCAGCCTAGATGTGACCGTGGCATGGATGACTGCTATCTGCTCCTTGCCTGGTTGTTTAGCTCTAGATAAAGGCATGCTGGCCAGTACTTCTTTAAATAAATGGAGGGTGTCTTTATGGCAGCAGGGAGAATTAAAGCAAGTGGAGAGGATTGTATGGCATCAGGATGAGGTACAGTGGGAGATGCAGTTCAATGTACCAGAGCTTTTTGGTTGGAGGAAAGGTGCAATTGGCCACTCCTTGCATCTGTCATTTGAGGCAGTGTCTCACTGTGTAATATTAGGGCCAGTCCTGTCCCAAACAGCAAAGCATTTCTGATTGACAACATAATCATATTAATTTAATGCATTCTTTTTAATTGTATTTTCTGTTTTCCAGTTCCAGTGTAGCTTTTAGTGTGAGAGGTTGCATATTATCTAACAGAGCTGGTAGTATTTTAATTATTGCAATTACTCTGCCTAAAAATAGCCTTCATGAGAGTGCTTGTTTTGCAGGTGGAAAGCCTCACAGCAGCTCGTAGTGCTGTTCGAGCAGGTACTGAGCCGTCTGATGCGATCCGTGTCGTAAATGCAGTACTGACACAAATAGATCAGATCAAAAGGTAACTACTTTTTGCAAAATAGGAGAAATTAACTAGAAACAGAGGAAACAGAGTGTTCCTATTTTGCAAAATAAGTGTTTCAAAGTATGCTGTCCTGAAACAAAACAATTTTATAACCTCACTAGCCATCCCCTGCCACGCGTTGTTGTGGCCCAGTCTGGGGATCTGGAAAATAAAGTAATGAGAAAGTGTTGGTTTCTAATATATGTAATGTCTTTCTGCTTGTGGGTAAACAGTATTTCTTGCTTTTTCTTTGTCAGGGTTGATGTAGAGATTGTCTGGTTTGCCTACTCTGGAAAATGCAACATATCAGTTTCCTTCTTTAGGGGTCCCTTTCAAATCTATGATACTATATCTCTGTGTGTGTGTGAATCATATATATCTATCTATATCTATGGCTGGATGGCTCTCTGGAGGGCCTTGATTACATTTTCTTGCCCTGGTGAAGGGAGTTGGACTGGATGGCCTTGAGTATTTTCTGTTGGTCATGGGGGTTCTGTGTGGGACGTTTGCCCCAATTCAGTCATTTGTGGGGTTCAGAATGATCTTTGATTGTAGGTGAACTATAAATCCCAGTAACTACTAATCCCAAATATCAAGGTCTATTTCCCCCAAACTCCATTTATGTGTATATTTGGGCATATGGAATATTTGTGCCAAGTTTGGTCCAGATCCATCATTGTTTGAGTCCGCAGTGAACTATAGGTGAACTATAAATCCCAGTAACTACTAATCCCAAATATCAAGGTCTATTTTCCCCAAACTCCATTTATGTGCATATTTGGCCATATGGAATATTCGTGCCAAGTTTGTTCCAGATCCATCATTGTTTGAGTCCGCAGTGCTCTCTGGATGGAGGTGAACTACAACGCCCAAACTCAAGATCAATGCCCACAAAACCCTTCTAGTGTTTTTTGTTGGTCACTGGAATCCTGTGTGCTGAGTTTGGCTCAATTCCATCATTGGTGGAGTTCAGAATGCTCTTTGATTGTAGATGAACTATAAATTCCAGCAACTACAACTCCCAAATGACAAAATCAATTTTTTGAGTGATGGTCACTCGTTGGCCTGATAGGTGTCTTGTGTCCAAATTTTGTGTCAATTTGTCCAGTGGTTTTTTAGTTCTGTTAATCCCACAAAAGAACATTACATTTATATATATATATAGATTACATCGAACAAAATGACCTTATTTGAAGATATGGTAAATTCTTTCTTTGTAAGATTTTGCTTCAAGAAATCATATGGATTTGATCCAGATTCAGATGGGCCCCCTGTGTTGTGCAGGCAGCTTGTGGGTCACCTTTCAAACAAATTAAATATATTACTAGCTTTTTTCTGTTTTAAAAATCATTATATTAAATTATCTTCGTATGATTTAATTACAGAAAATAATCATTTCCTCTGTTGCTAGATCTTATGTTTTCAAAGGAGATTTGAAAATATAGGTGCAACGTTTTAAAGTGTACTCTGTGGTTTTAATCAGTATCTACATAAACAGACAATTAACTGAAATCATGTCAGTTTTCAAATCTTGTTCTGCCAAAGAATTTAGGAAATGAGTTGAGTTTTATTTCTGTGTTTAAAGGTATCCTAATGTTGTTATCTTAACAACTTCAAATATCACGGAGAAAATTGACATGGCCTTTGTGGACAGAGCAGACATCAAGCAATACATTGGCCCTCCTTCTGCCGCAGCAATATTTAAAATCTACCTTTCATGCTTGGAAGAACTAATGAAGGTAAACACTGCAGGAATGAATAGTCATATTATATTTAGCTATGGCAATAATACAACAGGCTAATCCCATAATTTCATTCAGATTTGCAGAAAATAACAAGGGGTTTGGAAACCAAGTCTGATGAGGAAATGTTGGCAATGTTTTGGCAGGAAAAGAGAAGATTAAAGAGACATATGATGGTGGTTTACAAATATCTAATTGGTTGTCATGTAGAAAATAGACCAGATTGGTTTGTTCTACAGTTCAGAAATAGAACCAATGGTTTGAAATGTCAGGGAAGCAGTATTGGAGGATGCTTGCCATAGATGCAGGCGAAACGTCAGGAGAGAATGCCTCTAGACCATGGCCATGTAGCCCGAAAAAACCTTCAACAACCCAGTGATTCCAGCCATGAAAGCCTTCGACAATATAGTATTGGCTAAAGTTTGGAAAGGGGTCAGTTGACATCAGGCAGTCATGGGCCTTGGAAATTTAAATTTTGCATCCAGATGGATACACAATCTGGCAGTGTCCACTAGCACATCCATGTGGGCTGGTCTGATTTCCATGTCAACACAATTGACATGGCAACATGCTCTGGACGGGTCATAATGTCTAAAAGGTTATGCTCATGTTCATTTGGCTAAAAGAACATGCTACTGGGATGCCTCATGCCACCTCCGCAGATCCAGTGTTACATCCAATAGAAAATAATGACTAATGCAGCCTTGTTGTAGATGTCACAGAAGATAAATCAAATCAGACAAGTCACGTTGCAAAATGGAATGGCCCTGGATTGCGTATTAGCCCAAGGAGTATGTGTGTATATTAATAAGGCCAAATACACACTGTACAGATCAATGCAGATATAATAGAAAAAGCCCAAAAGGCTAAATAAACTTATTAAAAGACATCCTGCAGAAAATTCTTTTGACTGGTTATTTGACTAGAGGAGTCTAGTGAGTAGTGCCATAAAAATGAATAAAATATTTGCATTTAAGTAGAGACAGTCTAGCTCAGTGGGGTCCTTAAACTATGGCCCGGGGGCCAAATACGACCCTCCAAGGTCATTTACCCAGCCCTCTCTCAGGGTCAACCTAATTCTGAAATGAATTGTAAGCACACAACAACTACAACAATCCTATCTCATTAGTCAAAAGCAGGCCCACACTTCCCATTGAAATACTAATAAGTTTATATTTATTAAAATGGTTCTTCATTTTAAATATTGTATTGTTTTAAAGTGTTTTTTTTTTGCACTACAAATAAAATATGTGCAGTGTGCATAGGAATTCATTCATTTTTTTTTCAAATTATAATCTGGCCCTCTGTCAGGATCCGCTGGATCTTAGAAAGGAAACTCGCACTCACAAGTAGGTACTCGGATTTGGAGTTTATTTCAGTCCATACAGAGCAAAGCCAAAGCGAGAACTGAGGTTTCCCGCCCAAAGTCTCCAGATCCCCCCTCCTGGCTTCGCCTCCTCCTTCTCCCCCTTGCTTATCAGAGTTTAGACTAAGATTCCTTTTCCCACAGCTTCAAAGCAAAACCCATGCCCAGATGTCCTGCCATAAACCCATCTATCATGACTACTCCCTCTAGTGTCAGGAAGAAGACTTCTTGGAATCTCGAACATGAAGGCACATCCTGACACCCTCCAATAGTTTGAGAGACTGTGACTTGGCCCTCTGTTTAAAAAGTTTGAGGACCCCTGGTCTAGCTGTTAAAGATATTGTAGTTCTGTGTCTTATTTGAGAAAAGGATTTCATTTGATGACATGCAAAGTATCCTCCAATTATGTGATTCTATGAAGTGATTTTTTATATGAGTAGCATGCATTTTGAGCTTCATATTTTTATATTACTTTCTTTCTAAAGTGCCAAATAATATATCCTCGACAGCAGCTGCTGACATTGCATGAGCTAGAGATGATTGGTTATTTAGAAAACGATGTGTCAAAATTGAGTCTCATATTAAAAGCAATTTCAAGGTAGGATTCTTTGGTTTTATTTCCCTACTCTTAACTGTAATTTTTACATATTCAGCATAGGTTATGATTCTTCAAAGAGACTTGGTTGTTATTACAAGTCATATCACAGTTATCAATCCATCCTCTAATGTTGACCATGTCAGGATAGTATTCCAGACCTTGACGTGTTCAGCACAAAGCTAATTTTGGCAATGTTGTGTTCCTAGTTAGAAAAGGTTTGTAAAAAATACACCAAAACTGGATACAACTATCAATGAAGGAGTATTGCTGTTTCTGGGCAAATTTTAGAATTCTGCTCCCCAGAATCAAAGTTTAGTAGTGAAGAACAAACATGGTAAAGTGATAAACTCAGTCATCCAAGTTTCTATCTCTAGTGTGAGATACAATCTGATTTTGGAAGCTAGGTGGAATTATTGCTCAGATGGAAGGCTACAGGAGAGAACTAGGGCTAGAAAAGAATTGTGCATGAAATCTTGGAGAGCTGCTGCCCGTTAGAGCTGCCAGTACTGAATCAGTATAATGCAATTCCTTTTTTCTTTGAATTTTCCAATTCTAATTTATTGATTTTAAGATGCTATCGGTTGTAAGATGCACACTAATTTCAGTACCACCAACAGGAAAAATCTCTCTCTCTCTCTATATATATATATATACAGGGTGAGGCAGCATAACTTCCTTTTTTCAAAACTCAATAAAACCCATTGTATAAATGAGATTTTTTTATATAATGTAGGTGCATACCTAAAGTTTTGTTTTACTTAATTTTGAATATCAAATTAGGTAGGTGACGTCCCCCATTCTCCATTCTCCATACACTGAGTAAACCGATTTCTGGTGTTTGTCATGACTCTTGCCAGCATAGCAGGCATTATGTTGGCAATTTCTTCCTGGATGTTGGTCTTCAAATCTTGTAGGGTCCTTGGACAGTTCACATAAACACGGGATTTCTGCATAGATTACTGCAATGCGCTCTACGTGGGGTTGCCTTTGAAGACAGCCCGGAAGCTTCAAATGGTCCAGCGTGCGGCAGCCAGGTTGCTAACAGGAGCGGCGCTCAGGGAGCACACAACTCCTCTGCTGCATCAGCTCCACTGGCTGCCAGTTTGCTACTGGGCTCAATTCAAAGTGCTGGTTTTAGCCTATAAAGCCCTAAACGGTTCCTGCCCAGCCTACCTATCTTAACGCATCTCTTCCTACAAACCCTCCAGGAAGTTAAGATCATCTGAGGAGGCCCTGCTCTCGATCCTGTCTGCTTCGCAAGCACGCTTGGCGGGGACAAGAGACAGGGCCTTCTCTGTGGTGGCCCCTCGTCTGTGGAACTCCCTGCCTAGGGATATTAGATCAGCCCCCTCCCCCTCCTGACTTTTCGGAAGAGAGTAAAAACCTGGCTCTTTGAGCAAGCATTTGAAACCCCAGAATAAATAGTCAAGCTTGAAATGGAGAATGACCGAGGAACGGCCAAGATGATGAAACAGATGAGGATTGGAACAAGAGGATATAGCTCATTTTAAACTGTTATTGCACTGTCTTTTTTGTCTAAATGCACTTAATTGTTTTTGCTTTTTGAATGTATGTATTGATGGCATCGAATTGTGCCGATATGTAGACTGCCCTGAGTTGGCTGTGGGCTGATATGGGCGGGATATTAATCAATTAATTAATTAATTTCAAAAAAAACCCATAGAAAAAAATCACAAGGGGCCAAATCTGGAGAGTGGGCCGGCCACTCCAAATCCATTCGAAAAGTAGGCCTCAACGGCAAAAGCACGCTCCTCACTGTTCCAACGCATGATGGCGACTGAACTGTGTCAGGACAAAACTTTATACTCCCGCCTCTCGAACGAGACCTCTAACGCTCCGCTACGTCTTCAACCGATTGAATGGCATGCATTTTAAAAAAGGAAGTTATGCTGCCTCACCCTATATATATATATAAATATATATATATACACACACACACACACACACATTGGCAAGTCTAAGTCTCACACTGTTTTTAGAGATGTTTCTATGGGGGAAACGTGTCTTAATATCAAGGAAATACAGTAGTGTAGTTTGGAAATTAGTTACAGTATTTACTCTAGCTAAGACAGGGGGATCACAGAGACATATTCTGAGTCCCACAATTCAGTAGCTGATTTTGCCCAAATATAGTATGCTGCAGAAATTAGTTTGAAATTTATTGCCCATATTTCACAGCTATAAGTCCTTATGTGTTTGTGTTTATGAAAATGATACTAATGCTTTATTATGTATTTCTGCTTCTAGAAAAAGTGAAGGACTCAGTGGCCGTGTATTAAGGAAACTTCCTTTTCTAGCCCATGCACTTTATATTCAAGTAAGGTTATGATGGTTTGTGACTCTCGTGTTACTACAGGGATGGGCAACAAGTGAACCTTTGGGGGGGTTTTGGTACCTTTTTGGATTCTACTAACTGCATATTTACACTAGTTTAACTCTGGCACCAGCAGTAGCCACAGTACGTCTAAACAAATCCTTCATATAAGCAATATGTATAATATTTAGCTTAAATCAGCTTCTGAATATGATCAGGTTTAGAGAATTGTTCAACAGTGTAAATACTGCCCTTGGTTTTACCTTATTTTAATGGATTCTAGTGCTTTATTTATTTATTTATTTATTTATTGTGTCAGGAGCAGATCGAACAGTTGTGTTGCATTTTTTAACAAACAAACAGAAAAAATACAAAGTTTGCAAGTTCGGTAGTTGATTAAATGTCCTTTGACACTGGCCACTTGGAGTGCCTCTGGTCTTGCTGCAAGAAGGTCCTCCATTGTGTATGTGGCAGGGCTCAGGTTGCATTGCAGAGGTGGTCTGTAGTTTGCTCTTCTCCACACTCACATGTCGTGGATTCCATTTTGTAGCCCCATTTCTTAAGGTTGGCTCTGCATCTCGTGGTGCCAGAGCACAGTCTGTCCAGCGCCTTCCAAGTCGCCCAGTTTTCTGTGTGCCCAGGAGGGAGTCTCTCATTTGGTATCAGCCATTGATTGAGGTTCTGGGTTTGAGCCTGCCACTTTTGGACTCTCGCTTGCTGAGGTGTTCCAGCGATTTTAGTGCTGATGTAGTAGGATGAGTTCTCTGTTTTCATATAATAGACTTGATACATAGCATAGCATTCTAACACTTGTTTTATTTTTACCTTTGTTTACAGTCGCCTAATGCTACGATGACAACTTTTCTTCAAGCTCTGTCACTTGTGGTAGACAAGCAATTTGAAGAAAGAACAAAACTTGCAGATTCTGTTTGATGTTTTTTATTTCCCTTCTATACATATTAGCTATCTTGTTTACAAGATTGTAGTGTTTTTCTGAATGAACACTGGGACTTCATAGTGAGAACGATGGGCTTTGAACTAAGAGAACAATTCAGTGGAAGTCTGTTTTTCAAGTACATTTACTCCTTGTGTACTTTAAACAAAATACTGTATACATTTAGGTAGTTTATTTGGATTTGATTATTGTGCCATTAAAAATGGCACAATAATTCCGAAATAATTATTTTTGTTATAATTATTTTTTGTATGCTTTCTGAATTATCTTGCACTTTGTAGACCTATCATTTGTTTCGTTTAGTTTATCTGAACTAGTTTATTGCCAAGTCAATAACTCTGATCTCCAGTAAAAAGTACAGCTAGCAAATATATGTGCTTCTTTCTTCATTTCACTTAAAGTAGCCAGTTACTGTTACTGAATAAGAATCTTCACTGGCTATCAAAACAAAATACACGTCTATGAGACAATATTTCCCTAACCCATGCTGTCTAATGGAAGGAAGAACTTCCTGACTGTGAGAGCCGTTCAGCAGTGGAACTCTCTGCCCCGGAGTGTGGTGGAGGCTCCTTCTTTGGAAGCTTTTAAGCAGAGGCTGGATGGCCATTTGTCAGGGGTGATTTGAATGCAATATTCCTGCTTCTTGGCAGGGGGTTGGACTGGATGGCCCATGAGGTCTCTTCCAACTCTTTGATTCTATGATTCTATGATTCTAATGCACTGCCGAGACGTAATATAATTGTATGCAGACAAGAGGCTAATAGATTTTTTTAGCGTAATTATTTATTTGTGTGCTACTATGAGTAATCACTGATAATGGGTAAATGAAAAAGTAGTTTCTATTTAGGTCTGGTGACAAGAGCTGTGTGCTGGGTTTACTGGTTTTGGGAGAAAAACTCTCCCAGGCACTCATTCTCTGCAGAACCTTGCAGACTAAAGGTTTCAAAAATGAACTGTTAACCAGTGTCATTCATGAGTCTTAGAAACATTTTTCCCTAATTAAAATTTGGGAGAAGCACAAGACAAGATTTTACGATAAAACGCCCCCACTAGTTGTCCTCAATAGAGGCTCATCACAAAAGAGAAATCCCCCCAGAGATAAGTGGCATACATATAAAATATTATTGGAGAAACTGGATAATACTTGGAAGTTGAAATCATTAGAAACATTAAGAGAGACAGATGAAAACCTAACCTGGTTTCACTATGTTCAAATCTATATCTATAAATTTCCTACTGGCGTCCAACGGGGAAGCAAAACTCTAAAACCCCTCCACAAAACTCCACCAAAATTGCCATGCCCCAAGGACAACCCACTAGGTACAAACTAATCCCGTCAGAAATCAAAACCACACAACCACACACAGAAAAAACGGCAAAACAACTGAGCATGCGCACTGGCGCAAAGTCCCCAGCGCGCGCGCACACATGGCCGAACGGCCAACGCACTTCCCTCCCTCCCTTGCCCCGCCCAGCGCGAACACGTCACCGCACTTCCCCACGGCACACACACACACAAACAACGCAACTTCCCCCCGCCCCCTTCCCTCCACCCCCTCCTTCATCTTACTCCTCCCACGCTGCCTCCAAGCCCCGCTCCGCACACTCCAAGCCCCGCCGCGCTGCATCCCCACTGGAAAGACACGCCCCCTCCCTTCGCCCCACCCCTTCCCTCCCTGAGACACTCCTGGAAGGAAAGGGGTGGGGCGAAGGGAGGGGGCGTGTCTAACCGGAGAGGGAGGGAGGAGGGAAGGAGTGAGTCACGGAGGAAAGGGGTGGGGCGAAGGGAGGGGGCGTGTCTAACCGGAGAGGGAGGGAGGAGGGAAGGAGTGAGTCACGGAGGAAAGGGATGAGGCGAAGGGAGGGGGCGTGTCTTCAAAGTCGCCCCCTCCCTTCTCCCCACCCCTTCCCTCCCTGAGTCACTCCTTCCCTCCTCCCACCCCCTCCGGAAAGACACGCCCCCTCCCTTTGCCCCACCCCTTTCCTTCCAGGAGTCAATCAGGGAGGGAAGGGGTGGGGCGAAGGGAGGGGGCGTGTCTTTCCGGAGGGGGTGGGAGGAGGGAAGGAGTGACTCAGGGAGGGAAGGGGTGGAGAGAAGGGAAGGGGCGACTTTGAAGACACAATGATGGATCCGGACCAAAACATTCAATACGCCCAAATATCCACACAGATGGAGTTTGAGGGAAATAGAGCTTGACATTTGGGAGTTGTAGTCACTGGGATTTAGAGTTCACCAACACTCAAAGAGCATCCTGAACCCCACCAACGACAGAATTGGGGCAAACATGCCACACTGAACCCCCATGACCAACAGAAGATACTCAAGTTTACACACAAGCATAAAGAAGGGGGAGGAAGGAAGGATGCCAGAGAGAGGGGGGGGGGGGGAAGGAAGGAGTGTGAGAGAGGGAAAGAGGGCGAGTGAAGGAAGGAAGAGAGGCCAGGCAGAGACTTCAAAACTCTTACTAAAGGCCACAGACACACATGGCAGGGCACAGCTAGTATCAGATAATTTCAAAGAAGGATTTTGCAACACAAGAATCGATCTGGGATACAATAATGGAAAAGGAAAAGAAACTAATAAAGATATTATACCATAAACTACTAGAGTGGGACACCGAGACTGAGTTAATAAAAGACAACATGATTAAATAGGCAGTGGACTTCGGTCATTCTATTCTGTTAAAAGAGTGGGAAGTTATTTGGAAAAAACCTAAAATACTCAAAATCTACAAACAACAGAATTGGCAAAAAATGTTTTTCCGTTGGCATCTAACTCCACAACAATTGGCTAAATATTATAAAGGTGTAAGTAACAGTTTTTGGAAATGTGGAGACCAAATTGGCTCTTACTATCATTCCTGGTGGTTATGCAAAAAAGTAAAGATCTTCTGGAAAGAGATACATGCCCTTGTACAAAAAATATTGCAGATTAAATTTGACTTAAAACCAGAGTATTATTTACTACACTTAATAGACTTTGCATTAGGGAAAAACAACGACAAGTTATTATATTATATGTATTGTCTAATATAATGTAATATAATATATTATATGACGACAGCTGCGAGAACTATCTTAGCAAGTCAGTGGAAAGGCAAAGAACTCCCATCCTTTGAATCTTGGATCCTCAAGATAAGGGAATATATGGATATGGACTATCTGGCGAACATGTACGACCAAAATATAAAGAAGAAGACTGACTGGCAACCGCTGAGAAGATATCTTAAGGAAAATAAATCAATACAGATTGAGTAAAAGGGAAGGTGACTGTAACATCAAACAAAATACAATAATCAAGTATTTTTCTTATCTATCCCTGTGGACTAAACTGGAAGTTCACCACCATATTTACCACCACAATTTTTTGCTTACCCTCCCTATCTCCCTCCCACCTTTACCTCCTATCCTTACCTGCCGGTTCCTACTATATCTTCACTTTTCATTATATCATTCCCTACCCTTCCTTTTCCCATACCTCCCTCCCTCCCTTCCTATATCTGTAAATCTATTTTTTCCTGTAATATCTCTCTCTATATATAAATGCTCTGTGCATAATGAGTACCTTAAAAACAAAAGAATCAATTAACGAAATCAAACTGAATTTGGCAACAAAACATCCTGAAATATTGTGTCCAATTCTGGGCACCACAGTTGAAAAGAGATATTGACAAGCTGGAATGTGTCCAGAGGAGGGCGACTAAAATGATAAAGGGTCTGGAGAACAAGCCCTATGAGGAGCGGCTTAAGGAGCTGGGCATGTTTAGCATGAAGAAGAGAAGGCTGAGAGGAGATATGATACCCATGTATAAATATGTGAGAGGAAGCCACAGGGAGGAGGGAGCAAGCTTGTTTTCCGCTTCCCTGGAGACTAGGACACGGAACAATGGCTTCAAACTACAAGAAAGGAGATTCCATCTGAACATGAGGAAGAACTTCCTGACTGTGAGAGCCGTTCAGCAGTGGAACTCTCTGCCCCCGAGTGTGGTGGAGGCTCCTTCTTTGGAAGCTTTTAAACAGAGGCTGGATGGCCATCTGTCAGGGGTGATTTGAATGCAATATTTCTGCTTCTTGGCAGGGGGTTGGACTAGATGGCCCATGAGGTCTCTTCCAACTCTTTGATTCTATGATTCTATGAATACATGGGACAAAGTCAAACAAGTACAGCCATTTGCCCTCTTTCAAATCCAAATAGGATTGCCCAGTCTTTAGAAACTGCAGAATGCATTGTGATGAGGAAGGAGGGACCAGTCTGGGCCAGTTTGGCATTGTCTTACTTAGTAGAATTTTAGAGTTGGAATAGACCACAAGGACCATCAATCATGTTCTAACACACCCTGGAAACACTCCCAACAGCTGGCCAGCTGCAGAAGTAAACAAGACAATTAAGCTCTGATTTCTCTCCTACTAAATGAAACAATGAGACCATTTCCATGTCAGCAGCAGGGAAGGAGAAGAAGAAGAAGAACTTTATTTTTCTGCCCCCCTCCATCTCCCTGAAGGGACTCGGGGCGGCTTATATGGGGCCAAGCCCAAGGCAACATACAATTAAATATTAAAGTAGCATAAAAACAGCATAAACAATAATAAATAAGCATCAAAAGCAACAACAGATTCATTTTTGGAGGGGAGGAAGGGGAGCAATATGCGAAACTCGTTAAAGGATAGGTTGGTCAATAAGGCGGATAGAAACGTATAGCGGCATAGAAATAATAGCATAGAGATAGAGCAATTAAACAGGATCTGTTCAGCTTAACTTAAAATGTAGTAATGAAATATAGGAATTTGGATTCGGGTCATGAGTCATGTCGTGATTCAAGGAGGGGCTTTTGAAGGGAAATTTCAATTTGGACTTTAAAACGAGGGTTGGCTTTTTCCACGCTGACTCTGCTACCCTGCCAGCATACCTCTTTCAATGCACTCAGACTCCGATAAGAAACAGCTCCCTGTCTAATGAATCAAAATCTGTTTGTAATTGATATTTATTGTGCATAACTTGACACACTGGCTCCCTTGCTACACATATGCATATGTTGGACATTAGGATGGGGCTGGATTTACTCTCTGATTAATTTATGCTGTTATTTATAGACTAAATATTTTTAGGATTATTCAGATTATCTGTGGAGCAGCCTGAAACAATTGAAATACTGGTCAGTAAAGGAGGGGAAAAAAACCCTTGTAGACTTTTTTCTCCAACATTTATTTATTTATCTACATTACAGCGGTTCTCAACCTGGGGGTCGCGACCCCCAGGGGGGTCACCTGGCCATTTCGGCGGGGTCGCGAGGCTGCCTCATTGGCCCCGCCCCAAGGGCGTGACCAAGCGAGGTCTCGCGTGAAGCCCTCCTTGTCTGCCTCACTCTCTCACCGATGGCGAGGTCGCGAGGCAGGCGAGGAGACCTCCGCGCGAAGCCTGGCATCGCGGAAGCCCCCTTTGCCTGCCCCGCTCTCTCGCCGATAGCGAGGGCGCAAGGTAGGCGAGGAGGCCTCCGTGCGATGCCTGGCGTTGTGTAAGCCCTCCTCGCCTGCCTCGCTCTCTCGCCAATGGCCAGCTGTATGGATGGAGCCCCAGATAACCAAGGCCCCTTCCATACAGCTGAATGAAATCCCACATTATCTGCTTTGAACTGGATTTCTGAGTCCACACAGCCAGATAATCCACTTCAATGTGTATTTTATGCAGCTGTATGGAAGGGGCCTCAGATAACCCAGTCCCCTTCCACACAACTCAAGTTTGGTCCAATTTAATTGTGGTTGGATTTCAGAATGCTCTTTGATGGCTGGGGAACTAAACACCCCAACAAGTCCCAAATGCCAAGGTCTATTTTCCCAAAATCTCTCCAGTGTTTTCTGTTGGTCGTGAGAGTTCTGCAGGCCAAGTTTGGTCCAATTTAATTGTTGGAGATCAGAATGCTCTTTGATGGCTGGGGAACTATACATCCCAACAACTCCCAAATGCCAAGGTCTATTTTCCCCAAACTCCACCAATCTTCAGATTTGGGCATACTGAGTATTTGTGCCAAGTTCTGTCTAGATCCATAGTAATCTGGGTTCACAGTGCTCTCTGGATGTAGGTGAACTACCTCTCCCATAATTCACTATCAATTCCTCCCAACCCCCTCCAGTATTTTCTGTTGGTCATTAGGGTTCTGTGTGCCAAGTTTGGTCCTGGTCTGTATTTCGGTGGGGGGGGGGAGGGGTGTCTCAGTGGTCTCTGGAAGTCAGAGCTGCATCGGTTGAAGGTACTTCACATCCCATCATCCGTTGCCCACACTCCCCCAAACATATTGTTTTTGTGATTAATCACTATGCTTTAATTATGTTCAATTTGTAACAATGAAAATACATCCTTCATATCAGACATTTACAATACATTTCATAACAGTAGCAAAATTACTGTTATGAAGTAGCAACGAAAATGTGGTTGGGGGTCACCACAACATGAGGAACTTTATTTAGGGGTCACGGCATTAGAAAGGTTGAGAACCATTGATCAATTCAAAGCCCATCCCAACTATTGCACAGATAATTATGCTAGACCAAATGCTTGCTCCCAAAAACAGGAGGGAAGAGGCCAATCTAATCCTACTAGGAAGAGAGTTCCACAGCCGAGGGGCCACCACTGAGAAGGCCCAGGCTCACGTCCCCACCAGTCATGCCTGCGAAGGTGGTGGGACCAAGAACAGGGCCTCCCCAGAGATCTTAACTTCCGTGATGGCTCATAGAGGGAGATGCGTTTGGACAGGTAAGTTGGGCCAGGACCGTTCAGGGCTTTATAGGCCAAAGCCAGCACTTTCAATTGTGTTCGGTAGCAAACCGGCAGCCAATGGAGTTGGCACAACAGGGGGACTGTGTTCTTCCTGTACTCCGCTCCCGTTAGCAATCAGGCTGCCGATTGTTCAGAAGCAACTAAGCGAAGCTTCTGAACAATCATCGGAGGCAACGTCTTCCCATTGTGCTTTCCACTGGCAGCAAGTGGCAACATTTTCTAGAGAAGGCATGTACTCCAATTGACAACTGTTTTTTCTATCTCTAATGGGCTGTGGCCTATCATACCGAAGCTTCATCTGGTATTATTTTCACAGCAGAATGAAGGACAATTCGAGTAACATCTGGCCTTTTTCACAGACTAAAGAGTAATATCGCAGTAATATTGCAGATTCATGCAATGTTCCCCCCCCTCCTTTTGTGGAATAACCAGAACCAAGGGGGAAAAAAATTTTTAAGAAGGCATTTGACACAATTGAGATGAGTAATCTTTCGAGAGGAGCCCAAAGAATTATCAGTGACCAAGATAATAGAATACTCTGAAGGTGCCCTGTCCTACCCATACGTATTGCCAAAATGCATTCTGGAAATGACTTGAGATTCCTTGAGTGGAGAATCCAACAAAATCCACAAAATACCTTTATTTTCTAACAAAAGTGCACAAAATATCTCCTGCCATCTTTGAAAACTACTTGCTTCTTCATCAGATAATATTCATATAGGAGAAGAAAGGTGATGATGGTAGAATCATAGCCTACGTTTTGTATCAGGCATTTTTGTTTGTCATTCATTTGTTCTGAGGGATCTCAATGCAGGCAAAACTACTCCCCTTCTTGACCATGTGAAGACAGGAGGAACGGCCAATAAAAGGCAGTTACTAAAATTTTAATTTTATTATTTTGAGTTCCGTTGAGAGGGGTGTATTTTCACCGCCTACCTTCATGACCGGATCTCTCTCCATGAACCAGTCCGAGCTCTTAGATCCTTGGGGGAGGCTCTTCTTTTGCCCTTGCCATTATCACAGGCTTGTCTTGTAAGCACAAGAGAGAGAGCCTTCTCCTCTGTGGCCCCCTGACTCTGGAACTCATTGCCCAGTGAGATTAAGAAGGCCCCCACTTTAGAAATTTTCAAGAGGGATCTCAAAACCTGGTTTTTCCGATGCTTTTGGAGAGTAGCCATATTATCATACACAGTTGTTCCCCCTCAATGGTTTTTGTCCCCAGAGTATATTTCCCCAGCTGTATTCCTGTGGATCACCGCCTTGTCGGGGCGCTGGAGCTTGAGCACCTCAATGATGTCATGAGCGAAACCGTGAAGGGCCACCCAAGACGGGACGGTTGTGGCAGAGAGGTCAGACCAAGCGTGATCCCTGGGGAAGGCAATGGCAAACCACTCCAGTATCCTTGCCAAGAAAACTAAATGGACCAGTACAACCAGAGATATGTCGGTATGCCATTGGAAGATGGGACTCCCAGGTCGGAAGATGGCCAAAATGCTACTGGGGAGGAGCAGAGGATAAGTTCAACTAGCCCCAGATGTGATGACGCAGCTAGCTCAAAGCCGAAAGGAAGGCTAGCGGCCGACGGTACTGGAGGCGAACGACGAATCCGATGCTCTAAAGATCAACACACCATAGGAACCTGGAATGTAAGATCTATGAGCCAGGGCAAATTGGATGTTGTTATTGGTGAGATGTCAAGACTAAAGATAGACATTCTGGGGGTCAGCGAACTGAAATGGACTGGAATGGGCCACTTCACATCAGATGACCACCAGATCTACTACTGCGGACAAGAGGAACATCGAAGAAATGGAGTAGCCTTCATAATTAATAAGAAATTCGCTAAAGCGGTGCTTGGATACAACCCAAAAAAATGACAGAATGATCTCAATTCGAGTGCAAGGAAAGCCTTTCAACATCACAGTGATCCAAATATACGCCCCAACCACAGCTGCTGAAGAAGCAGAAGTAGATCAGTTCTATGAGGATCTGCAGGACCTACTGGATAATACACCAAAAAGAGACATTATTTTCATTACAGGAGACTGGAATGCCAAGGTGGGAAGTCAAATGACAACTGGGATCACAGGCAAGCATGGTCTGGGAGAACAAAATGAAGCGGGACGCAGGCTGATAGAATTCTGCCAGGAAAACTCGCTGTGTATAACGAATACTCTCTTCCAACAACCTAAAAGACGGCTTTATACATGGACCTCACCAGATGGTCAACACCGAAATCAGATTGACTACATCCTTTGCAGCCAAAGGTGGCGGACATCCATCCAGTCGGTGAAAACAAGACCTGGGGCTGACTGTAGCTCAGATCACGAACTTCTTATTGCCCAATTTAGAATAAAACTAAAGAGATCAGGGAAAATACACAGACCAGTTAGATATGATCTCACTAACATTCCTAGCGAATATACAGTGGAAGTGAAGAACAGATTTGAAGGACTAGATTTAGTAAACAGAGTCCCAGAAGAACTATGGACAGAAGTCCGCGACATTGTTCAGGAGGCGGCAACAAAGTACGTTCCAAAGAAAAAGAAAACGAAGAAAGCAAAATGGGTGTCTGCTGAGACACTGGAAGTAGCCCAAGAAAGGAGGAAAGCAAAAGGAAACAGTGATAGTAAGGGGAGATATGCCCAGTTAAATGCGCAATTCCAGAGGTTAGCCAGAAGAGATAAGGAACTATTTTTAAATAAGCAATGCATGGAAGTGGAAGAAGACAACAGAATAGGAAGGACAAGAGACCTCTTCCAGAAAATTAGAAACATTGGAGGTAAATTTCAGGCAAAAATTGGTATGATAAGAAACAAAGATGGCAGGGACCTAACAGAAGCTGAAGAGATCAAGAGAAGGTGGCGAGACTATACAGAAGATCTGTATAGGAAGGATAACAATATCGAGGATAGCTTTGACGGTGTGGTGAATGAATTAGAACCAGACATCCTGAGGAGTGAGGTTGAATGGGCCTTAAGAAGCATTGCTAACAACAAGGCAGCAGGAGATGATGGGATCCCAGCTGAACTGTTTAAAATCTTAAAAGATGATGCTGTCAAGGTGATGCATGCCATTTGCCAGCAAATATGGAAAACACAAGAATGGCCATCAGACTGGAAAAAATCAACTTATATCCCCATACCAAAAAAGGGAAATGCGAAAGACTGCTCAAACTTCCGTACAGTTGCCCTTATTTCTCATGCCAGTAAGGTAATGCTCAAGATCCTGCAAGGAAGACTCCAGCAATACATGGAGCGAGAGTTGCCAGATGTTCAAGCTGGGTTTAGAAAAGGCAGAGGAACGAGAGACCAGATTGCCAATATCCGCTGGATAATGGAGAAAGGCAGGGAGTTTCAGAAAAACATCTACTTCTGCTTCATTGACTATTCTAAAGCCTTTGACTGTGTGGATCATAATAAATTGTGGCAAGTTCTTGGTGGGATGGGCATACCAAGCCACCTTGTCTCTCTCCTGAGGAATCTGTACAAGGACCAAGTAGCAACAGTCAGAACTGACCACGGAACAACAGACTGGTTCAAGATTGGGAAAGGCGTACGGCAAGGCTGCATACTCTCACCCAACCTTTTTAACTTGTATGCAGAACACATCATGCGATGTGCGGGGCTGGATGAATGCAAAGCTGGGGTGAAAATTGCTGGAAGAAACATTAACAACCTCAGATATGCAGATGACACCACTCTGATGGCCGAAAGCGAGGAGGAGCTGAGGAGCCTTCTAATCAAGGTGAAAGAAGAAAGCGCAAAAGCCGGGTTGCAGCTAAACGTCAAAAAAACCAAGATTATGGCAACAAGAATGATTGACAACTGGAAAATAGAGGGAGAAACCGTGGAGACCGTGACAGACTTTGTATTTCTAGGTGCAAAGATTACTGCAGATGCAGACTGTGGCCAGGAAATCAGAAGACGCTTACTTCTTGGGAGGAGAGCAATGTCCAGTCTCGATAAAATAGTGAAGAGTAGAGACATCACACTGGCAACAAAGATCCACCTAGTCAAAGCCATGGTATTCCCTGTAGTCACCTACGGATGTGAGAGCTGGACCTTAGGGAAGGCTGAGCGAAGGAAGATCGATGCTTTTGAGCTGTGGTGTTGGAGGAAAGTTCTGAGAGTGCCTTGGACTGCGAGAAGATCCAACCAGTCCATCCTCCAGGAAATAAAGCCCGACTGCTCACTGGAGGGAAAGATACTAGAGACAAAGCTGAAGTACTTTGGCCACATCATGAGGAGACAGGAAAGCCTAGAGAAGACAATTATGCTGGGGAAAGTGGAAGGCAAAAGGAAGAGGGGCCGACCAAGGGCAAGATGGATGGATGGCATCCTTGAAGTGACTGGACTGACCTTGAGGGAGCTGGGGGTGGTAACGGCCGACAGGGAGCTCTGGCGTAGGCTGGTCCATGAGGTCACGAAGAGTCGGAGACGACTAAACGAATGAACAACAACATTCCTGTTTCTTGGCAGGGGGTTGGACTGGATGGCCCACGATGTCTCTTCCAACTCTTTGATTATATGATTCTATGAATTATCAAAACAATTCAGTTAAAATACAATTTAAAATGTATAAATAAGTTGACAAAAGCAATTTGCTAACACTATACAACACCAAGTCCATTTATACTAAAGAGTCATGTCTTCTCATAATATGGCCCTGTGTTTACAGGGTCAGCTCTGGCTAGTACTTGGATGTGGAAACAACAGTGAGTACTAGATGCTTTCAGAAGAAAGAACTGGCAAAACTACCTTGGGGAAAACCCTCTGAAATGCATAGTGTCATCATAAGTTGACAGGAAACTTGAAGGTACATATGTATGTAGTCGATATTTTTCCCTAAGTGTAGCCACTAGGTGGCATGTATGCACTCTCAATGTTAGTAAAGTGCCTGAGATTCATAGAATGAGGCTGAGAATGTGGGCCCAATTTATTTTAAATTGACTACATTGATAACTTTAACTACAAAATGAGGTATTTACTTTATTCCATACCCCTTCAGACCTTGTTTCTTGAGGATCTGAGGACAAAAAAACCTTAAATATGTTCTTTAGTAGTTTTGATAATCTCATTCACCTTTCATCATTAAGCTTTCCAGAAAATGCTGAAGAAATTTCCATCATTGGGTTGTAGGTTTTTTCAGGCTATATGGCCATGGCCCAGAGGCATTTTCTCCTGACGTTTTGTCTGCACCTATGGCAAGCATCCTCAGAGGCAGTGAGGTCTGCTGGAAGTAGGAAAATGGGTTTATATATCTGTGGAATAACCAGGGTGGGACAAAGGACTTTTGTCTGCTGGAGCTAGGTGTGAATGTTTCATCATATTTTAGGAACTGTTGATATTTTGGGCTTATTCATTTTAAAAAAATGCCTGATCCCTTATATAAACGTGCTACCCATCCCACAGGCTTGCTCAAAAACAGTGAATACAGTGCATTATCATTTGTAATGATGTCGAAGAAGGCTGCTGGGAGGCACTCTGTATACGTGATCCTGAATTTTTTAAAAAATAATGAGGACAAGCAACCTGATAAACTTTATTTTTCTATTATTTATTTATTTATTTACAGTATTTATATTCCGCCCTTCTCACCCTGCAGGGAACTCAGGGCGGATTACAATGTACACATATATGTCGAACATTCAATGCCAAAGACACACAACAGATATAGACAGTCAGAGGCTATTTAAGTTTTCTGGCCGCCAGGGGAGCTGTCGCTTTCATCATCCATCTGCGACACTGATGAAGTACTTCCGCATTCCCCGCATGCTTTTGCTGGAGTGCTTTGCTGGAGTCTTTTTTATGGCCTTGTAAATTAGTTAAATTAGCCTCCCCACACATAGGTGGTACCTAATTTTCCTACTCAACAGATGCAACTGTCTTTCGGGTTGCAAAGGTCGACAACAAGCTACACAATTGGTCAGAAGCTCACTCCGACCTGGGCTAGCTTCGAACTCATGATCTTTTGGTCAGAAGTGATCTTAATGCAATTGACTCCCAGCCAGCTGCTCCACAGCCCCGGTGCCATATGCCTCAAGCTATGGCATGCTACAGGTGTTGCACAAAAAGAAGTTCATATCTGTGTTTACAGAAGTGGTGGAAATTGCTGCTAGCATGACATAAATGAAGCCTTGCAACAGAAGGAAAGAGAAGGGATGGAGGAAGAGGCATGTGTTTGAAAAAATAACAGTGGTTTCCAAATCATATGCCTCAAGCAGAGAGGTTCTCATTCCACAAACATGGTCTTCAAGTCCTGTTACATGATCTTGCCAATGAAAAGCTCAATGGCCAACTGATGTGAAGAAGCAAAAGTACTTTTTCACTCTTCTTTAAATCCTGGACTTGGGTTTTTTAAGAAATGTAATGCTCTATTTGTGCTTTTACAGATCTATTTTAGGCCTTGGCTTAGCATAGTAATTTATCTTTGTAATCTAGTTCATATGCGGTCTTGAAGACAGGTTGGACCCAAAGTGTGTAGGGATTTATAGGTAATAACCTGCACCTTGAATTGAGCCTGGAAACTTGTCGGAAGCCAGTGGTGCTACTTGAGTAGGGATGTGGTACGTTCTCTTTAGCTAGCTCTAGTTAGTAATCTGGCAGCCAACCTTTGCACTAGCTGCAGTTTCTGAACCATCTTCAAAGGCAGCCCCATGTAGAGTGCACTACAGTACTCCAATCTGGATATAACTAAGGTGTGGACCACAGTGGCCAAGTTAGGCTTTTTGATGTATGATTGCAGCTGACACACAAGAATTAACTGTGCGAAGGCCCTCCCAGCCACGGCCAACACTTGAGTCTCAAGCATCAGCGGCAAGTCCAAGAGGACCCCCGGATTGTGGACCTGTGTCCTCAGGGGGAGTGTAACCTCATTGAGCACAGGTTGCCAATCTATACCCCGATCAGCCTCATGACTAACCAGAAGGACCTCTGTCTTGTCTGGATTAAGTCTCATCTTGTTGGCCCTCATCCTGTCCATCACAGTTGTCAGGCACTGGTTTAGGATCTGGGGAGCTTCCCTGGAATTCGGAGGAAAAGAGTGATAGAGTTGTGTGTCATCTGCATATAGATGACACCCAACTTCAAAACTCCAGATGGTCTCATCCAGCAGTTTCATGTAGATGTTGAAAAGCATAGGGGAAAGAATGGAACCTTACAGGACCCCACAGGTCAAGTGCCAGGGGTCTGAGCAGGTGTCCCCCAGCATCACCGTCTGGGTATGATCCTCCAGAAAGGAGTGGAGCCACTGCAACGCAGGGCCCCCAGGAGAGCCAACCCAAAAGGATACAATGGTCGATGGTATTAAAAGCTGCTGATATGTCAAAGAGAACCAACTGGGACACACACTCCCTGTCTAATTCTCTGTTGAGATAATGCACCAGGGTGACCAAAGCTGTCTCCGTTCCGTAACCATGCCTAAAAACAGACTGCGAGAGATCAAGATAATCAGTGTCTTTCAAGAATCTCTGGAGCTGGGAAACAACCACCCACTCCAGAACCTTGCCCAGAAAAGGGAAGTTTGAACTAGACCAGTAGTTATTTAGTATAGTTGAATCCAGGCATGATTTGTTTAGAATAGGTTTTACAAATGCTTTTTTAAAATTAGGTGGTAAATGTTTCTGGTCCACTTAGGAATTAATGATCTTTGAGAGCTACTCAGCCAACCCCCCATTGGCAAGTTTGATAAGACAGGAAGGGCAAGGATCTAGAGCACAAGTAGTTGCTCTCACAGCTCCAAGAATCTTGTCCACGTCATCAGGCCAAACATGCTGAAATGAATCCAACAAGATGGGACAGACATATGCCTCAGGTACATTTGTAGGAGCTACTTTCAAGCTGATGCCCAGGTCAGAATGAATTCAAATGTAATTTTATCTGTAAAATTATGGGCGAACTCGTCACATTGGGTCACCGAGTGGTCAGGAGACTCTCCCTGAGAACCAGGATAGAGGAGCTCCCTGACCACTCAGAACAACTCAGCTGGTCTGTTTGTTGCAGATGCAATGCAGGCATTCGAGAACACCTTCCTGGCTGCCCTCATTGCTGTGAAGTAGGCCTTAAGTGAGGCTCTAGCTCGTGTTTGGTTGGATTCATTTTGAGATTTCTGCCAAATGTATTCTAGTCTCCGCCTCGCTTGCTTCATCACTGCCAACTCCCTGGTAAACCAAGGAACCAAGTTTATTTTGCTGCGTGAGAGAGGACGTTCAGGGGCAATCGTGTCCACCGCCTTAGTTGCCTCTGTATTCCAAAGATCAACCAGGACTTTGACAGGATCGTATGTTGCCATGACAGGGAACTCTCCAAGAGACACCAGGAATCCATCTGGATCTATAAGTCTCCTGGGGTGGACCATGTTAATAGGTCCTCCACCCCTGCGGAGGTTGGAGGCTGTAGTAAGTCTAAACCTGATCGGGTGGTAGTAGGTACATGACAATGGAACAATTGATAGTTCCTCCATGCCAACATTTTCATCCCCATCCGCAATAAATACTAGATCAAGAGTATGTCCAGCTACATGGGTGGGCCCAGATATTATTTGGGAAAGCCCCATGGTTGTCATGGAGGCCATGAAGTCCTGAGCTACCCCAGACAGGGCAGACTCAGCATGGATGTTGAGGTCCCCCAGCAAAATAAACCATTGGGATTCCAATGCCAGACCAGAGACCACCCCTGCTAGCTCAGGTAGGGAGACTGTAGTGCAACGAGGTGGACGGAACACTAGCAGAATCCCTAATCTGTCCTGGTTACCCACTTTCAGATAGACACACTCAACGATAGGAAATTGCAGAGCAGGGCACCTGATCAGAGAGATGGACTCATGAGAGAAAATGGAGAGCACCTTACCAGATGGCTGTTTCCCACTTTCTCCCATCTTCAAACTGTTTGAAGTTGGGTAACACCCAACTTCTGAAGCTGGGTGTAGGCTCCATTTCCATATGCTGTGGAAATGGAGTCCCACCAGAAGTGTCCTTACATCATGTAATGGCTTCCAAGGGGCTTCTGTGGCACTCCGTTTCTACAGTGCATGGAAACGGAGCCCTCAACCCATCTGATGAGGCCCTAAGAGGAAGTGTAGTATAATCCCATTGTAGGCGCATTTGGAAGAGAACATAAAATATATTCATTATATTAACTTCAGACCATGCCTCAGGGCCTGTAAGGAGTATGTTTCTCATTTGTTTCAAAAGTTATTCAGCCTTATTAGCACTAGCAACAGCAAAAGCCAGGGTTTTTTTCAGCCTCTAGACCAGCCCAACTTAGTCATTATCTTAAAAAGAAAACGGCCAATAGAGAATGTATGAATAGAAATCCTTGGAAATGGAGATTCAAACCACAGAAAGGAAATGCACTCCCAAGAGACCAGGCTTTGGCAAGGAAGGTAGGTATTTATTCTAAAATAAATCAGAGTGACAAAGAGAGCAAAGAAGGGAAAATAATCCTATGAGATTTGGCACTATAGGGTCTTCCAGAGCAGCCCAAAGAAGCAGAGTATCAATTGTGTTGTGCTTACTCTTTAAGTTATTTCAGGATCCATACAGTGTCTCCAACCTTTTCTAGCTCCTGTAAAAACAACGGGAGGATGCATGAAGCTGTATGACACTGAAAGCAACTTAAGTTCAGCTATCACAGTGTAATGATTTAGCTAAGATCATGGTTAAGAGTTTCTATGCCTGGCGAGCATATGCTAAACCAGATAGACCGGGAAAGAGAAACCAACTCACCAGGTTGAAAACAAGCCACAGAGGTTTATTACGATTTGGCCCAAAAGGGTGCAAGTATAGCAATTTGCTTCAAAATGTACAAGTATAAACATTCAGAGGAATACAAGACATCTTATCTAGTTCTGACAGTTAGGCTTCCCGCTCCCTCCCCTGATTGGCTGTATTTGTGCCGGAATTGCTTGGGAGGAAGAATGGAAGAGCGATACAGACAGCAAAAGAAATGTTATAGGGATGTAGGCCCCTCCCTATGCTATCCAAAACTTCTTAAACCTATCTTGTTCATAACCCAGGGACTGCATTTACATTCCCTCTATGTTCAGAGGATAGTTGCAAGTCTCTGTTTGTGGACTTCCCGATTCACATTTCTGCCTTCTATTCTCTCTTACCTTTCCATCAATACATGAAAACGTTTCTATTCCAAATGGCAGACTGCAACAACTATTATAGAATCATAGAATCAAAGAGTTGGAAGAGACCTCTTGGGCCATTCAGTCCAACCCCCTGCCAAGAAGCAGGAATATTGCATTCAAATCACCCCTGACAAATGGCCATCCAGCCTCTGCTTAAAAGCTTCCAAAGAAGGAGCCTCCACCACACTCCGGGGCAGAGAGTTCCACTGCTGAAAGGCTCTCACAGTCAGGAAGTTCTTCCTCATGTTCAGATGGAATCTCCTCTCTTGTAGTTTGAAGCCATTGTTCCGCATCCTAGTCTCCAAGGAAGCAGAAAACAAGCTTGCTCCCTCCTCCCTGTGGCTTCCTCTCACATATTTATACATGGCTATCATATCTCCTCTTAGCCTTCTCTTCTTCAGGCTAAACATGCCCAGTTCCCTAAGCCGCTCCTCATAGGGCTTGTTCTCCAGACCCTTGATCATTTTAGTCGCCCTCCTCTGGACACATTGCAGCTTGTCAATATCTCTCTTGAATTGTGGTGCCCAGAACTGGACACAATATTCCAGATGTGGTCTAACCAAAGTAGAATAGAGGGGTAGCATTACTTCCTTAGATCTAGACACTATGCTTTTTTTGCCGCCACATCACATTGTTGGCTCATGTTTAACTTGTTGTCCACGAGGACTCCAAGATCTTTTTCACACGTACTGCTCTCGAGCCAGGTGTCACCCATTCTGTATCTTTGCATTTCATTTTTTCTGCCAAAGTGGAGTATCTTGCATTTGTCACTGTTGAACTTCATTTTGTTAGTTTTGGCCCATCTCTCTAATCTGTCAAGATCGTTTTGAATTCTGCTCCTGTCCTCTGGACTATTGGCTATCCCTCCCAATTTGGTGTCATCTGCAAACTTGATGATCATGCCTTCTAACCCTTCATCTAAGTCATTAATAAAGATGTTGAACAGGACCGGGCCCAGGACGGAACCCTGCGGCACTCCACTTGTCACTTCTTTCCAAGATGAAGAGGAAGCATTAGTGAGCGCTCTCTGTGTTCGTCCACTTAACCAATTACAGATCCACCTCACCGTAGTTTTGCCTAGCCCGCATTGGACTAGTTTCCTTGCCAGAAGGTCATGGGGGACCTTGTCGAAGGCCTTACTGAAATCCAGGTACGCTACATCCACGGCATTCCCCGCATCTACCCAGCTTGTAGCTCTATCGAAGAAAGAGATCAGATTAGTCTGGCATTAATCATGTATTTCTATATTATTTTCCTTAGTTTTACCTTTTAAATTACTTTATTTTAACATTTTTCATTGTAGATAGTTTAATCATTTTAACAATAACTTTTGTGCAGTTACTTATATATTTGCATGTGTTTTATCACTATTCAACTCTTTAAATCTGCTTTAAAACCCAGTTTGGGAGGAAAGCTAGGCTACAAATCATTATAATGCTGATTTAAATATTGTACTATTATTATGAAATACTATTGGAAGCAAAGTGTTGGACTAGAGCGTTTTTGCTTTGATCCAGACAGGGCTTTTATTGAGAGAATGTATGCGGAGTGCTTGAAAGAAGCAATATATGACTTTTAGGTTGTACTATCTACATTCAGATTATGTTCAAAAGCATGTTCTTGGATCATGGATATTATCCTCTATGCAGCATACTTTTGATTATATGCCTAGAAGCCTAAATGCCAAGAATATTGTTCAGTTAAAAGAAATCATGCAGTTAATTGATCTGCTAAGGGAGGGAAATGCATTAAGTCTTAGATTATGAGAACATATTTTGGAGCATAAAAGAAATGAAAGGAAAATTAGCCTGGCAAGACAGCAGGAGCTTTGGTAGACAGAGCCACTATGTTTATTACTCCAAGGGCCTTTGTGTGGGAGTTTCGACATTTATTCTCAGGATATGAAATGTTGGGTTGATGCCCATGGGAACTACAGAGATGGCTGTGGCCCCCGCCTGCCCCCCAAACAGCCAGCAGTCTTAACCTATGGCCAATTGTTGTTGGGTATCTGCTTGCAAATACACAAATTACATGTAGCAGGTGGTAATATTTCTGAAATTTTTACATATATGAAGCAGTCCTTTCCCATGACTGTAACTGAGAGCTGTAAATAAGATATTCGTACAACTATCTCAATTTTCTTACAGCCAAAAAATCAGCTTAAATTCAATATAATGTATGGACATCTATATAAATAAAAATGTAATGTTAGTTCATGCTACCATCAGAACTCAAAAACCCCTGGGGGAATTGAAACCAAATTTGGACACAAGACACCTAACAGTCCAATTTATGTCCTCCACTCAAAAAAATATATGATTTTGTCATTTGGGAATTGTCGTTGCTGGGATTTATAGTTTACCTACAATCAAAGAGCATTCTGAACTCCACCAATGATGGAATTGGGCCAAACTTAGCACACAGGGCTCCCATGACCAACAGTAAAAACTGGAAAGGTTTGGTGGACATTGACCTTGAGTTTGGGAATTATAGTTCACCCACATCCAGAGAGCACTGTGGACTCAAACAATGATGGATCTGGACCAAACTTGTCAAGGATATTCCATATGCCCAAATATGAACACAGATGGAGTTTAAGGGAAATAGAACTTGACATTTGGGAGTTGTAGTTGCTGGGATTTATAGTTCACCTACAATCAAAGAGCATTCTTTGATGTGACGATGAGACGACTCGGAATGGCTTGTAGTAATGTTGATGTTTTTGATGAGATGTTTTGATAAGGATGTACTGTGGATTATTTTATTTTATGTTGTATTTTGCACCTGTTTTCTATGTTGTACACCGCAATGAGTCGCCATTAGGCTGAGAATTGCGGTATATAAGCGAAGTAAATAAATAAATAAATAAATAAATAAATTCTGAACTCCACCAATGATGGAATTGAACCAAACATGGCATACAGGACTTCCATGACCAACAGAACACACTGGAAGGGTTTGGTGGGCATTGACATTGAGTTTGGGAGTTGTAGTTCACCTACAGCCAGAGAGCACTGTGGACTCAAACAATGATGGGTCTGGACCAAACTTGACACAAAAATTCCATATGCCTAAATATGAACACACATGGAGTTTGGAGGAAATAGACCTTGACATTTGGGATTTGTAGTTACTGGGATTTATAGTTCACTACAATTAAAGAGCATTCCAAAACTCACAAACGACAGAAATGGGGCAAACTTCCCACACAGAACCCCCATGACCAACAGAAAATACTTAAGGCCATCCAGTCCAACTCTCTTCACCAGGGCAAGAAAATGGAATCAGAGCCCTCCTGACAAAGAGCCGTCCACTCATAAATATAGATCGATAGATATGATTCTCTCTCACACACACCGATATAGTATCATAGATTTGAAAGAGACCCTTAAAGAAAGACTATGATATGTTCCATATTCCAGAGTAGGCAAACCAGACACTCTCCACATCAACACCGACAAAGAAACAACAAGAAATACTGTTTACTCACAAGCGTAAAGGAATTACATATATTAGAAACCAACACTTTCTCATTACTTTATTTTCCAGATCACCAGCCTGGGCCACAGCAACACGTGGCAGGGGACAGCTAGTTAAGTATAAATGGTTATACATGCCTCAGAAGGTCCAGAAGTTCTCGGCATCCTCACCAAGGCATCCTCATCCTCCCAGAATTCTTGCCTTTGCTTCATATTTCTCTGTTTCTGTAACTGAAGCACTACTCTCCTTGCCAAACCCAGACATTGTAAGTGACTCCTCCAATCTTCTTGATTCTTCTCCAAACTCCATCTCCCTGCTACTGCTGGTTTTATCTCTAAAGCCGACACATATTGTCATTTGTTTCCTTTGAGTGGTTTCTACAAAAAAAAATTTGGGACTGGATGCTAGCCTTTACCACTCATCTATTGTAATTTTGTGGGGCTCAATATGAGGGTTGTTGTTCTAGCCCCCCATTTCTTGTTTTCTTTGTCATTCTGTATGTGGTGCTTTCTTCTGTGTTGTCAGTGGTATTGTTTTATGGACTGAATGTTGCTGGCGCCTGCCTTTTCTTTCTAGTTTTCTGTTGTCTACCTCCCCCAGGGAGGACTTCCTGACAACTGAGCAATTGTCAAAGTTGTCTATGACAACTTCATAAGATATGTCTCCCATTGCATTCTGAATGATGACATTTTATCACTGTTTACTGGCTGAACTCAGATCTCATCTCTTTTGCAGAGCAGCATCTGGTCTCTATTTGTGTTGTTATGCTTTGGTCATTTTCTCTTTAAACTGTTGACACTTTAAGGTAGTGATACCCCATCCCAGGCCCGTAGCCAGGATTTCATTTCGGGGGGGGGGGGCTGAATTTTTTTCAGGGGGGGGTTTGGGGGGGGGGCTGAGTTTCGGGGGGGCTGAGTCTGAGTGAAAGAGGGTCTAGCCTAGCAAACCTTTTGTATCATTACCCCTATACCCCCATGCATATGGGATATATTGAGTAGGGTGATCAGATCATGATATGAATAAACATAACAGTTTAAATCATGCACCAGTAAGGCCTTTTCGCGAACCACCATGAGAATTTCGGGGGGGGGGGGCTGAAGCCCCCCAAGCCCCCCCCCCCCCCCGGCTACATGCCTGCCCCATCCATGTGGAGGTGTAAGAAGCAATCTCTCACAGGGCTTATTCAGAAAAGAAATATATTGAAATATCAAGTTTTTCCAGTTCTTTTGTTGTTTTATTTTGCTTGGATGTTCATGATTTTGTATCCTAGCTCTTTCTCAGGTTTCCCCTGCTTCCCCTCCCTTGTGCCCCCAACCCAATCATGTGTCACATCCAAACTCAAGTAGAATTTCACCAATCTGCAATGAGATCTTTAGCAATATTCTGCTTTTGTTACGAACATTAATCTTTCCCTTGTTTGACCTGGGTTGAATTTGGGTCCTGGAAGCAATCATTGTGTTTCTTGGCTATGGCCATCCTAGCCATTTCTAGTATAACACAAACAGACAACCATGTACATTTCATATTGAGAAATATTGGATTAATTTAAACTAACTCGGAGAAAGGGAATGAAATATCATTTTCTGGGAAGTGTTTGGGAAGGGGAAAATTATGTTAAGGTTAATTAATTAATTTATTTGGTTTATTTATACACTGCCCTTCTCCCCATGGGGACTCAAGATGACTAATAAGGTTGTAAGTCACCTTGAGTCCTCCTGCAGGGGTGAGAAAGGCGAGATACAAATGAAGCAAATAAATAATAACACATTTTGGTCCCCATTTAAAACAAAACCATGATATGGACACTTACTATAAACTTGGGAGTCCACTGGTCTTTTGGATGGTCCCGTGACTCACAAAGTAGACTGGGAGGAGGGAGAGGAAGGGATGTCCCCTCTCCCACTCCCAGCCTGCCTTGTGAGTAATGGTTTCTACTTTTTCCATGCCCTTGTTCAATAAAGAACCCAAGGAATCCAGGACAGCTGGATCTCCATGCTGTCTTCAAATATTCTCCATTCAAGCCTTCTCGCCGAGCTTCTTGCAGTAGCCACATTTCACACGATTGTTGGGAATCAGCCTGTATTTGTGTTTCATGATGCTCGGGATCATGATGCTCTTGATGTGGGACATGATGATGGAAATGATGGTGCTGAGGCTGAGGTGCAAGATGGAGATGGTTTGGTCAATGATTTTCATGCAGACAATGACAGAGAGGCCTCAGCGCAAAGGGCAATTTCTCATGAGAATATTTCTGCTGGGCTTAAGTATAATGGTTTACTCCCTCTTTCTGTGAGCTCTCAAGATTTGAGTTTGGAAAAAAATCTGACACCTGGAAATTTTAATGACCAGCCAGAAAGGGAGTTGAAAAATAGGCGGCTAGAATTCAACCGGGATTGACAACAAACTCAATGTTTACGTCACTCCGAAAGGCTTCGTCAGATAAGAGGCAAGAGTGGGGGGAAATGAAACCAATTTTTGGGCTTTGGGATATAAGGTTTGCTACAATGGAAAGCTTGTCAGATCAGCCATCGTTTGGAAATCATGTTCATGTGACTTGGAAATCCTATTCAAGGGGTCTTGTTCTTATAGAGATTTTAAACATTTTGCTGTGGTCTGGCACCTTCTGGATTATCTTTGCAACCTGTTGATTCCTGTCTAGATAAATACTGCCTTGGATTGTTTTTATATCTTTTATTCAAACAGGCTTTTAAAGAAGAATGTGTTTAATATCTTGTCAAGGGATGCTATGGTTTTAAACTTTGAATATGTTTTGATGGATTTCAGCTGATTTTTTAAAATGTTGTTTGTGTTTAATTCTGTTTTAATGTTTTTATATTCGTATATTTTAAATTGGATACCAATGCTTTTATGTCAACCTGCTTTGAGTCCCCTTTGGGACTCTCTGTATATGAACCCACACGATCTCTTCGATCATCCGGAGAGGCCCTGCTCATGATCCCACCTGCGTCGCAAGCGTGATTGGTGGGGACGAGGGACAGGCCTTCTCTCTGGTGGCCCCCCGACTCTGGAACTCTCTCCCCAAGGACATCAGGGAAGCCCCAACATTGGCAGTCTTTAGGAAGAGCTTGAAGATGTGGTTGTTCCAGTGTGCCTTCCCAGAATAGGAAATTCCAAGCATCATGTCCCAAATGCACTTTATTAGAGATTTAAGATTAATTGCATATCTCCAAAAACCTATTCATTTCACTTGATCATGTTCAGCATTTTTTTAAATTTTAATCATTACATTTGGCCCGGCCTTAGATTTTAACTGCGTCGTGGTGTTATTTTTTAATGTTTATTGTTATTATTTAATGTTTATTGCTTTGTTTTTATGAGTTTATTTGTTGTTGTATTTGTTATGCTATTGTTTTACTGTTGTATTTGGCCTCGGCCTCTTGTAAGCCGCATCGAGTCCTTCGGGAGATGTTAGCGGGGTATAAATAAAGGATTATTATTATTATTATTATTATTATTATGAATCAGGGTATAAATAAATAATTAAATAAACAATACTATTGACTCTGGAGCAAGTTTTAGACTAGACAGAACACAGAGTTTGCACAGGGCATTGGCCTGATCTTGTAGGCTTCCTCCAACATACATAAAAACAGGATTTTGTAAGCACTAAGCAATTCCCTTCATCTTGAAGAAGCACTGGATGAGCAGACAGCAAAGAGGAATTAATAGCACTGAATAATCAGATTTGGTGTGGCCTTGATAAAAATGTCTTCATTCAACAAGGATACTTAAGAGGAGTGGGAGAAAGGTTCTTGACAGAGACTTCATTTTTCTCTGGCATTGCCTCGGGATGAAGTTAAATGAAGCACATACTGAAATACCACAGCATCAATGTCCAGCTGCCAGCCCATTATTGAAATAGCATCTATTTAGATGGAAATGTTTAGTTAGCTATCAAGCAAACCTTTGGCATTTTATGCATTATTTTTAGTGTTAGCAAGCCTTTGGTTTCCAATTCATAAACTTTTAAGTCTAGTTCAGCCAATACAAAATAATCTTTAAAGCAATTATAATAATTATAGAGTTATAAATTGGGTTGTTGTAGGTTTTTTCGGGCTGTATGGCCATGGTCTAGAGGCTTTCTCTCCTGACTTTTCACCTGCATCCATGGCAAGCATCTTCAGAGGTAGTGAAGTCTGTTGGAACTAGGAAAAAGGGTTTATATATCTGTGGAATGACCAGGGTGAGACAAAGGACTCTTGTCTGCTGGAGCTAGGTGTGAATGTTTCAATTGACCACCTTGATTAGCATACAATGGGTTGACTGTGCCTGGAGCAAACTTTTGTTGAGAGGTAATTAGATGTCCCTGCCTGCTTCCTCTCTGTTGTTGTGCTGTTGCAATTTTAGAGTTTTTTTTAATGCTGGTAGCCAGATTTTGTTCATTTGCACGGCTGATCGTGCAAAAAGAATCTGTGAACCCCACCTCCTTCAAGACGAACTGAACCACCTCAACTGGGCTCTACAGGCCAATGGATACTCCACCTCAGACATCAGAAGAGCTGCAAGACCGAGAACAAGCCACGAGAATAAAGACAAAGATCCAACCAGAGGAAAAGTGTTCTTGCCATACATCAAGGGAACCACTGATCACATAGGGAATACTGATGAGGAAACACAACATACAAACTATCTACAAACCCACCAAGAAAATCCAACAAATGCTACGTTCAGCAAAGGACAAGAGGGATCCTCTCACTTCTGCAGGAGTCTACCGTGTACCATGCAGCTGTGGACAAGTCTACATAGGGACCACCAAATGCAGAATTGCTCAAACACAAATCAAGGAACATGAAAGGCACTGCAGACTACTTCAACCTGGACAGAACATATTATTTGAGAACACATGAGAAACCATGAAAATGAACAAAATCTGACTTCTCATCATTCCTTAAATCCTTGATGGCAGAGATACGTTTTCATCTGCCTGTGAAAGACAATCAAGGATGAGGCCAGCCTTGTCTTTTTTTTGCTACAACCATAACCAACATCTTTCTAAATGACTTGAAGGATAGAGCAGGGGTTCGCAAACTTTTTAAACAGAGGGCCAAGTCACAGTCCCTCAAACTGTTGGAGAGACGGATTATAATACGAAAAAAAATGAATTAATTCCTATGTACACTGCACATATCTTATTTGTAGTGTAAGAAACACTTAAAACAATACAATAATTAAAATGAAGAACAATTTTAATAAATATAAACTTATTAGTATTTCAATGGGAGGTGTGGACCTGCTTTTCGGTGATGAGATAGGATTGTTGTTGTTGGGTGTTTTCAAGTAATTTCAGACTTAGGTTGACCCTGAGCGAGGGCCGGGTAAATGACATTGGAGGGCCGTATCTGTCCCCCGGGCCTTAATTTGAGGACCTCTGAAATAGAGGGTATGCTTATCAAATTTACAAATGATACCCAATTAAGAAGCATGTCCTGTGTTCTGTGTAGCCTAAAACGTACTCCACAATTCTCTGAAATTTCCTTGAGTTTCTTAGCAGGTCATGAGGCAGATGGCGATCTTCATCTTGGTAGATCAGTGAGTGAACTTTAGGATGTAGTCTTAACTTTAAAGAAGCTATTCATCATGAGGAAGCCTAGCTCCCAAAAAGGTTCAGCACCATGGATAGCTACTATAAATGCCACACTAAAATTCTGAACTGATTCACCACTCCACTGACATGAAAGCTATTATTGTTATGTGGAAAAGACTGCATGAAAAAAAATCACTGTATAATTTTGTTTAATTTGCAAAACACACCAGGACCGATCACTAAAATACTGTAAAATAGGTAAGATTTTACCCCGGAACCTTTGTCATTGGTCTGGGAGTTTCAGGAATTGCAGTATGGCAAGACATCCTACTGCGGAAATGTAGACTTCTACAAAATCTTACCATTGGCATGAGACCAAAGTACTTTCCATATGACGTGCAAAATATTTATCAACAAAACTTGTGCTTTTTCCCTTTGCGAAGCTAAGTACTTTTTGTTCTCCCTTGACCCTCTGCACACACAAAGCCACAATCAACTCATGCAGCGCTACTATTTTTACAAGTCCATTCACCGCAACAACAGTTATTACCAGGAGCATAGAACTCAGAAGCAAGAAACACAAATGCACCCCCATTGCCAACAATGTGATGTGGCAGCAAAAAAAAGCCAATGGGATTTTGGCCTGCATCAATAGGAGCATAGTGTCTAGATCTAGGGAAGTAATGCTACCCCTCTATTCTGCTTTGGTTAGACCACACCTGGAATATTGTGTCCAATTCTGGGCACCACAATTCAAGAGAGATATTCATAGAATCATAGAATCAAAGAGTTGGAAGAGACCTCATCGGCCATCCAGTCCAACCCCCTGCCAAGAAGCAGGAATATTGCATTCAAACCACCCCTGACAAATGGCCATCCAGCCTCTGCTTAAAAGCTTCCAAAGAAGGAGCCTCCACCACACTCCGGGGCATATTGACAAGCTGGAATGTGTCCAAAGGAGAGCGACTAAAATGATCAAGTGTCTGGAGAACAAGCCCTATGAGGAGCAGCTTAAGAAGCTGGGCATGTTTAGCCTGAAGAAGAGAAGGTTGAGAGGAGATATGATAGCCATGTATAAACATGTGAGAGGAAGTCACAGGGAGGAGGGAGAAAGCTTGTTTCTGCTTTCCTGGAGACTAGGACACGAAACAATGGCTTCAAACTACAAGAGAGGAGATTCCATCTAAACATGAGGAAGAACTTCCTGATGTGAGAGCCATTCAGCAGTGGAACTCTCTGCCTCGGAGTGTGGTGGAGGCGCCTCCTTTGGAAGTCTTTAAACAGAGGCTGGATGGCCATCTGTCAGGGGTGATTTGAATGCAATATTCCTGCTTCTTGGCAGGGGGTTAGACTGGATGGCCCATGAGGTCTCTTCCAACTCTTTGATTCTATGATTTCTATAAGCAGTAAGAGGAATAGTACAGAGAGTCAAAATATTCTTTGGTTTGCCATGCAATTGTAACATGAGTGATAATTTGTTTATTTGACCAGTCATATGACCATTTCAAAATACAACACAAGTAAAAGCAAGGCAAAAAGGAGAGGACACAGCTGACAATTGGTGAAAGGTAGAACTAACAATGAATTAAAGGAACCCTCGTGACTGAAGATGATACGAAATGGGTAATTGGAGCTCTTCAAGTATGAAGTAGAATCATAATTTCCGTTTCTCTCTGTGCCCATTCATTTGATATTATATGTCCGTATCCTCAAAATCATAGAGTACATATGAGTATATTTGTCTTATTCCCATTGTGTTTAAGTCAGAAATTGTAGTTTTGAATTTGTCCCTCTCTGATGACCTAATTTGAGAGGTCTAGCTGTATTTTTGCATTTTTGAGAGCTGGTGCTATTGTGGGAAGTCTGAGCTCAAGGGCAGATGTTTAACTACCAGTGTTGTAGGAAAGAAAACATTCCAGCTGCTTTCAAGGCCAGATGTACATAACAGATAGCCCTTCTGGGAAGAGGAAAAATCTCCAGAAAACACGACATTAAAGCAAAAGACATCCAAAGAGATTGTTCCTCTTTATATCTGGAACAGTTTGAAGTCATGAAGGTAATAGCGTGAGTTTTCATTGCAAGTGTAGTTCCTCAGGCCACTGGTGTCTATTTTAAATTATTATTTTAATATTACATTATATTATCTATTTATTTTTAATGTTACAATAATATAACATATAATAATATAAACTTTTTTCAAGTTGATTTCTGTCACTTGCTCTTGTGAGATCTATGGGGTGTGGAATCAGTGAATTTGAGGACTTTCTTGTGGTGAGAGTAAAAGCATTACACTATCCCAACATTGAGTTATATTCCAAAGTAGTCTGAACTATAGGGAAGGCTGAGCGAAGGAAGATAGATGCTTTTGAACTGTGGTGTTGGAGGAAAATTCTGAGAGTGCCTTGGACTGCGAGAAGATCCAACCAGTCTATACTTCAGGAAATAAAGCCTGACTGCTCATCGGAGGGAAGGATATTAGAGGCCAAGATGAAATATCTTTGCCGCATAATGAGAAGACAGGAAAGCTTAGAGAAGACAATTATGCTGGGGAAAATAGAAGGAAAAAGGAAGAGGGGCCAATCAAGAGCAAGATGGATGGATGGCATCCTTGAAGTGATTGGCTTGACCTTGAAGGAGCTAGGAGTGATGACGGCTGACAGGGAGCTCTGGTGTGGGCTGGTCCATGAGGTCACGAAGAGTCAGAAGTGACTGAACGAATGAACAACAACAAAGTCTAAACTGTGGTGTTGGAGGAAAATTCTGAGAGTGCCTTGGACCCCGAGAAGATCCAGCCAGTCCATACTTCAGAAAATAAAGCCCGACTGCTCATTGGAGGGAAGGATATTAGAAGCAAAGATGAAGTGCTTTGGCCACTTCATGAGAAGACAGGAAAGCTTAGAGAAGACAATGATGCTGGGGAAAATGGAAGGAAAAAGAAAGAGGGGCCGAACAAGGGCAAGAGATTGATGGTATCCTTGAAATGACTGGCTTGACTCTGAAGGAGCTGCAGGTGGTGACAGCCGACAGGGAGCTCTAGCATGGGCTGTTCCATGAGGTCATGAAGAGTCAGAAGTGATTGAACAAATAAACAACAACAAAGTCTGCCTTATACACATTTCTATCTGTACTGCATCCATTGCTATAAGTAGAGGGAACCACTACTTCATTCCCTACTGTCGAGGTCCGTCTTCTGGGAAGGCCAGCCATTCCACTTCCTTTCCCAGTCTTTCCCCATCTTTGTCTATCTTTTGCTATTTGGAGTCACGTAGCACTCAACTCCTGAAAACACATTCTGAGCTCCATTTCCATGTGTTGCAGAAATGGAGACCCACCAGAATTACCCTTACATCATGTGATGGCCTCTGTGGGACTCCGTATCCAAAGTGCATGGAATCAGAGCCCAGAATGCATCAAATATGATCCTTAATTTCTCAGAACAGGTTTTGCCAGCTGTTGCAGTTTTAAGCAATGCCAGATGGAGGAGGTGTCTTGAGGCTTTTAGCCTTGTGGTGTTTTTAAACAATATTTTATTTTGCCTGTGAATTCTAGTTCTGTTCATTCTCTGTGTTGGATTCCACTGTGTTGGATTCCACTGGAGCTGATATTTCAGGGACTTTCACCTGGAAAATTATATTATAATATCACAAAGGACTACCATCTCACCCGTCTCATAGGAAAACTGCTACAAAATAGGAGCTTTTTTTGTTGAGTTCCAGGGCCAGAGAAGCAGATGGCAGAAACAGAAGAACGGCCTGCCTCAGGGGAGCGTGCTCGCTCCATCCATGTTCAACATCTACACAAATGACCAGCCACTGCCAGAAGGGACAGAGAGTTTCATCTATGCTGATCGTGCCATTACCGCTCAAGCAGGGAGCTTTGAGATGGTTGAACCGAAGCTCTCCGAAGCTCTAGGTGCTCTCACTGCCTATTACAGGGAAAACCAACTGATCCCCAATCCATCTAAAACACAGACATGTGCCTTTCACCTTAAGAACAGACAAGCATCCCGAGCTCTGAGGATTACCTGGGAAGGAATCCCACTGGAGCATTGCAGCGCACCCAAATACCTGGGAGTCACTCTGAACCGTTCTCTGACCTACAAGAAGCACTGCCTGAACATCAAACAAAAAGTGGGTGCTAGAAACAATATCATACGAAAGCTGACTGGCACAACCTGGGGATCACAACCAGATACAGTGAAGACATCTGCCCTTGCGCTATGCTACTCTGCTGCTGAGTACGCATGCCCTGTGTGGAACACATCTCACCACACTAAAACAGTGGCTGTGACTCTTAATGAGACATGCCACATTATCATGGGGTGTCTGCGCCCTACACCACTGGAGAAATTACACTGTCTAGCCAGTATTGCACCACCTGACATCCGCCGGGCAGTGGCAGCCAATAGTGAAAGGACCAAGGCAGAGACATCTCCAGCTCATCCCTTGTTTGGGTATCAGCCAGCACGTCAACGACTTAAATCAAGACATAGTTTTCTTAGATCTACAGAGACACTCGCTCGGACACCTCAGCAAGCAGTTCAAAAGTGGCAGGCTCAAACCCAGCACCTCAATCCGTGGGTGATACCAGATGAGAGACTCCCCCCTGGGCACACAGAAGACTGGGCGACTTGGAAGGCGCTGAACAGACTGCGCTCTGGCACCATGAGATGCAGAGCCAATCTTAAGAAATGAGGCTACAGGGTGGAATTCATGGCATGCGAGTGCGGAGAAGAGCAAACCACTGACCACCTGCTGCAATGCAACCTGAGCCCTGCCACATGCACGATGGAGGACCTCCTTGCAGCAACACCAGAGGCACTCCAAGTGGCCAGATACTGGTCAAAGGACATTTAATCCACTAACAAGTTTGCAAAATCTGTGTTTTTTTAAATCTGTTTGTTGGTTTTTCTCTGTTAGAAATGTAATACAATGTTCTGGTTGCAGATGACACGATAAATAAAATAAATAAAATAACCTGGAAAATGAGTGCTGGAAAAAAGGGTGGAGTGTCTGTGGCAGTAGAATAAAAATAGGAAAGGAGAGTGAAAATTGTATTCCAGAACTGAGTTTGGCAGCAGAAAAAAATTGTGGAAAGGAAGGGAGGAACAGCCTAAATTTATGTATATTGGAACATGAAAATGAAAATTTATTTTTGTCACTCTGACAGAAAAATTATACAGGATGATTTAAGCTCTGAGCTTCCAGTATAGAAATAACCTCAACAATGGAGACAACTAGCATCTGAAAGCTAACAGAATATCAAAGAGATAACTATCCTTGTGTCTTTTATGATTTGTGGAAATTTAGCCAAATGTGCTGTATGAATAATAATTTCTGCATTTTTATTCATACAACACACATGGAGGGTAATTCATGAAGAGGCACAAAAGATTTTTAAAAGAACATTCATAAGAAAATCGGAGTATTATTTGTTAGGTTTTACAGATTTAGATCTACAACTGACGGAACAAGAGGATAAACTTTTTACATATATGACGACTGCCGCTAGAATTGTTTTTGCTAGAGAATGGAAGAAAGACTCAGTACCACCCGGTACAGGAATGGGTGGGAAAAATCAGAGAAATAAAGGACATGGATGAATTGACTTTTTTGTTGAAGAAAAATACAGGTATTATACTAAGAAGAACGAATTGGGATAATCTCCATGAATATCTGGACAATTTGGGAAAATAAGAAACAAGAGAGACAATTTCTTTTTGAATTTATTTTATATTTTTGAATAATAAGAAGATATGATCCAAGAAGATGGAATGGAAGTCAATTTTTTTCTCTTTTTTTGTGTTTTTTGTGTATTTTTGTAGAATTTTTTTTTAGGGGTTATTTGGGATTTTAGTATACTTTTTTGTTTCTTCTTTTTTCTCTTTTTTTCTTTATTTCCTCACTTTCCTATACTTTATTGTTCTCACTCTTTCGTTGTAATCTATATAAAAATTTATAAAATTCTAATAAAAAAGAAAATGTCATAGTGTGACTATTCTAAAAGGACCTTGATGCCTAAATTCCATTAATTCAAAGAAATGCTGTCTACTCTAAAGAATTTCATTAATTCCAAGACATCATTGCCCACTCCTTTTGCCTGAAGTTGGGGAATCAACGATAGAGTGGATAATGGTGGAACTGCACAGATGAGACCTTATCAGAATATATTTTAGTTTGCAGTAGCATTAAACATCAGGGATGTGAACACTTGGAAGAAAAATCCATAACTTAATGCATAGAAACCAAGTTGAGATGCCTAGGGGAAAAACTAAAAAAACCTAAATTCATAAATGTAAGTTGAGTTATGCAAAACAGTTCTGGAAATACGATGTCTTGATCGAGGGAAGTATTAGCACTAGGGCTGTCCAAACATGGAAAAATTTGTTTCTAAACTCGATTCGTTTTTAGGGGTTTTTTGCATTTCGTTAATTAAAAGAATTCCGAAATTTTCTTTAAAAAAAAGTTCGATATTTACGAAATTTCGGAAATCATAAAACAATTACGAAACAATTATGAATCGATTACGAATCGATTCGTTAATGGCGGCCGCGATCGCGCAATACGCTAAAAAAACTTCAGAAGCTTCCCTCTCCCTCTGTTGTTGACTGTTGGTGTGATAATTATTTTTTTTCATTGAGAAAACAAACAGCAACCCTAAAACTTGCACCAGACATGCGGAAATAATAACGAAACATTTACAAATCAATAACGAATCAATAACGAAACAATAACGAAACAATTACGAAACGAATTGGAAAATTTTGTTTCGTTTTTTAGTTGCTCCTGAATGGTTCAATATCGCTTCGTTATCAAAAAAAAAATGATTTTTTTCACGAATTACGAAATTACGAAACGAAACCGCCCAACCCTAATTAGCACCACTCCATTCTGCTTTGGCCAGACTTCATTTGGAATAATGTGCCCAGTTCTGGGCACCAAAATTCAAGAAAGATACTAACAAGATGGAATATGTTCAGAGAATGACACTAAAATGATCTGGAAATAAATAAGGAATGACAGAGTATATTTAGTTTGTAGAAGTGGTGATATGATGGAAATCTTTCGATATTTGAAAGGATGCCATGTCAAAGATGGAGCAAACTTGTTATCTGTTACTCCACAGGCCAGGATATGAATGAATGGATTCAAACTGCAAGAAAGGAAATTAGACCCAAACATTACAAAGACCTTCCAGACAGTAATAGCCATTCATCTGTTGAATATGTTGCCTTGGAACTTTATGACATGAGGCAAGCAAACTGGCATTGTAGCTTTGACAGTTCCTATCGCATGACACTTATGCATCCTGCTACTGGTTTGCCTCCCTCTTGTTCCTGGTGATGGTTCCATGCCTAGTTATTGATGTGTAAAACCTATCAATAGGGGCGGCTCAACCCTTACGCAAAGTAAGCATTTGCAGTATAGTTGATTTTGCCCAGGGGTGCTCTTGAGGCGCTCTTGGGGGAAAAATAGACCTTGACATTTTGGGAGTTGTAGTTACTGGGATGTATAGTTCACCTACAATCAAAGAGCATTCTGAACTCCACCAATGATGGAATTGAACCAAATCTGGCACACAGAACTCCCACAACGAACAGAAAATATATATCAGTGATTGGTTTGGGGGGGGGGGTGTCTGTGCCAAAATACTGTTTGATTACCGTTGAAAATTACCTAGGGCTGCCTCTGCCTATCACTAGCTAAAAATCCTGCTGTCTTGGCACAACATGACATCAGGGGTTGGGCTTTCCCTCTTCCTTCCCTCCCCCTCCCAGCTATTCCCAATCTGGCCGTTTTGTTTTGTATCTTTACTAGGCTTGTTTGATCCAAAAAATAATGGTTCAAAACTCATTTCGGATGTAGGGGGCGCCGGTGGTTCAATTCTAAAGTCAATTCTGATTTTCACAGAAAAAAATGTTCAAAATTTTTTGAAACTTCTGAATGCTTTCTTTAATGGTTTATTTCCTGTTTCATTGGGTGGTCTTTATTTGAGGCAATTGAACATTTCAGCTTTCTGGCTTCATGAGGGTATGCTTAATTCTGGCCACAGGGGGAGCTGCTGCTTCACCGTCCTCTTGTGGCACTGAGTCCTTGATGAGGTACTTCCTCATTCTTATGCACTCTGCTAGAAGGTTTTATGGTATCGTAAATTAGTTAAATTAGCCTTCCACATAAAGCGATACCTAAATTTCCTACTTGACAGATGCAACTGTCTTTTGGGCTGCATAGGTCAACAGCAAGCTAGACTATTAATGGTCAGGAGCTCCCTCTGACCCGGGCTGGCTTCGAACTCATGACCTCTCGGTGAGTAGTGATTTAATGCAGCTGGCTACTAACTAACTAGCTGCGCCGCAGCCCGGAGTTGAAGGCCAAAACATTTAGGGACCCACAGGTTGAGAACCACTGTTCTAAAACAACCCTGTTATGGGGTCTTCTTGACAACATCTGTTCAAAGAAGAGTTTGCTTGTAGCCTCCTGATGCTAGTATCTAACTATCTCATCAGTGGGGTGGTTATAGCATCCTAGGGCACTTTCACTCTGTTTGGGGGACAGAGACTGACACCAGACATCAGATGACATCGTGTGACATCTGGTGGAGGCCCTGCCCACAATCAGTGTGAAAGCGTTGCCAGATGCTTCCACCCTAACATGGGAGACATGCTGTTTTGTTCTTTCTCTAATGGAGTCAGCACGGGGTCTCCCCACAAGGGCAACAGCTTCCCATGTGATGGGGAAAACATTGCACAGAGGGAACTGTGTGTGGTGTGACAGATTTCCTCTCAGAAGCCTGGCAAAGCGGGACCCTTCACCTGGGCTTTCTGATGAGGTCCTATGACTTGCCCAATATCACCCAGTGGATTTCCATGGCTAAGGTGCAATTTGAACTCTGGCCATGCAGAGTCCTAGTCTAAAATCCAAGCTGGCTCAAATGTATTTAACGTATGTTTTTACAAGTGGTATTTTTTCACTAATTTTCCTGTTTCTTTTCAGATAATGTACCACAAACCCTTAAAAGCAAGAAATTAAATAATCACACTACTGAACGATACTACTAAATTAGTCTGTGCGCATTCAGAAGAAGCCCTACAAGCCACTCTAAACACCCTCGCAGAAGCATATGAGATGCTTGGGCTGTCATTGAACATTGAGAAAACCAAAGTGTTCTTCCAGCAGTCACCAGCCAATCTCTCTCCAATGCCAGAAATACAGCTTAATGGTGTAACATTAGAAAATGTTGACCATTTCCGCTACCTTGGCAGCCACCTCTCCACAAAAGTCAACATTGACACTGAAATACAACACCGCCTGAGCTCTGCGAGTGCAGCATTTTTCCGAATGAAGCAGAGAGTGTTTGAGGACTGGGACATCCGTAGGGATACCAAGGTGCTTGTTTATAAAGCTATTGTCCTCCCAACCCTGCTATATGCCTGTGAGATGTGGACCATCTACATACGTCACATACAACTCCTGGAACGATTCCATCAGCACTGCCTCCGAAAAATCCTGCAAATCTCTTGGAAAGACAAGTGGATAAAGGTCACTGTGCTGGAAGAAGCAAAGACCACCAGCACTGAAGTGATGGTCCTCCGCCATCAACTCCGCTGGAGTGGTCATGCTGTCCGGATGCCCGACCACCATCTCCCAAAGCATTTGCCCTACTCCGAACTCAAGAACAGAAAACAGAATGTTGGTGGACAGGAAAAGAGATTTAAAGATGGGCTCAAAGCCAACCTTAAAAACTGTGGCATAGACACTGAGAAGTGGGAAGTCCTGGTCCTTGAGTGCCCCAGCTGGAGGTCAGCTGTGACCAGCAGTTCTATAGAATCTGAAGAGGCACGAATGGAGGGTGAAAGAGATATTGACAAGCTGGAATGTGTCCAGAGGAGGGCGACTAAAACGATCAAGGGTCTGGAGAACAAGCCCTATGAGGAGTGGCTTAAGGAGCTGGGCATGTTTAGCCTGAAGAAGAGAAGGCTGAGAGGAGATATGATAGCCATGTATAAATATGTGAGAGGCAGTCACAGAGAGGAGGGAGCAAGTTTGTTTTCTGCTTCCCTGGAGACTAGGACACGGAACAATGGCTTCAAACTACAAGAAAGGAGATTCCATCTGAACATGAGGAAGAACTTCCTGCGAGAGCCGTTCAGCAGTGGAACTCTCTACCTGGGAGTGTGGTGGAGGCTCCCTTCTTTGGAAGCTTTTAAACAGGCTGGATGACCATCTGTCAGGGGTGGTTTGAATGCAATATTCCTGCTTCTTGGCAGGGGATTGGACTGGATGGCCCATAAGGTCTCTTCCAGCTCTATGATTCTAAAGAGAGAAACGTGCGGAAGCCTGTGCATTAACCTGTTTTTTTGATTGGATAAAATTAAAAAATGAAAAATTATTAGAATTAGAGGGTTTTGATTTGAGAAGGGGATGGCACGCCTACATTTGGTATGGGAAAAAAATAGAGAAAAATTTTGGTAATCATTTCATTAGGGCGGCCATCATTAAACCGTGGGAAAAGTATAAAGATAGAATCTATAATAAGACCCCATTGTGGGTCTCACCCATGGAAGCCTGCCAAAGGAGAAAAGCAGGATGGAGAAACTGGCCTAAATACAACGAAATACTAGAAAAAGTAGGAAGAGAATACCAACTAAAGACACAGGAGAAAATAAAACAAGACTATAAGAATTTGTCTTGGCTTCAATACAGACAAATACAGGAATACTACAACAAAGACAGAATGCTGGGATTTATGAAGGAAGAAAACATCTGGGACAAAATAATGAAGACACAAAAGAAAATGATCTCAATGACATATAAAAAACTTTTAGAATGGAGCACGGAAGAGGAAAGGATTAAAGAAGGAATGGTAAGATGGGCCAGAGATATAGGGAGATCAATATCTCTAACAGAATGGGAGAACACCTGGACTAGAAAAATGAAATATATAAAGGCATATAACCTAAAAGAAAACTATCTAAAGATGCTCTATAGATGGCACATGACACCGAAGAAACTAGGAATATATTATAAAAAACTTAACAACAGATGCTGGAAATGTGGAGAAGTTGAGGGCTCCTACTATCACATGTGGTGGCGCTGTAGAAAAGCAAGAACATACTGGAGAAATATACAGCAAAAATTACAGAAAATATTGAAAATAACTATATTGTTGAAACCAGAGATCTTCCTGTTAGGACTCACAGAAGAGAAAATGGATTTAAATAAGGACACGGACAAGCTACTGTTCCTAGCAATGACTGCGGCTAGGATCTGCTTTGCCAAGAAATGGAGGAAGGAGGAGATACCGGATATAGAAGAATGGGAAACTAAGATAGTGGATATAAGAAATATGGACAGACTAAGCTTTTTGATACAGAAAAATAAGGGACTTACAGAAAAGGAAACGGACTGGACTCCAATAAACGATTACTTTGGATGGAAAGGATAGATAGAAAACGAGAGACATTTGCCAAAACAAATACAGAGACAACAAAAAATTAAAATTCATACATAAGAAAGAAAAGGAAACTTATTCAGCAACACCACGGAAGTTGGACCAAATGAAGGGGATAATCCCCAATCTTCTTACCTACGCTTTTAAGACTTTACACTTTTCACACTTTCCCACCCTATTTCCACTTTTGCCCTCAACACACACCCCCTTTCCCTACCCTCCCCTAGCCTTTCCCCGACCTATTTTATCATTTCAAAACTGAATACTTTTTATTCTTTCTTCTCTTCTCTTCTATCCTTTCCACTTGTTTTAATGATGTAAATAAGAAAATCTCAATAAAGATATATTTTTAAAAAAAGAAGAAGAGAGAAACGTGCCAAGAGGAAGGCATGTCAAGCCAACCCCGACCGGGACCGTCTTCCACCTGTAAACCATTGCCCTCACTGCGGAAGAAGATGCAGATCAAGAATAGGGTTCCACAGTCACCTACGGACCCACCACCAGGACACCAATCTTGGAGGACCATCATCCTCCAACAATGAGGGGTCACCTAAGTAAGAACGATACTATCCTTGGAAAGGTGCTCTCTTTCATAGAGGACGCTTGCTGTTCTTCTGTTTCATCTGCATTGGGACAAGATTTGCCAGTTTCCCAAACAGCAGTGGCAGCAGCACTCACACATATCAAATAGAAAAAGAAACATTTATGTTACTATGGAAGGATAATAACCACAAAAGCAGGGTAACTTCCAGAGGCAGAATGAGGTATGGAGAACATCTCCCTGTGTGTGGTGGCATATAACTGTCATTAGATGGGAAGTTTGAGGCCAGACAACAAATAGGAGGAGCATGAGGTCCTGGCCTCAGCTCTGAGGTGCAGGATGAGAAGCTGGAAGATGGTAGTTGTATGAGGAAAACTTAGAAGGAGTCGGATTTCAGTGCTGGAGCCTGACTTGTAGGATTGCAGTGACTCACAGAGAGCCGGCCTGAGTGAGAGCTGCCTTTGTTCCACTTGCACTGAAGGGCGGCGGGTGGGGGAGAACCCAAAAGCAGCCGCAGCCACCGCCTCTGCCTGTTGCTTTCCATATGCAGGCAGCTGCAGCAGTCTCTCCCCCTGAATACCTGGTTTTACAAAATGCCCCCTAGGTAAGAATCCTGATCCTTTTTTCCTCATCTGAACATTTTCATTTCTCCTCTCTTTGACTTCCTTTCACTTTCCCACTTTTTTCTCCAGCCATTCTCAGAGACCATGGACTTTGCTTCTGCTACTTTTGGGTTCATCGCTCCCTACTGCTCTGCTAACTCAGGTCATAGAAGGTAAGATCCTCCTCTTTTCCCCTGCTTTCCTATTCTGGAGAAAGTAGCCTGGGAAGAGTTGCAGGAATTGTGCAGTGATTTTTTCATAAGAGGTGAAAAAAGTTGTTGGTTTTTTTCGGCTGGACAACTTAACAGGAGTTGCAGGAATTTCAGAAAAGCTAAAACTGTCATTCATTCTGGCACTTGAAGGAGTCCAACTGCAGGCTGGTTTGAAAGGACTAGCAATGCTCATTCGCTGGTGAGATGTCATACAAAAAAAAACACTGGCTCTGCAGTCCAAATGTGTGTATACAAGAGTAAGTCTTTGGTGAAAGACTTTGAAAAATATTGGTGACACGAAGTTTTCAATGCTTGTCATGTATATTTTGAGTTGGTGTGTGATGCACTCTTATCTCGAGTTTTCAAATGTTGGAGAACAAGCAAGGTGTGGTGGATTATGACTTTGAAACCTGTATATATTGGGATCTTACAACTGTAATGTTTGAGAGTGGTTGCTCCTTTTCGATTTACTTTATATGACTGTATTACAACTATTATGTTTGAGAGCAGTTGCTCCTTTTTACTTCACTCTATGTGAATACACTGAATTACACTGAACTATATACTGAGTATCATATACTTTATGCTCCTTGAGTATTTTTTCCTGACATAGATTATTTTCTGTATTTTGACACACTGCAAGTATTCTGGGATAGTGTATAGTAGTGTTTCTCAACCTGGGGGTCGGGACCTCTGGGGGGGTCATGAGGGGGTGTCAAAGGGGTCGCTAAAGACCATCAGAAAACACAGTATTTTTGTTGGTCATGGGGGTTCTATGTGGGAAGTCTGCCCCAATTCTATCCTTGGTGGGGTTCCGAATGCTCTTTGATTGCAGGTGAACTATAAATCCCAGCAACTACAACTCCCAAAATGTCAAGGACTATTTTCCCCAAACTCCACCAGTGTTCACATTTGGGCACATTGAGTATTCGTGCCAAGTTTTGTCCAGATCTATCATTGTTTGAGTCCACAGTGCTCTCTGGATGTAGGCGAACTACAACTCCAAAATTCAAGTTCAATGCCCACCAAACCCTTCCAGTATTATCTGTTGGTCATGGGAGTTCTGTGTACCAAGTTTGGTTCAATTCCATCATTGGTGGAGTTCAGAATGCTCTTTGATTGCAGGTGAACTGTAAATCCTAGCAACTACAATTCCCAAAATGTCAAGGACTATTTTCCCCAAACTCCACCAGTATTCACATTTGGGCATATTGAGTATTCGTGCCAAGTTTGGTCCAGATCCACCATTGTTTGAGTCCACAGTGCTCTCTGGATGTAGGTGAACTACAACTGCCCACCAAACTCATCCAGTATTTTCTGTTGGTCGTGATAGTTCTGTGCGCCAAGTTTGGCCCAATTCCATCATTGGTGGGATTCAGAATGCTCATTGATTGCAGGTGAACTATAAATCCCAGCAATTACAACTTCCAAATGACAAAATCAACACCCTCCAACCCTACTAGTATTCAAATTTGGGCGTATAGGGTATTTGTGGCAAATTTGGTCCAGTGAATGGAAATACATCCTGCATATCAGATATTTACGATTGATAGCAGTAGCAAAATGACAGTTATGAAGTAGGAAGGAAAATAATTTTATGGTTGGGGGTCACCACAACATGAGGAACTGTATTACGGGGTCGCGGCATAAGGAAGATTGAGAACCACTGCTCTATGTGAATACCCTGAATTACACTGAACTATATACTGAATATCATATACTTTATGCTCCTTGAGTACTTTTTCCTGACATAGATTATTTTGTGTATTTTGACACCCTACAAGTATTCTGGGATAGTGTATAGGATCATGACTTTGGACTTGGATTATGACTTTGGACACCAGAGTTCAAACCTCTCCTAATCCGTGGAAACCAGTGCATGTCTTTAGGCAAGTCATATTCTCTCACCCTCAGATGAAGGCAAAAGTAAACCTGCTCTGAACAAATATTGTCAAGACAACCACACAATAGGATTGCCTTAGAGTCACTGTAAATTGGAAATGACTTAAAGGCTCACAACAACAACAACAACAATTACTGTGTTAAATAAACAAAGATTGGTAGAAGGCAGAGGTATGTCTGTGTGAAGAATGCCAGATATCCCAGGTTTGGTCTCTAGTCACTTTTCAAATTGTGTTTTCTTCACCTTTCTTTACAGAAGGGTTTCATCTTTCTTCAGAGTACACAGAGACAATAATAATTTTAAAACTAACTAGCCGTCCCCTGCCATGCGTTGCTGTGGCCCACACGGGGCTTCTGTGTGGGAGGTTTGGCCCAATTCTATCGTTGGTGGGGTTCAGAATGCTCTGTGATTGTAGGAGAATTATAAATCCCAGCAACTACAACTCCCAAATCTCAAGATTCTATTTTCCCCAAACTCCACCAGTGTTCACATCTGGGCATATTGAGTATTAGTGTAGAGTTTGGTATAGATGCATCATTGTTTGAGTCCACAGTGATCTCTGGATGTAGGTGAACTACAACTCCAAAACCAAAGGACACTGCCCACCAAAGCCTTCCAGTATTTTCTATTGGTCATGGGAAAACTGTGTGGCAAGTTTGGTTCAATTCCATCGTTTGTGGGTTTCAGAATGCTCTTTGATTGTAGTTGAACTGTAAATCCCAGCAACTACAACTCCCAAATAATAAAATCAATTTTTTGAGTGAAGGACATACATTGGGTTGTTAGGTGGCTTGTCTCTAAATTTGGGGTCAATTCGTCCAGTGGTTTTTGAGTTCTGTTAATCCCACAAACGGATATTACATTTTTATTTATATAGCTTGCAATTTATGTATGTTACTAGACTACTTAAAGTTCTCTGGAAATGCTGCCATCTTGGATAATGGAATTTGGGAAGTGGTTAATATGTGGTCACAAATATGTTATTGACTAAGAACTTCTTTTCCTTATTTATTTATTTGTCGTGGCAGGGCAACCAGTCAATTATATTACATTTCTAACAGAACAAAGCAAACAAACAGACAAAATACAAAAATTGTGAGTTTGGTAGTTGATTAAATGTCCTTTGACCAGTAGCTGGCCACTTGGAGTGCTTCTGGTGTTGCTGCAAGAAGGTCCTCCAGTGGTTTGCTCTTCTCCACACTCACGTGTCGAGGATTCCTCTTTGTAGCCCCATTTCTGAAGGTTGGCTCTGCATCCTGTGGTGCCAGAGCGCAGTCTGTTCAGCGCCTTCCAAGTCGCCCAGTCTTCTGTGTGCCCAGGGGGGAGTCTCTCATTTGGTATCAGCCATTGGTTGAGGTTCTGGGTTTGAGCCTGCCGCTTTTGGGCTCTCGCTTGCTGAGGTGTTCCAGCGAGTATCTCTGTAGATCTTAGAAAACTATTTCTAAATTTAAGTTGTTGACGTGCTGGCTGATACCCAAACAGGGGATGAGCTGGAGATGTCTCTGCCTTGGTTCGTTCACTATTGGCTGCTACTTCCCGGCGGATGTCAGGTGGTGCAATACCAGCTAAGCAGTGTAATTTCTCCAGTGGTGTAGGGCGCAGACACCCCGTGATAATGCGGCATGTCTCATTAAGAGCCACATCCACTGTTTTAGTGTGGTGAGATGTGTTCCACACTGGGCATGCATACTCAGCAGTAGAGTAGCACAGCGCAAGGGCAGATGTCTTCACTGTATCTGGTTGTGATCCCCGGGTTGTGCCAGTCAGCTTTTGTATGATATTGTTTCTAGCACCCACTTTTTGCTTGATGTTCAGGCAGTGCTTCTTGTTGGTAAGAGCACGGTCCAGAGTGACTCCCAGGTACTTGGGTGCGCTGCAATGCTCCAGTGGGATTCCTTCCCAGGTGATCTTCAGAGCTCGGGATGCTTGTCTGTTCTTGAGATGAAAGGCACATGTCTGTGTTTTAGATGGTTTGGGGATCAGCTGGTTTCCCCTGTAATAGGCAGTAAGAGCACCTAGAGCTTCGGAAAGCTTCTGTTCAACCGTCTCAAAGCTCCCTGCTTGAGCGGTAATGGCACGATCATCAGCATAGATGAAACTCTCGATCCCTTCTGGCAGTGGCTGGTCATTTGTATAGATGTTGAACATGGATGGAGCAAGCACGCTCCCCTGAGGCAGGCCGTTCTTCTGTTTCTGCCATCTGCTTCCTTATTGACATAGTGGTTACACTTATAAATACTTCTTATAATCAGTGATTTGGTTGACTATTTCCTCCAGCAAAAGCCATAAAATGACAAAGAGAAATGGAGCTGTAACAAGCTGCTGATATGGATTTCCAATCTTAATTAAACATTTCATCTCCTTGCAAGACCATTTTGCAGAACTTCCCACTCATGCATGGTTCTACATTGCTAAACAAGGTTTCCATGTCAAAACATCTCCTCCTTGCAAAATACACAAAATAGGGAAACACTTTTTAATTGCAGAATGTTTCTGCTACAGCAGATCCCATTTTAAGAGCCTTTTCTGCATGATGTTTGGGATAGGCAACATGGGAACTACAAGATGATGTAGTCTGACACATACTCCCATGGCCAGCATCTGACTAGGAACAAAAGCCAGTGAAAATGTAAACTCTGTGACATTTTGTGATTTGTGATCTCAAAATGATTTGGCCACGTGATTTGGCCACGGTAGTCCACGCTCTGGTTACATCCCGGATTGATTACTGCAACGTGCTCTACGTGGGGTTGCCCATGAAGACTGCCCGGAAGCTTCAGATGGTCCAGCGCCCGGCAGCCAGGTTGCTAACAGGAGCGGCACTCAGGGAGCACACCACTCCTCTGCTGAGCCAGCTCCACTGGCTGCCAATCCGCTACCGGGCACAATTCAAGGTGCTGGCTTTAGCCTATAAAGCCCTAAACGGTTCTGGCCCCGCTTACCTCTCCGAACGCATCTCCACCTATGAACCGACTAGAACATTAAGATCGTCTGGGGAGGCCCTGCTCTCGATCCCGCCTGCGTCACAGGCGCGCTTGGCGGGGACGAGAGACAGGGCCTTCTCAGTGGTGGCCCCTCGGCTATGGAATGCCTTGCCGGCAGACATCAGACAGGCACCTTCGTTGCTGACGTTTCGGAGAATGGTCAAGACCTGGCTTTACGAACAAGCGTTTGGCTAAGCAATGCAACTAATTAAGGAAGACGGTAAATGGAACATAGGAACGGCACAACGACTATGAGAACGGATCTGATTTCAACTGAGGCGTTATTTATGTTGTTTGTTGATTTGTCCTGTCTGATTGTTAATTGTTGTGGACCGACGTCGTCGATCCTGTTGTTGTATTGCTGTGTTTTAATTGCACTGTAAACCGCATTGAGTCGCCTGTCAAGGGCTGAAAAATGCGGTATAAAAATGAAGCAAATAAAATAAAATAAATAAATAATAATCATTTTCTTTCCCCTATGTGAAAATAAACATGAGCTTTGAAAGCTAGCATGATGTATTTTGTACCTCTTGGTTGATCTAATAAAATTTCACTAAAATATGGATTTTGGATTTCATTTTTTTAACACATTCACTTATGCCTTTTTTTCTAAAACAACAGTTCAGATTTACTAAGGACTAGCCGTCCCCTGCCATGCGTTGCTCTGGCCCAGTCTGTATATAGGTGTTTTATGTGTATATATGTGTGCGCATATATTTGTGTATATATGTGTTTGTGTATAAATGTGGTTTTGCGAATGCATTGTAATGTACTTTTTGTTTTTTGGCTTTTAAAGTCTCTTCTTCAGTGGTTTTCAGTGTTTTTATGACTGATGGTCACTCGTTGGCCTGATAGGTGTATTGTGTCCAAATTTGGTGTCAATTCGCCCAGTGGTTTTTGAGTTATGTTACTCCCACAAACGAACATTACATTTTTATTTATATAGACTCGTCATCCCCTGCCACGCGTTGCTGTGGCCCAGTCTGGTGATCTGGAAAATAAAGTAATGTGAAAGTGTTGGTTTCTAATATATGTAATTTCTTTATGCTTGTGGGTAAACAGTATTTCATTATGTTTTCTTGCCCTGGTGAAGGGAGTTGGTCTGGATGGTCATATGTATTTTCTATTGGTCATAGGGGCTCTGTGTGGGAAGTTTGCCGCAATACTATCACTTGTGGGGTTCAGAATGCTCTTTGATTGTAGATGAACTATAAATCCCAGTAACTACAACTTCCAAATGTCAAGGTCTATTTCCCCCAAACTTCATCTGTGTTCCTAGTTGGGCATATGGAATATTTGTGCCAAGTTTGGTCCAGACCCATCATTGTTTGAGTCCTCAGTGCTCTATGGATGTAGGTGTACTACAACTCCCAAACTCAAGGTCAATGCCCACCAAACCCTTCTTGTATTTTCTGTTGGTCATGGGAGTCCTGTGTGCCATGTTTGGTTCAATTCCACCTGCCCTTTGGGGGAGATAGATAGGAATATAAATGAAGTATCATCATCATCATCATCATCATCATTATCATCATCACCATTGGTGGAGTTCAGAATGCTCTTTGATTGTAGATGAACTATAAATCCCAGCAACTACAACTCTCAAATGACAAACTCAATTTTTTTGAGTGATGGTCACTCCTTGGGTTAGTAGGTGTCTTGTGGCCAAATTTGGTGTCAATTCGCCCAGTGGTTTTTGAGTTATGTTAGTCCCACAAACGAACATTACATTTTTATGAAGCCTCTAAACCACTGTTTATTATGACCACATCCAACAGGGTTTGTTTTGGTGGCATATGCCAGTTCAGTGATAAGTTAGCCCGGAAAAACCTACAACAACCCAGTTCAGTGATAATTTAGCCACGGAGCCCAGTGGCTCCCATCCCACAATGTTATAGTATTTTTTGCAGGGCTCCGTGGCTAAACTATAATAGAATCAACATATGACATAGTGCCAACACAGGAGGCTTCTCGTGCTGCACCAGCAACAATGGGGGGAAGCTGAGTGGCCGATGCTTCCCCTTGTAGGATAGGGTTACTGGTGAGTCAGGTGATGTGGGGCATGGGATGACAGGTTCCCACACCCTCTGATGGGCACCATCGGATTCACCATCGGATTCACCACATCGGATTCTGGCAGCCTGCATGATAAGGTTGTTAAACTGTATGTCCTGACCCCAAATAAGGTCTCCTTAGCTAAGTGTTGGGATCACAATCACAGTAAAGGTTTGTGAGCACCCCCCCCCCCTCTTGCCACCACCCTTTACATAATTCTATTAGCAGCAGCTTCTGCAGAAAATGCTTCAGGTGTACTCCAGAAAAAGTAAAATCAGCCTGTTTAGCAATCTTTGCAACTATTGATTTATTAACAGTACATTTTTATTTTCCTATCGATTACCTATATATCTGGGATACATAAGAATTATGAGGAGAAGGGAGATTGCAAGTGGAAAAAGTTTAACTAACCCTGCTCTATACCACCAACTAGTTGAGTGGTGCTCTTGTCATAGAGATGATGCAACAATGTTGTCAGACAAACAGGATATTTCAGAAGAGCTTAAGGTGCCCTGCACCAAGGTGGTTGAGAGAACAGCATAAAGGAAGGTGAGAATTTAGGGAGAGGAGTTGGAAGAAAAACTTGAGGCAAAGGAAAAATTGGGGGAGGGAGAAAAGGTTAAGGAGGGGAGAGGTGAGCACAGAAGAGAAGCTAGAAAAGGAGGCAGCAGGTAAGGAAACTGACTCGAGAGCAGTACGTGTGAAAAAGATCTTGGAGTCCTCATGGACAACAAGTTAAACATGAGCCAACAATGTGATGTGGCGGCAAAAAAAGCCAATGGGATTTTGGCCTGCATCAATAGGAGCATAGTGTCTAGATCTAAGGAAGTAATGCTACCCCTCTATTCTGCTTTGGTTAGACCACACCTGGAATATTGTGTCCAATTCTGGGCACCACAATTCAAGAGAGATATTGACAAGCTGGAATGTGTCCAGAGGAGGGCGACTAAAATGATCAAGGGTCTGGAGAACAAGCCCTATGAGGAGCGGCTTAGGGAACTGGGCATGTTTAGCCTGAAGAAGAGAAGGCTGAGAGGAGATATGATAGCCATGTATAAATATGTGAGAGGAAGCCACAGGGAGGAGGGAGCAAGCTTGTTTTCTGCTTCCTTGGAGACTAGGACGCAGAACAATGGCTTCAAACTACAAGAGAGTTGGAAGAAAAACTTGAGGCAAAGGAAAAATTGGGGGAGGGAGAAAAGGTTAAGGAGGGGAGATTCCATCTGAACATTAGGAAGAACTTCCTGACTGTGAGAGCCATTCAGCAGTGGAACTCTCTGCCCCGGAGTGTGGTGGAGGCTCCTTCTTTGGAAGCTTTTAAGCAGAGGCTGGATGGCCATCTGTCAGGGGTGATTTGAATGCAATATTCCTGCTTCTTGGCAGGGGGTTGGACTGGATGGCCCATGAGGTCTCTTCCAACTTTTTGATTCTATGATTCTATGATAAAAATAAGGAAAAGTAGTCTGGAAACAGCAAAGTGAAATGAACAAAGTGGGTCTAGTGACAGAAGCTTGGAATTGGCTCTACTCCCTCTTTGTCTCTTGAAGGGAATGGAGTCCTTTGATGAATCAACACAATGGCTTTGCCCCAACTTCTCTGTGGATAATTCCTGCTACAATCTGACTCTACTTGAGCCACCTGTGTCCCTTTAATCCACTTGGAGTTGGATTGGATTAAATCCACCTGTGTCCCTTTAATCCACTTGGAGTTGGGATGACAAACTATGTAAATCCTCCATCATGAGGCCAAGCTGTCTTAAGGAGCATGCTCACTGTGGTCATGTGTTAGCTGCATTAGAATATCTCTATACAGCATCTTCCCCATATACATGTGGGATATGTTCCAAGACTCTTCCGTGAATACCTAAAACTGCAGATAATGGTGAGTTCTTTATTTTGACTATACTTGGGCCATAGAATTACACTGAACTATTTAGAGAGGCACATAAACATTTCCACTTTTGGGTCTCTATAGGTCCCAAAAGAGCCAGCAGTGGAACTCTGTGTGGTAGAGGCTCCTTCTTTAGAAGCTTTTAAACAGAGGCTGGATAGCCATCTGTCGGGGGGTGCTTTGAATGCAATTTTCCTGCTTCTTGGCAGGGGGTTGGACTGGATGGCCCATGAGGTCTCTTCCAACTCTATGATTCTTAAGTTACCACCTCAATCCTTGTAATTTCATATTTTGTGCCTCATTCTAATAGTAGTGCTAGGCAAAGTGCCAAAAATCACAAAACCTTCCCTTGATTTAGAGTTTTTACTGTCCTAACTCTTTCTTTAGCAAATCTCACAATACTGTGTATATTACAAAAAAGTCCTCTGCAATAAAGTATCCCTGAAAGATGTTCTCTTGCAACCTCCGACACAAAGAACCTACAAAGCAGCATCCAGCTCATCATCCATCCATGCCAACAAGTCCAGAATTGGCAGACTGCTGACATGGAAAAAAATGAACTGTGTGAAATCTAATTTATACAAGAGTGACTAATTCTTTGCTTTGGATAGTGAAATAAAATACATGGCCATCTTCACAGCTATGTTAAAAATAGCCCCTAGAATAGCTGGTTCAGACATTTATCAAGACTTTTAAGAGCATTCCTTCTACAGAGGTGCTGCGGAGTGACATGGAGTTCTCTGGATTCACAACCCAGTGCTGAATTCCTCTGGAAATACAGCATGTTCCTGTTTTCTGAGGCCCTTGGGATCTGTTTGGCGATACCTCTGAACAATTTTAACTCCCCAGTGTTTACTGCAGGCCACATAGCATGCTGCCACTAAATGACAAACAGGACTGATTTTGCTCTGAATAGGCTGGAGGAAGAGGAGAAAGCCCAGGAGTGCAACCCACTGGTCCTGAGATTCTGCGTCAGACCACAATGCATTCTGGTTGTTAGGAAATAGGAGACAGAGCAGTGCATCTCATGAGCATAGCAATTAATTTTTGGAAGCAGAAAGTGAGCAACAACTAGCAGGATCTAACAAAGAAATAAATCACTCTTAATCTTTTTTTGTAAAAACATATGAAAACATGAAGAAGTTTTATTTATAAACACTGAAGCTCTATAAAATGTACACTTTAAACATGGGTGAGGAGAGGACAGGATGCAGAGAGAGAGGACTACAGACTACATATTGGAGGAAAAGAAACTGATATTGCAGGAAAAGGGGGCATCATCCCATGACATGGCGAAAACGTGCGGAATCATGTTCTTACTATAGTGTTTCATTCTGTTCCATGTGTGTGGAACATAGTTAATATATTCTGAGCTATCACATGGGCGAGCATAGTCCCTGCCCATTCTTCTTCTTCATTTTTTAAAAAGGGAAACTTCACAATTGTAGAAGTCCTGAAGAATAAATTATTTTAAATGGCTTCAAACTACAAGAAAGGAGATTCCATCTGAACATTAGGAAGAACTTCCTGACTGTGAGAGCCGTTCAGAAGTGGAACTCTCTGCCCTGGAGTGTGGTTGAGGCTCCTTCTTTGGAAGCTTTTCAACAGAGGCTGGATGACCATCTGCCAGGGGTGCTTTGAATGCAATTTTCCTGCTTCTTGGTAGGGGGTTGGACTGGATGGCCCATGAGGCCTCTCCCAACTCCATAATTCTATGAATCTCTTTTCCCTCACCCTCCTTGCCGCCAAACCCTTTTTTGTCTTCGCTTCCCTATCTATTGGACAGATGGCAAGCTGTTTAACCTCAGCAGACTGAAAGCCAAAACCAAGGTTACATCTGTTATAGAACTCCAGTATGCTGATGACAATGTCGTCTGTGTGCATTTAGAAGAAAATCTACAAGCTACTCTAAGCACCTTCGCAGAAGCATACGAGAAGCTCGGCCTGTCATTGAACATCGAGAAAACCAAAGTGCTGTTCCAGCAGTCACCAGCCAATCTCTTTTCAATGCCAGAGATAAAGCTTAATGGTGTAGCCTTAGAAAATGTTGACCATTTCCGCTACCTTGGCAGTCACCTCTCTACCAAAGTCAACATTGACACCGAAATACAACACTGCCTGAGCTCTGCGAGTGCAGCATTTTTCTGAATGAAGCAGAGAGTGTTTGAGGACCGGGACATCCGTAGGGATACCAAGGTGTTTGTTTATAAAGCTATTGTCCTCCCAATATGCCTGCAAAACGTGGACTGTCTACAGATGTCACATGCAACTCCTGGAAAGATTCCATCAGCACTGCCTCTGGAAAATCCTGCAAATCTCTTGGGAAGACAGGCGGACAAACGTCAGCGTGCTGGAAGAAGCAAAGACCACCAGCATTGAAACGATGGTCCTCCACCATCAACCCCACTGGACTGGCCACGTTGTCTGGATGCCCGACCACAGTCTCCAAAGGCATTTGCTCTATTCCGAACTCAAGAACAGAAAACAGAATGTTGATGGACAGGAAAAGTGATTTAAAGATGGGCTCAAAGCCAACCTTAAAAACTCTGGCATAGACACTGAGAACTGGGAAGCCCTGGCCCTTGAGTGCTCCAGCTGGAGGTTAGCTGTGACCAGCAGTGCTGCAGAATTTGAAGAGGCACGAATGGAGGGTGAAAGAGAGAAACGTGCCAAGAGGAAGGCACATCAAGGGACCGCCTTCCACCTTGAATCCAATGCCCTCACTGCGGGAGAAGATGCAGATCAAGAATAGGGCTCCACAGTCACCTACGGACCCACCAGAATACTGATCCTGGAAGACTATCCTACTTGGCCAACGAGGGATCGCCTAAGTAAGTAAGTACCTCTGTCTTCTTTTAATCCTCATCCTCTCTTTCCCAATATGTTGCTCACTCTAATAATCTTTCTCTTCATCGAAATAATGTAGAGATTGCAGGTTTCTTTTTTTGGACCTCTAAATCCGGCCCAATTAAAAAATCCTGCCCCAGGACCTCAAAATCCTTCCCAATTTAAAAAAAAATGTTGAAAGGTGTGTGTGTGTCTATATGAGAACTCTGACAAATAGCCAAATCACCTTTCAAAAATGTCACCCCACTACCGCCCTAAAATATGGGCATCAGAACCTGGTTGTGTTAGGAATGTTCACAAAGGCTGCAAAGAAGAAAATGCTGCCCCCATGCCTTCTGCAGTTGCTCAGTCTGGGTTAACCTATTAGAGCCTTTTAAAAATTTATTTATTTATTTATTTATTTATTTATCATGTCATCAGCAACCATACCATTGTATTACATTTCTAACAAAACAAAACAAACAAACAGATAAAAAAGCACAAATTTTGCAAACTTGGTAGTTGATTAAATGTCCTTTGACCAGTAGCTGGCCACTTGGAGTGCCTCTGGTGTTGCCGCAAGAAGGTCCTCCATTGTGCATGTGGCAGGGCTCAGGTTGCATTGAAGCAGGAGGTCTGTGGTTTGCTCTTCTCCGCACTCGCATGTCGTGGATTCAACTTTGTAGCCCCATTTCTTCAGGTTGGCTCTGCATCTCGTGGTGCCAGAGCGGAGTCTGTTCAGCGCCTTCCAAGTCGCCCAGACTTCTGTGTGCCCAGGAGGGAGTCTCTCATCTGGTATCACCCACGGATTGAGGTGCTGGGTTTGCGTCTGCCACTTTTGGACTCTCGTTTGCTGGGGTGTTCCAGCGAGTGTCTCTGTAGATCTTAGAAAACTATTTCTTGATTTAAGTTGTTGACGTGCTGGACAAACAAGGGATGAGCTGGAGATGTCTCTGCCTTGGTCCTTTCACTATTGGCTGCTACTTCCCGGTGGGTGTCAGGTGGTGCAATGTAGTGTAATTTCTCCAGTGGTGTAGGGCGCAGACACCCTGTGATAATGCGGCATGTCTCATTAAGAGCCACATCCACTGTTTTAGTGTGGTGAGATGTGTTCCACACTGGGCATGTGTACTCAGCAGCAGAGTAGCATAACGCAAGGGCAGATGTCTTCACTGTGAATGAAATGACTGTGAATATGAGCACTTGGGGAGATAAGCTTTTTGGCCTGCTTGATTGCATAATGACTAAAATGAACTAAAACAAAATCACTTTCTACACGCTAAACATCTACTTGTAGGTTGCGACAGGTGTAAAAACCTTCCAGGTTCATTTCAAAGAATGGTAAATTCTCACCTCTGAGGAAGCTTGCCATAGATGCAGGCGAAACGTCAGGAGAAATGCCTCTAGAACATGGCCATATAGCCCGAAAAAACCCACAAGAACTGAGTGATTCCGGCCATGAAAGCCTTCGACAATACAATGGTAAATATACTTCTTAGGTATCGCTGGATATGTTACATCACATACTGTATCTGGGTTATTTGGGACTTTTCCGTTTCTCTTCAAAGAGCTTAAATTCTTTCCCATCAACATCTGTGTCTTATTACCGGCAAACCTACGCAGCGACTGCTGAGCAACAGTAAGAGTAAATATTTGTATGTTTCCCTTCAATCTGTGCACTCGCATGGCAGTGGTCAGTGGACTGTTGACTTAAACTTTATCCTCCTGACCCACAGCTCTAATAATTCAGAATGGCATTGTAATGTCTTTATCAGAATGATTCATCTCTGCTGCAGCACAATATACAACACCACTGCCAATGCAATGGCTCTTCTATAGCTCAGCTCTTCAAAATTGTGCATGTACAATGTTCATCTCCAACAGAAGAATGTGCAATGTTACTTTTAAACACAATAATAGAATAATAGAATCATAGAATCAAAGAGTTGGAAGAGACCTCATGGGCCATCCAGTCCAACCCCCTGCCAAGAAGCAGGAATATTGCATTCAAATCACCCCTGACAGATGGCCATCCAGCCTCTGTTTAAAAACCTTCAAAGAAGGAGCCTCCACCACATTCTGGGGTAGAGAGTTCCACTGCTGAACGGCTCTCACAGTCAGGAAGTTCTTTCTCATGTTCAGATGGAATCTCCTTTCTTGTAGTTTGAAGCCATTGTGTCCTAGTCTCCAGGGAAGCAGAAAACAAGCTTACTCCCTCCTCCCTGTGGCTTCCTCTCACATATTTATACATGGCTATCATATCTCCTCTCAGCCTTCTCTTCTTCAGGCTAAACATGCCCAGCTCCTTAAGCCGCTCCTCATAGGGCTTGTTCTCCAGACCCTTGATCATTTTAGTCGCCCTCCTCTGGACACTTTCCAGCTTGTCAATATCTCTCTTGAATTGTGGTGCCCAGGATTGGACACAATATTCCAGGTGTGGTCTAACCAAAGCAGAATAGAGGGGTAGCATTACTTCCCTAGATCTAGACACAATGACAGGCTGAAGTGATCCATAGCTAAGTATTGTTTTGTATCTGCAGATTTTCAAAAAATCCTGAAAAACTTTGCTTTCAAAAGTTAGCATTAAGATGTTTGCTACTGAATGAGATTGATCTACTAAGGGTTTTGTGCTAAAAAGAGCCAGATGCCCATATTGGGATTTATTGAACTGTCTATCCAGTTTGTCCCTTTCCCCCAGCCTATTAGGAGCAAATGCTGTTCTTCCCACCCTGTATTTGTATTTGAGTCTCACCATACTCACCTTGGCTATTGCCAGTTGTGACAAAAGCAGGAATCCATCCAATTGTAAGCAATGCTTGTAAAAGCTATAAAGCCATTCAGAATTACATGGAGGTTTGCCAGACAGCAAATGAGTTTCATATTAGAATAAGAAGAGCTAATCAACAATGTAAAACAATGTAACCAATGGTATATAATAATAATAATAATAATAATAATAATAATAATCTATATAAATAAAAATGTAATGTTTGTTTGTGGGATTAAAATAACTCAGAAACCACTGGATGAATGGACACAAAATTTTGACACAATACACCTAACAGTCCTTCATGTGGGCAGGAGGCAGTGCAATATGAGGACACCCATTTTTGGGGGAATGACAAGGGGAATGTAAAATCACTCTCCAAAAGTGCAATGGAAAAGCCAAGTTTTGAGATTCTTCTTGAAAGTTTCTAGGGTGGAGCTTGCCTAATCTCACTGGGCAATATGTTTCAGAGTCAGGGGGCCACGGAGGAGAAGGTTCTCTCCCTCATTCCCATAAGTTGGGTCTCTGATAATGGAAGGGGCGAAAGGAGGGTCTCCTCCGAAGAACGAACGGATTGGGCAGGTTTGTGGGAGGAGATATGGTCACAAAGGTAGGCAGGTCCCAAAACATTTAGGGCTTTAAAGGTGATGACCTGTACCTTGAATTGGGACCGGAAAATAAATGGCAGCCAACGGAGCTCCTTAAACAGGGGGGTTGACCGCTCCCTGTAATTTTCCCCCGTTATTAATCTGGCTGCCGCACATTGGACCAATTGAAGTTTCCGGGCCATTTTCAAGGGTAGCCCCACATAGAGTGCATTACAATAGTCCAGTCCAGAGGTAACGAAGGCATGGACCACCATGGTTAAGTCAGACTTCACGAGGTATGGTCACAGCTGGCACACGAATTTAATTGTGCGAAGACCCTCCCAGCCACCGCACGACACCTGTGCATCAAGTGTCAACTCTGAGTCCAGGAGGACCCCCAAGCTGCAGACCTGTGACTTCTTGTGGAAGAGGAAAATATGGCACAATGGCATTACAAAAATCCTTCCCTGCCCTTAAAGGTGATCACCAATTGTTTGGAGAGTTCAAAAAACAGCAGTGCGGGCGTGGGTTGTTCTTATCAGCAAAAGAGGCAAGATACATGGGTGCAAATTTATTTATTTATTTACAGCTTTTATATTCCGCCCTTCTCACCCCGCAGGGGACTCAGGGCGGATTACAGTGTATACATATATGGCAATCATTCAATGCCAATTTTTAACATACAAACATATACAGACTTACACAGATGTTATTTAACTTTTTCTGGCCGCCAGGGGAGCTGTTGCTTTCATCATCCATCTGTGATGCTGATGAAGCACTTTCCGCATTCCCCGCATGCTTCCCCGCTGGAATGCTTTGCTGGAGTCTTTATGGCCTCATAAATCAATAAATTTAGCCTCCCCACACTTTAAGGTGGTACCTTATTTTCCTACTGGACAGATGCAATTGTCTTTCGGGTTCCAAAGGTCGACAACAGGCTACACACAATTGGTTGGAAACCCACTCCAACCCGGGCTGGCTTCGAACTCATGACCTTTTGATCAGAGTGATCTTAATGCAGCTGACACTCAGCCAGCTGCGCCACAATCATACACAACTTGTATGAAGGCTCCTTGAAGAGTGCCCCCTGGATGTTTTAAAAGAATATTTTCCTGATGTGAAAACTTTTCAAAGTTAGTATTTAGATTTGTGTGCCTTTTTTATTTGCCCAATAAAGATAGTGCCACAATACAGACTTTGATATCTGTTTCTATGGTCAACATGATTGATCCTCTACATTTGGTCTTCCACTGCTCAGCATGTTTATTGGTTCTTCGTAAAAGTTACTTTCCAAACACACACAGCATACTCCTATCACTCTCACCTACATGCTGTTCCAGCTTCATCTTTTTCTGTGAATGAGTTCCCTGAAACCTCTCTCAATTGAACAATATCTTTACCACCTCATGCATATAGGGACTTGACAAAAGCAACAGATGCTCTAGGGGGATTGTTGTTGTTGTGGTTGTTGTTGTTATCTGAAAAGTGATTACTTTATAAAATTCTATAGGGAGTTATTGAATTATTTCCTGGGTTGTTTGTGTTTTTGCTCAAAAGTGCCAATACTGTGGGTGTAAATAAGAATGCATTAAGGCAGCCGTTTTCTGTATGAGAACAGGCATCCAGCCATAAATGTGCTGGAGCAGATGTTGAAAAAATGCCCGAGATTTATAATCCTCTTCCAAGAAAGGAAACAATGAGAACAATTATGCTTTGACTGTAAAAAGCATGGATTAGCCTTCTAAATCCATTGCTTTTCCATGCAGAATATTGTCCACTTGTCCAGCCATTCACATTAAAACACGGAGCTTCATATCTTTACGGAGCATCTTTAGGGTGTTACCAGCTGTGCTGGCTGATCATGAATATGCAGTCTATCTGAATGTCATAGCTGCTAAAATATGTCCCTAATCAAGAGCCAATGTTTGGGGAAGGAAATCTGATTCAGTTACAGAAGGCATATGATAACACCTGTGGAACAAATTTACTAAAGTAGACCGATTGTATTGCTTGCTGTTTTCAAAATGGATTATGTGTTCTTGCTGCACTTCGCATAGCAGAACGTTAAGTGGCATCATTGGCGCACTGCACTAAGTAAGGTATACTCACCTGCACTAAGTTTTAGGGATTGAAAGACTAGTCATAAATATTAAAATCAAAGTGGTGTTTCCTATGATGTGGAGAATCTGAATCTGAATTGCTTTGTTATTGCAAGTCAGGACTCTTGTTGAAAAAAAGAGGAGCTGAACAGAAAGAAACACTGTGTAATCATAGAATCATAGAATCAAAGAGTTGGAAGAGACCTCATGGGCCATCCAGTCCAACCCCCTGCCAAGAAGCAGGAATATTGCATTCAAATCACCCCTGACAGATCGCTGGATTTTAGGGAAATAGTTTTAGGGAAAATAATACGAGGGGTATTTTTTAAGTAAGGTCCGTTTGAACATAAGTACACAACGAAAGTTTATTTCAAAAAAGTAAATTTATTTTCAGAAAGTACATACTTACTTCACTCTATTTTTCGACATAATTGCCAAGTTTGGTCAAAAACTTATCATACCTCTGAACCAATTTTAAAATACCCTCTTCATAAAAACTTGCCGCCTGCTCCGATAACCAAGAGTTCACTGCCATTTTCACGTCATCCTCATCATGGACGTTGTCACGGCCATCTTTGAATTGTCGTACCCACTTACGCACATAACAGTATCACTATACACTTCACAAATCTGTTGATGAATTTCTGCAGCAGGCAGGTTCATTGCTGACAAAAACCATATCACTGAGCGAACCTCACATGCGGCGGGTGAGTTGATAGTCTTAACCATTTTTAAAGCACAGAACAGAACCATACAGGTTAGTTACAGAGTGGAAACTGAGCACAGTTGTTCCCGGGTTGTACATGACACACACTCTCCTTGCGGTATGCGTGCGAACTACTAGTGTCTACAACAAAACGGACCTTACTTAAAAAATACCCCTCGTACAATATATATGGGAAATGGTAATAAAAACCCATATTTCTCAAGTGTTGGAAAACCCTGTTGAGGGGTTTTCACTTCAAGGATACCATCCATCCATCTTGCCCTTGGTCGGCCTCTCTTCCTTTTTCCTTCCATTTTCCCCAGCATAATTGTCTTCTTTAAGCTTTCCTTTCTTCTCACGATGTGGCCAAAGTACTTCATCTTGGCCTCTACTATCCTTCCCTCCAATGAGCAGTCAGGCTTTATTTCTTGAAGTATGGACTGGTTGGCTCTTCTTGCTGACCAAGGCACTCTCAGAACTTTCCTCCAACACCACAGTTCAAAAGCATCTATCTTCCTTCACTCAGCCTTCCCTAAGGTCCAGCTCTCACATCTGTAGGTTACTATGGGGAATATCATTGCTTTAACTATGCGGATCTTTGTTGCCAGTGTTATGTCTTACTCTTCATGATTTTATCAAGATTTGTCATTGCTCTCCTCCCAAGAAGTAAGCATCTTCTGATTTCCTGGCTGCAGTCTGCGTCTGCAATAACCTTTGCACCTAGAAATACAAAGTCTGTCACTGCCTTCATGTTTTCTCCCTCTATTTCCCAGTTGTCAATCATTCTTGTTGCCATAATCTTGGTTTTTTATGTTTAACTGCAACCCAGCTTTTGCGCTTTCTTCTTTCACTTTGATTAGAAGGCTCCTCAGCTCCTCCTCGCTTTCGGCCATTAAAGTGGCGTCATTTGCATATCTAAGGTTGTTAATGTTTCTTCCAGCAATTTTCACCCCAGCCTGGCATTCCTCAAGCCCCACACATCGCATGATGTGTTTTGCATACAAGTTGAATAGGTTGGGTGAGAGGATACAACCCTGTCGTACGCCTTTCCCAATCTTGAACCAGTCTGTTGTTCCATGGTCAGTTCTGACTGTTGCTACTTGGTCCTTGTACAGATTCCTCAGGAGAGAGACAAGGTGGCTTGATATGCCCATCCCACCAAGAACTTGCCACAATTTATTATGATCCACACAGTCAAAGGCTTTAGAATAATCAATAAAACAGAAATAGATGTTTTTCTGAAACTCCCTGCCTTTCTCCATTATCCAACAGATATTGGCAATTTGGTCTCTCGTTCCTCTGCCTTTTCTAAACCTTTTCTATATCTGGCAATTCTCGCTTCATGTATTGCTGGAGTCTTCCTTGCAGGATCTTGAGCATTACCTTACTGGCATGAGAAATAAGGGCCACTGTACAAGTTTGAGCAGTCTTTAGCATTTCCCTTTTTTGGTATGGGGATATAAGTTGATGGTGGCAGCGTATAAATAAAGATTATTATTATTATTATTATTATTATTATTATTATTATATTTAGTTTCTAATTTTATAAGAGATGCATACACATGCACACTAGCGTATATACCTTATTCTGCTTTGATCAGACCTCCCTTGGAATATTTAGTCCAATTCTGGGCGCTACAATTCAAGAAGAATATTGACAAGCTGGAATGTGTCCAGAGAACAGGGATCAAAAATGATGAAAGGTCTGGAAGCCAAGCCTGTTTGCAAGGGCAAACACATACAATTATGAACCCTCCCAAATATGTGTGTTGTCTGCACACATTTTGAACATGTTTTTGTGTGTCTTCTGTACATCTGTGAGAAGCTTATTGGAAATTCAGGAGAGGTACACAGAGGCGGCCCTAGGTAATTTTCAATGGTAAGCAAACAGTATTTTGGCGCCCCCCCCCCCCCCCCCAACCAATCATTGATATATATTTTCTGTTTGTCGTGGGAGTTCTGTGTGCCATATTTGGTTCAAATCCATCATTGGTGGAGTTCAGAATGCTCTTTGATTGTAAGTGAACTATACATCCCAGTAACTACACTTGCCGCACTTGCTCCCTTGCCTGGCTCGCTTTAGTCCGGAGGCGTGCTTGAAGACCCCGGCATGTACACCAAAAGTCACCTCTTCTCCTGACTTTCTCCTCAGCCATTGGGACCAAGAGAGAGAGAGAGAGAGAGAGAGAGAGGTGGAGATGCCCACCTTTCCTGAAGGTAGGCACAAAAACAAAGAAGGGAGCGGAGGTGGGGGAGATACCTCCAGCCAGAAGGGCTCTCTCTCTCTCTCTCTCTTGGTCCCAATGGCTGAAGAGAAAGTCAGGAGAAGAGACGATTTTTGGTGCGCACGCTGGGGGTCTTCAGACACGCCTCCGGACCCAAAGCGGGCCAGGCGCGGCGGCTCCGTCCCTTGGCCCACCCGTGGATTGGGGAGAGGAGAGGAGGCGGGTGGAGTGCCGGGGGATCGGGGAAGGGAGCCGGTCATGGGGGAAGGGATCGAACGCGGAGAATCATGGCCAGAAGGAGCAGGAATGAGAGGGGCGAGGCGAGGCTCAAGGGCCCGGCCCCTTTGGAAAGAGGATCGCCCGGCAGCGAGGCAAGAAAGCCGAGGCTCCCCCCGGACTGCTAGGGCTGTTGTGAGCTGAGGGGGCACTCCTCAAGTGGCAATCGAGGGGCATTTACAGAGGCGCCTCTGTGCCCCTGGCAAAAAAAGTGTTCTGCGACCGCTTACTTCGCGTAATGGACGAGCCGCCCCTGGGTACAAGGAATTTGTCTTGTTTAACTCTCCCGGTCCAAAATGCTCTATTTTATGTAATCCTGTGAAAAAGAACCACCAAGCCTGGCCTTTAAATTTTATTTATGACTTTTATACTGATGTATAAGCAAGTTCTCCAGACACCTCACCATAACCAATGTGTACTTATTATAGACAATATTCAGTTGTGGATTTAAATGATAGAAAACCTCTTTTTAAACAAAGAAGCTTTTGCTATGTGAACAATGTGAACAATTCATGCAGAGGAAAGATTTTGACTGAAAACCATCCTGGTGATGCCGATGTACTTCCTGTTCAATATTTAAACTGATCACCCACTGAAGCGGAAACAGCCTCCCCTCTATCTATCTGTATTTGTAAGACTGAGAACAGGAGATCAATTGAAATCCACAGCATGCACTCTAATGACTTCCACTGTACTACTAGAAGGTCTGGAGACTGAGTCCTGGGCTATAACTCCACTGGGAATTTTACTGAAAGGATTTGTTCAGATATCCCATTTTGCCCTGGAGAAAACGATCACTGTGTGAAAGCCACTTTTCAGGAATATATCTGGTAACGAAATTACAACCAGTTTCATGATAAGGGAAATACAAGTTCAATACTACTTAGAAGCAAATATATTTAGAATACTGGAAACACAGTACAAAAGACCACGGAGAAATAATTTCTTTGACATTATGGTATGTAAATGAGATCTCATACAGGGTAATTAGTTAATGGATCTAGATTTTTCTCAGTTCGGAACACATCTGATTGATGACAAAATGTTTTGACAACCTTGGGATCTAACTGAACGACATGTAAGAAAGAGGGCAAATTTGATGAATATTCATGAAGTGACAATTTTAAACACAGGGTTCTATTCATTACTTCCTCTAACATTTTGCACATTATTTTGATTTATAAACTAAAGCACCGCTAGGTTTCTCTAGACACTTAAATAATTAAACATGTTATTTAAATAATGAAACAATGTTAGTTCAAAGGCTTTTTCACATTACACAACTGTACACACTTTGGTGGCCATGGGTGTATCCTATAGAGCAGGGGTCCACAAACTTTTTAAACAGAGGGCCAGGTCATAGTCCCTCAAACTGTTGGTGGGCCGGATTATAATTTGGAAAAAAAATGAATGAATTCCTATGCTCACTGCACATATCTTATTTGTAATGCAAAAAACACTTTAGAACAATACAATAATTAAAATGAAAAACAATTTTAACAAATATAAATTTAACAAATATAAAGTAGTTTCAGACTTAGGTTGACACTGAGCGAGGGTCGGGTAAATGACCTTGGAGGGCCGTATTCGGCCCCCGGGCCATAGTTTGAGGACCCCTGCTATAGAGTCTGGGGATTTGCTATTTTATTTATTTATTTATTTATTTATTTATTTTACATTATTTCTATCCTGCCCATTTCAGCCCGAAGGCGACTCAGGGCGGTATACACAGTCGGCACAATTTGATGCCGAAACAAAATCCATACATTAATAAAGCAAAAAACATCAAGTGCAATTAAACATAAACGACAATGCATAATAAACAATTTAAAAAGAAACTATATCCTCTCGTTCAAATCTTCATCCATTACATTGTCTTGGCCATTCCTGGGTCAATTTCCAACTCTAGTTTGTCTGTTTACTCCGGGGTTCCGAATGCTTTCTCGAAGAGCCAAGTTTTTACTCTTTTTTGGAAAGTCAGGAGGGAGGGGGCTTATCTAATATCCCTGGGGAGGGAGTTCCACATGTCTCTAGTATCCTTCCCTCCAATGAGCATAAACTATGTCTACCATATATTCCGGAATACAAGGCGACTGGAACTATAAGACGACACCCCAACTTTTTAACAAAAAATACAGAGTTGGGGATATACTTGCTGTTTAATACAACTCCGCATTCAGCACCTCCTTAGTTTCCTGACTCCTTTGTTTGGTTCAGCAAGCCATGGCTGTGCCTCAAAGCAGGGGCTGCCGCCGGCTTCACTGAAGCAGCAAGGATTCCTGCCTTCTCAGGCAGATCCATAGCGCCCTGGCATTGCACTGGCAACCCTGGGCTTTTGCCCTCTTGGATGGAGAGTGCACGTATCAGCAGTGCAAGGAAGCCCTCGAGCCTGAAGACAGAGGGCTTCCTTGCACAGCCTCAGAGGATGCTTGCCATAGATGCAGGTGAAACATCAGGAGAGAATGCTTCTAGGACATGGCCATATATAGCCCGAAAAACCTAGAACAACCCACAAAATCTTACTTTCTTGGTGAAAGAATTAGTGGCAAAATGACCTGTACAACTGCCGTTTCCTCAATCATTTTAGTGCAGTATGACTTCCTCATCCATGGACTGAGTGTACACATATCCACTTACCTACATTTACAAGTATGTCCCAGAAGTGTTTGTGGACCTCCAGTGCAATTCTATAGTAAACTTCCAGTTTAGGTATAGTCAAAAGACAGGGTTTGCAATTTTCCATCATTTTGGGTATCCATGGTATATGTGTGTTGGAATGTATCCCCCCACAGATACAGGAGTTATACTGTACTGTTATTCCCAGTGACAGATTTGTAGGCCCAGGAGCTCCCAGTGGCGCAGTGGGTTAAAGCACTGAGCTGCTGAGCTTGTTGATCGAAAGGTTGCAGGTTCGATTTCGGGGAGCGGCGTGAGCTTCCGCTGTCAGCCCTAGCTTCTGCCAACCTAGCAGTTCGAAAACATGCAAATGTGAGTAGATCAATAGGTACCGCTCCGGCGGGAAGGTAACGGCGCTCCACGCAGTCATGCCAGACACATGACCTTGGAGGTGTCTACGGACAACGCTGGCTCTTCGGCTTAGAAATGGAGATGAGCACCACACCCCAGAGTCAGACATGACTGAACTTAATGTCAGGGGACTACCTTTACCTTTACCTACTCTGTTGCACAAAGATTAGCCCACATTTCCTCACTCAGGATACAGATTGCTGGTAGATGATATTATATTTTATTTAGAAAAAACTGTAAACATGTTAAAGTTTGTTTCCAAAAGGTTCGTTTCAGTACTTTCTGAACTTAGAACAAAACAGCTCGTTTGTATGTAACTGTTGCCAGCATTAAAACTGTCCAGAAGGCTCTCTCTCTCTCTCTCTCTCTCTCTCTCTCTCTCTGTAATGCAATATAAGAGATCATAAGATAAAATCCCAGAGGATATTAACAGTGAAGATGTTTAAAATGTTGCATGAGCAAAACAACAAACTAACAAGCAATTACGATTTTTTATCTAGTTTCTTGTTATTTCAGTTCCCAACACGGAGACATTTCAAAATGTGATCAAGTTGTGATTCATGAAGGAATTTTGTGTGGGTGGAGATGAAACCCCTAGTAGAGGGGGCTACACGCCATAGAGCGGCTAGTTGGAGGAGCTCTAGCAACTCCTGCCAGATCTGTCCTTGTTCCAAGGACGTGGTCACCAAGCACACAATCCACTTCGCTTGCTAAAGCCAAGCAGAATTCACCGCAGGAGGATCCTGGAGTGTGCTAGTGCTGTCTCTTAAACTACTAGGATTCTTTGTTAGGGAATCCTAACAAAGTAAAAATCCCAGGGTTCTGTGGGATGAAACAATCAAGGCTGCTATAACTGTGCAGTATGGATATACCCAATTTATTTATTATTTATTTATTTAGAGTTTTTATACCCCGGTCTTCTCACCTCCGGGGAGGGACTCAGGCCAGCTAACAACATAAAATTCAATACAATAAGAAAAACATTATAGGTCATCAATATAAAATACATTATTTTATGTCCCACCTCGGAGCCTAAGATCCTCTGGGGAGGTCCTGCTCTTGACCCCGCCTCTATCACAAGTGAGATTGGCGGGGACGAGGAGCAGGGCCTTCTCGGTGGTGCCCCCCCGCCTGTGGAATTCACTCCCCGGGGAAATTAGATCTGCAACATCGCTCCTTTCTTTTAGGAAAAAACTAAAAACATGGATCTGGGACCAGGCATTTGGACAAGCAGGCAGATAAAGAAAGAACTTCGATGATGACTAGGAAATGATTAACGGATTGGATCTATGGAACTCTGGAAAACGAAACGCTGATTGTAAGAATGATTTTATAGGATGTTTTATATAATGTATTATGTACTGGGTGTTGACTATTTTTAATTGTGATAACTGTTTTAATTACGTTTTTTGTATATTATGTGTCATCTGTATAGACATTGAATTCTGCCTTTTCTGTAAGCCGCCCTGAGTCCCCCTTCCGGGGTTGAGAAGGGCGGGGTAAAAGTACCAGAAATAAATAAATAAATAAATAAATAAAAAATACACCATACAATTCATACAAATTACAGCAAAAATCAGTTCATCCAAAAGAATCACAAATTCATCGCCATCCGCCAGTAAAGTCAGCAGTTATTGACTCAGTCATCATTCTGCGAATGCAGTATCCCAAAGCCATGTTCTTACCTGCTTTCTAAATGTCAGGAGGGAAGAGGCAGATCTAATCTCCATCGGGAGGGAGTTCCAAAGCTGAGGGGCCACCACTGAAAAGGGCCTGTCCCTCATCCCCACCAAACGCGATTGCGAAGGCGTTGGGACCGAGAGCAGGGCCCCTCCAGAAGATCTTAACAGCCTTGAGGCTTCTCAGGTGCTAGACGAGTGCCTGGCTGCTGTGTCGATCTGGATGAGGAAGAACAAGCTGAAGATCAATCCCGATAAGACAGAGGTCCTCCTGGTCGATCGTAAACCGGATCGGGGTATAGGGTGGTCACCTGTGTTGGATGGGGTTACACTCCCCCTAAAGCCACAGGTCCACAGTTTGGGTGTCCTCTTGGATTCTTCGCTTACACTTGAGGCTCAGGTGTCGGCGGTATCCGGGAGGGCCTTTGCGCAACTCAGACTTGTGCGCCAACTGCGACCATACCTCGTGAAGGCTGATCTGGCCGGGGTGGTCCACGCCTTGGTCACCTCTAGAATGGACTACTGCAATGCGCTCTACGTGGGGCTGTCCTTGAAGACTGCTCGGAAACTTCAATTGGTCCAGCGGGCAGCAGCCAGGATGCTAACCGGGGCTCATTATCAAGAGAGGTCAACCCTCTTGTTTAAGGAGCTCCACTGGCTGCCATTTATTTTCCGGGCCCAATTCAAGGTGCAGGTGCTCACCTACAAAGCCCTGACCGCATTACCATCTACGAACCCACACGCTCGCTCCGGTCATCTGGGGAGGCCCTGCTCGTGATCCCACCTACATCGCAAGCGCGTTTGGTGGGGACACGGGACAGGGCCTTCTCTGTAGCGGCCCCCCGACTTTGGAATGCCCTTCCAAAAGATCTCCGACAGGCCCCTACTCTAGCTGTCTTCAGAAGGAATTTAAAAACTTGGCTGTTCCGTTGTGCCTTTTCAGACTAGGAATTCCCACCCAAGTCCTAGTAGCACCTTAACATAACTAATCGCTGCTGCACACCGCACTTTTAATCCGACGTGCCTCCTACCATTTTCAGCACTTTTAACCCTTGTACCCCATTGCGCAGGCCGAACCAGTTTTTAATAATGTCTTGAAGTATCGCCATTGTCGTTATTTTGCTTATTGTTTTGATTTGCTTTGTATTGTTGTGTTATGTTTCTACTGTATTGTGTTTTGAGGCTTCGGCCTGTGTAAGCCGCATCGAGTCCTTCGGGAGATGCTAGCGGGGTACAAATAAAGTTAATAATAATAAATAATAATAATAATAATTGATGGTTCATACGGGAGAATCCGTTCGGACAAGTAAATAGGGCCAGAGCCGTTTAGGGATTTATAGGTCAACACAGCACCTTGAATTGTGCTCGGAAACTGATTGGCAGCCAGTGAAGCTGGCGCAACAGAGGAGTAGTATGCTCCCTGTACCCCGCTCCCGTTAGTAATCTGGCTGCCGCTCGTTGTACTAGTTGTAGCTTCTGAGCAGTCTTCAGAGGCAACCCACGTAGAGAGTGTTGCAGTAGTCTATACAGGATGTAACCAGAGCATGTACCACCATGGCCAAGTCAGACTTCCCAAGGTACGGACGCAGCTGGATGTTGAAGTAGACCCACTGGAAGTAGGTCTACTTCCAGTGGGTCAATGCTGAAGTAGACTCATTGGAATCTATGTCAATAATGGCAATCATCAAGACAAATTTAAATTCTAGTCTTTCACGGAGTATACTATGACTATGGCTAATAAGGGTGTGGATTTCAGGTAAATTGTTCCTTCTCCCAGGAGTTTGGTTTGCATTGCCCCATAGTTGTAGGAAATAGCACCCCTTTTTGCATTTCTTCCAGGGTTGTCACAGACTCAGCAACACCCTGATAGTTAACCATTAACAGAGGCTTGAAGTCAGCCTGCAAAGCCTTTGCTGCTGTTGGCTTGCAAAAGTATCTTTTTGATTTTGAGACCGCCCCTTTTTCCTGGGGATGAAATCTCCATTTTGAGAAGCTCTTCTGCCTTCTACAGTATAGCAAGTATAGTATAGTATAGCAGTATAGTATAGTATGTGGTCAAGCCAGGTCAGCTCAGACAAGCCATCGTACGTTCTAACCTCTTGCCTTTAAAACTAGTTCTGAGTTTAGATAGGGAAAGACCTGCTCTTTCTAAAATAGCAACTCAATACTAGGGCAGAGAATATCCCAGGATTTCTCTGCCCTCGGAAGAAGCTCTAACCTTGGCCTGGTGGACTTTCTCCTACCTTCAGGACAAAGCCTTGCCTCGTCTTGAATGCAGGAGGTGGGCAAGGGGGTTTGGGGTCGCTTTGTCTGCCACTTCCCTGGACCCAGCCTGGCCTTCTCCTGCCATCAGGATGGGGCCTCACCTGGCCCAGATGGCAGGAGAAGGCGAGGAGGCAGGGGGCAAAGTGGCTTTGGGGCCACTTTGCCTGCCACCTACCTGGGCTTGTAATAAGAAATTCAATGTGCAAATTCGATAAATGTGAATTTAAAATGATGTGTGGGAATGAATGGAAGAATGGAAGGATGCATGGATGGTGCTAATAATTTTGGAAACACCAGTATAATATTAAGGCCTGCAATGACTAACTACCTGCTTGCCGGACTTGCTAATGAGAAACTCTGATAAGAACTGGGACAGTGATAAAGGAAATGTTTGCAGCCTTCCTTATGTTAAGAAGGAAGTCAACATAAGATCAACACCAATAAAGAAGATCAACATCTGGCCAGGAAACTGAGATGGATCCAGGATGGAACATGTCTATCATTAATTTACAACTTTGGGACTACATCAACAGAATTTTCCTATAAAAGACTCAGGCTAATAATGCTCAAATCGTGGCAGACCGAGGAGTCTGTTCCACCCGCCATGCTCTGCTCCATGGGAAGGACAGAGGTGGTGTATTCGGAGAGTGTCAGATATGCTATGGGAAAGCATGATTCTGGACACTTTGGGGCTTCTTTCTCAAGGGAAGAGGAAGAAGTGCGCTTTTGGAGTCTTGGATTTTGTGCAGGGAGTCAGGTTCTGTTGTATGGAAAACAGAGATCTGGTCCTTGCCATTGTTCTTAGGGAAAGTTTTGGCATCTCAGCGTTTTGAAGTTTTGGCGTTATGGAAGTTATGGAACTATGCGTTGGCAGGCTGCAGGAAAGCAGGGTCTGGCCTAAGAGGTGCTTCTCCAAGGAGGGAGAAAAGGATATGGTAATATTTGGATGCATGTGGATGAATGCATGTACATGTGTGTGAATGCTGAGTGAAAATGTAATTCCCCTATTGCGAAGAAGTATTAATGCCACCATAAATTGTAAGGATGTTCTGAGAATGCTAAATTTAACTGCCACCAATATGTATAGAGACGCTGGTATTATAGTCTCTGTTTATGTTGTTTGCGTTGTGAGGTAACTTTGGTAGAGTGGGTGCACCGAACGTAAAATCAATGGAGATGAGGCAGTTTTAAAATAACAAAGAGAACAAGTTTATTGTTAAACAAAGCGTATTGTTGCAATATGAAGATGTTGAACTTGGCATATGCTTGATGGTTACAATATGGCTTGGTTGAGATACAGTTCAGGCTTTTGATGTTACAATCTTATAAACTCCTTCTACAGTGAAGCGCTTTATCATTTCAGTGTTCCCTGTTGTGAATATTCTCACTGTTTGTCCTATACCGGATCAAACCCCTGATCTCCAGTCTTCACTACTGGCGATCCTAAATACACCTCTGTTAGATTCTTTTTCCTCAAAGTAATCTAACGAGGTTTTCCCTTCAGCTCCCTTGCTGAAGAAATATTCACCAACACTAAAAACTAACTGACTTTACACTGCTTCACTCCTCAGAGTCCCTATCTGACTCTGCTATCCTCTCAGAGTCCCTAACTGACTCTGCTCCTCTTCTCAGGGTCTCTTCCTCCTGACTGAAACTTAACTGTCACTTTCAAACCTTTTTCTCTCTAGGCTCCTCCCACCTCCTCTTCAGCCTTGTCTCCATGGCAACCTATCTCTCACAGCTAGGCCATATACCAATGTAAAACACAAATACCGATATAAACAAATTATAATAAACACTTTATAATAAACATATATCTACACCTATGTTTGTTTGTTAATCAATGTAATTGTGAATCCAATGTAGTTGCATAGAATCTGTATGTCTGTATGTCCAATGTCATTCTTTTTCTAAATATTTTCTGTAATCTGGTATACCTTATCACACTGGAAATTGCAATAAAAAGAATCTATGCTTCAAAGTTATTGAAAAGTCATTCATGACTGGCTCAGCCTGGCCTTCTCCTGCTATCAGGACAGGGCTTAGCTAAACTGCAGTTATAAAGTAGCAACAAATATAATTTTATGGTTGGAGGTCACCCCAACCTATAGAACTCTATTTAAAGGGTCACGGCGTTAAAAAGGTTGAGAACCACTGCTCTAATTGGATAACAGTATCTAGAATTGCCAGAGAAATGCTCATAAATTTATTCTGGTGATGTGTTTCCATAGGAAACTAGAAAGACAAGTGGCGGCCAGAAGGATTTGCTCTCGCCCATCCTTCAGCCAGAGAAGAGGACAAGGGCATATCTGTGTGAAAAGATCAACAGATGGCATTTGAGGCACAGACTAGGAAAAAAGTCTACATCCAGCTGCTAAAAAACACTACATTGGAGCAAAGCTACTGAACTTGGGATTTGTCCTTCTAAGTGTTTTTCCTCCCCTGGGCTCTCATTGGCAACTCTTTTCCCCTTAGAAGCACGAACCTTTCCAAACTAAATTTTCTCTAGAGTTTTCTCTCTAACCAAACTGTACTTTCTGTGTCATAAGACTGAGCTGAGGGGAAAGAAAAAAAAGAACTCCCAAGTAGAGTCATTTTTTTCTGGAATTTGCAGCACAGCAGTTTGAATCTAATTAGGGCAAGCAATTCCATTGCATCAATTTTCCTTACTATAACACAGTTTCTTTGCTCACAGCTGGAAACAATCATGTCCAATGAGCACACATACAAACATTGGATGGGGGAAATGTTTGCTGTATGTTTTTTTAAGGAGGCCCTTGGCAAACCGTAGTGAGAACCAACGTAAATTGAGGGTTCCTACTTCGAAATTCTGTAAATACAGTTTAACAAATGGTTTGGTTTCCAACTATCTTTATATAAGAGATTGATGAAACACAGGGGGAAAAACCTGCATTCTAAAAACTAACTTTCTTTCCTCTTTCTTTCTTTCTTTCTTTCTTTCTGCAGTACTGTTTAGCTTTCGCCAGGCCCCACTCTTGCCAGGGAACAGCTGGGTCTATCCTCAAATGTTCTCATTGGTGTGAACCCAAGAGCAGAAATTGGCCCATCACTTTTTTCCTTGTGCAACCGTCAAGCAAACTAATTTCCAATGTTATGGCTTAATTCTTCCACATTTGAGAACATAATAAAATGTAGTAACAATGCTTTACAACCCCCCCAACCCCCCGAAAACCTAAACACCTTATTGGAAACAACATCTTCTAAATTCTCCTCCATACCTGATTGAAATACCTTTCACCCATACTCCGATCACCAGTAGAAATGACCTCCTTCTCATTCAGCAGGTACTGGTAAAGTAGGTTGAGTGTTACAGGGAGTTGCGATTGTGGCAATAGTGTCACCATTGTTACTAAGGCCCTCATCACAAGAGTGGAGGAAAAGTAGAGGAAAGTGGGGGACAGCGGAGGGAACCGTCTTACTTTGTTCCCTCCCATTGAGTTCTGTCTTCTGCCATCCCACATCCTTTCACAGTAGAGGCCCATCTTTCCCCTGCTTTGTGACTCCTTAAAATAATAATAATAATCATCATCATCATCATCATCATCATCAGTGGTCATTGGCGCACTGGGTGCCGTATCAAAAGATCTCAGCGGCATTTGGAAACAATAAACATCTACAAAATCACCATTTGTCAACTGCAAAAGGCCACCTTACTTGGATCTGCTCGCATCATTCGAAAATACAGGGTTAGTCAAAATGAATAGGCCAATTCGGCTACATTTTACATTCTTATTGGCCTATTCATTTTGACTAACCCTGTATATCACACAGTCCTAAATGCTTGGGAAGTGTTCAACTTGTGATTTTGTGATACGAAATCCAGCATATAGATCTCGTTTGCTGTGACATACTGTGCTTTTGTGTCAATAATCTTTATTTATACCCCATCACCATCTCCCCGAAGAGGACTCAGGCCGGCTTACATGAAGCCAAGCCCAGTAGTGCAATTACAATACAATAACATAAAAAAAGCGTAAAAACAACATTGCAGTAAAATGAATCCAACATAATCATAGAATCATAGATGGATGGTTCTTTGTCAAGAGGGCTTTGATTACATTTTCTTGCCCTAGTGAAGGGAGTTGGACTGGATGGCCTTAAGTATTTTCTGTTGCTCATGTGGGTTCTGTGTGGGAAGTTTGCCCCAATTCTGTCATTGCTGGGATTCAGAATGCTCTTTGATTGTAGGTGAACTATAAATCCCAGTAACTACAACTCTCAAATATCAAGGTCTATTTCACCCAAACTACATCTGTGTTCATATTTGGGCATATGGAATATTTGTGCCAAGTTTGGTCCAGATCTATCATTGCTTGAGTCCACAGTGCTCTCTGGATATAGGTGAACTACCACTCCCAAACTCAAGGTCAATGCCCACCAAGCCCTTCTAGTGTTTTCTGTTCGTCATGGGAGTCCCACGTTTGGTTCAATTACATCATTGGTGGAGTTCAGAATGCTCTTTGATTGTAGGTGAACTATAAATCCCAGCAACTACAACTCCCAAATGACAAAATCAATTTTTGAGTGATGGACACTCCTTGGGTTAGTAAGTGTCTTGTGTCCAAATTTGGCGGCAATTTGCCCAGTAGTTTTTGAGTTATATTAATCCCACAAACAAACATTACATTTTTATTTATATAGATACTAGCCGTCCCATGCCACGCGTTGCTGTGGCCCACTCTGGTGGTCATGGGGGTTCTGTGTGGGAGGTTTGGTCCAATTCTATTGTTGGTGGGGTTCAGAATGCTCTTTGAATGTAGGTGAACTACAAATCCCAGCAATTACAACTCCCAAATGTCAAGATTCTATTTTCCCCAAACGTCACAAGTGTTCACATTTGGGCATATTTAATATTTGTGCCAAGTTTGGTCCAGATCCAACATTGTTTGAGTCTACAGTGATCTCTGGATGTAGGTGAACTACAACTCCAAAACCAAAGGACACTGCCCAGCAAACCCTTCCAGTATTTTTCTGTTGTTCATGGGAGAACTGTGTGCCAAGTTTGGTCCAATTCTATTGTCAGTGGGGTTCAGAATGCTCTTTGATTGTTGGTGAACTAAAAATCCCAGCAACTACAACTCCCAAATGACAAAATCAATTTTTTGAGTGATGGACACTCCTTGGGTTAGTATGTGTCTTGTGTCCAAATTTGGCAGCAATTCGCCCAGTAGTTTTTGAGTTATGTTAATCCCACAAACAAACGTTACATTTTTATTTATATAGATATCCTCCTCCTCCTCTTCCTTGCCTTGGCCAGAAGTATTGTTCATGGATTTCAACTACACTAAGAAGTAGGGAATGGTTTTCAATTGTCTGCTAACTTTGGAGGCATTTCTTATATTGCACAACAAAACCTTCAGTTAAAGGCAATATTTTTGTTTTGCTTTTTTAATCCTGCTCCTCCACTTTGGGTTTGCTATTGTTTTTTGTTTATAAAATTTGCTTTGAAGAAAATAGAATGGTTGTATTTAGCCTATATCCTCAAGCAATGTTCCAAAACATTCTATCGGACAGTGGTGGTTGTATGTTAAATTTAGTTTAGTTTGAAGGTTTTTATTCTTTGAAGATGAGTGTTGGGCTCTGTTTCCATGTGCTGCAGAAACTAAGCAAAACGGAGTACCACTGAAAGTGTCCTTACATCAATTGATGGCCTCCATGGGATTCCCAGGGAGCTCTGTTTTCATAGCACATGGAAACAGAGCCCTACATCCTTATGATAATGTCCTAAGCCTCAAAGGAAGGCAAGGGTTGACCTCTTCTGAACATATACTGACAAGACACTCCTGTAATAGGGCCACCTTAGGGTTGTCACAGAGATAAAATGCTATCCACATTGTGCTGTCGCACGCTGGGCCTATACATAAGACTGTAGACAGGACATAAATTCTGTGTGCCCAACGGGACGCCGGGGCTGCCTCAGATTAAAGACCTTTGGATTTCCTTAAACAGAGTCTTTAGATTGCTTAAAGCAGGGGTCTTCAAACTTTTTAAACCGGGGGCCAGTTCACTGTCCCTCAGACCGTTGGAGGGCCGGACTATAGCTTTTTTAAAAAAAAATCAATTTAAAAAATCCTATGCACACTGGATTTTGCTGTGTGGAAGGGCCCTTAGAGGGGGTTCTTTCTAGCCCTCTTTAGGCAGTAATTCCAGGAGCAGAGAATGTGAATTCTTCCTATTTCTAGTCTGAACAAAATCTGGCTACCAGTATTAAAAAAAACTCTAAAATTATAACTGCAAATAAAGAACAACACTCAAACACTAGGGCTGGGCAGTTTCGTTCGTTAATTTCGTAATTCGTTATTAATTCGTTATTTTTTTTGATAACGAAGCAATATTGAACCATTCAGGAGCAACTAAAAAACGAAACGAATTTTTCCAATTCATTTCGTATTCGTTTCGTAATTGTTTCAAAATTGTTTCGTTATTATTTCCGTATGTCTGGTGCAAGTTTTATAGTCGTCGTTTGTTTTATCAGTGATAAAAAAAACTATCACACCAACAGTCAACAACAGAGGAAGAGGGAAGCTTCAGAAGTTCCCCCTGTCCCATTTGGAGGTTTTTTTAGCATATTGCGCAATCGTGTCCGCCATTAACGAATCGATTTGTTATTGTTTCAAAATTGTTTCGTAATTTCCAAAATTTTGTAAATATCGAACTTTTTAAAAGAAACATTTCGGAATTCTTTTAAATAACGAAATGCAAAAACCCCCTAAAAACGAATCGAGTTTAGAAACAAATTTTTCCGTGGTTGGACAGCCCTATCAAACACAGGGGAACTCCAGACAAGAAACAATCAGGGCCAGCTAATCACCTCTCAACAAAGGATTCTCCCTAAAAACTGTCAGGCTATGAAATGGTAATCAAGGTGGCCAATTGAAACATTCATACCTACCTCCAACAGACAAGAGTTCTTTCTCCCACCCTGGATCTTCCACAATTTTCCCAGTTAAAGGTTTTCCTCTGGCATGAAGTCCAGTCATGTCTGACTCTGGGGTGTGGTGCTCATCTGCATTTCTAAGTCAAAGAGCCGGTGTTGTCTGTAGACACCTCCAAGGTCATGTGGCTGGCATGACTGCATGGAGCGCTGGGATAGCCTCCCTGGGCTGGCTCATGCTGCCCATCGGGCCCAATGGGCAGCGTGAGCCTGTTAAGGGAGGAGCAGCACCGTGTGGCCTAGACTCACATAAAGCACCTCGCGAGGTGCTTTATGCGCGAGTAGGCCTTGCAGAGCAGCTGCCCTTGGCTGGCTCACACTGCCCATCGGGCCCAATGAGCAGCATGAGCCTGCCAAGGGAGGAGCAGCACTGCACGGCCTACTTTTGTGTATCGTGAGATGCTTTACACATGAGTAGGCCACGCGGAGCAGCTGCCCTTGGCTGGCTCACATTGCCCAACGGGCCCGATGAGCAGCATGAGCCTGCCAAGGGAGGAGCAGCACCGTGCGGCCTACTTTCGCGTAAAGCACCTTGTGAGGTGCTTTACACGTGAGTAGGCCACGCGGAGCAGCTGCCCTTGGCTGGCAGATAGCGTGAGCCAGCCAAGGGAGGGGCACTGTGTGTGGGGGGGGGGCGCTCCTCCTCCGCGGGCTGGATAAGTGCCCTTGGCGGGCCGGAAGTGGCCCGTGGGCCATAGCTTGAGGACCCCTGGTCTGGATGGAATTGTAATCGCCCTTGTCTGGAATGATTTTGGAAATATTTCCTGAATGGTTGGGTTCTATGTACACCTACATCACACAAACACGTTGTACATCTGTTTATTTATTTTACCACTGAGCATGTTGTGCTTGCACAAAGAATATACAAGGTTTTCAAAGGTCTTCTTTTCTTTCCACATTAGCCAGGGGAAACATCCCTATATATGCATTTTTCCAGCTTGATCCTCTACATTTGTGTTATTAATAAACTAAAAGTCCAGCTGTTTAAATATCTCACATTATTTCATGTAAAAGCTGTAAACACTTTTCATCTTAAAGTAGGATAGAAATTTGACTTAATTCATGGATGACTATCCTCTCTGTGTGCTAGCATTTGAATAATAACTCAATAAATATATAATTACATGGAATCCTTTCACACTACAGTTATAGTGCTATTATTCTTCTTTAACTTCTATAGTTGCGTTCTATGGAATCCTGAAATCTGTAATTTGATAAGATATTAATGTTCTCCGGCTGAGAAAGCTAACTACCACTCTCGCATGGATAAAGCATTTCATAGGAACTATGACAGTTCAAGTGGAATCACAGTGCTATAATTCTGTACAGTAAAAAGGATTCTGGATGTGTATAATTTCATTATGTTATGGGATTTTACCTCCTGGAATGAGAAGCGAGACACTAAGCTTGTGACCTAGGAAATTTTATTTAAAGCAACAGTACTGTTACGTTCATCAAAAACAGTAGAAAAATGGCAGACCCAGCATGCCAAATAATCAAAGCTTTTATAGTATCGTATCTATTTTAGAACTGATTTGTTTTAAAATGCCCCAATATTTCACCCATGTAGTGTTTAGGCTAAAGCTCAATATATTTAAGGCATGGACAGACCATCAACTGCTTATCAGTCAGCAAAGTGGAGCCTCCGGTGGCACAGTGGGTAAAACGCCTGTGCCGGCAGGACTCAAGACCAACAGGTCTCAGGTTCGAATCCGGGGAGAGGCGGATGAGCTCCCTCTATCAGCTCCAGCTCCTCATGCAGGGACATGAGAGAAGCCTCCCACAAGGATGATAAAAACATCAAATCATCCTGGCGTCCCTTGGGCAACGTCCTTGCAGATGGCCAATTCTCTCACACCAGAAGCGACTTGCAGTTTCTCAAGTCACTCCTGACACGACAAAAAAAAAAAGTCAGCAAAGTAAGCACATTCCAAAGAAAGCAAATTCAACAATGTGTTGTCAAAGGCTTTCATGGTCGTAATCACTGGGTTGCTGTGAGTTTTCCGGGCTGTATGGCCATGTTCCAGAAGCATTCTCTCCTGACATTTCACCCACATCTATGGCAGGCATCCTCAGAGGTTGCTGAGGTCTGTTGGAAACTAGGCAAGTGAGGATTATATATCTGTGTAATGTCCAGAATGGGAGGAAGAACTATTGTATAGAGGAGCACCTGATGAACCAACCTGGACACAGCATATTATTTGAGAATACAGAAATGCGGGACCACACAAACAACCACCATGTCAGACTACATTATTGAAACCCACAAGCATGTGGACAATTTCAACTAAAAGGAGAAAACCATGAAAATGAACAAAATTTTAAAAAACTCTAAAATCAGGACAGTAAATAAAGAGGAAAACTGAAGAAAAAAACCCAGGGTAATTCTAGACAAGAATCAGTCAGGGGCAGCTAACACCCCCAACAAAGAATTTCCCAGGCAGCAATCAGCCAGGCCATTAAATACTAATCAAGCTGGCTAATTGAACATTCACACTTGCTTCAAACAGACAGGAGTTCTTTCTTCCACTCTGGACATTCCACAGATATATAAACCTTGGGTTGTTGTAGGTTTTTTCAGGCTATATGGCCATGTTCTAGAGGCATTTTCTCCTGACGTTTTGCCTGCATCTATGGCAAGCATCCTCAGAGGTAGTGAGGTCTGTTGGAACTAGGAAAAAGTGTTTATACATATATCTGTGGAATGACCAGGGTGGTCATATATATTTGTGGAATGACCAGGGTGCTGCTGAGTATGCATGCCCAGTGTGGAACACATCTCACCACACTAAAGCAGTGGATGTGGCTCTTAATGAGACATGCCGCATTATCACGGGGTGCCTGCGCCCTACACCACTGGAAGAATTACACTGTCTAGCTGGTATTGCACCACCTGACATCCACCGGGAAGTAGCAGCCAATAGTGAAAGGACCAAGGCAGAGACATCTCCAGCTCATCCCCTGTTTGGGTATCAGCCAGCACGTCAACGACTTAAATCTAGAAATAGTTTTCTAAGATCTACAGAGACACTCGCTGGAACACCTCAGCAAGCGAGAGTCCAAAAGTGGCAGGCTCAAACCCAGAACCTCAACCAATGGCTGATACCCAATGAGAGACTCCCCCCTGGGCACACAGAAAACTGGGTGACTTGGAAGGCGCTGAACAGACTGCGCTCTGGCACCACGAGATGCAGAGCCAACCTTCAGAAATGGGGCTACAAAGTGGAATCCTCGACATGCGAGTGTGGAGAAGAGCAAACCACTGACCACCTGCTGCAATGCACCCTGAGCCCTGCCAAATGCACAAGGGAGGACCTTCTTGCAGCAACACCAGAAGCACTCCAAGTGGCCAGATACTGGTCAAAGGACATTTAATCAACTCTCATACTCACAAATTTTGTAATCTGCTTGTTTGCTTTGTTCTGTTAGAAATGTAATATAATTTGACTGGTTGTTCTGACACGACAAATAAATACCAGGGTGGGACAAAGGACTCTTGTCTGTTGGAGCTAAGTGTGAATGTTTCAACTGACCACCTTGATTAGCATTTGATTGCCTGGCAGTGCCTGGAGCAATCTTTTGTTGAGAGGTGATTAGATGTCCTCTCTATTGTTGTGCTGTTCTAATTTTAGAGTTTTTTTAATACTGGTAGCCAGATTTTGTTCATTTTCATGGTTTCCTCCTTTTTGTTGAAATTGTCCACATGCTTATGGATTTCAATGGCTTCTCTGTGCAGTCTGACGTGGTGGTTGCTGGAGTGGTCCAGCCTTTCTGTGTTCTCGAATAATATGCTGTGTCCAGGTTGGTTCATCAGGTGCTCTGCTATGGCTGTCTTCTCTGGTTGAAGTAGTCTGCAGTGCCTTTCATGTTCCTTGTGTTCATGTTTGGGCAATGCTGCGTTTGGTGGTCCCTATGTAGACTTGTCCACAGCTGCATGGGATACGGTAAACTCCTGCAGAAGCGAGAGGATCCCTCTTGTCCTTTGCTGAACGTATATAAACCTTGCTTGCCTAGTTTTGAACAGACCCCACAACCTCTGAGGATGCCTGCCATAGATGTGGATGAAACGTCAGGAGAGAATGCTTTTGGAACATGGCCATACAGCCCAGAAAGCTCACAGCAACCCAAATTCAACAAGTTTCTTAATAACATATTTTTAAAATTTTCAGAATAATCAGATTTTCCCCCTGAGATTGGACCATCCGATCCAGTAATGCCCCTGATGTCCACTAGATTATACCAGCCACACAGCCATCTCCTGGCTCTCTTTTGTCTTGTATGATCCAGTACCACAAAACCCTTTCTCTCACCTACCAAGCTCTATCTCACCTCTATCTCAGAGTCTTATAGCATTGTCACATGCAGCTGGGTTTGAAGTTCCCAAGCCATGAATGGAAATACCTACCATTTCATGGTGTTGTTCAACAGCAGGCATGGACCCAGAAGCGACTTGCAGTTTCTCAAGTCGCTCCTGACATGACCAAAAAAAATGAACAAACTTTGGCCCTCCAAGTGGTTTTGGTCTTAAACTTCCACAATTCTTAACATTTGGTAAGCTGGCTGGGATTTCTGGGAATTGAATTCCAAAACACCCAGAGGGCTGAAGTTTTCCCATGCCTGTTCTCCAGACACCTCAAACCAGTGTGTAGCTCATGTCAAAGGAGTTTTCAAAAAATGGGAAACTCTCAGTTTTAGGCAATTGAATGCACTTTGAATCTGTGTTCAATAGGTTTTTAGGTATGTGGTAAATCCTAAAGTGCTTCGACAATGAGTTTGGGGCTGTGACATGTCATATGTTGGAGGCATCACTTTAAACTGCTTCACTTCCCTATGGCCAACTGTGCTGGTACAGCCATACCAGAAGCTCCTACTTTATTTGCTTTGTATTAAGTGTTTGCTTGCAGACCAAGGCTTGGGATTTTGCAGAAGGGTGGCTTCCTGTTAATGTTTGCAGCTATAGGACAGGTCCACCATCGTTAAGTTTGGTTCTGCCCCCTGTTCAGGCTCTGAGAGAAGGGAAGGGAGTCATTTTCAGTCAGTTTCCAGCAAGGAAGTCAATGTGCAGGACATGTACAGACTTTCTCCTGTACAAAGGCTTCAACCCTTAAGACTTCCCAGGGGAGATCAGTCTTAAGAGCATCTAAAGATTCCCAAAGGTTCCCAGGGAAACAGCCTTATGGCCCTGAGGAATTTCAGAGGGAATAACAGCTTTAAACTTCAAGAACTCCAGCTAAGTGACTACAGGCCTTCTGGTAGGTCTACTCGGTGTTGAGACGCAGTTCAGATCGGTAGTGGATCCACATCCATAGGTTTAGGTTCACAGATAGCCTGGGAGAAATTTAGAAAGGGATTTTCCTTTTAAGTAAAGCAAAGGAACAGTTAGAAGCCACCAGTTGCTTGAAGCCTGGAAGCATTTGTTTAACCTTTTGAAGACAAAGAAGTTTCTGTTAATTGTTCACCAATAAAGACTTTGTTATATTTCACAAGCCCTCTAAAGACTGTTTATGGTGAAGATCCTTTAGAATTTCTCTTCGGACCCCCTGGCTTCCTGTTGGGCTAAAGTTGCACGTCCTGTTTTAAAGGCAATTCATTTCAAGCCCAGCGGCGACAGAACACCAACCAAAATGCTACTAACTTTGTAATTGTGTGACCCATGGTGGGACCGGCCTGCCATATGCCATGCCTGATGGGCCCTGGTTTTTCAGGTTAGTGTAGACCCTCCCTGTTAATGTAAACTATCCTTGAATGCAAACCATTTTTGCACTTTAAATTTTGTTTGCAGCAACTAATATGAGAACAAAGGAGGGAACTGAAAGGAGACGTGAGGCACTGCACTAGAACATTTAAAACCTTTTGAAAAAGTGGGACAGATAACTATTAATCAGGGTTGTCCCTGCCAAATTGATACAGTTGGAGGGTACAATGCATGCATGTGCATATTTGTAAACCGCTTTGAGTCCCCCCAGGTGAGAAAGGCAGTATATAAATACTGTAAGTAAGTAAGTAAATAAATAAAATGTAATCGTAACTATAAAATAGGCAGAATGTTTTTAGGAGGGAATGGGAGATTAGATGTATCCATCTCACTTACCTATTTATCCCACCAAGCTGATCAGCAGGTTACAGTGCAGCAAGGCTGAGTTGGGGGGAGAGACTATTGACCTCATCAGATTTATTTGGGAAATTTCTATATCGCCTTTCTCTGAAGACTCAAGGTAGTTTACAATAGCAGCTAAACATAAATATAAAATAAAGCATTAAAAATGTAGAAAGTTCTCCACATACAGGGAGAGAAGTATCTTTTCCTCGCTTCTTTCCATTGCTGGCATTCAGTCCCCCAAAGTCCATCCAGAGGCGGCCCTAGTTAATTTTCAATGGTAAGCAAACAGTATTTTGGTGCCCCCCCCCCCCCACCACCAATCACTGATATATATTTTCTGTTCATCGTGGGAGTTCTGTGTGCCATATTTGGTTCAATTCCATCATTGATGGAGTTCAGAATGCTCTTTGATTGTAGGTATGCTTACTTTGCATAATGGGTTGAGCGCCCCTGAGTCCATCACACGATGCAGGGCTATTTCCAGCAGAACTTCATGGGGCTTTGTGGTGGCAGCATTGCAGCAGCGGAGCCCAGAGGAGTCAGGTGTACATCCTCCTCATAGAAAAAAGAGGAACTGAAGAGGACGTAGGGTCAGCAGGTAAACATTATTGGAAGGGATACCATGAATCCCAATGGGAGAACACAGGAAGATGGTTCCTTATGTTGCCCCATGATTTCCCCTGCTGTCCTTCACTTTATAAAGGGCCATCTGATGAGGCCCTATATCTAGTCTTGCATTTCTCCTCCAGAACAGCTGTTAGCGGCACAATTCTCTGTAGAACGTCCTATTTCTCTCTTCTTAGTTATTTTCTTCTCTTTTGACTTTTTTTTTTGTCCTGCTGAAATGACCCATTTAAAGATATTTGGAGAATGAGGTAGCTATGTTAGCTTCTTCCAGCAAAAACAATACAGGATCTTGTGGCACCTTAAAGTCTAACAAATTTTATTTGCTTTATATTTTCATGGATGTCATCCTATGTTATCAGATGAACAAAAACATGTATTGCTTTTTCGGAGGAAACAGTTTACAGTCTACAAGATAAGTTTTCATTCAAGAGAGGTGGCTCAGACACGTAATGTTTGTGTGTGCGTGTGTCAGGAACAACTTGAGAAACTGTAAGTTGCTCCTGGTGTGAGAGAATTGGCCATCTGCAAAGACATTGCCCAGGGGATGCCTGGATGTTTGATGTTTTACCATCCTTGTGGGAGGCTTTTCTCATGTCCCCACATGGGGAGCTGGAGCTGAAAGAGGGAGCTCAACCCACTCTCTTCAGATTCAAACCACTGATCTATCGATCAGGATTCCTTCCAGCATGAGGGTTTAACCCATTGCACCACTGGGGGCTCCAGATACATAATGATTCCATGGTAAATTTTCAGTTTTTAGATCATTGGTGTATAACATGTTATATGTTGAACTACAATTGCAAACATTCCTTACAATTGGACCTGTTGTCTGGGGCTGATGGAAGATGTAGTCTGGTGACATTTGGAAATCTGTACTTTGCCCACCCTTGGTCTAAATGGATTGCTCTTAGCAATTATTGTTCTTTCACTGGATGCTACAAGTGAACTTCCTAGATGAGAGACTGGTGAGTCTTTTCTCTTAGTACATTCCAGTATGTTCCATTCACCCCTCTGCCAGTGCTTTATCCAAGCCATGATATATGTGCCTAACCTTGGATTGCAAACTCTAGTTCAGTGTTTCTCAACCTGGGGGTTGGGACACCTGGCGGGGGGTCATGGGAGGGTGTCAGAGAGGTCGCCAAAGACTCCCAGAAAATACAGTATTTTCTGTTGCTCATGGGGGTTCTTTGTGGAAGGTATGGACCAATTCTATCATTGGTAAGGTTCAGAATATTCTTTGATTGTAGGGGAACTATAAATCCCATTAACTACAACTCCCAAATGTCAAGGTCTATTTTCCCCAAACTCCACCAGTGTTCACATTTGGGGATACGGAGTATTCGTGCCACGTTTGGTCCAGATCCATCATTGTTTGCATCCACAGTGCTCTCTGGATATAGGTGAACTACAACTCCCAAACTCGAGGGCAATGCCCACCAAACCCTTCCAGTATATTCTGTTGATCATGGAAGTTCTGTGTGCCAAGTTTGGTTCAATTCCATATTAGGTGGTGTTCAGAATGCTCTTTGGTTGTGGGTGAACTATAAATCCCAGCAATTACAACTCCCAAATGTCAAGGTCTATTTTCCCCAAAATCCGCCAGTGTTTACAATTGGACATAGTGAGTATCTGTGCCAAGTTTGATCCAAATCCGTCATTGTTTGAGTGCATGCCTTCATGGGGCACCCTTTTACCATCCCACTGAGGCAATACCTATTGAACTACTTACATTGCATGCTTTCAGACATCTAGGTTGGAAAAAGCTAGGCCTGCAATCAGGAGCTCAACCTCAACTCATGGCTCAACCTCAACTCAACCCTCCAGTCAGCAGTTTTTCCTGCAGATAGTGGCTTTAACCACTACCATGAGTGCTCTCTGGAAGTGGGTGAACTACAACTCCCAAACCAAAGGTCAATGCCCACCAAACCCTTCCAGTATTTTCTGTTGGTCATGAAAGTTCTGTGTGCCAAGTTTGGTTCAATTCCATATTTGGTGGAGTTCAGAATGCTCTTTGATTGTAGGTGAACTATAAATCCCAGCAACTACAACTCCCAAAGGTCTATTTTCCCCAAGCTCCAGCAGTGTTCACATTTGGGCATTTTGAGTAATTCTGACAAGTTTGGTCCAGATACATCATTGTTTGAGTCCACAGTGCTCCTTGTATATAGGTGAGCTACAACTCCAAAACTCAAGGTCAATGCCCACAAATACTTCCAGTATTTTCTGTTGGTCATGGGAGTTCTGTGTGCCAAGTTTGGTTCAATCCCATCATTGGTGGAGTTCAGAATGCTCTTTGATTGTAGGTGAACTATAAATCCCAGCAACTACAACTCCCAAATGGCAAACTCTATCCCTACCCCCCAACCTCACCAGTATTCAAATGTGGGTGTATTGGATATTTGTGCCCAATTTGGTCCAGTACATCCTGGATATCAGATATTTACATTATGATTCATAACAGTAGCAAAATGAGAGTTACGAAGTAGCAACGAAAGTAATGTTATGGTTGGGTGTCACCACAACAGGAGGAACTGTATTAAGAGGTCGAGGCATTAGGAAGGTTGAGAAACACTGCTCTAGTTGTTTGTCAACTCAGAACGAAGGTGAATAATACAGCCTTCACTTTACTCCATGTTCTTCTCCAGCTTGGGTTATGCTTTAGAGTACATATAGAAAAAAATATTTCTTTTCTTTCTTGATCCATCCACTTGTCTCCATGCCCATTCTGCACCATTCCCAGTGATCTGCTTGTTATGCAGCTGCTGCACTGACTTTCACAGCAGGTGGAAGAGAGGTTTGCGTCCATTCCCCACTGTCTCTGGCTGCAAGAACAGGCCAGATGCTTTGAACACTGGGAAATGTTATTGTCTTATACATGTCATGAACACTAGGAAAACAACACTGTCCAGAGCTTCAGTGCCTGGCTTGGTACTCTAGGAACGCCTGGGATGTGGGTGGCAGTTTTTTGTCTCCAGCAACAAAAGCAGGAATTGCAGTAGCAAGGGAGCTAGAAGAAGTGAAGATTCTCTCAATCTGATCTCTTTTTTCGATAGAGTTACAAGCTGGGTAAATGCAGGGAATGCCGTGGATGTAGCGTACCTGGATTTCAGTTAAGGCCTTTGACAAGGTCCCCCATGACTTTCTGGCAAACAAACTAGTCCAATGTGAGGAAATTTCTCAAGAGTGAAATACTCAAGGCGCAATTGCAAACCGTGCCAACAAAGAGAAAAAATAGGACAAGTGCAAAGAAGCCAGAATGGATGTCCAAAGAACTTCTAACTGTGCTAAGACACAAAAGAGACATGCACAAGAAGTGGAAAAAGGGAGAAATCACCAAAGAAGAATTCAAACAAATAGCCAACACCTGTAGGGAAAAGGTCCACAAGGCTAAAGCAAAAAACGAGCTCAGACTTGCCAGGGACATTAAAAACAATAAAAAGGGCTTCTATTCTTATGTCAGTAAAAAAAGGAAAAACAAGGAGGCGATAGGACTTCTTTGAGGAGAAGATGGGGCAATGCTGACAGGGGATAGGGAAAAGGCAGAACTACTTAATGCCTTCTTTGCCTCGGTCTTCTCACAAAAAGAGAGTCTTCAACCTCAGCAAGATGGAGTGGATGAGGGATTGGAGGACATCCAACCCCAAATTGGGAAAGAAGTCGTCCAGGAATACCTGGCCGCTCTTAATGAGTTCAAGTCCCCAGGGCCAGATCAACTACACCCCAGAGTATTGAAAGAAGTAGCGGAAGTCATTTCGGAACCATTGGCAACCATCTTTGAGAGTTCTTGGAGAACGGGAGAAGTTCCAGCAGATTGGAGGAGGGCCAATGTGGTCCCAATCTTCAAGAAGGGAAAAAAGGATGACCCAAGCAACTACCGTCCGGTCAGCCTCACGTCGATACCGGGCAAGATTCTGGAAAAGATTGTTAAGGAAGCGGTCTGCAAACACTTAGAAACAAATGCATTCATCGCTAATAGTCAACATGGATTTATCAAAAACAAGTCATGCCAGACTAATCTGATCTCTTTCTTCGATAGAGCTACAAGCTGGGAAGATGCGGGGAATGCCGTGGATGTAGCGTACCTGGATTTCAGTTAAGGCCTTTGACAAGGTCCCCCATGACTTTCTGGCAAACAAACTAGTCCAATGTGGGCTAGGCAAAACTACGGTGAGGTGGATCTGTAATTGGTTAAATGGACGAACCCAGAGGGTGCTCACCAATGCTTCCTCTTCATCTTGGAAAGAAGTGACGAGTGGAGTGCCGCAGGGTTCCGTCCTGGGCCCGGTCCTGTTCAACATCTTTATTAATGACTTAGATGAAGGGTTAGAAGGCAAGATCATTAAGTTTGCAGACGACACCAAATTGGGAGGGATAGCCAATACTCCAGAAGACAGGAGCAGGATTCAAAACGATCTTGACAGATTAGAGAGATGGGTCAAAACTAACAAAATGAAGTTCAACAGTGACAAATGCAAAATACACCATTTAGGCAGAAAAAATGAAATGCAAAGATACAGAATGGGGGACAATGCCTGGCTCGAGAGCAGTACGTATGAAAAAGATCTTGGAGTCCTCGTGGACAACAAGTTAAACATGAGCCAACAATGTGATGTGGCGGCAAAAAAAGCCAATGGGATTTTGGCCTGCATCAATAGGAGTATAGTGTCTAGACCTAGGGACAGGCCCGTAGCCAGGATTTCGTTTCGGGGGGGGGGGGGGGGCTGAATTTTTTTCAGGGGGGTGAGTTTCGGGGGGGGGGGCTGAGTCTGAGTGAAAGAGGGTCTACCCTAGCAAACCTTTTGTATCATTACCCCAATACCCTCATGCATATGGGATATATTGAGTATGGTGATCAGATCATGATATGAATAAACATAACAGTTTAAATAATGCACCAGTAAGGCCTTTTCGCGAACCACCATGAGAATTTCGGGGGGGGGGGGGGCTGAAGCCCCCCGAGGCCCCCCCCCCCGGCTACATGCCTGCCTAGGGAAGTCATGCTCCCCCTCTATTCCGCTTTGGTTAGACCACACCTGGAATATTGTATCCAATTCTGGGCACCACAATTGAAGAGAGATATTGACAAGCTGGAATGTGTCCAGAGGAGGGCGACTAAAATGATCAAGGGTCTGGAGAACAAGCCCTATGAGGAGCAGCTTAAGGAGCTGGGCATGTTAGCACCGGGATTGTGGCGCAGCTGGCTGAGTATCAGCTGCATTAAGATCACTCTGACCAAAAGGTGATAAGGGTGGAATATAAAAAGCTGTAAATAAATAAATAAATAAATAAATAGTCTGAAGAAGAGAAGGCTGAGAGGAGATATGATAGCCATGTATAAATATGTGAGTGAAAGTCACAGGGAGGAGGGAACAAGCTTGTTTTCTGCTGCCCTGGAGACTAGAACGCGAAACAATGGCTTCAAACTACAAGAAAGGGGATTCCTTTCTGAACATGAGGAAGAGATCTCATGGGCCATCCAGCCCAACCCCCTGCCAAGAAGCAGGAATATTGCATTCAAAGCACCCCCGACAGATGGCCATCCAGCCTCTGTTTAAAAGCTTCCAAAGAAGGAGCTTCCGCCACACTCCAGGGCAGAGAGTTCCACTGCTGAACGGCTCTCACAGTCAGGAAGTTCTTCCTCATGTTCAGATGGAATCTCCTTTTTTGTAGTTTGAAGCCATTGCTCCGCATCCTAGTCTCCAGGGCAGCAGAAAACAAGCTTGCTCCCTCTTCCATGTGACTTCCTCTCACAATTTATACATGGCTATCATATCTTCTCTCGGCCTTCTCTTCTTCAGGCTAAACATGCCCAGCTCGTTAAGCCGCTCCTCATAGGGCTTTTTCTCCAGACCCTTGATCATTTTAGTCAACCTCTTCTGGACACATTCCAGCTTGTCAATATTCGTAAAAATGGAAGTGACATTGCAGCACTTGTGGTTCCTCTGAGATCAGCCATGTGGCCCAGAGATCTGGCACGCCACCCTCTTCACTTGACTACTCTTCCTTTCTGCATTTGTACCTGGAACGTGTAGACATTTGCTTGATAGGTACATATATCTGGGCTTTTCTATTAAATTCTATGTGAATGTGTTCCTGTACTATTTTTTACCCTGTTATATCTTCCCCTTCTCTTTCCTATCATCCTTGTACTTTCTTTCTTTCTATGATGCATACATAAGAAAAATATTGAAAGGCGTGTTGCTAGCAAAACGCAATATTAAAATGTTAACATGTAACATTCTGCAAGCTTGAACAGTTGGTAACAGTTTTTATCCAGTATTTAAAACTGATATGGTGAGATCTATGTTTATGTGCAAACACTGCAAGCAACAGACAGCTGTAGGAAATAATGAGACATTCTGATTATTACTGCAGTGTTAGAGAAGACAGATGAGTCTTCCACTCAATACACTTGTCTTCTACTTGTACAAAGATTCTTTGTATTCAGTTTAAGAATAAACCTATTATGGGATTTGCTGGCTTCCTCTTCAGATTCTCAAGGGTTTTGATAACTTCACATTATAAAAGTTATACACGATTTTTAAAGGATTATTTGAAGAATTTTGCAGTCTATCTTTTTTTTCTTGAAATAATGAAAATTGCACCAGTTAAGACAGGATTCTAGCTACATTTCCTGTAGCAGCAGATGAGACTTTCCTTCACCTGTGAAGCTGGGGGAGGAGAGCAATTCAACTTCTCCCCCAAGGTAAGAGAGGAGGGTTCTTCTGAAACCCCCCAGAAGAGGGGGCGCGGCCTGCTTTTAGGCAGACCAGGCCCACCAGGCATTTCGTGCCTGGTCAATGGCCCACCACTCCCGCCCATTAACAGTATAAATATTGGTTGCGTATTGGGACCGGGTAGGAATTTTTTCCTCCCTATATTCTAGTAGGGTTTTTTTTCACCTACCCTATATTGTTTAGGGACTAGATGGAATGGTGGCATGTCTTAAATAGGTCTTAGCTAAGGAAATCCTATAGTTGGTGTGCACCTAAGGCACCCCTTTCAGGGGTGAAGGCCATTGAGTAAAAACACTCACTTAGAAGTTAGCTTGATGGGTGAGGTGAAGTCAAATGGCCCTGAAATGATAAGAGTCTGGTCTCAATAAATTTGAGAGAGACTTCTCACTCATTTCCCTTAAAGGTTACCCGGTTAGATCACCAGGGAACCCAGGTGTTTTGCCCCTAAACGTTATATTAAGCCGGGTAGGGATGCTACCTTGGCTTGGCTACACCAAGTTCCAGACACCCTTAAGTTAGGTTAGTAAAATCTAAATAGGTAACATTTAATAAAAGTTGCCCAATTTGAACCCAAAGATTTGTTGTCTTGTCTCTTTATTTCGGGGGTTGGCAGGCAAATTTCAGTGATCTGTGTTAGCAACATCTTTTTTCAAACATCATCAGACAGAGGTTGTCCTCCATTTCTACACACTTAAAAGACAGAATCCCACTAATTCCATGAAACGACACACAACTCATTCTTTGGGTTGCCTATGGGATTTTGTCTCCTCAATATGTAGAAATGGGTGGACTTTAAAGATGGGCTGGAATGGACTCCACTTGTCTCCTTGTCCTTAGAAATGCTTGGAAATGTGTATTTTTCAGTGGGATGGGAAATGGGGCATCCACCCATTTTCAGTGTGGGTGTGCATGTGGGGGGAAGTCTTCATGCCCCTAATGCTCCTTCTGCTGATATTCTTCTACAGACTTATATCCTACTGCTAACAATTTTTTGTTGCTACAACTATAATAATAATAATAATAATAATAATAATAATAATAATACCTTTATTTATACCCCGCTACCATCTCCCAAGGGACTCGGTGCGGCTTACAAGAGGACGAGCCCAAATACATCAATAAAAAAGCAACAACATCAATACAGACAATAAATAAACTCATAAACAAAGCAATAAACAGTAACAATAACACCACGGCGCATTAAAACCTATGCAATTTTGAACCTTTGAAATTTTGCAATTGCTCAATTTTTTAAAAACAAAAAAAACATCTGTGATATGGGCACTCTATTTCAGTAGGGTGTGCATGTGGGTGGTCTTTTCATGCCTCTCGACACTCCTTCTGCCATCATTGTTCTTTGGGCTTCTATCCCATTTCCTTTTCTCTCCCCCCCCCCCTTTTTCCTGTTGTTGCAACTGCACAATTTTGGACCTTTAAATTTTGCAAATGTGAAGAGTTTTTTAAAGTAAAAAGAAAACAAAAATGTGACATAGAAGTACTGGAGAGGAAGAAATGGAAAGAGACAACACCCAGCATTGAGACAGTGTGATGACAAATTAAGAGGATTGTTGAGCTAGAAATGTGAGGATGGAAGTGAGTAAATTCCCATCTTCTTTCAAGGCGGAACGCCATGGAATACCATGCAAAGAAGACAATTCTGCCCACTTCCGCCCTTTTGGGATTTTTTTTTGTCATGTCAGGAGTGACTGCAAGTCGCTCCTGGTGTGAGAGAATTAGCCATCTGCAAGGATGTTGCCCAGGGGACGCCTGGATGATTTGATTTTTTTTTATCATCCTTGTGGGAGGCTTCTCTCATGTCCCCGCATGAGGAGCTGGAGCTGATAGAGGGAGCTCATCTGCCTCTCCCTGGATTCGAACCTGCAACCTGTCGGTCTTCAGTCCTGCCGGCACAGGGGTTTAACCCACTGCGCCACTGGGGGCTCCCCCTTTTGGGATGAGATCTTAAGTCATATGCTAGGAGGCTGGAGATCCATTTATGAGAATGTATAAATCCATTTCCTACATTGTGCCACTGGACTGCACAGGAATTTCCCACATGAAGTTACTTTTTGAATTGATGAGAATCATAGAATCATAGATTTGGAAGAGACCTCATGGGCCATCCAGTCCAACTCCCTGCCAAGAAGCAGGAATATTGTATTCAAAGCACCCCTGACAGATGGCCATCTAGCCTCTGTTTAAAAGCTTCCAAAGAAGGTGCCTCCATCACACTCTGGGGCAAAGAGTTCCACTGCTGAACAGCTCTCACAGTCAGGAAGTTCTTCCTAATGTTCATAATGTTCCTTTCTTGTAGTTTGAAACCATTGTGATAGTTACAGTCAGTGCATTCTCTATCTCCCAAGTGTTTGTTGCTTGGTTGAATACTAGAATACTAGAGCTGGAAGAGACCACATGGGTCATCTAGTCCAACCCCCTGCTATGCTGGAAAAGCACAACCAAAGTACCCCTGACAGATGGCCATCCATGATCATTGACCATGTTGGTTGCAGCTCCACTGTTGAACAGTATGTTTTTTCTAATTCATGAACCCTGCATATAATTATGTAGCTGAGGAATCAGTTGCCCTTCTAATATTATTGAACTTCATTTACCATCAGCCAGAGTAAACATGACCAATTCCCAGAGATGTTGAGGGCTACAGTTCACAAACATTTAGAGCACCACAGATTGCCCATATTTTATTTATTAAAACATTTTAGATAACTCTTAAGGCAAAAAGACTCCCAGCTCCTTACAAATGAATAAAAACAAGAGAATTCCTGGAACAACATATCTTTAGGCCACAATTTAATATTTAAGAAATCCACAGAGATCCTTGTTCTCATGCACTCATCATAGTACTGCTTGGTCTCTTGAGTCCCAAGAGGTTTACGGATTAGGAAGCATTGTTGATGGCTCTTGGAGACCTTCCAATTGCCTAAGCTGATTCAGTTGAATTTTTGGGAATTGACTAAGGTGTTTTTTTTTTCATGTCAGGAGCGACTTGAGAAACTGCAAATCCTTAACCCGAACAATTTTATTGATTAGCCACTTGGCCTTATCAAAAACAGACAGTGCAAACACAAGATACAACATACATCTAGTCCTCTTAAAATTAGATACAAATATACAGATATTTGTCAGTTTGAAACCAATGTAGCTTAAGGTAAGGTAAGGTAGTCCCCTGACGTTAAGTCCAGTCATGTCTGACTCTGGGGTGTGGTGCTCATCTCCATTTCTAAGCCAAAGAGCCAGCGTTGTCCGTAGACACCTCCAAGGTCATGTGGCTGGCATGACTGCATGGAGCGCCGTTACCTTCCCGCCGGAGCGGTACCTATTGATCTACTCACATTTGCATGTTTTCGAACTGCTAGGTTGGCAGAAGCTAGGGCTGACAGCGGAAGCTCACGCCGCTTCCCGGAATCGAACCTGCGACCTTTCGATCAACAAGCTCAGCAGCTCAGTGCTTTAACCCACTGCGCCACCGGGGGCTCCAATGTAGCTTAGCCGTAGATATATACATCAACTATCCTCGTCTCTCCTACACTGCACCGAAATCTGATCTATGTACTCTGATCTTCTTTTGACAACTTTAAACAAATAAAGGGCAAGTTTTGTTGTCAGAATAGGGTTATAACCGGCCAACAAAAATGAGGCTTTGGCCACTGTATCCCAGCTTCTTTTATTGCAAATAAAAGGCCATAAGTATTGTTTCCTATCTTTTTCATATGGATTGCATATTCTGCCTTGGTTAGGTCACACCTGGAATATTGTGTCCAATTCTGGGCACCACAATTGAAGAGAGATATTGACAAGCTGGAATATGTCCAGAGGAAGGCGGCTAAAATGATCAAAGGTCTGGAGAGCAAGCCCTATGAGGAGCGGCTTAAAGAGCTTGGCATGTTTAGCCTGGAGAAGAGAAGGCTAAGAGGAGATATGATAGCTATGTATAAACATGTGAGAGGAAGTCATAGGGAGGAGGGAGCAAACTTGTTTTCTGCTTCCCTGGAGACAAAGATGCAGAACAATGGCTTCAAATGACAAGAAAGGAGATTCCATCTGAACATTATGAAGAACTTCCTGACTGTGAGAGCCGTTCAGCAGTGGAACTCTCTGCCCTGGAGTGTGGTGGAGGCTCCTTCTTTGGAAGCTTTTAAACAGAGGCTGGATGGCCATCTATCAGGCGTGCTTTGAATGTGATTTTCCTGCTTCTTGGCAGGGGGTTGGACTGGATGGCCCATGAGGTCTCTTCCAACTCTGTGATTCGATGAAATAGCTAAGCTAGATATTGTATATACTATCACACCGTGCATTTCATACCATGAGCTGCTCATGTATTATGCATGAAATCCAATACTTTGTTTTATAATCTTTTAACTCAGTGCATTATAACTAAAGTAAGCATGGAACCTTTTCCAATTTACTAAGAAGATTTTATATGGCATTTCTCTCTTCAGTTGGGTTATGCCGTGGAAAGCTCAGTATAAACAACTTTCAGCAGATGTTATTTCCTCTGTTGGCGTTTTGTCCGTTATTGCGTGTTATGTTGGTGCTATGGTTGTTGCCATAGTTTCAACTGCAGCGTCTTCTCACTGAAGGCTGCATGCCCATTCTCACATGGCTGCTTAATTTCCCACAAAGATTCTGCAACGAGGAAAGCAGTATTTTTTGGGTTGTTGTAGGTTTTTTCAGGCTATATGGCCATGGTCTAGAGACATTCTCTCCTGACGTTTTGCCTGCATCTATGGCAAGCATCCTCAGAGGTAGTGAGGTCTGTTGGAACTAGGAAAAAGGGTTTATGTATCTGTGGGATGACCAGGGTGAGACAAAGGACTCTTGTCCTTTGGAACTAGGTGTGAATGTTTCAACTGACCACCTTGATTAGCATATAATGGCCTGACAGTGCCTAGAGCAAACTTTTGTTGAGAGGTGATTAGATGTCCTTGTTTGTTTCCTCTCTGTTGTTGTGCTGTTGTAATTTTAGAGTTTTTTTAATACCGGTAGCCAGATTTTGTTCATTTTCATGGTTTCCTCCTTTCTGTTGAAATTGTCCACATGCTTGTGTATTTCAACGGCTTCTCTGTGTAGTCTGACATGGTGGTTGTTGGAGTGGTCCAGCATTTCTGTGGTCTCAAATAATATGCTGTGTCCAGGTTGGTTCATCAGGTGCTCTGCTATGGCTGATATCTCTGGTTGAAGCAGTCCGCAGTGCCTTTCATGTTCCTTGATCCGTGTTTGGGCGCTGCGTTTGGTGGTCCCTATGTAAACTTGTCCACAGCTGCATGGTACACGGTAGACTCCTGCAGAAGTGAGAGGAAACTATCTACAGACCCACCAAGAAAATCCAACAAATGCTACATTCAACAAAGGACAAGAGGGATCCTCTCACATCTGCAGGAGTCTACCGTTTACCATGCAGCTGGTCAGTTGAAACATTCACACCTAGCTCCAGCAGACAAGAGTTCTTTGTCTCACCCTGGTCATCCCACAGATATATAAACCAATTTTCCTAGTTCCAACAGACCTCACTACCTCTGAGGATGCTTGCCATAGATGCAGGCGAAACGTCAGGAGACAATGCCTCTAGACCAGTGTTTCTCAACCTGGAGGTCGGGACCCCTGGGGGGGGGGTCGTGAGGGGGTGTCAGAGGGGTCACTAAAGACCATCATAAAATGCAGTATTTTCTGTTGGTCATGGGGATTTTGTGTGAGAAGTTTGGCCCAATTCTATCATTGGTGGGGTTCAGAATGCTCTTTGATTGTAGGTGAACTATAAATCCCAGCAACTACATCTCCCAAATGTCAAGCTCTATTTCCCCCTAACTCCACCAGTGTTCACATTTGGGCATATTGAGTATTTGTGCCAAGTTTGGTCCAGATCTATCATTGTTTGAGACCACAGTGCTCTCTGGATGTAGGTGAACTACAACTCCAAAACTCAAGGACGATGCTCAGCAAGTCCTTCCAGTATTTTCTGTTGGTCATGGAAGTTCTGTGTGCCAAGTTGGTTTAATTCAATTGTTGGCAGAGTTCAGAATGCTCTTTGATTGAACTATAAATCCAAGCAACTATAACTCCCAAATGACAAAATCAACCTCAGCAGTATTTAAATTTGGGCGTATGGGGTATTTGTGCCAAATCTGGTCCAGTGACTGAAAATACATCCTGCATATTGGATATTTACAATTCATAACAGTAGCAAAATTATAGTTACGAAGTAGCAACTAAAATAATTTTATGATGGGGGGGTCATCACAACACAAGAAACTGTATTAAGGGGTCACTGCATTAGGAAGGTTGAGAACCACTGCTCTAGACCATGGCCATATAGCCCGAAGAAACCTACAACAACCCAGTGATGCCGGCCATGAAAGCCTTTGACAATGCAATATTTTTTGTTACCTGTTGTTGCCGTTAGGATTGTTAATAGGGCCAAAATGTACTTTGCACACAGAGTGTGGAACTCTAACCTAGTGGCTCTTGACTATAGCAAAAAGATGATTTAGGATTAGGAGATTGTTTCCTCCATTCACATCCCCTCTCGTTGCTTTTCCACGGCATCATAACCCCATGGGTGCAATCCAGAGTGAAGAAATTGCAGTGGCAAAAGGGTTATGTTCCCCCTGTTTCTTTATTTTCATTCCTCTCTCCAGGGGCCTTTTAAGCAAATAATGCATTTCCTTTGCTGATGCTTTCAAGATGTTTGTACATGAATCAGATTAATAGTTGTGCTAATCACTTTTTGTCCCCCTCCAGTTTCTTAGAGGCTTTCCATAGTAAATGAGACTCTTTGGTTTGCTTGTCTTAATCTATATATTCCTCAATGGAAATATATAGATATAACCAGTGATATGGGCCTTGGTGGCACTGTTCTGCAGTGGCTCAGGTCCTTCCTAGAGGATCGTACTCAGAAGGTGTTGCTGGGGGACAACTGCTCTACCCCACAACCATTGTCTTGTGGGGTCCCGCAGGGCTCAATATTGTCCCCCATGTTATTTAACATCTACATGAAGCCGTTGGGAGAGATCATCCGGAGTTTTGGGGTACGGTGTTATCTGTACGCAGATGACGTCCAACTCTGTCACTCCTTTCCACCTACTACTAAGGAGGCTGTTCAGGTCCTGAACCGCTGCTTGGCCGCTGTATCGGACTGGATGAGGGTGAACAAATTGAAACTGAATCCAGATAAGACAGAGGCACTCCTGGTCAGTCGAAAGGCCGAACAGGGTATAGGGTTACAACCTGTGTTAGACGGGGTTACACTCCCCCTGAAGACGCAGGTTCACAGCTTGGGTGTGATCCTGGACTTTTCGCTAAGCTTGGAACCCCAAGTTTCGGCGGTGTCCAGGGGAGCATTTGCACAATTAAAACTTGTGCGCCAGTTGCGCCCGTACCTTGGGAAGTCTGACTTGGCCACGGTAGTCCACGCTCTGGTTACATCCCGGATTGATTACTGCAACGCGCTCTACGTGGGGTTGCCCTTGAAGACTGCCCAGAAGCTTCAGATGGTCCAGCGCTCGGCAGCCAGGTTGCTAACGGGAGCGGCACTCAGGGAGCATACCACTCCTCTGTTGAGCCAGCTCCACTGGCTGCCAATTCGCTACCGAGCACAATTCAAGGTGCTGGCTTTAGCCTATAAAGCCCTAAACGGTTCTGGCCCCACTTACCTCTCCGAACGCATCTCCACCTATGAACCGACTAGGACATTAAGATCGTCTGGGGAGGCCCTGCTCTCGGTCCCGCCTGCGTCACAGGCGCGCTTGGCGGGGACGAGAGACAGGGCCTTCTCAGTGGTGGCCCCTCGGCTGTGGAATGCCTTACCGGCAGACATCAGACAGGCACCTTCGTTGCTGGCATTTCGGAGAAAGGTTAAGACCTGGCTTTATGAACAGGCGTTTGGTTGAACAGTGCAACCAATCAAGGAAGACAGTAAATGGAACATAGGAATGGCACAAGGATTATGAGAACGGATCTGATTTCACTGAGGCGTTATGTTGTGTGTGTTGACTGTCCTGTTCTGTTTTGTTAACTGTTGTGGATTGATGTTGTTGATCCTGTTTGTCGCACTTGTTGCGTTTTAATTGCACTGACACTGTTGATAATTTGTACCATGTAAACCGCATTGAGTCGCCTGTCTGGGCTGAAATATGCGGTATAGAAATAAAGCAAATAAATAAATAAATAAATAAATAAATAATACCCCTAGAGGAGCCTCATATCTCGGAGGGGAGAGTTCCCAAATGATATCGGCAGCAACAACAGCAGTTACTGCACGGTTGTGTTTATTCAAAGCTTAAAAACAGTTCATTAAAATGTATGCATTATTCCTAATTAGTTAACAGTCATCAAAGGCTTTTACATTCATTATTTTAATTGCTAATTGCCAAATTACATTAGTGTAGCAATTGCCATTGAGCTTTGGGAATATTATTGATTTTATTAGAAATAAATACAGCTATGTTATGTTTATCCCATATGTCTCCCAACATGTGGTCCATGGCAGCTTGCAACATACATACAAGATAAAGATATATATATAAAAAAACCTGATGGTTAAATACAACACTGTTGTGCCAGCTCCACTGGCTGCCAGTTTGCTACCAGGCACAATTCAAAGTGCTGTGTTTAGCCTAAGGTAAAGGTAAAGTCCAGTCATGTCTGACTCTGGGGTGTGGTGCTCATCTCCATTTCTAAGCCAAAGAGCCAGCGTTGTCCGTAGACACCTCCAAGGTCATGTGGCCGGCATGACTGCATGGAGCGCTGTTACCTTCCCACCAGAGCGGTACCTATTGATCTACTCACATTTGCATGTTTTCGAACTGCTAGGTTGGCAGAAGCTAGGGCTGACAGCGGAAGCTCACGCCGCTCCCCGGAATCGAACCTGTGACCTTTCGATCAACAAGCTCAGCAGCTCAGTGCTTTAACCCACTGCGCCACTGGGGGCTCCTGGGTTTAGCTATAAAGCCTTAAATCAGTGGCTCTCAACCTTCCGAATGCCGTGACCCCTTAATGCCGTTCCTCATGTGGTGGTGACCCCCAACCATAATGTTATTTCCATTGGTACTTCGTAACTGTAATTTTGCTCCTGTTATGAATCGTCATGTAAATATCTGATAGGCAGGATTTATTCTCATTCACTGGACCAAATTTGACACAAATAGCCAATATGGCCAAACTTGAAAACTGGTGGGGTTGGGGAGGATTCATTTTGTCATTTGGGAGTTGTAGTTTCTGGGATTTATAGTTAACCTATAATCAAAGAGCATTCTGAACTCCACCAACAAAAGAACCAAGCCAAATTTGGCACACAGAACTCCCAAGACCAAGAGAAAGCACTGGAAGAGTTTGTTGGGCATGGACCCTGAGTTTGGGAGTTGTAGTTCACCTACATCCAGAGAGCACTGTGGACTCAAACAAGGATGGATCTGGACCCAACTTTGAACGGATACTCAATAGGTCCAAATGTGAACACTGGTGGAGTTTGGGGGAAATGGACCTTGACATTTGGGATTTATAGTTCACCTATAATCAAAGCACTCTGAACCCAGCCCAAAATGGATCTGCACCAAACTTGGCACACTACCGACATGGCCAACATTAACTACTGGTGGGGTTGGGGGGGGGGGTATTTTTGAATTCTGGGAGTTGTCATTCACCAACACCAACAAAGATGAGGACAGGCAGAGAGATCTTCAGCCTTCTCTGCCAAAAGGGTTCCTAAGACCATCAGAAATATGTGTTTTCTGATGGTCTTTGGCGACCCCTCTGAAACCCCCTCATGACCCCCCCAGGGGTCCCGACCCCCAGGTTGAGAAACACTGCCTTAAATGGTTCTGGCCCAACTTACCTGTCTGAATTTATCTCTCCTTATGAACCATCTAGGGCTTTAAGATCGCCAGGGGAGGCCCTGCTCTTGATCCTGCCTTCTTTGCAGATGTGTCTGGTGAAGACAAGAGACAGGGCCTTCTGAGTGGTGGCCCCTTGACTGTGGAACACCCTCCCTAGGGATATCAGATCAGTCCCTTCCCTCCTGACATTTTGTAAAAAAAAACAAAACCTGGCTTTTTGAGCAAACTTTTCCCCACCTTATTGAAAGTCTAATTCCACTGTTCAGTCCCCTATGAGCTTCTCCCCCACAAATGTACCTTTTCATTGTTGTCTCATTCAGTGTTTTCTCACTTTATGTTGTGCATTTGGCCCGTCCACTGTATTTTATTTTCCATTATCTTATTTTGTACTGTTTATTTTACTTGATTGGTTTATTTATTTTATTGTGATGTTATTTTGTTGTTTATATTTTATGTTGCTGTAATGTATCACTGGGCTTGACCTTTGGGGAGATTTTTATTTTTATTTATCATGTCAGGAGCAAACCAAACAGTTGTATTGCATTTTTAACAAACAAACAAAACACAAAGTTTACAAGCTTGGTAGTTGATTAAATGTCCTTTGACCAGTATCTGGCCAACTTGGAGTGCCTCTGGTGTTACTATGAGAAGGTCCTCCAATGTGCATGTAGCAGGGCTCAGGTTGTATTGCAGCAGGTGGTCAGTGGTTTGCTCTTCTCCACACTCGCATGTCGTGGATTCCACTTTGTAGCCCCATTTCTTAAGGTTGGCTCTGCATCTCGTGGTGACAGAGCGCAGTCTGTTCAGCGCCTTCCAAGTCGCCCAGTTTTCTGTGTGCCCAGGGGGGAGTCTCTCATTTGGTGTCAGCAATTGATTGAGGTTCTGGGTTTGAGCCTGCCACTTTTGGACTCTCGCTTGCTGAGGTGTTCCAGCAAGTGTCTCTGTAGATCTTAGAAAACTATTTCTTGATTTAAGTCATTGACGTGCTGGCTGATACCCAAACAGGGGATGAGCTGGAGATGTCACTACCTTGGTCCTTTCATTATTGGCTGCTACTTCCCAGTGGATGTCAGGTGGTGCAATACCGGCTAAACAGTGTAATTTTTGGGAAGATGGTGGCGGGGTATAAATGAAGTTTATTATGATTATTATTAAATGTAGAGTAACAGGTAAATATAGACTACGGAACGACTGGACGATGCGACTAGACAATGATTTTAGTAAAGAGACACTGATGATATATGCTTTTATTGGTTTTGTATGGTTTTTATATTATATGCTAAATGTTTTAAATTGTATTTTATGATATTGGGGCATCGAATTGTCGCCGACTGTAAACTGCTTTGAGTTGCCTTCGAGTTAAGAAAGGTGGTATACAAATATGGTAAATAAACAAATAAAAAATAGTTTTCGTGTTAAAGTGCCAATAATTTTAAAACAGTATAACATCATTTTAACAGATTAATTATACTATCAGTCATAGAATCATAGAATCAAAGAGTTGGAAAAGACGTCATGGACCATCCAGTCCAACCCCCTGACAAGAAGCAGAAATATTGCATTCAAATCACCCCTGACAGATGGCCATCCAGCCTCTGTTTAAAAGCTTCCAAAGAAGGAGCCTCCACCACACTCCGGGGCAGAGAGTTCCACTGCTGAACGGCTCTCACAGTCAGGAAGTTCTTCCTCATGTTCAGATGGAATCTCCTTTCTTGTAGTTTGAAGCCGTTGTTTCGCATCCTAGTCTCCAGGGAAGCAGAAAACAAGCTTGCTCCCTCCTCCCTGTGGCTTCCTCTCACATATTTATACATGGCTATCATATCTCCTCTCAGCCTTCTCTTCTTCAGGTTAAACATGCCCAGCTCCTTAAGCTGCTCCTCATAGGGCTTGTTCTCCAGACCCTTGATCATTTTAGTCGCCCTCCTCTGGACACATTCCAGCTTATCAATATCTCTCTTGAATTGTGGTGCCCAGAATTGGACACAATATTCCAGGTGTGGTCTAACCAAAGCGGAATAGAGGGGGAGCATGACTTCCCTAGATCTAGACACTATGCTCCTATTGATGCAGACCAAAATCCCATTGGCTTTTTTTGCTGCCACATCACATGGCTCATGTTTAACTTGTTGTCCACGAGGACTCCAAGGTCATTTTCACACGTACTGCTCTCGAGCCAGGCATTGTCCCCCATTCTGTATCTTTGCATTTCGTTTTTCCTGCCAAAGTGGAGCATCTAGAATTTGTCACAATTGAACTTCATTTTGTTAGTTTTGGCCCATCTCTCCAATCTGTCAAGATCGTTTTGAATCCTGCTCCTGTCCTCTGGATATTGGCTATCCCTCCTAATTTGGTGTCATCTGCAAACTTGATGTAGCGGGGGGGGGGGGGTGCTCGGGGGGGCTTCAGCCCCCCCCCCGAAATTTTCATGGTGGTTCGCGAAAAGGCCTTAATGGTGCATTATTTAAACTGTTATGTTTATTCATATCATGATCTGATCACCATACTCAATATATCCCATATGCATGGGGGTATTGGGGTAATGATACAAAAGGTTTGCTAGGCTAGACCCTCTTTCACTCAGACTCAGCCCCCCCCGAAACTCAGCCCCCCCGAAACCCCCCTGATGTCAGCCCCTCCCCCCGAATGTCAGCCCCTCCCCCCGAAACGAAATCCTGGCTACAGGCCTGCTTCTAGCCCTTCATCTAAGTCATTAATAAAGATGTTGAACAGGACCGGGCCCAGGACGGAACCCTGCGGCAGTCTTTCTTAATGTTCTAATACTACTGAATTAATTTTCTTTTAAAAAAATGAAATTAATGTTATATTGATATTGACATTTTTAGCTTTTGGAGTAGCCCGTATTTTGGAATTCCAGTTAAGGAATGCTCAGTCTGTCCCACCTTCTATTAATGCAGTGTGAAGTTTTGTTTAAGTGATAATTGGTAAAGATGTTTCTAAAGTTCAGCATATTATGTTAGATTTTGTGTGTGTGCGTGGAATGCCTTACTGGGAATGCATTTATATACCTTCGCTGTCATGGGAGCATGATGTCATAAATTATGACATCATGAAGATGGAGTTAATTACATAATATTATGACATGTGAGTGTTTTCCAAGTTGGGGTGATGTTCAAGTTGGAAAAATATAGACTGCATCCCTATCATTCACTCCTACGTGCATTTGCAAGACAGAATGGGATTGGGCTTGGCCTCATGTAAGCCACTCCGAGTCCCTTGGGGAGATGGTGGCGGGGTATAAATAAAGTATTATTATTATTATTATTATTATTATTATTATTATTATTATTCTAAGTGCTCACAGACTAACTGTTTAATTATTTGTTCTAGATGTTGAAGTCAAAGTCAATAGTTGTTCAGGTCCTCTCCCCCCACTCCATTTAAAGATGGGGACAAGATTCATCCTCCGCCAATCTGCTGAGGCATTTCCTGTACTCCAATATATTTTTTGAGATGATCAACAGTGTCTTTCACCTGCACATTTCTTTAGTTTAGTACCTTTGAATGTAGTTCATCTGGCTCTGGAGATGAATTCATTTAGAGCAGTGTGCGTTTCTGTACTCATTACCACTTCTGGGCTCCAGTCCTCTTATTCCATAATTTGTTCTATTTTTATGATGAGCACTGTTTTCCTTTGGGAAGAGAATGAGGCAAATAAGGTCTTGTGCCTTCTATACTAGCATTTCTAGGCAGTGGTTCTGCAGTTTCATTGTTCTTCCTTCTTTTTTGAACATCGCAAACCATGGTTTGCATGTTAAGACCCTGGATAATGAACCAGAATTAAGACATAAATACTTTGTTCAGGTATAATAGAGAATAGTTTATTTATTTATTTATAATGCAAACTTATATGCCGCCACTCCCCTGGGGCTCGGAGCGGCTTACAAGAACAGGTTAAAATCTAACACAATTTAAAAACAATTTAAAACAATTTAAAAACAATTTAAAAACAACAATATCAGAGATCAAAGGCCTGTCAAAACAGATATGTCTTACATGCCCTGCGGAAAGCTGATAGGTCCTGCAAGGCACAGACTTCAGGTGGCAGAGTATTCCAGAGTGATGGTGCCACTGCTGTAAAGGCTCTGCGTCTGGTTGCTGTTAGACGCAAGATCTTGACACTGGGAATTTCCAATAGATCTTGGTCCTCAGAACGGAGGGATCTCTGGGGTTGGTAGGGGGTGAGGCGTTCCCTCAGGTACATCGGCCCCAGACCATGCAAGGCCTTAAAGGTGAGTACCATCACTTTGAAAGTGATCCGGTGCTCAATTGGTAACCAATGCAGCTGTAGTAAGATTGGGGTTATGTGGCATCTCATCCGAATTCCTACAAGAAGCCGAGCAGCTGCATTTTGTACCAACTTGAGCTTCCGGATCACCGACAGAGGAAGGCCAATGTAGAGGGCGTTACAGTAGTCCAGTCTTGAGATGACCGTAGCCTGGATCACCATAGCTAGGTTGTCCCTGTCATTATTTAAGATGACAGGTATCAGCCTGCCATAACTGGCATACAAAGGAATAGTTTTTACATCAGCACAGGGTTTGTTACTGGTCTAACAAGTCAGGAACATTCAGTTCTCAATGAGGTTTCATTGTGTATTTCGTTAGCCCTAATCCCATGAAATTCTAAATCAGGGGTAAGAATCACGTGGTCTTTCCAGATATTGTTGAACTCTAACTCCCAACATTTTTCAGCAAGGGCTGTGCTAGATAGGGCTGCTTGAATTTGCATTCCAGCAACATCTGGAGAGATGCACAATTCCCATCCCGGCAGTAAACATTACATGATTTTAAAAAAATAATTAACAGATCATACGTATGATAGAAGATCCCAGATGTCCCGAAGGAAAGTTTAAAGTCCTGTTTTAAATTAATCAGAACAGACAGTCCTATTATTTTTAAGAGGCAATAGATTTCCCTGAATCGGAGCCATAAACCGTTTTCCTGACCACCCCAGCAAAGCAGGCTTTCTTTGGCTGTCCTTTGAAGACCCCAGAGAACCCCTTTCACAGCTGTGGGGAAAGTTGGAACCAACTAACCATTCAATAAAGTTTCTTCTTTAGTTGAGGAGAAGACACTGCAGAGGAAATGACATGGGAGCAAACACGGTGCTTGAATGAAGGACCTTCCTTCTCTCCCTCCCTTCCCTTCTTTCCTCCCTTCCCTTCCTTCCTTCCTTTCCTTTTCTTCCTTCCTTCTCCTTCCTTTCCTTCTTTCCCTCCCTCCCTTCCTTCCTGTCCCTCCTTCCTTCTTCCTTTCCTTGTTTTTCTCCCTCCCTCCCTTTCCTCCTTCTTTCTCGTTCTTCATTTCCTTCCCCTTCATTTCCTTCCCTCCCTCCTTTCTTCATCCCCTTCCTTTCTTTCCCTCCTTCCTTTCTCCTTCCTTCCTTCCTTCCTTCCTTCTCCTCCCTCCCTCCCTTCCTGTCCCTCCTTCTTTTTTTCCTTCCTTCCCTTCCTTCCCTCCCCCTTCCTTTTTCTTTCCTTCCTGTCCCTCCTTCCTTCTTCCATTCCTTCTTTTCCTTCCTCCCTCCCTTTCCTCCTTCTTTCCCTTTCTTCATTTCCTTCCCTCCCTCCTTTCTTCATCCCCCTCCTTTCTTTCCCTCCTTCCTTCCTTCCTTCTCCTTCCTCCCTCCCTCCCTCCCTGTCCCTCCTTCTTTTTTTCCTTCCTTCCCTTCCTTCCCTCCCCCCTTCCTTTTTCCTTCCTTCCTGTCCCTCCTTCCTTCTTCCTTTCCTTCTTTTCCTCCCTCCCTCCCTCCCTCCCTTTCCTTCTTTCCCTTTCTTCATTTCCTTCCCTCCCTCCTTTCTTCATCCCCCTCCTTTCTTTCCCTCCTTCCTTCCTTCCTCCTTCCTTCCTTCCTTCCTTCCTCCCTCCCTTCCAGTCCCTTCTTTTTTCTTTTCCTTCCTTCCTGTCCCTCCTTCCTTCTTCCTTTCCTTCTTTTCCTTCCTCCGTCCTGCCCTTTCCTCCTTCTTTCCCTTTCTTCATTTCCTTCCCTCCCTCCTTTCTTCATCCCCTCCTTTCTTTCCCTCCTTCCTTCCTCCTTCCTTCCTTCCTCCCTCCCTTCCAGTCCCTCCTTTTTTCTTTCCTTCCTTCCTGTCCCTCCTTCCTTTTTCCTTTTCTTCTTTTCCTTCCTCCATCCCACCCTTTCCTCCTTCTTTCCCTTTCTTCATTTCCTTCCCTCACTCCTTTCTTCATCCCCTCCTTTCTTTTCCTCCTTCCTTCTTTCTTTTCCTTCCTTCTTTCTTTTCCTTCCTTCCTATCCTTCCTTCCTTCCTTCTTCCTTTCCTTCTTTCTAAGATATAAATACAATATTAAATGGAAGGGACAGTCAAGAAGTAACGAGAGGAGGGAATAAGGGAAGGAAGGAAGGAGAGAAGCAGGGAGGGAAAGAAGGAAAGAAAGAAAGAAAGAAAGATAGAGAAACAAGGAAGGAGAGAAGGAAATAAAAAAGTGAAAGGAAAAAGAGAGGGAAGGAAGGAGAGAAGGAACAAAAGATAGGGAAGGAAGGAAGGAAGGATGTAACCAAAGAACAAAGAAAGGGAGGAAAGAAACAGGTAGAGATGGAAGAAGGATGAGAGATAGGGAAAGAAAAAAAGGAAAGGAAGGGAAGAGGGAAGGAAGGAGAGAAAGAGGGAAGGTTTGCCACAGCAACGCGTGGCGGGTACAGCTAGTATTTTAATAAACAGTTAACATTTAGTAGCAAACTGTATGTACTTCAGCAAGCAATTTTTTTAAAAGTGCAGTCACGACATTTCTCTTTGGCTAACTGAGAAGTTCCCATAATTTAATTAGCTGGCACTCTCCTGCTGTTGCCACTGGGTCGACTGCTGACTATGCTTCATTGCTGAGACAAGGGAGAGAGCACATGATGCACAGCTGTGGGCTGTCCAGCTGCATCCATCAGCTAAGTGCAGGCTGCTGGGAAAAGGGAGCCTATCATTTGGCCAGTTTGAAGAATTGAAGCCTCAGGCTGGATCTACATTGGCCTATATCCCAGAATCTGATCCCAGATTATCTGCTTATCCAAAATTATCTGGCAGTGTAGACTCATATATTCCACTTCAAAGGAGTTAATATGGGATCAGATCCTGGGATATAGGCCAGTGTAGATCCAGCCTCAGTAGAAGGTGGCAAGCAATCTGGAAGGATGTAAAAAGGGGACGTGTAATTTGTAGGCTATTTCTCCTACCACTGTCTAATAATAATAATAATAATAATAATAATAATAATAATAATAATTGTCGAAGGCTTTCATGGCCGGAATCACTGGGTTGTTGTAGGTTTTTTCGGGCTGTATGGCCATGGTCTAGAGGCATTCTCTCCTGACGTTTCGCCTGCATCTATGGCAAGCATCCTCACTACCTCGCTACCTCTGAGGATGCTTGCCATAGATGCAGGCGAAACGTCAGGAGAGAATGCCTCTAGACCATGGCCATACAGCCCGAAAAAACCTACAACAACCCAATAATAATAGTAATAATAATAATAATAATGCTTTATTTGTATCCTGCCGCCATCTCCCTGAAGGGACTCACAGAAAACGCTAAATAGTGCAAAATACAGAAGAGTAAAAATTTATAATGAAATTGACCCAATTATATTTAAAACAGCAATAAAACTCCTGTTAAGTTTAAAGATACTATAAAATTATTTATTTACTAGCCATCCCTTGCCATGCATTGCTATGGCCCAGTCTGTGGATATGTGTTTTGTGTGTGTGTGTATTTCTGTATATGTTTATATATGTGTTTGTGTATATATGTGTGGTTTGATGCATGCATTGTAATGTTTGGTTGTTGGGGGGGTTGGGGGCTTTTTCAGTCTCTTCCGCTGTGTTTTTTAGTGTTTTTATGAGTGATGGTCACTCCTTGGGTTAGTAGGCATCTAGTGGCCAAATTTGGTGTCAATTCGTCCAGTGGTTTTTGAGTTATGTTAACCCCACAAACGAACATTACATTTTTATTTATATAGATTTATTTATTTATTTACAGTATTTGTATACCGCTTTTCTCACACCGAAGGGGTCTCAATATGCCCAAATATAAATATAAATCAAATTACAATACATCCATGAGCAATAAAACAATCATTAAAACAGTAAAACAGTCCCGTTCGTTGAATCGCCGTTCCAGTCATTGTCTTTCCAAAATGCTGCATACATTTACTTCTACTGCCCGAAGGCCTGGTCCCAAAGCCAGGAGGGAGGGGGCGGATCTTACCTCATTTGAGAGTGTGTTCCATAAGTGGGGGGCCACAGCTGAGAAGGCCCTGTCTCTCATCCCCGCCAGGCGCAGGCATGTAGCCGGGGGGGGGGGGATTTGGGGGCTTCAGCCCCCCCCCCCCAAATTCTCATGGTGGTCTGCGAAAAGGCCTTACAGGTACATTATTTAAACTGTTATGTTTATTCGTATCATGATCTGATCACCATGCTCAATATATCCCATATGCATGGGGGTATTGGGGTAACGATACAAAAGGTTTGGTAGGGTAGACCCTCTTTCACTCAGAGTCAGCCCTCCACCCCGGAATCAAACTCAGCCCCCCCCCCCCCCCCCGAATCAAAATCCTGGCTATGGGCCTGGCCAGGCGCATCTGTGCTGTTGACGGGAGCGAGAGCAGGGCCTACCCAGATTATCTTACATTATGAGGTGTGACCCATCAAGCTACAAAAATAGTGACTGTGTACAATTACTTGTGTGTGTTACCATCCCCAATATATGTATTCACTTACACACTTTCCTGTAATATGTATATTACTAAGAAGAAAAGGGAATCCGGGGAGAGCACGGATTAGCTCCTTCTATCAGCTCTAGCTCCTCATGCGGGGACATCAAAACATCCAGGCATCAAAACATCCGGGCATCCCCTGGGCAACGTCCTTGCAGACGGCCAATTCTCTCACACCAGAAGTGACTTGCAGTTTCTCAAGTCGCTCCTGACATGACAAAAAAAAATTGGGAGGAAAGGAAAGGACCCCAGAGAAAGGGGATCTGCCTTAAGAACGTCGCCTTCTGCCTCCTCTATGGATAGTTAAGTTAGAGGCAGGAGGAAGTGATCCTGTGTGATACGGTAAGTCAATTCTCCATCTTCTTTAAAGAGGGAATCCCACTCAAAGAAGACGATTCTTCATGCAAAGAAGATGATTTCCCCAGTTTCTCCAAGCTCCAGCTGATGAAATCCTATGTGCAATTTAGGCTACATATATAACTCCTAATACTTGCATTGCCTCCCTTGGTTTGCACTGGGGAAAAACAACTGAAACAACAGTATTTACTATTTATTTAATATTTAATTATTTACTCTAATGACAGAGACTGTAACCATCTACATAACTTTCCAATTCTGTTAATGTTGACTTTCATGTATTAAAGAGAGTTTTAACCAAACTAGCAATAGTTAAAAGGAAAGTAATTTTGCTTCTAAAATATTTCTCTGCCCAGCAGAGGGAAGCACAAGGATGAGAAAAATATTGACTTTGGGTTTCAGATGTTAGACAGCAACTGCACAAGGGAGGGCTCTCACTTCCAAAAATGTTCTTCTCCCATGGTCTGCTTCATCTTTCATTTAAGTGCTTTAAGGCTTGTGAGATGTAGCCCGAGTCGCCCTTACCTGCAATTCCTAGGATCAGAAGTATTTGGGGTTTGGGATTTTTAAAAAATTATGGAATACTATTATTTGCATATATGTCCAATGAGAAACAGGTCTAGACACTCCATTCATTTATTTTTCATCTTTTTAATTTTTTTCTTGTATAATACATAGAAACATACCATCTTTGAAATTAACATTCAAAATACCAGTATTTTCCCCATCTGTGTTTATATTTGGGCATATTGAGTATTCATGCCAAGTCTGGTCCAGATCCATCATTGTTTGAGTCCACAGTGCTCTCTAGATGTAGGTGAACTATAACTCCAAAACCCAAGGTCAATGGCCACCAAACCCTTCTAGTGTTTTCTGTTGGTCATGGGAGTCCTGTGTGCCAAGTTTGGTTCAATTCCGTCGTTGGTGGAGTTCAGAATGCTGTTTGATTATAGGTGAACTATAAATCCCAGCAACTACAACTCCCAAATGACAAAATCATAATTTTTTGAGTGATGGTCACTCCTTGTGTTGTGAGACGTTTTGTTGCCAAATTTGGTGTGATTTTGTTCATTGGTTCTTTTGTTTTTAAGGTACTCATTATGCACAGAGCATTTATAGATAGATAGATAGATAGATAGATAGATAGATAGATAGATAAAGGGATAGATAGATGTAAGATCAGGCTTACATACAAGGAGCCCCCCGGCGGCGCAGTGGGTTAAAGCGCTGAGCTGCTGAGCTTGTTGACCAAAAGGTCACAGGCTCCAGCTTCTGCCAACCTAGCAGTTCGAAAACATGTAAATGTGAATACAACAACAACAATTTTTATTGATTAGCCAGTTGGCCTTATCAAAAACAACAGCGCAGACACAACATACAACATATATCTAGTTGTCTTAAAATAAAATACAAATTGTCAGGTTTTACAATGTATTGTAATGTAATATAGCTGAGTCATGCACTGCTAATGGGCTTCTATTGGAAATGCTGAGTCATGCATTAACTGTATATAGAACTTCATTTGGGGAATGTGTTCTAGCCTAGCCCAGGTGATTGTGAATGATGCAATCCTGGGTCTGAGTTAAGTTAATGAGTTGGGAACCAATCAGTGATTGCTATGTAAATGAATAATATAAATGAATTGTATATAAGGAAGTCATGTACAGTGTATATTTCTCCTTGTGCTGTGATGTTGTTCGTCGAAGGCTATATGTAATTAAAAGAACCTGTCTGCAAAGACAAGATATAACTCTATGCTGTGGTAAGTTTGTAATATCATCTAGACTGGGGGAAAGACAATGGTAAAACTGATAATGGCTGGGCATGTGCTCAAGTGTATGTAAAAGGTTCCAGAGTGACTGCAGGCTGTGGGAGCAGTTGACTGAAAATACTGTGAAGGAAGAAGCTACTGGAAAGCGCTGAAGTTGTGCAACTGATCTGCTGCTGAATTGTGAAGTTAATCTCAACACAAATATACAGTTAGCCATATGCATCAACTATCCTTGTCTCCCCTACACTGCACCCCAATCTGATCTATGTACTCCGATCTCCTTTTAGCAGCTTTAAACAAATAAAGGGCAACTTTGGTTGTCAGAATGGGGTTATAACCAGCCAACAAAAATGAAGTTTTGACCGCTGTATCCCAACTTGTTTTATTGCAACTAAAAGGACATAAGGATTGTTTCCTTTCTTTTTCATATAGATTGCAGTGATGTAAAGTGTGGTTCAGATTTTCGACTTCAGGGGCACCACAGATACATAGTCTTTCTTCATATGGGATATGATTGAATCTGCCGTGTCTCTCCATGGATTCAATTTGTTCAAATCTTGCCCTGGTAAAAGCGATTATTAGGTGTCTTGGCATGTCAGCTTTTATTATTATTATTTTTAACTTTATTTGTACCCCGCTAACATCTCCCGAAGGACTCGGTGTGGCTTACAAAGGCCAAGGCCCTCAATAAAACAACAGCATAACAAATATAACAATAAAACTCATAAAGCAAACCAATAAACATTAAAGCAATAACAGTAAAACATAAAAACAATACATCATGACACATTTAAAACTAGGGCCGGGCCAAATGTAATGAATAAATTAAAACTGCTGGACATGACAGTTGAGATGTAAGGATTTTAGGGTAGGTGCGATGTGCAGGCAATCTTAAATCTCTGGTAAAGTGGATTTGGGACATTATGCTGGGTGTTTCCTATTCTGGAAAGGCACACTGGAACAGCCAGGTCTTCAAGCTCTTCCTAAAGACTGCCAACATTGGGGCTTGTCTGATGTCCTTGGGGAGAGAGTTCCAGAGTCAGGGGGCTACCACAGAGAAGGCCCTGTCCCTCGTCCCCATCAAACACGCTTGCGACGCAGGTGGGATTGTGAGCAGGGCCTCTCTCCAGATGAACGGAGGGATCGTGTGGGTTCATATACGGAGATGTGGTCACGCAGGTAGGCGGGTCCCAAACTGTTTAGGGCTTTGTAGGTGAGCACCTGCACCTTGAATTGGGATCGGAAAATGAACGGCAGCCAATGGAGCTCCTTAAACAGGAGGGTTGACCCCTCTCTGTAAGGAATACCAGCTAACAACCTGGCCGTCGCCCGTTGGACCAGTTGAAATTTCCGAGCCATTTTCAAGGGCAGCCCCATGTAGAGTGCATTGCAGTAGTCCAATCCAGAGGTGACCAAGGCATGGACCACCCCAGCCAGATCAGCCTTTACGAGGTACGGTCGCGATGTGCAGGCAATCTTAAATCTCTGGTAAAGTGGATTTGGGACATTATGCTGGGTGTTTCCTATTCTGGAAAGGCACACTGGAACAGCCAGGTCTTCAAGCTCTTCCTAAAGACTGCCAACATTGGGGCTTGTCTGATGTCCTTGGGGAGAGAGTTCCAGAGTCAGGGGGCTACCACAGAGAAGGCCCTGTCCCTCGTCCCCATCAAACACGCTTGCGACGCAGGTGGGATTGTGAGCAGGGCCTCTCTCCAGATGAACGGAGGGATCGTGTGGGTTCATATACGGAGATGTGGTCACGCAGGTAGGCGGGTCCCAAACTGTTTAGGGCTTTGTAGGTGAGCACCTGCACCTTGAATTGGGATCGGAAAATGAACGGCAGCCAATGGAGCTCCTTAAACAGGAGGGTTGACCCCTCTCTGTAAGGAATACCAGCTAACAACCTGGCCGTCGCCCGTTGGACCAGTTGAAATTTCCGAGCCATTTTCAAGGGCAGCCCCATGTAGAGTGCATTGCAGTAGTCCAATCCAGAGGTGACCAAGGCATGGACCACCCCAGCCAGATCAGCCTTTACGAGGTACGGTCGCGATGTGCAGGCAATCTTAAATCTCTGGTAAAGTGGATTTGGGACATTATGCTGGGTGTTTCCTATTCTGGAAAGGCACACTGGAACAGCCAGGTCTTCAAGCTCTTCCTAAAGACTGCCAACATTGGGGCTTGTCTGATGTCCTTGGGGAGAGAGTTCCAGAGTCAGGGGGCTACCACAGAGAAGGCCCTGTCCCTCGTCCCCATCAAACACGCTTGCGACGCAGGTGGGATTGTGAGCAGGGCCTCTCTCCAGATGAACGGAGGGATCGTGTGGGTTCATATACGGAGATGTGGTCACGCAGGTAGGCGGGTCCCAAACTGTTTAGGGCTTTGTAGGTGAGCACCTGCACCTTGAATTGGGATCGGAAAATGAACGGCAGCCAATGGAGCTCCTTAAACAGGAGGGTTGACCTCTCTCTGTAAGGAATACCAGCTAACAACTTGGCCGTCGCCCGTTGGACCAGTTGAAATTTCTGAGCCGTTTTCAAGGGCAGCCCCATGTAGAGCGCATTGCAGTAGTCCAATCCAGAGGTGACCAAGGCATGGACCACCCCAGCCAGATCAGCCTTTACGAGGTACGGTCACAGTTGGCGCACGAGTCTCAATTGTGCAAAAGCCCTCCCAGCCACCGCCGACGCCTGAGCCTCAAGCGTAAGTGATGAATCCAGGAGGACACCCAAACTGCGGACCTGTGACTTCAGGGGGAGTGTAACCCCGTCCAGCACAGGTTGCCACCCTATACCCCGATCTGGGATATAGGGATGTTTTAGGTACGGCACCCTCTGAAAATTATGTTTAAAGCGCCCTAACCACTTCAAGGATCCTGTGTTTGACAGGGTATAAATGTGTGTAGATCAGTAGGTACTGCTCTGGTGGGAAGGTAATGGCACTCATGCTGTCATGACAGCCACATGACTTTGGAGGTGTCTACGGACAGCATTGGCTTAGAAATGGAGATGAGCACCACACCACAGAGTCGGACATGACTGGACTTAATGTCAGGGGAAAACCTCTACCTTTACCTTACCTTAAGATCAGGCATGGGTGTGGGGGCATGTCTTTGTGTCAGAACAATTGTGTCCCTCTTCTTATCCAAGAAATGTTGGAGCCTAATCAAATGAACTTTCGAACGTATCTGTCCACAGGCTGGTCCATCCCCGCTAAAACTGTAATTGCAATTTTCCTGGAAGGGAAAATGTTTATATTAGTTAAGAAATATGGATATTTGAAATGTCCACTGCCTAACTCTGAGATAGTGTTAAAAGATAAACTTGCGTGGGAGTTGGAAAAGGTCGATCTAATTTTAAAACCAGACAGGTAGAAACTGTGCTAATGCACTGCCTGTAATGCAACCATTATGAGAACTATTTTGCCACTTAAATGTTAGCTGATGCATTTTCATCCTCTCCCTTATATAAACAACTAGTTTTTTTTAGGTTCAATTTTCAAAAAGCAAGGTTGAGCTTCCTTTATATGTTTCCTCAAGTGATTTTTGTAATACAATTATCTCAAGTGGTCTTTGTTGCCATGCCTCTCACAAACCACTAGGCTCTGCCCCCTGGGTTCACCTTCACAACTTGTCTAGACTATGACCCAGCCAACAGAATTATTCCTTCAACAAATCCCTTTGTTGTTGTGCACTTTCAAGTTGTTTCTGTCTTATGGTGACCTTATCGGGGGGGGGGGGGGGTTCTTGTCAAGTTTTGTTCAGAGAGTGCCTTTGCTTTCTGCTGAGACAGAGGGATCGTGACTTGCCTAAGGTCACCCAATGTGTTTCCACAGCTGAGTGGAGATTCAAACTCTTGGTCATGGGGGTTCTGTGTGGGAAATTTACCCCAAATCTGTCATTTGTGGGATTTAGAATGCTCGTTGATTGTAGGTGAACTATAAATCCCAGTAACTACAACTCCCAAATATCAGGGTCTATTTTCCCCAAACTCCATCTGTGTTCACATTTGGGCATATGGAATATTTGTACCAAGTTTGGTCCAGATCCATCCTTGTTTGAGTCCACAGTGCTCTCTGGATGTAGGTGAACTACAACTCCAAAACTCAAGGTCAATGCCCACCAAACCCTTCTAGTGTTTTCTGTTGATCATGGGAGTCCTGTATGCCACCTTTGGTTCAATTCCATCATTGGTGGAGTTCAGAATGCTCTTTGATTGTAGGTGAATTATAAATCCCAAGAACTACAACTCCCAAATGACAAAATAAAAAAATATTGAGTGAAGGACATACGGTACATTGCGTTGTTAGGTGTATGCTGTCCAAATTTGGTGTCAATTCGCCCACTGGTTTTTGAGTTCTGTTAATCCCACAAACGAACATTACATTTTTATTTATATAGATTATTATTAGTAGTAGTAGTAAGTGGAGTTTTTTTGTACTTGCTTTATTTACATTAGCACATTAGTTCAAGTAATCCCAATGTCATATTACAGATACATAGAGCTTAACAGCTGGCAGATGAAATTTTGGTATGGCATCACTCATATTAATTCATGAAAATTTGCTTAGCATTTGTTATGGTAGTTCGTGGTAACAACCTGACATTTATTTTATTAAACTAATCTTTCTCACCTCCCCCAAAGTGTTTTGTATATTTTATTGAAGGTCAGTAATAAGACAAGCAACAAGTTTTGGAAACCAGCCCGCTCAATGCTGGGTATTTTTAGGACAATTGTTAATGCAAAATATGGGGAAAGTTTGCTTTTAAAATGGGCTCACAGCTGCACAGAGCAACATGAAATAACAATGTTTCTGTAATGAATGCATGGATGTGGAAGAGGATCTTGGGAGCCACTGGTTAGGAAAGGTTGTAGAAGGGTTGTCTATAGGCTCCAAAGTCAACATCGACACCAAAATACAACACCGCCTGAGCTCTGCAAGCGCAGCATTTTTCCGAATGAAGCAGAGAGTGTTTCAGGACCAGGACATCCGTAGGGATACCAAGGTGCTTGTTTATAAAGCTACTAGCTGTGCCCTGCCACGCGTTGCTGTGGCCTATAGTAAAACTTATCAAAGTTGAGGTAGATATCTGGACTATTATGAAAGAGAGGTACCTACCTATTCCTTCCCCCTTTCTCTCCTTTCTTCCTTCTCTACCTCTTTCTTTCTTTCCTTCTTTCACTACTTGGTTTCATCCTTCTCTCTTTCCTTCATTCCCTCCCCCTTTCTTCCTTTGCCTTTCTTCCCTCCCTGTTTGCTTCCTTCTTTCGCTTTTTATTTCCTTTTATTTCACCACCATCATAACAATAACAATAATGCAATGCATTGCCTCCGGGACCTGACACCTCTCCCATTCCCCCTAAAAGGGTCTCATAGGAATAATAGCATCATAATAATCATAGAAATAACAACCTTTACCCGCCACGCATTGCTGTGACCAACCTTCCCTCTTTCTCTCCTTCTTTCCCTCCTTCCTTCCTTCCCTCCCAACTTTCCTTCTCCTCTTCCTTCTCTATCTCCTTCCTTCCCCCTTTTTCTTTCTCTTCTGGCCTCTTTCCTTCCTTCTCTCTTTCCTTCTTTCCTTCCCTCCCTCTTTCTCTGCATCTTCCCCCTTCCTTCACTTCCTCTTTCCTTCCTTCATTCCCTTTTTTCTTTCCTTCTCTCCTTCCTTCCTTCCCCCTTTTTCTTTCTCTTCTGGTCTCTTTTCTTCCTTCTCTCTTTTCTTTCTTTCCTTCCCTCCCTCTTTCTCTACATCTTCCCCCTTCCTTCACTCCCTCTTTCCTTCTTTCATTCCCTTTTTTCTTTCCTTCTCTCCTTCCTTCCTTCCCCCTTTTTCTTTCCCTCCCTCTGTCTCTCATTTCTTCCTTCTCTACCTCTTTCCTTCCTTCCCCCTTTTTCTTTCTCTTCTGCTGTCTCTCTTTTCTTTCCTTCCATCTTTCCTTTTCTTCTTCCTTCTTTCTCTAACTTTCCTTCCTTCCCCCTTTTCTTTATCTCCCTTTCTCTTTCTTCCTTCTTTCCTTCCTTCCTGTCTTTCCTGGATTTTGACAGGGCGGGAAGGGGTGCGGTGGGGTTTGGAGGTGACGTGAAGTAAAAGGAGGTAAGATTGGGGCAGGCGAATGATGGAGCGTGAGGTTGTGTGTGTGTGTGCGGCAGCGGGGGGAGTGATGGAGCGTGGGGTTGCGTGTGTGTGTGCGGCAGCGGGGGGGAGTGGGGTTGCGTGTGTGTGCGCGGCGGGGGGAGTGATGGAATGTGGGGTTGTGTGTGTGCGTGCGGCGGGGGTGTGTGTGTGCGGGAAGCGGCGCGGCGGGGCTTGGAGTGGGCATGGCTTCCGCAGAGGGAACTGTGTGCGCGCTCCAGGGAACTTGCGGCTGGGCACCAATGCGCATGCTCAGTTGTTTTGTTGTTTTGTGAGTGTGTTGTTGTGTTGTTTTTCATTTTGAGTAGATATGTTTGTACCTTATGGGTTGTGTTATGGGCATGGGAATTGGTTAAGTTTCGTTGGGGGGTTTGTGAGTTTTGTTGATTTGCCATTTTGTGAGTGTGTTGTTGTGTTGTTTTTCATTTTGAGTAGATATGTTTGTACCTTGTGGGTTGTGTTATGGGCATGGCAATTTTGGTTAAGTTTTGTTGGTTTTTTTTGAGTTTTGTTGTTTTGCCGTTTTGTGAGTGTGTTGTTGTGTTGTTTTTCATTTTGAGTAGATATGTTTGTACCTTGTGGGTTGTGTTATGGGCATGGCAATTTTGGTTAAGTTTCGTTGGTTTTTTTTGAGTTTTGTTGTTTTGCCGTTTTGTGAGTGTGTTGTTGTGTTGTTTTTCATTTTGAGTAGATATGTTTGTACCTTGTGGGTTGTGTTATGGGCATGGCAATTTTGGTTAAGTTTCGTTGGGTTTTTTTGAGTTTTGTTGTTTTGCCGTTTTGTGAGTGTGTTGTTGTGTTGTTTTTCATTTTGAGTAGATATGTTTGTACCTTGTGGGTTGTGTTATGGGCATGGCAATTTTGGTACAGTTTCGTTGGGGGGTTTTTGAGTTTTGTTTCCTCGTTGGATGCCCCTAACAAATTTATATATATAGATTGTCCTCCCAACCCTGCTCTATGCCTGTGAGACGTGGACTGTCTACAGACGTCACATGCAACTCCTGGAACGATTCCATCAGCGCTGCCTCCGGAAAATCCTGCAAATCTCTTGGGAAGACAAGCGGACAAACGTCAGCGTGCTGGAAGAAGCAAAGACCACCAGCATTGAAGCGATGGTCCTCCGCCACCAACTCTGTTGGACCGGATGCAGGGGCGGCCCGTCCATTACTCGAAGTAAGCGGTGGCGGAATACTTTTTTTGCCAGGGGGCGCTGTTCTGTCCTTAGGCCACGCCTCCTCCTGCAGGCCCCATGCGCCCTCCGCAGCCTTCTTCTAATGGAGAAGCGCAGGCCCCGCCCCCTAGGCGAGAGGGAAGTCCTCCCTCCCTCCCTCCACGTGCTGCCAGGAGGGAGGCAGCCAGCCGGCCAGCCAGCCAGCCAGGCTCTTTCGCTTTCGCTTTCCTTCCCTGCAGCTGAGCCTGGAGCCCTCTCAGGGCAGCAAGGAGGCCTGGTCAAAAGGTACTGCAAATGTCATCTTCTGTACATGCCTCCCCCAAACCCCTCTAGTCTTTGGTAATAATGGAAGTCCTATATGCCAAGCTTGGTTCAATTCTATTGTTGGTGGAGCTCAGAATGTTCTTTGGTGCTTGGTAAACTGCAATTCCCAAATGTCAGGGTCTATTTTTCCCAACCCCCTCTCCAATATTTTCTGTTAGTCATGAAAGTCCTGTATGCCAAGTTTGGTTCAGTTCTATTATTGGTGGAGTTCAGAATGCTCTTTGGTGCTTGGTGAAGCATTCTCACCTGATGTTTCACCCACATCTATGGCAGGCATCCTCAAGAGGCTGTGAGGTCTGTTTGTAACTAGGCAAGTGGGGTTTGTATATCTGTGGAATGTCCAGGGTGGGAAAAAGAACTCATGTCTGCTTGAGGTAAGTGTGAATGTTGCAATTGGTCATCTTGATGAGTATTTAATAGCCTTGCAGCTTCGAAGCCGAGCTAGTTGCTGCCCAGGAATCCTTTGTTGGGAGCGGTTAACTGGCCCTGATTGCTTTATGTCAGGAATTCCCCCCCTTTTTTAGTGTTGCTCTTTATTTATTGTTCTGATTTTAGAGGGTTATTTTAGAGGGTACTGGTAGCCAGATTTTGGGCGAGGGGCGAGCGAGGCATTCTCTCCTGACGTTTTGCCTGCATCTATGGCAAGCAGCATCCTCAGAGGTAGTGAAGTCTATATTTATAAGGGTTTATATTTATGTGGAATAATGACCAGGGTGGGACAAAGGACTCTTGTCTGCTGGAGCGAGGTGTGAATGTTTCAACTGACCACCTTGATTAGCATTTGATGGCCTGGCAGTGCCTGGAGCAATCTTTTGTTGAGAGGTGATTAGATGTCCCTGATTGGGTTGTTGTAGGTTTTTTCAGGCCATATGGCCATGGCCTAGAGGCATTTTCTCCTGACTTTTCGCCTGCATCTATGGCGAGCGAGAGGGGCGAGTGAGGCATTCTCTCCTGACGTTTTGCCTGCATCTATGGCAAGCAGCATCCTCAGAGGTAGTGAAGTCTATATTTATAAGGGTTTATATTTATGTGGAATAATGACCAGGGTGGGACAAAGGACTCTTGTCTGCTGGAGCGAGGTGTGAATGTTTCAACTGACCACCTTGATTAGCATTTGATGGCCTGGCAGTGCCTGGAGCAATCTTTTGTTGAGAGGTGATTAGATGTCCCTGATTGGGTTGTTGTAGGTTTTTTCAGGCCATATGCCCATGGCCTAGAGGCATTTTCTCCTGACTTTTCGCCTGCATCTATGGCGAGCGAGAGGGGCGAGCGAGGCATTCTCTCCTGACGTTTTGCCTGCATCTATGGCAAGCAGCATCCTCAGAGGTAGTGAAGTCTATATTTATAAGGGTTTATATTTATGTGGAATAATGACCAGGGTGGGACAAAGGACTCTTGTCTGCTGGAGCGAGGTGTGAATGTTTCAACTGACCACCTTGATTAGCATTTGATGGCCTGGCAGTGCCTGGAGCAATCTTTTGTTGAGAGGTGATTAGATGTCCCTGATTGGGTTGTTGTAGGTTTTTTCAGGCCATATGGCCATGGCCTAGAGGCATTTTCTCCTGACTTTTCGCCTGCATCTATGGCGAGCGAGAGGGGCGAGCGAGGCATTCTCTCCTGACGTTTTGCCTGCATCTATGGCAAGCAGCATCCTCAGAGGTAGTGAAGTCTATATTTATAAGGGTTTATATTTATGTGGAATAATGACCAGGGTGGGACAAAGGACTCTTGTCTGCTGGAGCGAGGTGTGAATGTTTCAACTGACCACCTTGATTAGCATTTGATGGCCTGGCAGTGCCTGGAGCAATCTTTTGTTGAGAGGTGATTACAGATGTCCCTGATTGGGTTGTTGTAGGTTTTTTCAGGCCATATGGCCATGGCCTAGAGGTATTTTCTCCTGACTTTTCGCCTGCATCTATGGCGAGCGAGAGGGGCGAGCGAGGCATTCTCTCCTGACGTTTTGCCTGCATCTATGGCAAGCAGCATCCTCAGAGGTAGTGAAGTCTATATTTATAAGGGTTTATATTTATGTGGAATAATGACCAGGGTGGGACAAAGGACTCTTGTCTGCTGGAGCGAGGTGTGAATGTTTCAACTGACCACCTTGATTAGCATTTGATGGCCTGGCAGTGCCTGGAGCAATCTTTTGTTGAGAGGTGATTACAGATGTCCCTGATTGGGTTGTTGTAGGTTTTTTCAGGCCATATGGCCATGGCCTAGAGGCATTTTCTCCTGACTTTTCGCCTGCATCTATGGCGAGCGAGAGGGGCGAGCGAGGCATTCTCTCCTGACGTTTTGCCTGCATCTATGGCAAGCAGCATCCTCAGAGGTAGTGAAGTCTATATTTATAAGGGTTTATATTTATGTGGAATAATGACCAGGGTGGGACAAAGGACTCTTGTCTGCTGGAGCGAGGTGTGAATGTTTCAACTGACCACCTTGATTAGCATTTGATGGCCTGGCAGTGCCTGGAGCAATCTTTTGTTGAGAGGTGATTACAGATGTCCCTGATTGGGTTGTTGTAGGTTTTTTCAGGCCATATGGCCATGGCCTAGAGGCATTTTCTCCTGACTTTTCGCCTGCATCTATGGCGAGTGAGAGGGGCGAGCGAGCGGCGAGCGAGAGGGGCGAGCGAGCGGCGAGCGAGAGGGGCGAGCGAGGCATTCTCTCCTGACGTTTTGCCTGCATCTATGGCAAGCATCCTCTACTAGTGAGGTCTGTTGGAAGTAGGAAAAAGGGTTTATATATTTATGTGGAATAATGACCAGGGTGGGACAAAGGACTCTTGTCTGCTGGAGCGAGGTGTGAATGTTTCAACTGACCACCTTGATTAGAGGGCCCGCCAGAGTGAGTGCCTGCTTTCACTCCTTAATAATAATTTTAATTTCTCCTCCCTATTCTACTAAATTAATAATTAAATTTAAAAAATATTGAAAAAATATTGAAAAAATATTGAAAAAAAAGGGCGCCATCTTTACAAAATGTTTTGTAAATATTTATGAAATTTCGTAAATACCGAACTTTTTTTTTTGAAAATTTTGTAATTATTTTAAATATCGAAACAAAAAAAAAACCCAATTACAAAACGATTTTAGAAACAAATTTTTGCGTTGTTACCCAGGCCTAATAGATAGATAGATAGATAGATAGTGATTGGTTTTGGGGGGGGGGGGGGGCGCCAAAATACTGTTTGCTTACCATTGAAAATTACCTAGGGCCGCCTCTGACCGGATGCCCAACCACCGTCTCCCAAAGCAGCTGCTCTACTCCGAACTCAAGAACGGAAAACGGAATGTTGGAGGACAGGAAAAGAGATTTAAAGATGGGCTCAAAGCCAACCTCAAAAACTCTGGCATAGACACTGAGAACTGGGAAGCCCTGGCCCTTGACAGCTCCAGCTGGAGGTCAGCTGTGACCAGCAGTGCTGCAGAATTTGAGGTGGCACGAGTGAAGGGTGAAAAAGAGAAATGTGCCAAGAGGAAGGCGCGTCAAGCCAACCCCGGCCGAGACCGCCTTCCACCTGGAAACCAATGCCCTCACTGCGGAAGAAGATGCAGAGCAAGAATAGGGCTCCACAGCCACATACGGACCCACAAGAATATTGGAAGACAATCATCCTCGGAAAGCGAGGGATCGCCTAAGTGAAGTGAAATTGCTTACTTTAAGGAATTTACACTGAAAAACATTCCCTGGTTTAAGCCATTTCACAAATCTGTAGCTGACTTGGAACCTAAAGCCCTGATGCCTGTGCACTCTAATATATTTTGTAGGGGAGTGTTAATGTTAAGAGTAGAGTCTTTTTACTCAGAACATCATATGTGTTTCCTAAAACGGGTTCGCCTATGTAAATCCACTGCAAATTCCTTTTAATACGTGCTTTAAGCACATTGACTCTATCACACATTCAAGAACGTGACTCCTCCACATTTGTTCTGTCTCCGACTTAATACATGCCTCATTTAAATATAGGAACTGTGCAAATTTGATACTTCATAAGGTCAGTGCTGTTCACCCTCTGAACTCCGGTATTTTTGGATTGTTGAAGCTTTGTGCAAACACATCTTAATCATGTTAAATAAATTTTTTGGTATTGCATTTATTCACATTAAGGTGTACTTTAAAGGGTTTTTTTAGCTTTTGCAACAAGGCAAAAGCATGCACAAGTGGGAAGTTCTGAAAAAAGTCTTATCTTGAAGAAAAAAAGGAAATTGGGAAGATGTATTGTTGAAGGCTTTCATGGCCGGAATCACTGGTTTGTTGTAGGTTTTTTCGGGCTGTATGGCCATGGTCTAGAGGCATTCTCTACTGATGTTTCGCCTGCACTTTGGCAAGCATCCTCAGAGGTAGTGAGGTCTGTTGGGACTAGGCAAAAGGATTTATATATCTGTGGAATGACCAGGGTGAGACAAAGGGCTCTTCTCTGCTGGAGCTAGGTGTGAATGTTTCAACTGACCACCTTGATAAGCATACAATGGCCTGACTGTGCCTGGGGCAAACTTTTGTTGAGAGGTAATTAGATGCCCCTGCCTGCTTCCTCTCTGTTGTTGTGCTGTTAGGTGTGATGTGCAGACAATCTTAAATCTCTAATAAAGTGCGTTTGGGACATGATGCTGGAGTTTCCTATTCTGGAAAGGCACACTGGAACAGCCAGGTCTTCAAGCTCCTCCTAAAGACTGCCAAGGTTGGGGCTTGTCTGATATCCTTGAGGAGAGAGTTCCAGAGTCGGGGGGGGGGGGCTACCACAGAGAAGGCCCTGTCCCTTGTCCCCACCAAACGCGCTTGCGACGCATGTGGGATTGTGAGCAGGGTCTCTCCAGATGAACGGAGGGATCGTGTGGGTTCATATACGGAGATGCGTATTATGGAGTGATTGATGTTGTCATTCAATAACATCTGCAGACTCATATGGGGTAAAAACTAAAGAGCACCAACCACTAGGTGAAAAAAATTATAACTGCCCCTCTTTATCCACGGATTCTCCGTTTGTGGATTCAATGACCTTTTGAAGACTGATGTGGCCCTTGATAAAAATACGTTTGACATCCCTGCTTTAGAGTGTTTAACTATTGTCTTATTTTGTGTGGTAGTAGCTTATTAGTTATTTATTTATTTATTTATTTTATTTTGCTTATATACCGCTGTATCTCAAGCCCGAAGGCGACTCACGGCGGTTCACAAACAGTAAAAACAGTAGAAACAGCAGTGGTTCCATACAACATATAACAATTGACTTAACACATTATCCATAAATTACCAATAAGCAATTACAATGCACAATTATTACAAAAAACAACCGTACCCAATCTTCTCATCATCCAAGCGTAGTCCAGGTTCGTCGTCCATTGTTCCATTCCTATGTTCCATTACCAGATTGCACTAAATTACTCAAACGCCTGCACAAACATCCAGGTCTTCACCTTTTTGCGGAATACCATTAGAGATGGTGCTAGTCTAATGTCCGTAGGAAGGGCGTTCCACAGCCGAGGAGCCACCACCGAGAAGGCTCTATCTCTCGTCCCCGCCAGCCGAGCTTGAGAAGCAGGCGGGATCGAGAGCAGGGTCTCCCCGGAAGATCTCAAACTCCTGGTGGGTTCATAGGCAGAGATGCGGTCAGATAGGTAGCTTGGGTCGGAACCGTTTAGGGCTTTAAAGGCCAACGCCAGCACTTTGAATTCAGCCCGGTAGCAGATCGGTAGCCAGTGGAGTTGGCGCAACAGGGGGGTTGTATGCTCCCTGCGCTCCGGTCCTGTTAAAAATATGGCTGCCGAGCGTTGGACTAGTTGGAGCTTCCGAGCTGTCTTCAAAGGCAACCCCACGTAGAGAGCGTTGCAGTAGTCTAAACGGGATGTAACCAGAGCGTGGACTACTGTGGCCAAGTCAGACTTCCCAAGGTATGGGCGCAGCTGGCACACAAGCTTTAGCTGTGCAAATGCTCCCCTGGTCACCGCCGAAACCTGGGGTTCCAGGCTCAGCGATGAGTCCAGGGTCACACTTATGGTACTGTTGTCTTTGAGAAACTCTCCACCAGTGTTATCCCTCTCAGCTGCTGCTGCCTATTACAGGCAGTGTCCGAGTTACAAACATCTGACTTACAAATGACTGATAGTTAAGAACATGGGTGAAACAACAGGAAGTGAAAAAATTCTATCCCTAGGTAGGGAAATTCAGTTTTGAAAGAGTTATCATGGAGGTAAGGTGTCTCAACAGAAGTATTGTCACCAATCCTTGTTTCCATAACAAGCCAATTTATTCAAAATTCACAGAGATAGAAAGTGAGGGGAAATCTAAACAGAGGCACAGCAAAACAAGCACCACAGGGGTGTTAACTCTTCCCTTTGCTATCCAAAACTTAAAAAAAAATCTGGCTGGAGTGACACTTTAAAAAGTATCTGTGTCATAAGTACATTAAATAGGTTGGGTTGTTGTAGGTTTTTTTGGGCTGTATGGCCATGGTCTAGAGGCATTCTCTCCTGACGTTTTGCTGCATCTATGGCAAGCATCCTCAGAGGTAGTGAGGTCTGTTGGAACTAGGAAAAAGGGTTTATATATCTGTGGAATGACCAGGGTGAGACAAAGGACTCTTGTCTGCTGGAGCTAGGTCTGAGGATGCTTGTCATAGATGCAGGCGAAACTATTGTGTTCGTAAACTAAACACTGCCTGTAGCTAGTCCAGTCCTACAGCTAAAGTTTCTCTGTGAGGCATAGTCTCCTGTATCTTGGGGGCATCTAATCTCATTACTATGGGAAGGAAGTGCCAAGGAAATGTACTCTCTGTTTTGGAACATCAAAAAGTGATCAATTAGATATTTCACTTAGGCAGAAAAAACAAAATGCACTGATACAGGATGGGTGATGCCTGGCTCAACAACAGTCAATATATATATATAAAGATCTTGGAGTCTTAGTGGACAATAAGTTGAACATGAGCCAACAGTGTGAAGCAGCAGCTAGAAAGCCAATGGGATTTTGGGCTGAATCAAAAGGAGTATAGTGTCTAGATCAGGGGTCCTCAAACTAAGGCCTGAGGGCCAGATGCGGCCCTCCAAGGTCATTTACCAGGCCCTTGCTCAGGGTCAACCTATGTCTGAAACGACTTGAAAGCACACAACAACAACAATCCTATCTCATCAGCCAAACACAGGCTCACACTTCCCATTGAAATACTAATAAGTTTGGGTTGTTGTAGGATTTTTCGGGCTATAGGGCTATGTTCTAGAGGCATTCCCTCCTGATGTTTCGCCTGCATCTATGGCAAGCATCCTCAGAGGTAGTGGGGTCTGTTGGAACTAGGAAAATGGGTTTATATATCTGTGGAAAGACCAGGGTGGGGCAAAGAACTCTTGTCTTCTGGAGCTAGATGTGAATGTTTCAGTTGACCATCTTGATTAGCCTTTGATGGCCTGGCAGTGCCTGGAGCAATCTTTTGTTGAGAGGTGATTAGATGTCCCTGATTGTTTTCCTTCTGCTGTTTTGCTGTTTTAATTTTAGAGTTTTTTTTTAATACTGGTAGCCAGATTTTGTTCATTTTCATGGTTTCCTCCTTTCTGTTGAAATTGTCCACATGCTTGTGTATTTCAATGGCTTCTCTGTGTAGTCTGAAATGGGGTTGTGAGAGTGGTCCAGCATTTCTGCGTTCTCAAATAATATGCTGTGTCCAAGTTGGTTCATCAGGTGCTCTGCTATGGCTGAGTTCTCTGGTTGAAGTAGTCTGCAGTGCCTTTCATGTTCCTTGATTCGTGTTTGGGCAATGCTGCGTTTGGTGGTCCCTATGTAGACCTGTCCACAGCTGCATGGTATACGGTAGATTCCTGCACAGTGAGAGGATCCCTCTTGTCCTTTGCTGAACGTAGCATTTGTTGGATTTTCTTGGTGGGTCTGTAGATAGTTTGTATGTTGTGTTTCCTCATCAGCTTCCCTATGCGCTCAGTGGTTTCCTTGATGTATGGCAAGAACGCTTTTCCTCTGGGTGGATCTTTGTCCTGACTCTCGTTGTTTGTTCTGAGTTTGAGGACTAATACGTTTATATTTGTTAAAATTGTTCTTCATTTTAATTATTGTATTGTTTTTAAGTGTTTTTTCCCCACTACAAATAAAGTATGTGCAGTGTGCATAGGAATTCATTCATGCTTTTTTCAAATTATAATCTGGCCCTCCAACAGTTTGAGAAACTGCGACCTGGCCCTCTGTTTAAAAAGTTTGAGGACCCCTGGTCTAGATTGAGGGAAGTGATGGTGCTTCTCTATTTGGCTTTGGTCCAATTCTGGGCACCACAGTTGTGATAAAGGCGGGTTGAGAGCAGGGCCTCCCCAGAGGATCTTAAATCCTCTGGGGAGGCCCTGCTCTCAACCCCGCCTTTATCACAAGTGAGACTGGCAGGGACGGGGAGCAGGGCCTTCTCGGTGGTGGCCCCCTGCCTATGGAACTCACTACCCAGGGAGATTAGAGCGGCGACTTCTCTCCTATCATTTAGGAAAAAAGTGAAGACCTGGATATGGGATCAGGCATTTGGACACTCTGGCAACTAAAGGAAGGATCTGGAGGATGGAAAGAACTGACTGAATAGAGCGGATTTACGGAATTTTGGGACGCTGAACTGGAAATTGTTTACTGATGGTGATATGCTGTGATGACATTGATGCTTTAATCTGTTTTTAATCTGTTAACTGTTTAAATGTGTTTTTGTATGTTTGTATATTGATATGGGCATCTAATTGTGCCTCCCTTGTAAGCCGCCCTGAGTCCCCCTCCGGGGGTGAGAAGGGCGGGGTAGGAGTAACGGAAATAAATAAATAAATAATAAAGAAAAGAGATATTGATAAGCTGGAATATGTCCAGAGGAGGAAGACTAAAAGGATCAGCTTCCCCAATGAGGAGTGGCTTAAAGAGCTGGGTATATTTAACCTGCAGAAGAGAAGGCTGAAAGGAGACATGATAGCCATGTATAAATATGGGAAAGGACGTTATAAGGAAGAGGGAACAGGCTTGTTTTCTGGTGTCCTGGAAACTAGGGTTCAAATTACAGGAAAGGAGATTCCACCAGAACATTAGGAAGAACTACCTAACCGTATGAGCTTTTCCAGCACTGGAACTCTCTGCCTCGGAGGGTGGTGGAAGCTCCTTCCTTGGAAGCTTTTAAACAGAGGCTGGATGGCTATCTGTTGGGGGTACTTTGATTGTGTTTTTCCTGCATGGCAGGTCTCTTCCAGCTCTATGATCCTATGATTTTATGATTTCTTCAGAGAAGTGCATGGAAGGTCTGCTTGTTTATGTGTTTATTGTGTTTATGTCTCTTTTTTGTGTGTGAACGAAACATGAGTTGTTGTGTACAAAAGAACAATTTATATTTCTTCACAGAATAATTTAATCAAGATGTTTGGATGTCAAGGGAAAACTATGCAGATATTTTGCTTCTCTGTTATTCTTCCTGACTGAGTTTCCCAACTTTTGAAGAAACCATTTTAAATACTTGGAGTTGAATGATTGAGATTATTCTTTCCATTTTTCATGTTTTGTAACTTATATGTTTTCTTATATTGCTATATTTGTATGCGCTCATTTTCTTTGTCTATCTGCTCATCCATCCGCCCACTTCCTTCTTTGTTCTTGGTTGAATAAACTAATATTTGCTGTTCCCACTGAAATGTCAGTTTGAATAAATGCAACTCTTTGACAGACACATAAACAAAAATGGGCACAAAAGCTGGAAAATGTAATTAATGGAACCAGAAGACTGTGAAATGTAACGGTCAGAAGAAGGTTTGTTACGATGCTATGCAAATTTCAAAAGAAGGACTAAAGGAAAGGAAAAAGGAAGAGCATGATTTAAAAAATAAGATTTTTAACAGCGGTAACTGATGATAGGAGTTATCTTGTGCTTTGGTTTGAGGATCTTTTCACTCATGTTAGTTCACATACTGATTACTATAATATAACATACTAGCTGTACCCGCCACGCGTTGCTGTGGCCAACCTTCCCTCCCTCTTTGTCTCCTTTCTTTGGGGGGAGATATAGTGCATGCACACACACACACACACATATGGGTGTGGATAATATGGCAATGTCTATGTTGAAAGGAAGTTGTGGAGAATACCTACATGGATGTTAATTTTACTATATTTCCTCAACTCTCCCCTCAAATACACACAGTCGCGCGGGAAATAAGTGGCTCTGCTGGAGTGCATGTCTTGAGGGGTTATTGTGGGGATGATCTTGCATGTGCATTAATTCCACTATATTTTCACAACTCCACACACCCATACGCACTCACTGTTGCTCTGCCAACATATTTATGTTGCCAAGTTGTAAAAGATAGATAGATAGTAGGGCTGGGCGGTTTCGTTCGTTAATTTCGTAATTTGTTATTAATTCGTATTTAAATTCGCTTACGATCCGATATTGAGCCATGCAGGAATAGTGTGAGGAGTAAATTAGATTCGAAACAATTTTTTCAATTTATTTCGTTATTGTTTCGAAATTATTTCGTAATTTTTTCGTAATTATTTTCACATGTCTTGTGCAAGTTTTATAGTTGTTGTTTGTTTTATCAATGATAAAAAATAAATTATCACACCAACAGTCAACAACAGAGGGAGAGGGAAGCTTCAGAAGTTCCCCCTGTCCCATTTGGAGGTTTTTTAGCATATTGCGCAATCGCGTCCGCCATTAACGAATCGATTCGAAATTAATGAAATTTCGTAAATAACGAAATTTTGAAATCTCAACATTTCGGAAGTATTTAGAATTTGGAAACGCTAGCACCCCCTGGAAACGAATCGAGTTTAGAAACAAATTTTTCCGTGGTTACCCTAATAGATAGATAGATAGATAGATAGATAGGTAGATAGATAGATAGAATGATTTTCAATTCATACAGCAGTTCAAAAACATGCAAATGTGAGTAGAGCAATTAGGTACCACTCTGGCAGGAAGGTAAGGGCGCTCCATGCAGTCATGCCAGTGGCCACATGACTTTGGAGGTGTCTATGGACAACACCGGCTCTTCAGCTAAAAAATGGAGATGAGCACCAGAGTCCCAGAGTTGGACATGACTGGATTTAATGTGGATATGCTATTGTGTGTTTTGTTTCGTGGACAAATTGTGGGACTATAGATATCCTACGCTACCTTCCCAACTGTCCTTCCTCCCTGACAGGGGCAGACCCCCCTCATTGGTCAGGCAGCCCCCCCCCCCCACAGCTCCTGGCTCCCTCCTGCTTTGCTTGGCTTCACCATCCCCACCAAGTTGCAACGGAAACGGCTGTGACGGGCTCTGAGTGGGTTCTGAGCCTGGGGTCCGTCTGCAACTGCTGCCTCTGCATCTGCCCCCTCCTCCTCCTCTTCCTCTCTGTGGGTCCCTTTAGTCTCTCTCCTGCCTCAGAAGCTTGGTGGGGGCTGGAAGCCTTGGAAGCAGGCATGTAGCCGGGGGGGGGGGGGCTCGGGGGGCTTCAGCCCCCCCCGAAATTCTCATGGTGGTTCGCAAAAAGGCCTTACTGGTGCATTATTTAAACTGTTATGTTTATTCATATCATGATCTGATAACCATATTCAATATATCCCATATGCATGAGGGTATTGGGGTAATGATACAAAAGGTTTGCTAGGCTAGACCCTCTTTCACTCAGACTCAGCCCCCCCCCCCCGAAACTCAGCCCCCCCCCCCGGACCCCCCCCCCCAAATTCAGCCCTCCCCGAAACGAAATCCTGGCTACGGGCCTGCTTGGAAGTGCCCACCTTTGCAAAGGCAACAGGAAGAGCCAAGAGGAGGGGAGATAGGAGGTTGCCTCTCTCTCTCTCTCTCTCTCTCTCTACTGCCCCCCCCCCGGGCTGTGCAAGGTGCACTCTCCCCTCTTTCCCATGCTTCCTTCTTTCTTTCCTCCCTTCTTCCTTTCTCTCTTTCCTCCGTTGCCACAGCAGGCAAGGAGGAAGGTGAAGAGGAAGGGGTCATGGCTCCATGGAGATCGCCTGGGAAGTTCAAGGGGAAGGAGCGAGGGAGAGAAGGAAAGAGGCAGGAGAAGGAGGAATGAGAAGGAGAGGAAACTGCCCGAAGGGAGAAAGGAGGAGGGCTTGCAAGCCTTGCGGGGATATTCCTTCCCCCCTCTCTCTCACTCACACACAACCATTAGAGCAAAATGCCTCTTTTGCGCCTGCTTGCCTAACCTTTAAAAGAAAAAGCAAATGGCAAAGGGAAGGTGAAGTTGTGTGTATGTGCGTGGCCATGTGTGCGGGATATGCTCCCGAGTAGGCTGCCATGAGGGAGGAAGCTCCCTGCTGCGGTGAGGGAGGAAGCTTGGTGCTGCCTGCTGTGCCAGTTCTGTTTGTATGGCCGTGTATGCACATGCGCTTGGCTCTCAATGCTGTCACGGCAGCTCTTCCCTTATGTGGATTTTTGGGATTTCTGCTGTTTTTTTATGGGTTTTTTTGAGTGAAGGACATACATTGGGTTGTTAGGTGTATCGTGTCCAAATTTGGTGTCAATTCCCCCAGTGGTTTTCGAGTTCTGTGAATAGCACAAACGAACATTACATTTTTATTTATATAGATTATATTGCACATGTCTACATGAAATTTCCCAGATCTAATGTCACAGACAGAAATTTTCACAATTTGTCAATGCTAATGACTTTCATTGTATAGGGAATCACATGTTGTGGGTGGGTTTATACAAGAACTGTCTATTTATCAGGAAAAATCCACGAAAACATAGTCCCCAAACATGAAACAGCTCTGATTTTGTCTCGTCCCTCACTGTCTGCACTCAATTGCTTTTTTTGTCCTTGGTACTTCATCTTGGAGCATTCTGACAATCTAGATCACAAGTTCCAAAGTATTACTCTACAGCCCTTCTATAGTGCAGGGGATTAAGCCATACTTTCCTGTTGCAATGGTCTCTATAATTTAAACAAAAAAATCCTATAATGATTATGCTAGCCAGCCATACTTTCAGTAAAGTTAGGAACCCAACTTAGATCCATCTCCCTACCACATAGCTTCTATGTCATATTTAGTGTTTGAACAATGCCAGAATTCACTCAGATTTCTTTGCAACCCTCATTTTGTACGAGATTCCACAGTACCACAAAGTTGTTTGAACAATATGAATGTAAGATGCAATTATATTTCCTCTTATAAAAAAAGACAAAGAAAAATTGGAGCTAGCTATTGCAGAAATATTTGACATCCATAGTAGAGTGCAGTGTAGTAAGCAAATCTCTGTACTGGACTGGGAAGAAATCCCTAAATGGAAGTTCTGTCGGTTTATTTATTTATTTAGTTATTTAAAACATTTATATTCCGTCTTCTCACCTCGAAGGGGACTCTGGGTGGAGCACAGCATATATACGACAAAAATTCAATGCTGAGACACAAATTCTTATATACATAAACATATTTTTTTTATCAATCTATTAAAATACACCATTTGAAACCATCCTAGTCATCTACATCAAATCTACAAGGGGTATTTTTTAAGTAAGATCCGTTTGAACATAAGTACACAACGAAAGTTTATTTCAAAAAAGTAAATTTATTTTCAGAAAGTACATACTTCACTCTATTTTTCGACATAGTTGCCAAGTTTGTTCAAACACTTATCATACCTCTGAACCAATTTGAAAATACCCTCTTCATAAAAACTTGCCGCCTGCTCCGACAACCAAGAGTTCACTGTAATCAAAGAAGGATGACCGGAGCAGTCCTCATCATGGACGTTGTCACGGCCATCTTTGAATTGCCGTACTCACTTACGCACTTTGCTTTCACTCATAACAGTATCACCGTATACTTCACAAATCTGTCAATGAATTTCTGCAGCAGGCAGGTTTCTTGCTGACAAAAACCGTATCACTGAGCAAATCTCACATACGGCGGGTGAGTTGATAGTCTTAAACATTTTTAAAGCACAGAACAGAACCGTACAGGTTAGCTACAGAGCGGAAACTGAGCACAGTTGTTCCCGAGGCATGCTGGTACGCTACGCACGCACTCGTTGCGGTATGCACGCGAACTACTAGTGTCTACAACAAAACGGACCTTACTTAAAAAATACCCTCATAATTGGCCTGGTAATCTTTCCTATTGCTGCTTTATTGCCCTGTCCAGAAAGCTTGGTCCCACAGCCAAGTTTTTACCATCCTTCTAAAGGACAGGGGGCCGACCTGATCTCACAAGGAAGGGAAAGCAATCACCGAGAAGGCCCTGTCTCTTGTCCCCACCAATCGTGCCTGTGACAATGGCGGGACAGAAAGCAGGGCCTCCCCGGAGGATTTTAATCTCCACGATGGTTCATAGGGAGAGATGCATTTGGACAGATAATATGAGAGACATTTAATGAAATAGATGTAGTGGGTTTTTTTGTCAACACTTAAAAAAATTCCCGAAAATCAGTAAATGTATGAATATTCCCCTGTTATCTTGTGTCATTGTATAGAAAATTCAAGGAGACAGCTCTTGTAGGTTTTTTAAAAAATGTTGTTTATAAAAACTTTGAAAATTTCCCAAAAATTGTGGATAAGTGAAACGTTCTGAAACAATGGGTTAGCAGCGGCAAACATGTTCTACCATTGTAGCAAGTTTCACCCCAATAGCTGTAAAATGAGGGAGAAAGGAGCGCCTGAAATTTCTCCACTTGCTCAATTACTATAATGAAAAAGTAACAAAATTTCGTTATTATCAAAGTAACAAAATTTTCACTAACAACACTTTAGAAACTTTAGAAACACTTTAGAAATGAAACACCACCCCCATCCCTAACTTTGTAATGAGTTTTCAAACCTTTTTTTCATCGATTTTACAGCCCTAGTAGAGATGTTGGCAGTTTACTTAACAAAGGAACAAAAAGTGCTTCTTTTGATCTTGTTTTATAATCAGGAAATACTCAAGGATTTAGGAATCCAGATTTTCTCTTCTACATTGTAAGGTTTGGAGAAGTGAGGGAAATACGTATTTCAGGAACATCAAGTAGGAGAGTTGTCCAGTCATTCAAGCCCTGTTGATTCTGTCCTGCACCTCATCCCACTGCTATCCTGTCCTTGATTCCCAGTTTAAAGGAAAGTAGGGGAGAAGGAAGGGCTATTATTTATTTATTTATTTACAGCTTTTATATTTCACCCTTCTCACCCCGCAGGGGACTCAGGGCGGACTACAATGTGCACACATATGGCAAACATTCAATGCCATTTTTTTGACATACAAACATATACAGACATACACAGAGGCTATTTAACTTTTTCTGGCCGCAAGGGGAGCTGTCGCTTTCATTGTCCATCTGCGACGCTGATGAAGCACTTCCGCATTCCCCGCATGCTTCCCCGCTGGAATGCTTTGCTGGAGTCTTCTTTATGGCCTCATAAATCAGTTAATTTAGCCTCCCCACACTTTAAGGTGGTACCTAATTTTCCTACTTGACAGGTGCAACTGTCTTTCGGGTTGCAAAGATCAACAACAGGCTACACACAATTGGTTGGAAACCCACTCCAACCCGGGCTGGCTTCGAACTCATGACCTTTTGGTCAGAGTGATCTTAATGCAGCTGACACTCAGCCAGCTGTGCCACAATCCCGGTGCTTAGCTCTCCTCCACCTGCACCTCTGCTGCAAACTCCCACTTCTGTTTTTTTTTAAAAGAGGGAAATGGCAACCTGTGATCTCCAGGTCTCAGGGATGAGTGAACAGAAGACCCATAAAATTATAAGTAGTATAATGCATATCATCATAGGTAGCATAATGCTTAAAGTTAACTTAGGTACAATAGAATCTGATCACATAATGTATTAGGACAAGTGTCTATTGCAGGGGTCCTCAAACTTTTCAAGCAGAGGGCCAGTCACAGGCCTCCAAACTGTTGGGGGATCGGATTATAATTTGAAAAAAATGAATGAATTCCTATACACTCTGCAACTATCTTATTTGTAGTGCAAAAAAAACCACTTTAAAACAATAGAATAATTAAAATGAAGAACAATTCTAACAAATATAAACTTATTAATATTTCAATGGGAAGTGTGGCCTGCTTTTGGCTGATGAGATAGGATTGTTGTTGTTGTGTGCTTTCAAGACTTAGGTTGACTCTGAGCAAGGGCTGGGTAAATGATCTTGGAGGGCCATATTTGGCCCTCGGGCCTTAGTTTGAGGACCTCTGGTCCATTGCTTCTGCTTGTTGCTGTGTGCTATCAAGTCATTCCAGCTTATGGAAACAATACATTTATTTATTTATTTATTTATTTCCAGTATTTCTGTCCCGTCCTTCTCAACCCCCAAAGGGGGATTCAGGATGGTTTACATTTGGCACAATTTGATGCCATTAAATATAACAAAGCAATATATTTTATTTATTTATTTACCTTACTTGTATACCGCTGTTCTCAGCCCGAAGGCGACTCACAGCGGTTCACAACAAATGAGAACAGCAAAAGTTCAATGCTACAGTATAAAAACAGTTAATAACCTAACACATTACATAATTAATAACAATTACTATAATATAACAACAATTAAATATAACAACAATTAAAATATGCAATATAACAACAATTAAAACAATAAATAGCACATTAATTAAAACAATAAAAACAGTATTAACCGCCATGTCACCATTCCACTCAAATTCCATATCCAAAGCCCTATTTATGCCTGCTGTCCAAAAGCCTGGTCCCAGAACCACGACTTCGATTTCTTCCTAAAAGACAGGAGGGATGAAGCCAATCTTACCTCGTTGGGAAGCGAGTTCCACAGGCGGGGGGCTACAGCCGAGAAGGCCCTGTCTCTCATCTCCACCAAATGTATTTGTGACACTGGCGGGAGTGAGAGCAGGGTCTCCCCAGATGATCTTAAACTACAAGGCGGGATGTTGAGGGAGATGCGTTCGGACAAGTAAGCTGGGCCAGAACCGTATAAAGTTTTATGAACCTCTCACTGTGTTTCCTTGGAAATATTTGTTCAGAGAAGGTTTGCTGTGGCCTTCCCCAAATGCTGAAAGAGTGCGACTTGCTTCAGGTCACCACGTAGATTTCAGTGTCTGAGTGGATATTTAAATACCATTCTCCAGAGTCCTATCCAATGCTGAAATCACTACACCATACTGGCTCACCAAGGGTCTATTGCTTTTCTCTCACTAGTTTTCTTCTCTGACTGGGAAATTTGTTAAAAGATTGCTGATTGCATGCTTTTCTTTATCACAGAAAAAAGAAACTAGAAACTTTTAGAAGAAACTAGTGGTCCCCTGCCACGCGTTGCTGTGGCTCAGTCTGGTGATATGGAAAATAAAGTAATTAGAAAGCGCTGGTTTCTAATATATGTAATGTCTTGATACTTGTGGGTAAGCAATATTTCTTGATGTTTCTTTGACAGTGTTGACATAGAGATTGTCTAGTTTGCCTACTCTGGAACATGCAACATATAATTGTCCATCGTTAGGAGTCCCTTTCAAATCTATAATACTTTTTCTGTGTGTGTGTGAATCATATATATATATCTATATCTATGGCTGGATGGCTCTCTGTCAGGAGGGCTTTGATTATGTTTTCTTGCCCTGGTGAAGGGAGTTGGACTGGATGGCCTTAAGTATTTTCTGTTGGTCAAGGTCTATTTCCCCCCAAACTCCATCTGTGTTCATATTTGGGCATATGGAATATTCATGCCAAGTTTGGTCCAGATCCATCATTGTTTGAGTCCACAGTGCTCCCTGGATGTAGGTGAACTACAACTCCCAAATTCAAGGTCAATGCCCACCAAACCCTTCCAGTATTTTCTGTTGGTCATGGGAGTTCTGTGTGCCAAGTTTGGTTCAATTCCATCGTTAGTGGAGTTCAGAATGCTCTTTGATTGTAAGTGAACTGTAAATCCCAGCAACTACAACTCCCAAATGACAAAATCATAATTTTTTGAGTGATGGTCACTCCTTGTGTTGTGAGACGTTTTGTTGCCAAATTTGATGTGATTTCGTTAATTGGTTCTTTTGTTTTTAAGTTACTCATTATGACCAGAGCATTTTTATATACAGGGTTAGTCAAAATGAATAGGCCAATAATATATATATTATACATATATATTGGCCTATTCATTTTGACTAACCCTGTATATAGAAAGAAGGGGTCATGATGACCAAGGGAAAGAGTCAGAAAACTTTGCCTTCAAAATTCCCTCTTCCCAAATGTTTTGGAGTACTTGACTCAGCTTAAAGGAGCTGTGAAATATGTAGTATTGATAAGCCTTAAACTAAATACGTTGTGATTTCTGTCTTGTGTTACAGAAAGGGGATCAAAGGGGAATCTTGACCTAACAGAACTAATAGGCGTTCCACTGCCCCCATCAGTTTCCTTTATCACTGGATACGGAGGGTTTCCAGCCTACAATTTTGGACCAGAAGCAAACATAGGCCGCCTAACAAGAACTCTGATACCTCAGCCATTCTACAAAGATTTTGCAATCACTGTTACTGTCAAACCAAATAGTGACCATGGAGGGGTATTGTTTGCCATAACCGATGCTTTTCAGAAGACAATATACTTGGGCATCAGACTATCACCTGTGGATGATACCACACAGAGAATCATTATGTACTACACTGAACCAGGTTCTCAAATATCCCGAGAAGCTGCATCCTTTAAAGTGCCAGTGATGACCAACAAATGGAATCGCTTTACTATGACTGTAGAGGACAATGACATTGTCTTGTTCATGGACTGTGAGGAATATCACAGAGTCCGTTTCCAGAGATCACGTCATGCCTTGCTCTTTGAATCCAGCTCAGGAATATTTGTTGGGAATGCAGGAGCAACGGGACTGGACAGATTCACTGTAAGTATACTGTATGGTAAATGGGTGTATGATGTATGTTATAGGCCTAGGTAACAACGGAAAAAATTGTTTCTAAAATCGATTCGTTTTTTGGGGTTTTTTGCGTTTCGTTATTTAAAATAATTACAAAATTTTCCTTTAAAAAAGTTCGATATTTACGAAATTTCGTAAATGTGAAAAAAATTACAAAACATTAATGAATTGATTTCCGAAACAATAACAAATCGATTCGTTAATGGCGGACGTGATCGCGAAATATGCTAAAAAACCTCCAAAAACTTCTGAAGCTTCCCTCTCCCTCTGTTGTTGACTGTTGGTGTGATATTATAATTTTTTTTCACTAATTAAACAAAAAACAACCATAAAACTTGCCCCAGACATGCGGAAATAATAACGAAACGACCTCAAAACAATAACGAAATACGAAGCATTTACAAAACTATTTAAAAATTCGTTTTTTAAAAAAATTGCTCCAGAATGGTTCGTTATCATTTTGTAATTGAAAAAATTAACGAATTATTAACGAATTACGAATTAACGAAACGAAACCGCCCAGCCCTAGTATGTTACCTTGCCTACATGGGCACAGTCCTTTGGTTGGTGAATAGGAGCAAGATGGGGATGGCGTATACATGTTTGTGTTTGAGGGAGTTGCATTTGAGGATTGGAGAGTGTTGGAGGATGCCATGTGATGGAGGAGAAATTAGAAAGAGAGATCACCTGAGCAACTAATTGTAACAGTACAACATCCTTGCTAAGTAGGAATAGTGAGATATTTAGTGTCAGGCTCGATGGTGGAAGTGTGTTATACATTCAAGCAGGCGCATCTACATGTGGGTAAGCAGCAAGGTTGCAAGAACAGGCAGGGGCAGGTGTAAACAGAGATGGTTGTGAACACAAAGCACACCAATGAGAAACTGTCACTCAGTGAAGCCACAGGGAGGAGGGAGCAAGCTTGTTTTCTGCTGCCCTGGAGACTAGGTCGCGGAAAAAGGGCTTCAAACTACAAGAGAGGAGATTCCATCTGAACATTAGGAAGAACTTCCTGACTGTGAGAGCCGTTCAGCAGTGGAACTCTCTGCCCCGGAGTGTGGTGGAGGCTCCTTCTTTGGAAGCTTTTAAGCAGAGGCTGGATGGCCATTTGTCAGGGGTGATTTGAATGCAATATTCCTGCTTCTTGGCAGGGGGTTGGACTGGATGGCCCAGGAGGTCTCTTCCAACTCTTTGATTCTATGAATAGTGAGATGTTTAGTGTCAGGCTCGATGGTGGAAGTGTGTTATGCATTCAAGCAGGAGCATCTACATGTGGGTAAGCAGCAAGGTTGTAAGCAGCAGGTGAAAACAGAGATGGTTGTGAACACAAAGCACATCAATGAGAAATTGTCAATAGTTGAGGTGAGATGTGAGTGGGAGCTTCTTGTCTTGTTCACATACCCAATGCTATTTCCCAATTCTACTTGCATGCTTTGTTCAGTGGTTGCCTGGGTCTAAAAATATTGGTTGCCAGGAGATAAAGGGTGCCCACTTGCAACCATTATTTTATTATTATTATTAAAATTAAAATATTAATTCAACATAAGTTTTAGTTGCATATCATAATAATATTAGAACAACCACCATGTCAGACTACACAGAGAAGCCATTGAAATCCACAAGCATGTGGACAGCTTCAACAAAATGAAAATGTGGTTCTCTTCAATTGTGGTGCCCAGAATTGGACACAATATTCCAGGTGTGGCCTAACCGAGGCAGAATAGAGGGGTAGCATTACTTCCCTAGATCTAGATACTATGCTCCTATTGATGCAGGCCAAAATCCCATTGGCTTTTTTTGCCGCCACATCACATTGTTGGCTCATGTTTAACTTGTTGTCCACGAGGACTCCAAGATCTTTTTCACACGTACTGCACTCGAGCGAGGCATTGTCCCCCATTCTGTATATTTCCATTTCATTTTTTCTGCCTAAGTGGAGTATCTTGTATTTGTCACTGTTGAACTTCATTTTCTTAGTTTTGGCCCATCTTGTCGGGTAACTCACCAGTCTTCATAGTGAATCAGTGGAGCAATGGGGCCATAATGTTGTGCCCTGTTTCACCTGCAGCAACACTTTCCCATCACATGAGAGGAAGTGTTAATAATAATAATAATATTAATAATAATGACAATAATAATAATAATTTAATTTAATTTACAGCTTTTATATTCCGCCCTTCTCACCCCGCAGGGGACTCAGGGCAGATTACAGTGTACACATATATGGCAAACATTCAGTACCAATTTTGACATACAACATATACAGACATAGACAGAAGCTATTTAACTTTTTCTGGCCACCAGGGGAGCTGTCGCTTTCATCATCCATCTGCGACACTGATGAAGTACTTCCGCATTCCTTGAATGCTTTTTGCTGGAGTGCTTGCTGGAGTCTTGCCATGCCTCATAAATTAGTTAGTTTAGCGACGCTGATGAAGCACTTCCGCATTCCCCGCATGCTTCCCTGCTGGAATGCTTTGCTGGAGTCTTCTTTATGGCCTCATAAATCAGTTAATTTAGCCTCCCTACAATTTAAGGTGGTACCTAATTTTTCTACTTGACAGATGCAATTGTCTTTTGAGTTGCAAAGGTCGACAACAGGCTACACAATTGGTTGGAAACCCACTCCAACCCGGGCTGGCTTCGAACTCATGACCTTTTGGTCAAAGTGATCTTAATGCAGCTGACACTCAGCCAGCTGCGCCACAATCCCGGTGCTTAGCTCTCCTCCACCTGCACCTCTGTTGCAAAGTCCCACTTCTGTGCCACAATCCTGGGATATTTATACCCTGCCACCATCTCCCCAAGGGGACTTGGGGCGGATTACATGAGACCATGCCCACCAATACAGTAAACACAATATGGCACAAAAACACAACAGAAAATCAGAAAATAAAAGAACATAAAATACAAAACCAATGTAAATAAGCAACAAGACAATATAAAATCAAAACATTAAAACACTAAAAATGATCACAGTGGGCATGGCCAAATTCAAAGATTAAAATTTTAAAACACTGGGAGATAGGGCAATGTAAAATATCAGGAAGGCTTCTCCTTGCACTGCTCCTGTTATTCCTTACGGAACACAGGAAGCCTCCTTTGTTCTGGGCGCAGCATCAAAGGATACTTGTGCCACAGTTCTGCTATGAAGGCCTTCTGAAAGTGAGCCTGTGTCGTGTGATGGGCGACGTGGGGCTCCGTAGAACAATTGTGCTGCAAGGGTCCTACAATGCTTGCAGCCCCGTGTGATGAAGTCATCATTCTTTGTCCCTTTGAAGTCTGAAGGCTTGTCATGTATTCTGTGTAGATTCTTCCTAAAGAATGTCATTTTGAGTTGCTATTCTTAATCTTTCTAGGGCTCCATTCAGCAGCTGACGATCAAGCCTGATGTAAGGGCTACTGAGGATCAATGTGAGGATGATGACCCCTATGTGAGTACTATTATTTATTTATTTACTTTACTTCAAGGTAAAGGTAAAGGTTGTCCCCTGACATTAAGTCCAGTCATGTCTGACTCTGGGGTGTGGTGCTCATCTCCATTTCTAAGCCGAAGTGTCAGCAGCGTTGTCCATAGACACCTCCAAGGTCATGTGGCCGGCATGACTGCATGGAGCGCCGTTTACTTTACTTTATTTGTATACCGCAGTTTCTCAGCCCGTAGGCGACTCAACACGGTTCACAACAAGAGCAAAAATTCAGTGCTAACAACATACACTATTTAAAAACAATTAACACCGTAGTATACTACATAATTAACATCAATATACAACACATTAACATCTCGTAACTAGAATCGTGATCCAACTCGTCATCCGTAATTCCGTTTTCCTATATTCATTATATTCATTGCACTGCTTATCCGAACGCCTGTTCAAATAGCCAGGTTTTCAGTTTTCTTCGAAACACCATTAACGAGGGGGCTGATCTAATGTCCATGGGAAGGGCGTTCCACAGCCGAGGGGCCACCACTGAGAAGGCCCTGTCCCTCGTCCCCGCCAAACGTGCCTGTAATGCAGGCGGGATCGAGAGCAGGGCCTCCCCAGAGGATCTTAAAGTCCTGGTGGGTTCATAGGCGGAGATACGTTCGGATAGGTAACTTGGGCCAGAACCGTTTAGGGCTTTATAGGCCAACGCCAGCACTTTGAATTGTGCCCGGTAGCAAATTGGTAGCCAGTGGAGCCTGTGCAGCAGAGGAGTTGTATGCTCCCTGCGCTCTGCTCCTATTAGTGTCATGGCTGCCGAACGTTGAACCAATTGAAGCTTCCGAGCCGTCTTCAAAGGCAACCCCACGTAGAGAGCGTTGCAGTAGTCTAAACGGGATGTAACCAGAGCGTGGACTACCGTGGCCAAGTCAGACTTCCCAAGGTACTATCATGTTTGCATAATGGCAATTACGGCAAGGAGTTGGAAGTAGATTTTAATATGCTGGAAGCAGGAAGTGCAACTAGTTGCCTTCCACTCTGTTTCCATTCTGTGCAACTCCCACGGCAACTAGTTCAACTGGAGACCAGACTTCTTTAAAATGAGAAACAGGTGAGGAAAATGGCAGTTTTCGTTGCCAAAGCAGCCTGTTTGGAGGTGTGTTGTCACCTCTAGTCTAGTAGTACTGTTGCAGTGATATTCACAGCTGTCCCATCTCTGGATACATTTCAGTTTGGAGTCAAAAAAGCATCAGTTGACTCAGGCCCGTAGCAAGGATTTCGATTCGGGGGGGGGGGGGGGGGCTGAATTTTTTTTCAGGGGAGGGTTCAAGGGGGGCTGAGTTTCGGGGGGGGGGGCTGAGTCTGAGTGAAAGAGGGTCTAGCCTAGCAAACCTTTTGTATCATTACCCCAGTACCCCCATGCATATGGGATATATTGAGTATGGTGATCAGATCATGATATGAATAAACATAACAGTTTAAATAATGCACCAGTAAGGCCTTTTCGCGAACCACCATGAGAATTTCGTGGGGGGGGGGGGCTGAAGCCCCTCAAGCTCTTTGATTTTAGGCGAACTATAAACTACAACTCCCAAATATCAAGGTATATTTTCCTGTAAGTTCACCAGAATTCAAATTTGGGCATAGTATTGGGTATTTGTGCCAAATTTGGTCCAGTGAATGAAAATGCATCTCATATCAGATATTTACAGTATGATTCATAACAGTAGCAAAATTACAGTTATGAAGTAGCAATGAAAATAATTTTATGGTTGGGGGTCACCACAACATGAGGAACTGTATTAAGGGGTCATGGCATTAGGAAGGTTGAGAACCACTGGGCTTGAGTGTGTCATAAAGCAGATAATCGTTCATATCTTTCTAATGGAATTGGGGCTTCTTCCTTTTCCAGGATGCCCCTTTTAATTATAGAAGTAAAGAAATCTGCTCTGTTAGGACTAAAGTGCATAAGCAAAGCTGTTATGATTTCTCACACAGGGATTTTATGCACATGGCAACTAATCATACAGTCTTGAACTAATGAGAGTAAAATGGATGGTGATGCTGGGGATGTGTAATGAGTCAACTCAGGCATGTAGCCGGGGGAGGGGGGGGGGCTTGAGGGGCTTCAGCCATGTGCATAAAATCCCTGTGTGAGAAATCATAACAGCTTTGCTTATGCACTTTAGTCCTAACAGAGCAGATTTCTTTACTTCTATAATTAAAAGGAGCATCCTGGAAAAGGACGAAGCCCCAATTCCATTAGAAAGATATGAACGATTATCTGCTTTATGACACACTCAAGCTCAGTGGTTCTCAACCTTCCTAATGCCATGACCCCTTAATACAGTTCCTCATGTTGTGGTGACCCCCAACCATAAAATTATTTTCATTGCTACTTCATAACTTTAATTTTGCTACTGTTAGGAATCTTACTGTAAATATCTGATATGAGATGCATTTTCATTCACTGGACCAAATTTGGCACAAATACCCAATACGCCCAAATTTGAATACTGGTGAACTTTCAGGAAAATATACCTTGACATTTGGGAGTTGTAGTTTATAGTTCGCCTAAAATCAAAGAGCATTCTGAACCCCACAAACATTAGAATTGGGCCAAACTTCCTACACAGAACCCCCATGACCAATAGAAAATACTGTTTTCTGATGGTCTTTGGTGACCCCTCTGACACCTCGCGACCCCCACAGGGGTCCCGACCTCCAGGTTGAGAAACACTGCTCTAGCCCTTAGTCACCAAAGGAATGCCTACATGGAGTTGCCCTGTTTTTCTTCCCTATGGAAACATTCCATGTAAGACAAGAACAAAGTGGGATGAGAACTGTATGCTTTTTTTAAAAAAATCAAATTGGCTACCATAGGCTTAAATTTATTTTGAATTTGAATTTTTGAATTTTATTATTACAGTCACAGGCCATGAGTGTAAAACTTTAAAACATTTGAAATAGTTTAAAAAAAAACACATTAACATTCAGATCAGAAATTCACAACATTAAAAGCAGAAAGTCCATAATATGGAGTCGATCTACATGGCTTCATATATGCTGTTTATAAAATCTGTGCTTATGAAAAATAAGTTAAAACTTTATCTGTGAAAATCATCTACAAACTGCTTCTTTATTTTTATAGCTCCATAATCAGTGTGTGGAAGATGTATGTGCTTATCCCGCCTCATAGGAAATCTGCTACAAAACAGGAGCTTTATTGTTGAGTTCCAGGGCCAGAGAAGCAGATGGCGGAAACAGAATAACGGCCTGCCTCAGGGGAGCGTGCTTGCTCCATCCATGTTCAACATCTACACAAATGACCAGCCACTGCCAGAAGGGACAGAGAGCTTCATCTATGCTGATGATCGTGCCACTACTGCTCAAGCAGGGAGCTTTGAGATGGTAGAACAGAAGCTCTCTGAAGCTCTAGGTGCCCTTACCGCCTATTACAGGGAAAACCAGCTGATCCCTAATCAATCTAAAACACAGACATGTGCTTTTCACCTTAAGAACAGACAAGCATCCCGAGCTCTGAGGATCACCTGGGAAGGAATCCCACTGGAGCATTGCAGCACACCCAAATACCTGGGAGTCACTCTGGACCGTTCTCTGACCTACAAGAATCACTGCCTGAATATCAAGCAAAAAGTGAGTGCTAGAAACAATATCATAAAAAAGCTGACTGGCACAACCTGGGGATCTCAACCAGACACAGTGAAGACATTTGCCCTTGCATTATGCTACTCTGCTGCTGAGTGTGCATGCCCAGTGTGGAACACGTTTCACCACACTAAAACAGTGGATGTGGCTCTTAATGAGACATGCCGCATTATCACAGGGTGTCTGTGCCCTACACCACTGGAGAAATTACACTGTCTAGCCGGTATTGCACCACCTGACATCAGTCAGGAAGTAGAAACCAGTAGTGAAAGGACCAAGGCAGTGACATCTCGAGCTCCTCCCTTGTTTGGCTATCAGCCAGCACGTCAACAACTTAAATCAATAAATAGTTTTCTAAGATCTACAGAGACACTCACTGGAACACCCCTGCAAGCAAGAGTCCAAAAGTGGCACGCTCAAACCCAGAACCTCAATCAATGCCTGATACCAAATGAGAGACTCCCCCCTGGGCACACAGAAAACTGGGTGACTTGGAAGGCGCTGAACAGACTGCGCTTTGGCACCATGAGATGCAGAGCCGATCTTAAGAAATGGGGCTACAAAGTGTAATCCACGACATGCGAGTGTGAAGAGCAAACCACTGACCACCTGCTGCAATGCAACCTGAGCCTTCTACATGCACAATGGAGGACCTCCTTGCGACAACATCAGAGACATTCCAAGCGGCCAGATACTGGCCAAAGGACATTTAATCAACTACCAAGCTTGCAAACTTTGTGTTTTGTCTGTCTGTTTGTTTTGTTAAAAATGTAATACAACTGTCTGGTTGCTCCTGACAAGATAAATAAATAAATCTAAGTTTGTTCAGTTTTGGTGGGTATAATATGTCTATGAATTATCCATTAAATTTCTCATGACTCAAGTTCTGTTTTGTGGCTTGATTCTGATAGACTTCAGGAGAGAGCAGTGGCCATGACAGCGTGCAGGAACAGGAGGGTATCCCCGAGACACAGGAAGTCATTTGGCCCTCACAAGCCCCAGTAAGTATAGAGATATTATCCAGCTTTATCTTTGGGACTTTTTTTCTAATGAACAAAATGATTTGCCTCTGTTTGTATCTACTAATTTTAATGCACATAGGCAATGAATTTGCTGTTTATATGTAACTATTGAATCTCATAAACAGAACAAACATAAGCAAACTGATATGCACGTGGCTACATTTATTTATTTATTTATTATTTATTTGCTTTATTTCTATACCGCGTTTCTCAACCTAATTAGGCGACTCAATGCAGTTTACACAATGTAAATTAACACAACAATAACTATTAAAACACATCATACACAGTAGCAAATACACAACAATCATACATAATGCCTCGATCACAAAACAAGATCCAGTCTCATAGTCCTTGTGCCATTCCTATGTTCAATTTAACCGTCAACCTATGTTCGATTGCGCTGATTAGCCAAACGCTTGCTCAAAGAGCCAGGTTTTAAGCTTCTTCCGAAACGCCAGCAGCGAAGGGGCCTGTCTGATGTCAATGGGTAGGGCATTCCATAGCCGAGGGGCCACCACCGAGAAGGCCCTGTCTCTCGTTCCCGCCAACCGTGCCTGTGATGCAGGCGGGACCGAGAGCAGGGCCTCCCCGGAAGATCTTAATGTCCGCGTCGGTTCATAGGTGGAGATGCGTTCGGAGAGGTAAGTGGGGCCGGAACCGTTTAGGGCTTTGTAGGCTAGCGCCAGCACCTTGAATTATGCCCGGTAGCAGATTGGCAGCCAGTGGAGCTGGCTCAACAGAGGAGTGGTATGCTCCCTGAGTGCCGCTCCTGTTAGCAACCTGGTTGCCGAGCGCTGGACCATCTGAAGCTTCCGGACAGTCTTCAAGGGCAGCCCCACGTAAAGCGCGTTGCAGTAATCTATACGGGATGTGACCAGAGCGTGGACTACCGTGGCCAAGTCAGACTTCCCGGGGTACGGCGCAGCTGGCGCACGAGCCGGAGCTGTGCAAATGCTCCCCTGGCCACCGCCGAGACCTGGAGCTCCAGGCTCAGCGATGAATCCAGGATCACACCCAAGCTGCGAACCTGCGTCTTCAGGGGGAGTGTAACCCCATCCAACATTTGTGTGTGGTTACACCATGACTTAATTTTTAATTTGAATTTCGGTTTATTTCATAAACCTGTTTGAAATATGAAGAAGTACCAGACTGAGGGAAGAGATGAATTGTGATAAATACAAATGTTCTTCAGCCCAGGAATGTAAATACTATGCAAGCCAAGAGTAGGTGGTTATGGCCAAAGTAGTCCTAAGTATTTCCTAACATTCTCTGGTTGGGAAGAAATTGATTTCAGCTAAACCTTAGATAATTTTAGATTACTCAGATGGTCTTCTCAAGTTTTGTAGTTGACTCAGCTGGCCCTTACAGCCATTTAATCTGAATCAGGACATGGGTTTAAGAGATCTGGTTCGATTCGGAGTGTCCTATATTAATACTAAATGTAAAGGCCCTTCACAGGCCGTAAAACCCATGATGTGTAACTATTGTTTGGGAAACTATAGTTTAGACCTCCTCATTGAGAGATCCACAATGAGTGATAGACTCGCCTTTTTTGCTCCTTAGCTGATCAATGCTGCTTGAAGGCATGCTCTTTTATATACTCGGCAAAGAGATTTAGATATCTCTACTCAGGGCTCCCAAATGACCCATTTAAGGTGGAATCAGGTGTCAAACAGGGATGTGTTATCGCTCCAACTGTATTCTCCATCTCCATCGCTATGATACTTCATCTTGTTGTTGGGAAGCTTCCCAGCAGAGTGGAAACCATCTATCGGACAGATGGCAAGCTGTTTAACCTCGTTCAGTCTTCCCTATGGTCCAGCTCTCACATCTGTAGATTATTATGGGGAATAACATTGTTTTAACTATGCGGATCTTCGCTGCCAGTGTGATGTCTCTAATCTTCACTATTTTATCAAGACTGGTCATTGCATCCCTCCCAAGAAGTAAGTGCCTTATGGTTTCCTGGCTGCAGTCTGCGTCTGCACCAATCTTTGCGCCTAGAAATACAAAGTCTGTCACTGCCTCCACATTTTCTCCCTCTATTTGCCAGTTATCAATCAGTCCGGTTGGCAGAATCTTGGTTTTTTTTTTAATGTTTAACTGCAACCCAGCTTTTGCACTTTCTTCTTTCACCTTGATTAGAAGGCTCCTCAGCTCCTCCTCGCTTTCGGCCATCAAAGTGCATATCTAAGGTTGTTAATGTTTCTTCTAGCAATGTTAACCCCAGCCTTACATTCCTCAAGCCCCGCACATTTCATTATGTGTTCTGCATACAAGTTGAATAGGTTGGGTGAGAGTATATAACTCTGCAGTACACCTTTCCCAATCTTGAACCAGTCTGTTCTTCCATGGTCAGTTCTTACTATGGCTTCTTTTCCTAAGAATTAAAAAGATTTCCTCTATAAATAGCATATTTAAAATAGCTGTATAAGGAGGAGAAAGGTTTAAAATTATGAGCCATTGTTTAGGCTAAGAAATAGATAAATTGGAAGATTGAGAGAAAGATAGAGTTAACTTGGAGGCTTCATCACATGGGCAAAATTGCCTGTCCTATGACAATTTAAACTCACTTCAGACATTGAGCCCACTGAATCCCTTCACTCGACATAGATCTACTTCTGGTGGGGATATGTGCCTGAAATGAGGCCAAACTGTCATAAAAGCCAGCAGCCAGAACACGGGAGGTTTTCTGTGTTGCATAGAGAAGAACAGGGGAAGCTGGGCGATGACTCTTTCCCTGTGGGATGAGAAAGTGGCAATGTGGGCAATGCAGGGCTCAGGGCTATGGATACCCCATGCCGGTTTTGTCACAATTAGTGGTGATACCCCCCACTATCTCCGACATACTGACCTAAATGTGATGAGGTCCTGTCAGTTGATTCTTGAACAGTTCAAAGAATAGAGAAGTTTGGGGACAAGTGCTCCCACATAAAACCTGTATCCATTTTATAATTATTCTTTCGGCAACTGTTTTCTACTATTTGGTCTTCCTCCAAACAAAGAGCAGCATGTGACATCCAACCACAGTAGGGCTCTTAGTTTGAGATAATATCTTCCATATTTTATTCAATGTAGATTTTCAAGACTGCAAAAGTGGATGGGGTTTTATACAGCGTTTATACTTGGTCACACAACAACAATATTTTCAATGAGATAATGTCCCGATAAAGTTTGGTTTATAATTCCTTTCTTAGCAACTGCCTGGGAACTCATCAGAAGAAACTACTGCTGGGCCAGTAAGCGCACCACCAACTCTGTCACTTCCTTCTGAAGAGATGGATTTCTCAGGACACCATCTCTTGGAAGAAACAGTGAGACCAACTAAAACCAAAGAACAAGGTATTGTGTGTTTTCATTTCCCTTCTCCTCCTCCTGCATGTTTTTAAGAATGGAGACTTTCTTGTGGTTGATAAGTAGTCTCTCAGACAATTGTGATAGTAACAAAACAAATAATGGTACAGTAAGGCCCCATCTGGGGGCCGCGATGGTGCAGTAAGTTATTTATTTATTTATTATTTATTTATTTATTTATTTATTTATTTATTTAGTATATTTATATACTGTCCCTCTCAGCCTTCCAGCAACTCGAAGCGGTTTACAAGGCAAAAATTCAATGCCATCAAAAACATAGATACAATATACAGTATAAAAGGTCAACAACAATAAAATCATCACATTATAATAAAACATACTTCAATCGATACTCATTAAAACAATGTCCAGTCCCGTCACGTAGTTGTTCCGTTATATCTGTTACTCAGTATTAAAGCATTAAGCTGCAGAACTTGCTGATGGGAAGGTTGGTAGTTTGAATCCATGGGATGGAGTAAACTCCTGTTGTCAGCCCCAGCTTCTGCCAACCTAGCAGTTTGAAAATATGCAAATATGAGTAGATCAATAGGTACTGATTTGACAGGAAGATAACGGCACTCCATGCAGTCATGCCACCCACACGACCTAGGAGGCGTCTATGGACAATACCGGCCCTTTGGCTTAAAAATTGAGATCAGCACCATCCCCCAGAGTTGGACTTAATGTCAAGGGGAAACCTTTACCTTTACCAAAGGCTCCATTCACATTGCCATATACCGTATATACTCGAGTATAAGCCGACCCGAATATAAACCGAGGCACTTAATTTTACCACAAAAAACTGGGAAAATGAATTCACTCAAGTATAAGCCAATGGTGAGAAATGCAGAAGGTTCAGGTAAATTTCAAAATAAAAATAGACAGCAATCCAATTACATTAATTGAGGCATCAATACGTTAAATGTTTTTTGAATATGTACATAAAACTGTAATTTTTAATATAAGACTGTCCAAATCTGATTAAACCATTATTCTAACCTTCCCCAGTGTAAATGTGCTTACATATCCTTCCAATAATAATAAAGTAAAAAAAATGTAACAAAAATAATAATAAAAGAGTAAAATAATGGAAATGCAATAATAACAGTAATAATAGAGTAAAATAATAAATGTAATAATAACAATAATAAATAGAGTAAAATAATCAATGTAATAGTAATAGAGTAAATGATAAATGTAATAATGATAATAATAATGATAATAATAATAATAATAATAATAATAGAGTAACATAATAAATGTAATAAAATAATATAATAACAGAGTAAAATAACAACCTTGACTGAAGTATAAGCCGAGGGGGACATTTTCAGCCTAAAAAAAAGGCCGAAAAACTAGGCTTATACTTGAGTATATACAGTAATCTAGTGTAGACTCATATAATTCAGTTCAAAGCAGATAATCTGGATTCAGAAACTAGATTATATGACAGTGTAGATCCAGCCTCAGAAGTGCTTCTTGATACAATGAGTATCTATTGGTATTCATCATACTGGGAGATGATTAGTGGGGATTTGGCCACATTTTAACTACTCCTACATTAGCTCTATAGAGACAAACTTAATAGTCGAACTTCCTGAATACTTTCTATGATATGTCACACTCTGCATGGGTTTAATAAGACTATGCCATTTTTAAGCAGGAGATTGAGATGTGCATCAGAAATCCTGGTTAAAATGTCACCTGTCATCATTGTATAATCATAGTGCCAAAAAAAACAACAACAAAAAAACATTCTCAACATCAGTTCCATCAAGTAAAACATGAGGATAATTACTAAGTTATCTCGCGGATGAGTTTCCAGGATTAATGAAATAATGTATATGGCATGCTTTGAGCATTGTATAGAAATGTATTAGTAATCATTTTACACTTACTAGTCTGGTGTAATGATAATACTTGATATTTATTTTAGTGATGATTAATAACAGTCCTATTAAATAGGTAATAATTACTGTGGTAGGATCAAGACTTAAGAAAGACCTCCTGTTTCATGTTTAGCCCTGGGCTGTACCAGTATTGAAAAATGTAACTGTGATGCAGTGTTTAAGCCTTTCTTTTGTATCATAAATTCTTTAAGGAAACAGTAACAAAAGGTGAAAACATATATAGGTTTGAACATCAGTCCCATGATATCTCATTACTATATTCACTGTGTAAATTATTAAATGTTACTATTATTTTCTCCTTTTGTAAAACTAACATTTGACATTTTGGAATAATAATAATTAGTATTATTATTATTCTGGCACAAGCCAGTAAAGGTGATCCTAGTGGTGATCGGCACACTGGGTGCAGTGCCTAAAGACCTTGGCCTGCACTTAAACACAATCGGCCTGACAAAATTACCATCTGCCAGCTGCAGAAGGCCACCTTAATGGGATCTGCATGCATTATTCGCCAACACATCACACAGTCCTAGACACTTGGGAAGTGTCCGACATGTGATCCAATACAACAGCCAGCAGAGTGATCTTGTCTGCTATGGACTTATCTTGTTGTGTTTCAAATAATAATAATAATTATAATTATAATTATTATATTCCACCCTTCTCCCCGAGGGAACTCAGAGAGGATTACAGCATCAATACACAGACAAAGGCAAAGGCTTCTCCTTTTCATTTCCAGCTCTGGAGGTGGTGCTCATCTCTGGCCCTGGGAAAGGTGTTCATCTCCATTTCCATGCCAAGGAGCCTATGTTGTCCATAGACACCTCCTGGTCTTTTTGCCTTCCTGCTGAGGCATTACCTACTCAAATTTGCATGTTTTCAAACTGCTAAGTTGGCAGGAGCTAGGGCTAACAGTGGGAGCTCAGCTCGTTCCATGGATTCAAACTACCAACCTTGAGGTCAGCAGTTCAGCAGCACAAGGGTTTAAACCATTGCGCCACGCGGCCCCAAATAACTTGATTAAACACTACACTTCCTATGTAGCAGTTGATTCCAGTTTGCCATTCTTAAGATTTCTCCCGTAGTATTTTCACTTTCTGATTTTCCCTCTCCTTTTAATCCTTTATCAAAGGGATTTGTAAGTTTTGGTGCATCTTCTGTGGAACGACCCCTATGTCTTCTTGCCTTTTCAATCTTATACCCAAGCTCCTTGTCATTCCTTATAACAAAAGTAACATCTTTTTATTAACAGTCACTCACTGTGTTATTTTCTTACTGATAGAACGTAATTTTATTATATGATTTTGCATATTTTTATGTATATTTCAATTTTTTTTGTCTCTTTTAGGTGTAACCACTATAGCAACAAACAGACCAAAAAGTGAAACTACCACTATAGCTCAGGAAATATTAAAAACAGAAGCAGAGCCTCATGACAGTGTTCTGCAAGGTGCAAAAAGAGAAAAAGTAAGTATATATTTGGGTGTGTTAGTAAGGCTCATGTTACTAAGTGGAGCTTATTATATATTCTCATGTATAACATCCTCATGCATAAGTCGAGGGTGGTTTTGGAGCCAAAATTATGTTTTTTGCTATGATTTATTTATTTATGTATTTAAAATATTTATATTCCGCCCTTCTCACCCCACAGGGAACTCAGGGCAGAGCACAATTATTATTATTATTATTATTATTATTATTATTATTATTATCCTTTATTTATACCCCGCTAACATCTCCTGAAGGACTCGGTGCGGCTTACAAGAGGCCAAGGCCCAACATATCAATAAAACAACAGCATAGCAATACAACAATAAATAACTCATAAAGCAAAACAATAAACATTAAAACAATAGCAATAAACATTAGACAATAATGTCCTTGTTCTGACACTGAGCCATGTATCAATTGACTCAGGTGTTTTAAGTTAATTTGTTGTATTTTTTTTTACTTATAGACAGGTTTAGGCTGGATCTACACTGCTATACAATCCAGTTTCTGAATGCAGATTATCTGCTGTGAATAGGATTATATAATAATAATAATAATAATAATAATAATAATAATAATAATAATATTCTTTATTTATATTCCACCCTCTCTCCCTAAGGGGACTCAGGGCAGATTACAACAAAAGGTGGAAAAGATTCAATGTCAGATCCGATACATAAATAGAAACATAAAGCAATCAATTGTTCTATAATAACATAATAGACATTAAACGTAAATTATATAAACAAGATTTAACATTCATTTAAAACCATTATTAAAATGTAATACAGCCAATGGAGCCAGCGAGATCAACAGAGTCAACTAAGCCAAAACCAACTGAGTCAGAATATGGTGACAAATTTGGAACAGGACTATTGAGTGAATCATAGAATCCTAGAGTTGGAAGAGACTTCATGGGCCATCCAGTCCAACCCCCTGCCAAGAAGCAGGAATATTGTATTCAAAGCACCCCTGACAGATGGCCATCCAGCCTCTGTTTAAAAGCTTCCAAAGAAGGAGCCTCCACCACACTCCGGGGCAGAGAGTTCCACTGCTGAACGGCTCTCACAGTCAGGAAGTTCTTCCTCATGTTCAGATGGAATCTCCTCTCTTGCAGTTTGAAGCCATTGTTCCGCGTCCTAGTTTCCAGGGAAGCAGAAAACAAGCTTGCTCCCTCCTCCCTGTGACTTCCGCTCACATATTGATACATGGCTATCATATTTCCTCTCAGCTTTCTCTTCTTCAGGCTAAACATGCCCAACTCTTTAAGCCGCTCTTCATAGGGCTTGTTCTCCAGACCCTTGATCATCTTAATCGCACTCCTCTGGACACATTCCAGCTTGTCAATATCTCTTCAGTTGTGGTGCCCAGAATTGGACACAATATTCCAGGCGTGTTCAGCCTTCTAGTCTATATTCTGGAAGAAACACAACCTGGGACAATCAGGCCACCTCTGAGCACCAAAGCTTGGCCAATTAAAACAATGTGAATGGGAATATGTAGATTTTTAAATTGTTTTTGAAGGAGAGGAGGAAGGGGGCCGTTTTTATTTCTTTAGGGAAGGAGTTCCAGAGGTGGGGTGAGCACGGAGAAGGCCCCCTCTCTTGTTCCCACCAGCTGTGCTTGAGATGGAGATGAGACCAAGAGTAGGGCCTCCTCTGCTGATCGCAGTGTCCAAGCTGGTACATAAGAGGAGATGAGATTTGACAAATAGCCTGGACCCAAGCCATTTAGGGCTTTAAAAGTAATAACCTGCACTTTGTATCTAGCCCAGAAGCAGATCGGCAGCCGGTGGAGTTGCTGCAACATGGAAGTCGTTCTCTCCCTGTATGGCACTCCTGTTAGTAACCTAACAGGAGTGCCACTTTGGCAGGAAAAGCGAAATGCAAAGATACAGAATGGGGGACAATGCCTGGCTCGAGAGCAGTACGTGTGAAAAAGATCTTGGAGTCCTCGTGGACAACAAGTTAAACATGAGCCAACAATGTGATGTGGCGGCAAAAAAAGCCAATGGGATTTTGGCCTGCATCAATAGGAGCCTAGTGTCTAGATCTAGGGAAGTAATGCAACCCCTCAATTCCGCTTTAGTTAGACCACACCTGGAATATTGTGTCCAATTCTGGGCACCACAATTCAAGAGAGATATTGACAAGCTGGAATGTGTCCAGAGGAGGGCGACTAAAATGATCAAGGGTCTGGAGAACAAGCCCTATGAGGAGCGGCTTAAGGAGCTGGGCATGTTTAGCCTGAAGAAGAGAAGGCTGAGAGGAGATATGATAGCCATGTATAAATATGTGAGAGGAAGCCACAGGGAGGAGGGAGCAAGCTTGTTTTCCGCTTCCCTGGAGACCAGGACACGAAACAATGGCTTCAAACTACAAGAAAGGAGATTCCATCTGAACATGAGGAAGAACTTCCTGACTGTGAGAACCGTTCAGCCGTGGAACTCTCTGCCCCGGAGTGTGGTGGAGGCTCCTTCTTTGGAAGCTTTTAAACAGAGGCTGGATGGCCATCTGTCAGGGGTGATTTGAATGCAATATTCCTGCTTTTTGGCAGGGGGTTGGACTGGATGGCCCATGAGGTCTCTTCCAACTCTTTGATTCTATGATTCTATGATATGAATCTACACTGCCATGTAATCCAGTTCAAAGCAGATAATCTGCATTCAGAAATGCAGATTATATGGCAGCGCAAGTGGAAACATAGACAGTACCTCCCAGTGGCACAGTTTTGCCCAGGATATTCCTCTGAACAAGGGGTCAGGGTTTGCTCCTCCTGCTATCATAATTTACCCAGAATTCAGAAGATACTTAGAAAAGTTAGGCTAAAGCTAACTCTATGCTTGGAAATATAGACATCCATTTCCTTTCTCCCATTCATAACTTTTTAAAAGATTGAATATTTGATTTCATTGTTTTATTTGCATTTAAAAGGAGTGTTTCCGACCCAGTTCTTTATTGCCAAGTTATAACCGTGGTTCTCAACCTGGTGTCCCTAGATGTTTTTGGCCTTCAGCTCCCAGAAATCCTAACAGCTGGTAAACTAGCTGGGATTTCTGGGAGTTGTAGGGCAAAAACATCTGGGGACTCCAGGTTGAGAATAATCTAATTCTCGTAAGAGTTTTACACTGAAGTAGTTTAAGTTTATAGCCCTGTTTTCTGTTTCCTACCTGAAGGGACAGAAAGGTGAAAATGGTCAAAAGGAGAAAGAAGGAGTACCTGTACCTCCAGGAGAAGCAAGCCTGGAAGAAACACAACCTGGGACAACTAGGCCACCTGTGAGTATCACGGCTTAGTTAATTAAAACTGTCAATGTGAATGACAGTTTCCCCATATGTTCAGATGAGTCCTAAATATCAATAGATAAGGAAAAGTTCCTTTCTGATGGCACTGAAAATGAATGCAATCTGGAATAAGTTGAGTTGAGTGAACATCATAGTTTCTTTCATGCTATTTGCTTCAGGAAAAGGGGGAAACCAGCATCAAATGTCAAATGAACTCTGTTTCCTTTCCACTTTATCCAGATAATGGTTTTGTAAAGCATGCCCAAGTGTTTTATGACAGATCAGCAATAACAATTACTAGAAACATAAAGAAAAGCACTTTAAAAATAAAAGTAAAATATGCAATGGACCACTTTGGCGGATCTGGTCAAAGTAGTCCACGCCTTAGTCACCTCTAGACTGGATTACTGCAATGCATTCTACGTGGGGCTGCCCTTGAAAACGGCCCGGAAATTTCAGATGATCCAACGGGCGGCAGCCAGGTTGTTAACTGGGGCGCCTTACAGGGAGCGGTCAACCCTCCTGTTCAAGGAGCTCCACTGGTTGCCATTCATTTTCTGGACCTAATTTAAGATGGAGGTTCTTACCTACAAAGCCCTGAACGGTTTGGGACCTGTGTGACTGCATCTCTGTATACGAACCCACACAATACCTTCAATCATCCGGAGAGGCCCTGCTCTCGATCCCACCAGCATCACAGGCGCGATTGGTGGGGACGAGAGAGAGGACCTTTTTGGTGGTGGCCCCTCGACTCTGGAACTCACTCCGTAAAGACATCAGACAGGCCCAAACTTTGGCATATTGAAATAAAATCTGATGCTTTTAAAAAATTTATTTGGTGTGCGTTGGAAGAGAGGTAGTCTTATACAGTGAGTATATCCCAAACTCTATATTTTTACTGGAACAGTTGGGGGTCGTCTTATATGGCCAGTCGTCTTATATGCCGGAAAATACGGGTTATAGATACAGAAAAGCATCTGTGATTTATTTATTTATTTATTTATTTATAAAATATGGGGGGAAAACTGCTCAAATTCTGATATTTAATTGGGTATAATTATTATCTCAGATATTAATCTTAATATAACTAAGATGATAAGCAATATTGCATATTTAGAGGGAAAGGTGGAGACTAAATTTTTCAGATGAGCATTTGCTGTGCCATGCTGTGTACACAACACAACCTTGCATCTTGAGGCAGGTTTCATATTTAAAATAAATTTTATTGATTAGCCCTTAGGCCATATCACCAAAGAGGTTTCATATTTGTGGAGGTTCATGCCTGGACTGCTAGGATCAATCTTGAATTTTTTTTTCCAAACCAGGTTGACTTCTCTTAAGACCAGGTGCTTTAAATTATTATTTAAAAATACATAATTCCATTTTTCATGTATTAAATTTTTTGGAGTTTTGGGATTTTGAAGATTTCCCGGTTTGTTTTTTCTCATTTCATCATCATCATCATCATCATCATCATCATCATCATCATGTAAGGTGTTCCTTACAGAGAGAGGTCAACCCTCCTGTTTAAGGAGCTCCATTGGCTGCCGTTCATTTTCCGGTCCCAATTCAAGGTGCAGGTGCTTACCTACAAAGCCCTAAATGGTTTGGGACCCATCTACCTGCGTGAGCGCATTTCCGTATATGAACCCACACGATCTCTCCGATCATCTGGAGAGGCCCTGCTCACGATCCCACCTGCGTCACAAGCGCGATTGGTGGGGACGAGGGACAGGGCCTTCTCCGTGGTGGCCCCCTGACTCTGGAACTCTCTCCCCAAGGATATCAGACAAGCCCCAACATTGGCAGTCTTTAGGAAGAGCTTGAAGACGTGGTTGTTCCAGTGTGCCTTCCCAGAATAGGAAACTCCTAGCATCATGTCTCAATTGCACTTTACTAGAGATTAAGATTGTCTGCACACCGCACTTATCTCCAAAAACCTATCCATCTCACCTGTCATGTTCAGCATTTTAAAATTTTAATCATTACATTTGGCCCGGCCTTAGTTTTAAATGTGTCATGGTGTTATTGTCTAATGTGTATTGCTATTGTTTTAATGTTTATTGCTTGTTTTATGAGTTATTTATTGTTGTATTTGTTATGCTGTTGTTTTATTGATGTGTTGGGCCTCGGCCTCTTGTAAGCTGCACCGAGTCCTTCGGGAGATGTTAGCGGGGTATAAATAAAGGTTTATTATCATCATCATCATCATCATCATCATCATCATATTTAATTACTTATTAATCGCCCTCCATCCGAGAATGCTCTAGGCGATTTACAGCTAAATTGTAAAAGATAAAATACATACATACAGAATTTAAAAATCATTTCTGTTTTATATAATAATAAAATTATTTTTTTTAAAGAAAGGAAAGGAATACACGGTGAGCACTGGCAGAAATTGCTTGTGTGATGGTTTTGAATGAAGGACACAATGGGGGAAAGGCTGGGGAACATATGCATGTCATGAGAAGCCTCAAAATGAAACAATCAGTTTCAGAATGGAACACTATGATTTGCTGTGCTGGGGAAAAGATTGCCTCCACTTCCCACAGCTCATGCGATGAGATCCTAAGTTGTCATCAAAACATGGATAACAGTGTTTAATACCACATTCTTGGAATTATTAAGAAACCTTTTGGTTGCCATAACTGTTTGTCAGATTTGACAATACAATCTCAACTATTTGGAGAATAATAATGGAAAAGATATTTATTTTTTTCAGGTTTTGCCAGGAACTCTTGGATCACCTGGGTTAAAAGGAGAGCCTGGTCCTAAAGGAGAAAAGGTAGGTGCAGATTTGATGTTTAAAAAAACGACACCATAAATTGCCATTTAAAAGGCGATTGTGTTAAAAGGAAACATTTGGAGATTAAGGCTCCTTCTACACTACCCTATATCCCAGGAACTGATCCTAGATTATCTGCTTTGAATTGGATTATATGAGTCTCCACTTCCAGATAATCTGGATTCAGATCCTGAAATACACTGTTCAACGGAGAAAAAGTTGCGGGCCTGAAAATAGTTGTTCTTTTATGATTTTGGGGTGCTGAAAATGAAAATGACATTAAAAAATGTATATTGGCTCTAGTTTTTACGATATAAGCAATCACGTGATCACGTATGGTTGAAAAAATACATGTTGCGACTTACACTATGGAAGATTCTAGAATACTCTAGAAAGTTTGATGACCCAGTATTAGTGCCGTGTGCAAAAGCCAGAAAGCCCTATATAAGGCCAGACTTTTGAACGGTGAGGGTCAGTCAGTTGAAGACTGAGACAGTATTGTTAAACATTGTTTTACATTGTTCTTTTTACTGTAGTGATGCCTCGCACGTGTGTCAATAAAGCACTATGGAAAAAAGATCTCAAGGCCAATGGACTCCGTCAATGCTGTCAGACTACTGCTGGAGCATTGCAAGAGACAATCCTTTCCTTGAATACAAAAGAAAAGTCAAGAGAAGCAAACAGGACATAAACTAAAGTCACGATTAAGGCGACATTTAAACTTTCAGACTTTTCAACTCCGTTAGGCCTACTAATAGAGTTTCTTGCTGCGCAAACATAAACAATAGACTAATTAAATAAATATTTCTCATGTATAAACTATTGGCAATATAATTTGACTAAAATTTAGTAAATATTCACGGTTTATATACATGCAGTAAGGTTAGGCGCATTATCATAATTATTAAAGAATTACCTATTGTGGAGAAAATTGAAATAGCTGTTGCATAAAAACCAGAGCCAATTAACACATTTAATTATTATGTTTGAATTCAGCACATTAAATTTATTAAGAAACGGCACATTTTGTTTCCGAAACTGAGAAAAACTGGAAAAATTGTAGAACAGTGATATAGGGCAGTGTGGAAGGGCCCATTCAGACCCCTTCTACACTGTCATATAAAATCCAGATTATCTACTTTGAACTAGATTATGTCGCAGTATAGACTCATGTAATCCAATTTATAGCAGATAATCTGGGATCAGATCCTGGGATATAAGGCAGTGTAGAAGGGACCTCAGACTGATTGAAAAGTCTCAGATTCCGTTACTGTTCTTTCCAATTATCTTGTTGTTCTTGTCTTCCTTCAAGTAATTTCTGATTTATTATGACCCTAAGGTGTATGTATCTTAGTAAGATGTATTCAGATGGGGCTGTCTTTGCTTTCCTATCAGGCTGAGAGAGTGTGACTTACCTAAGGTCTCCCAGTGGGTTTCCATGACCGAGTGGGGATTCGAACCCTGGTCTCCAAAAAACTGACCTTGGTGAAGTGGTGTAAACTACTCTAATCATACTGCACCATCTATCTATCTATCTATCTATCTATCTATCTATCTATCTATCTATCTGCCTGCTTCTGGGCTAGATACAAAGTGCTGCTCATTACCTTTAAAGCCCTAAATGGCTCAGGTCTAGGCTATTTGTCAAATCACATCTCTTCTTATGTACCAACTTGGACACTGCGGTCAGCAGAGGAGGCCCTACTCTCGGTCCCACCTCCATCTGAAGCAGTATAGACTCATTTACTTACTTACTTACTTACTTACTTACTTAGGCGATCCCTCTTTGGACAAGTAGGATAGTCTTCCAGGGTTAGTATTGTTGTGGGTCCGTAGGTGCCCAAATCTTGATCTGCATCTTCTTCCGCAGTGAGGGCATTGGTTTCCAGGTGGAAGGTGGTCTCTGTCGTGGTTGGCATGATGCGCCTTTCTTGGCACGTTTCTCACTTTCACCCTCCATTCATGCCTCTTCAAATTCTGCAGCACTACTGGTCACAGCTGATCTCCAGCTGCAGCGCTCAAGGGCCAGGGCTTCCCAGTTCTCAGTGTCTATGCCACAGTTTTTAAGGTTGGCTTTGAGCCCATCTTTAAATCTCTTTTCCTTTCCACCAACATTCCTTTTTCCGTTCTTGAGTTCAGAGTAGAGCAACTGCTTTGGGAGACGGTTGTCGGGCATCCGAATAACATGGCTGGTCCAGCGGAGTTGATGGCGGAGGACCATCGCATCAATGCTGGTGGTCTTTGCTTCTTCCAGCACGTTGACATTTGTCCATTTGTCTTCCCAAGAGATTTGCAGGATTTTCCAGAGGCAGTGCTGATGGAATAGTTCCAGGAGTTGCATGTGACGTCTGTAGACAGTCCATGTTTCGCAGGCATATAGCAGGGTTAGGAGGACTATAGTTTTATAAACAAGCACCTTGGTATCCCTATGGATGTCCCGGTCCTCAAACACTCTCTGCTTCATTTCAGAGCTCAGGTGGTGTTGTATTTCGGTGTCGATGTTGACTTTGGTGGAGAGGTGGCTGCCAAGGTAGCGGAAATGGTCAACATTTTCTAATGTTACACCATTAAGCTGTATCTCTGGCATTGGGGAGGGGTTGGCTGGTGAGTGCTGGAAGAGCACTTTGGTTTTCTCTGTGTTCAATGACAGGCTGAACTTCTCATATGCTTCTGCAAAGGTATTTAGAGTGGCTTGTAGATCTTCTTCTAAATGCGCACAGACGACATTGTCATCAGCATACTGGAGTTCTATAACAAATGTTGTTGTAGCCTTGGTTTTGGCTTTCAGTCTGCTGAGGTTAAACAGCTTGCCATCTGTCCGATAGATGATTTCCACTCCGGTGGGAAGCTTCCCATCAACTAGGTGAAGTATCATAGCGATGAAGTATCATAGACTCATATAATCCAGTTCAAAGCAGATAATGTGGATTATTTGCTTTGATAACCTCGATTATACAGCAGTGGAGATCCATCTAAAGATTCTATGATTCTATGAAATAGTAAACAATATTAAACTTTTGGAATTAACTCTTCTCTGCAAAAAGTATGTATGACATAGACCCCTTCTACTTCCATATGAAATCCAGATTATCTGCTTCAGTTCAAAGCAGATAATCTGGATTTCATATAGAAGTAGAAGATTCATAAAATCTGGCAGTGTAGATTCATAAAATCCAGTTCAAAGCAGATAATATGGATTATCTGATTTGATAATCTGGATTATATGGCAATGTAAAAAGGGCCACGGAGGAGTTGTGATGGAGAGGAGAATGAAGCAAGGGAAACAAGGTGCTGAGAGGGTGGGAAGGCAAGCAAGAACAAAAGGAAGATGGTACAGGGAGAGAGAAGTTGGAAGAGGTTGAAATATAGTGAAAAGTGGATGAGTGTTGCCAGAAACTTGGATGGGAAGTACTGAAAAAGAGATAAATGACAATGTGGCCAAAGTGAAAGGGATGGGCAACAGGACGGTGTACAACTGAAAGAGAGTCTTATGGTTATGTTGTTTTTTTACTTTGTATGTTTTTGTGATGTTACCTGGGAATCGCTCTGAGTCCCCTCAGGGAGATGGAGTGGTATATAAATAAAGTATTATTATTATTATTATTATTATTATTATTATTATTATCGCATTCCATCCTGGGAGAAAGGAAAAGTAGAAATCGAATCTGATAAATAAAAATAAAATAAAACAGGAATGAGAGTCTTCAGTGGGCTCTGCTTTGAGTCAACCAATAACTAGAAAGCATAGGGCTTGTACTAAGCTGCTTTGGAATTTCTTTTCTCCACTAGTGTTGTCAGAGGGTCTTGTAAGATATATCACTGCCTTGTTTATTCCATCTTAGAAGAAGAATCTTTAAAAATAAGAATAGACACTGAATACTGTGATTACTAAAGTACATGTCTGTGTTTATTCAACTGCTATGACAGTAAATGTCTTTATGAGTTCATTCTCTTGCTTCAGTGTGATTTCGCCAAGCAGTTCCTATAGCAACATATTGTATAAGTGCTTTTCCTATAATTTGCTTCCTAACACCATATTCATATTTCGGGCTTAGTTTCCTCAGAGACAAGACAGTCTGTACTCTTTCAGCTGCTCATCCCTCTCACCCATTCATGCATGCATGCACACACAAAGGATGAAAGCATTAATTCATTTGAGTTTGATTTGGTTCTGTTTGGTTTCTAAGGGTGTCAAGATCATAACTAGTCAGAATTATAGAATCATAGAATCAAAGAGTTGGAAGGGACCTCATGAGCCATCCAGTCCAACCCCCTGCCAAGTGACAGGAAAATTATATTCAAAGCACCCCCAACAGATGGCTATCCAAAGATGGCTATCTCCAAAGAAGAGCCTCCACCACACTCCAGGGCAGAGAGTTCCACTGCTGAACGGCTCTCACAGTCAGGAAGTTCTTCCTAATGTTCAGGTGGAATCTCCTTTCTTGTAGTTTGAAGCCATTGTTCCGCATCCTAGTCTCCTGGCCAGCAGAAAACAAGCTTGCTCCCTCCTCCCTATGACTTCCTCTCACATACATGGCTATCATATCTCCTCTCAACCTTCTCTTCTTCAGGCTAAATATGTCCAGCTCTTTAAGCCACTCTTCATAGGGCTTATTATCCAGACCCTTGATCATTTTAGTCGCCCTCCTCTGGACACATTCCAGCTTGCCAATTTCTCTCTTGAATTGTGGTGCCCAGAATTGGACACAGTATTCCAGGTGTGGTCTAACTAAGGCAGAATAGAGGGGTAGCATGACTTCCCTGCAGAGGTGGCCCTAGGTAATTTTCAATGGTAAGCAAACAGACTGCTAGGGCTGTTGTGAGCCGAGGGGGTGCTCCTCAAGTAGCGGTTGAGGGGCATTTACAGAGGCGCCTCTGCGCCCCTGGCAAAAAAAAGTGTACCGCAACCGCTTACTTTGCGTAATGGACAAGCCGCCCCTGCTTCCCTGGATCTAGACACTATACTCCTATTGATGCAGGCCAAAATCCCATTTTTGCCGCCACATCACATTATTGGCTCATGTTTAGCTTGTTGTCCATGAGAACCCCATGATCTTTTTCACACATACTGCTCTTGAGCCACACATCCCCCATTACTTTGTTTCTCTTCAGTGAGCTGGAGTGGAAGCACTCTCTCAGTTTTCAAAAAGTTGGAGGAGCTAAAATGGAATGGAGCCATTGTGTCCTGTGATACATACAAGGGCGTAGGATATTCCTTGAAAACAGGAAAACTGTGATTGTTGTAAGTCTCCATCGATCCAGATGATGGCTCAATCTGTTTCTTCCCTCCTTCTCCCCTTGCTCCTCTCCATTTCCTGCCCTGCCAACAGACCCAGCACCTACTTCCCCTTCCCATCATGGCACCAGCATGCCTCACCTTGATTTTGAATGCCTGTCTGCTTTTTTAGTAGTAGCATTCCACTGGTGGATCAAATCTCCTCTCTATTTCATGTCCTGCCAGTAACTCCAAAATCAATCCCCACTTCCCACCTTAGCACTACCACGCCTCATCTGAGTTCTCAAGCCCCTTGTTAGAATGTGAGAGAGGCAGAAGGTCTCACCCTAGTTCTGAAGTCAGCATACTCCCTTAATCCTAAGGAAGAGAAACCAGCCATGAATCAAGGCTTGTTGAGGAACATCAACTGGGTGATGTGAAGGGTGGGCCTCAGGGAAGTTTAAAGGGAAATACACTGAAAAGAAGAGGGAGGAGGGAGACTAGAGTCCATTGGATCTTTCTGTTATGCTACAGCAATAAAGGACTATTGTGAGTACAGGCAGTCCCCAAGTTACAAACAAGATAGGTTCTGTAGGTTTGTTCTTAAGTTGAATTTGTTTGTAAATTGGAACAGATACATTTTTAAGTGTAACTCCAGCCAAAAATATATATCTTTTAGCTATGGAAAACATAGGGAAAGTTTAACATCCCTGTGGTGTTTGCTTTGCTGTCTGTGCCCCTGTTTAGAAGCTTTCACCTCATTTTCTGTCCCTGTGATTATTGTCCTGTTTGTGGAAACAAGGATTTGTGAGAAAGCTTCAGTTGAGACACCTTTTCCATATGAAAATTCTTTCAGGAGTGAATTTCTCTTCTGAGGGGTAGATTTCTCACTTCCTGTTGTCTCGCACTGTTCTTAACTAGGAGTTATTTGTAAGTCTGATGTTTGTCACTTGTGGACTTACTGTACTTTAACAGCTTCCACTTAAACATGAATCTTCCAAGCTAGGCTTCCATGAAAGAAGGATGAGATCTTGACTTGATTCCAAACAATGCTTCATATAACTACATATCCTGTACTTTTATCTCCTTGTTAGCTATGTTCCAAGCACTCAGAAATTGGTTTCGCTGTAGTTTAGAATCTCTTATCTTTTTCTTTCAGAGCCTGGCAGAACGCTGAAGCCACTGTTCGGCTTTTCTGTTTTGACTAATCTTCTCCCGTCTATCTATTTGCTCATTAATTTCTGCACCTGGTGCCGAGCTGTTTTCAAACTCCAAATCATGGGAACTCTCTGGTAGCAATTCAGGAAGCACACCATCATCCCCACACCCTTCAGGGACATTCTCATGGGAAACTAAACTTTGAACAGGGTTCTCCTGGTCATTCTCTGCATCAATATCATTGACCAAACCATTGCTATCTTGAAACTCATTGACATCAATCCCCACATCCAAAGCACCCTGATCCTCAAACACATTCACAGGCTGAGCTCCAACACTAACCTCTAAAACCCAGAACTTAACCAATAAGGTCTCTTAGGCTGGATCTACACTGCCATATAATCCAGATTCATAATTCAGATTAACTGCATTGAACTGGGTCATATGACAATGTAGATTCATATAAAACAGCTCAATGCAGTTAATTTGCATTCTGAAAATGGATTGTGTAGATTCAGCCTAGGTCAGAGATTCCCTATAGGTGACACTTATTCCGTTTCTAACTCGCAAGCCTAGTTTAATACTGCACTGAGTACCCAGATGAACAAGGCAGACAAAAGTAAATGCCATCCAGTTCATTTATCAAGGTCTCAGTAATGCAAGAAAGGTTGCTCTGAATGTAATAATCATATAATTTAACAAATATGCTCTAGTATTTACAGTATCATACTTACTCTTGTTCTAGGGAGATACTGGTGTTGGACTCCCAGGCCCTCCTGGACCTCCAGGGCCACCAGGACTGCCTGCTCCATCTAAGGTATTTGTGAGTTTTGATGTTTCTTATGTACAACAGCTTCTGTATTTTCTTGCCTTTTCAATCTTATACTGAATCTTTACCATGCATAACATATGTACTGTGATCAGCAGTGGATAAGAAAACGAGAAAAAGAAAAATATTGGAAATACAAAGGTGAGTGAAAGAAATAGGCCACAAAGAGGGAGAAAGATAGAGATTATTAAGAAGTTCAGGCAGTTCCCAAATTATGAACAATATAGGTTCTGTAGGTTTGTTCCTAAGTTGAATTTGTATGTAAGTTGGAACAATACATTTCAAACTGTAACACCAGCTAATTTATTTGGATAGCATTGGGGTTTTTTTGTTAATTTTATGTTATGTTGTTTACTTTGTATGTTTCGGTGATATTACTTGGAAACCACCCTGAGTCCCCCATGGGGAGACAGAGCGGTATATAAATAAAGATTATTATTATTATTATTATTATTAGGATTACCAATCCACAATGTTAGTTTTGCTGTCTGGATTATTGTGAAAATGATTGCTGACAAAGCTTCAATTGAGACCCCCTTTCCCTCCGTGATAACTCTTACAGGAGTAAATTTCCGTTCATGAAGGTAGATTTCCTCTCACTTCCTGTTGTATCATCCCTGTTTGCAACCGAGTTATATGTAAATCAGATGTTTGCAACTTGTTGCCTGCCTGTAATGAGAGAGAGCAACAGAAAGGCCTGGGGAGGGACTTGACCTTTGGCAAGTTTCCCACTTAGAAGGAAGTGGTGCGTGAGAGAACAGGATAAATAATTCTGTTCATATATAGTTCAGTGATTGAGGTGTGACTTTATGCTTGGTGTTGGGGCGAAGGGTTTTGAATTTAGGAGGCAAATCATTTGATGTAGACCTTTAATCGTATATAAATTTGTCTGGAGGAACAGCCAGATAGATCGAGCAGAAGTCCTGAATCCCAGCACCCAACCACAATGCCACATAATCCAGTTTAAAGCAGATAATCTATATTCAGATTACAGTTAGCAGTGTAGATGGGATCCTAATAGATGGTAGCTTTGTGTACTTATCTGTTCCATTCAGATATTTAAAAAGACTGGGGCAGTGGTTAGATTTTGGTATGAAAAGGACACGACAGTGAGAAGAACTACAGTACCATCCTCTCCCACTTCATATCCTCAACTCTGTCATTGCTAATATCCTTCTCTCCAACCCAATCTTGTTTGGGAAAAAAGGACAAGAAAGGACAAGAATCAGTTCCCTTCACTTCATATTCCCTGTTGCTGTAAAATTACATACTTGCTCATCTGGTTTGTGAATGAGGCAATTATATGCCCCAAACAAAGATTCCCCGTTACATTTTGGTGCATCATGGATGTTGCGTCTCTATTCTTTAATCTGCAGGGAAAAGTCTACCAACTTAGCCTACAAACTAAAAATACTATCTAAGAGTTTTGATCAGAAAAATGCTCTCTTAGGGCGCTTCCAGACAGCACCAAAATGCGAGTTTTAAAAGTGGGGTATAAAATCCCAGTGCCTGATAGCAAGGCCGCACAGATGTGTCAGTCCCGAGAAATGGTTTCCCACCATCTTCACACCTTCCTTTGAAGAAAATCAACCTGGAGGGCAGACAGGGGATATCTGGTGGAAGTTTTTTGTTTTTGTTTTTAAATCTCTTCAAGATGCACTGGATCTCATTTGCACACATGCAGAGATTCAGATGTAAACACAAGCAGACAGGCCCGTAGCCAAGATTTTGATTCGGGGGAGGGGGGCTGAGTTTGTTTCAGGGGGGGCTGAGTCTGAGTGAAAGAGGGTCTAACCTAGCAAACCTTTTGCATCGTTACCCGAGTACCCCCATGCATATGGGATATATTGAGTATGGTGATCAGAGCATGATATGAATAAACATAACAGTTTAAATAATGCACCAGTAAGGCCTTTTCGCGAACCACCATGAGAATTTCTGGGGGGGGGGGGTGGCTGAAGCCCCTCAAGCCTCCCCCTCCCCCCCCCCCCCCCGGCTACATGCCCGCAAGCAGACTTCTTATTCTCTCTCTTTGCCCAACTATTAATTCAAGCTCTGCTTAATATTATAAAGATCTAAATAAAGGAATTGTTGCAAAGAATTTTAATTGCTTTCCGATTCTGCTTCCTTTTAGCCTCCTATGTTTCTGTGACTCAATTTTTTGACAGTCCAACCAGCTGTTTCAGGCTTTTTAAATGTGCATGTACACTGGAGCAGTCCACACAGGAGGAAGGGAAGGGAATTATGTGCTTTGTATGACTGCAAAGATACACAGTCACGTGAAAGCGTGCATTTGGGGGGGGGGGCAGAGAATCGGGTTTTAAGCACAACTTTTTAACACATTCTTTTCAGCTGTTAACCCGATTCTGCCCACAATTTTGCTAAACGTTTACCCCCCCCCCTTTTAATACCGGTTACTTCTGGCTTTTTAAGGCATGTGTAAAAGGACCCTTAGAGTAGCATAATGCATTTTCACAACCCATTCACAGTTTTTAAAGGGCATTCTCAGTGGTGCCCCCCCTCTCTGGAACTCCCTCCGCAGGGAGATTAGGTTGGCACCCTCCCTAGCCATATTCCGTAAGGAATTAAAGATGTGGATGTTTTGTCGTGTTTTCAGTTGATGACTCCTATGACAAACGAGATGTATCATAACCTGAATCGTCATTTAATCTGATTTCCTATATTACATTGACTTGATTATGATCCTGTTAATTTTGCTCTGTTTTCATGATGTTTCCTACGCTATTATACATTGGCTCCACCTTATTGAACCACATTATCCTTTAACCAGTTTGCATAGTGGTCTTCTCCCCCCCCCCCCCCCCCAAAATTAATCTGCTGTTACTGCTGTTGCTTGTTATTATTGTTATGCTGTTTTATGCTGTTTTAATGGTTACTGCTTTGATTTTAATTGTATCCTGCTTTGGGCTTGGCCTCATGTAAGCTGCCCTGAGTCCCTTTGGGGAGATGGAGGTGGGATAGAAAAGTAAAGTTCTTCTTCTTCATCTTAGTCTTCTTCTTCTTCTTCTTCTTCTTCTTCTTCTTCTTCTTCTTCTTCTTCTTCTATTGTTCCTCATTTCAGAGAAGAGTGGAAATAGAAGGCTCTGGATCTGGTGACTTTGGCAAAGACATAGAGCTTCCCAGAGTAAGTAGGTGCTCTAGTTGTTCCTGGTAGCTTTTTCAACAATAATGTCCTAAGGTAGTAGTAGCAAAAACTGTTCACTGTCTCACTATAACACAATGGGAAAACTGTAAGAAACATATTTGTTTCAGAATTGAGGCTGCAGATCTTGACAGAATAAAAACAACTTTGCGGGAAGTAATGATTTTCATTTCTCACTAGTGCTTTGAATGTTAATATTAGTGGGAGTTTAGATAAGGACCTCATCACATGGCTGGCCATTAAGAGGAGTGCTGCTACAGGCCATATGACAAGGTCCTTAGAATTACTTATTTAATAGGCCTGGGTAACAACGGAAAAATTTGTTTCTAAAATCGATTCATTTTTTGGGTTTTTTTGCGTTTCGATATTTAAAAGAATTCTGAAATTTTTCTTTTAAAAAGTTCGATATTTACGAAATTTCGTAAATGTTAAAAAAATTACGAAACATTAACGAAACAATTTCGAAACAATAACGAATCGATTCGTTAATGGCGGACGCGACCGCGCAATACGCTAAAAAACCTCCAAATGGGACAGGGGGAACTTCTGAAGCTTCCCTCTCCCTCTGTTGTTGACTGTTGGTGTGATATTTATAATTTTTTTTCACTAATTAAACAAAAAAACAACTATAAAACTTGCCCCAGACATGCGGAAATAATAACGAAACGGCCTCAAAACGATAACGAAACGAATACATAACGAATCCGAAGCATTTACGAAATGAATTTAAAAATTCGTTTCGTTTTTAAGTTGCTCCAGAATGGTTCGTTATCGCTTCGTTATCAAAAAAATAACGAATTTTTAACGAATTACGAATTAACGAAACGAAACCGCCCAGCCCTATTATTTAAGGTTCCGGTAGCTGAGCACACTGTGCCTAACTTAGTGTGTCCATTGGTGTGACTAACTGATATGACAGATTGAGCAAGTAGCAAGTCAAGATTTAGCCCATATAGCTTTATGAATATCCAGTGAATCAGACTGTTTGAGGATTCAGTCCCAACTTGTAAACTTGTGATGAGCCTGACATAAAATAATGTTTTATTTTATTTTATTTTATTTTATTTCAGGCTCTTTATTTTAATCTTTATATATACATATATATTATTATTTTTTAAACAGCACTTCAGGTACTTTGCATATATTATCCCCTACAGTAGACAAGTACAGTGGGCCTCAGGCTGAGACAATGGGCTTCCAAGACTACTAAGTAAGTCCGTTGCTGAGTCAATTGTTGTAATTATTCTGTAACAGTGTGTCTGATCTATGCAGGGTGCCCCTGGGCCTCCAGGTCCTCCAGGTCCACCTGGTGCTCCTGGATTCCCAGCGCCAGATTCAAATGCAGGCCCCCCTGGATTTCCAGGAGAAAATGGGAAAGATGGAGCAACTGGAGAAGCAGGACCTCGCGTAAGTAACTATGCATACACACGCTCTGGAGCCTTTCTATATTAGCAGTGGAGTCAATATTAGTATCATTAAAAAATCGATTCACTTTGCTACTTGCCATTTGATGGAATAGCTCATATAGCTATAGCAGTGCAATTGTGGACTAAAGGTTGTAGGTCCTGTGGTGAATATTGGTAGACTCCTCAAATGTCTACCTTCTAATTTCCCCTACTAACAGAAGTCTATCTTACTTGGCTTTTGCTACCAGACTATCTAGGGGACATGAGAGAAACCTCCTCGCAGGATTGCAAGACATCCGGGCGTCCCCATGGCAACGTCTTCATAGACGGCTGATTCTCTCACTCCAGAAGCAACCAGAAGCAACTTGCAGCATGCAAGCAAGCAAGCAAAACAACCAACGGACCTTTTCAGGACCAACCATGACAATAATCTCAATCAACATTGAAGGCATGTCAGCTGCTAAAGAACAACTGCTCTATGAATATGTGCCGAGATAAGAAATGCGGTGTGCTGTGTGTCCAAGAAACACACAGGGATGAACAACAGAAACGACCCAAAGTTCCAGGAATGATCCTAGACATGCACAGTATGGAAGCGCTGTCTTTGTAAAACCAGGCCTCCAAGTCAGCAGTGCCCACAACACTGAAGAAAACAATATAGAGGTTATAACAGTCGAGCTTAATAACATCACCGTCACCTCTGTGTACAAGCCCCCAAATGAAGAGTTTTGTTTCTCCTCCCCCGAGAACTTTGATAGGCACCAAAGGGCAGTAGTAATTGGTGACTTTAACAGCCATAGCCATATATGGGGCTATGCTCAAGAGGATAAAAATGGAGAGGCTGTCCTCTCCTGGTCTGAACTGCACAAACTATCACTCATCCATGATAGTAAGCTTCCACCATCCTACAACAGTGGGAGATGGCACCGAGGATATAACCCAGACCGCTTATTTGTGAGCGACAGCATTGTACAGCAATGCACTAAATCAGGTGTGAGAGAATTGGCCGCTTCTGGTGGGAAAGAATTGGCCGTCTGCAAGGAAGTTGCCCAGGAGACGCTTGGATGATCTGATGTTTTTTTCATCCTTGTGGGAGGCTTCTCTCATGCCCCCCCTTGAGGAGCTGGAGCTGATAGAGGGAGCTCATTCGCCTCTCCCCGGATTTGAACCTGCGACCTGTCGGTCTTCAGTCCTGCCGGCATAGGGGTTTAACTCACTGCGCCACTGGGGGCTCCGACACAATAAATAAATACCAGACTATCTGTTTGTTGGACAAACCCTATGTCACTATTATGAAAAAAAAAATCTCACCACTGGGTTAATAACTATATAAATTTCTAGGGACCTCATCACATGGAGGCCGAGAAGCGAGGGAACAGTAAGGGACAGTAGGAGAAACCATGGGGCAGTGTCATGTTGCATTCCCTTCCCACACCATTTCTCCACTTTCCCCTGCTTCCCACTGTTTACTCCCCAGCTTCTTCTATGGGGAGTCAGATGTACATCCAGCTCCTCTGGGCTCTGCTTTTCAGTGCTGTGGCACACTGCCGGCAAGGAACCCAGTGGAGCCCCGCCAGATGTAGCCTTGTGTCATCTGATGGGCTCTGGGGGACTCCATACTACTACTACATGCAGGAAGTTTGCTGAGAAGTGCAGAGAAGATGCTTCTAGACTTCCATGTGATGAGGTCACTTTTATGGGCCAAGGTTTTCCCAACGGAGGCTATGCAAGTGGGCAAGAGGGAAGCTCATCCTATTTTACTGATATCATCTTAACCCCAAAAGAATTATATTAATGTATTTTGTATAGGCAAATTGTACTGTTGCTTTCAAACCTTTCTCTACTTCTGAAAAATAGTGTTTAAAAACAGATTTTATTGTAAGCAGATTTTATTTTGGCAGTTGTTGTGTGCCTTTAAATTGTTTCTGACTTATAATAATCTATCATGAGATTTTCTTGGCACAATTTGTCCAGTTGGGCTTTTGCCTTTAGCTTCCTCTGAAGCTGAAAATGGGCTCCCATGGCTGAAAGGGGATTTGAACCCTGGTCTCCAAAGTCACAGTCAGAGCTACCTTCCCCAAGCAATTATGACTTACCCTAATACTTGTTGTCATTTTCAGGGTGTCCCTGGTCATTTTGGTCAAGACGGACTGATTGGTTTTGCAGGAATAAAGGGAGAAAAAGTAAGGTTCGATCTCAAATTCATTTTAAAAACATTTACAACTTTTAATTCCACTTTTGAGAGTTTCAAATACCTCATACTTTTTCCAAAGCCACCTAAATGTATTAACAATTCATCATTCTTCTGCTAACAACTTCCAGACATCATCCAAGACACACTTAAGCATAGATTGCCACTATTTTTAGTTGAGGGCACACAAAACATATACGCATTGATAAGTCACAGTGTAGAAAGCGAATGAAACATCAAGATTTCTTTAAATGCAGCTATTTAATCAGTGTGAATGGTGGAATGTGTGGATTGAAAAACACTCCTGATGGGTTTGTACTGAGCTTGTCCTGGGCTGGCTCAACACCATGAATGCTCTTTCCTTGTGCCCAGACTTTTGCCCAGATCACCTCATTCCGATTTGACTAAAAAGAGCATATCGGTTGATGTAATGATTTGTCTCTGTTTCATGTGGACATTAATTTATTTATTGTGTCAGGAGCAAACCAAACAGTTGTACTGCATTAAAAACAAACAAACAAACAAAACACAAAGTTTGCAAACTTGGTAGTTGATTAAATGTCCTCTGACCAGTATCTGGCCACTTGGAGTGCCTCTAGTGTTGCTATAAGAAGGTCCTCCATTGTGTATGTAGGTGCTCAGGTTGCATGGCAGTAGGTGATCTGTGGTTTGCTCTTCTCCACACTTGCATGTCACTTGCATGTCACACTTGCATGTCACTTTGTAGCCCCATTTCTTAAGGTTGGCTCTGCATCTCGTGGTGCCAGAGCGCAAGTCTATTCAGCGCCTTCCAAGTCACCCAGTTTTCTGTGTGCCCAGGAGGGAGTGTCTCATTTGGTATCAGCCATTGATTGAGTTTCTGGGTTTTAGCCTGCCACTTTTGGACTCTCGCTTGCTGAGGTGGACACTACCAGGGGGAGACAGATAGCAGTGCGTGTTGCATATGAAGTTATCTAATTGACCCTATTTAGATAATAGTTCTTCAAGTGCATGGGTTGTCCACATGGCATCAGTAGCCTTACTCACACCAAAACATGGAAAATGAGTAAAGGAAATTTGAGCTGGTAGCAGCTTACCTCAGATCACCCAGCCAGTTCATGACAGAGATTTCCTTATTCTCAGAGGACTACTTTAAACATGGCGTGTAACATACAGAATTGTATGTCACATGTCATGTGTGACATACGTGTTTCAGAAAATGGGCCTAATTGAAATTGCATTATCTCTCTGACCACAAGCTGTTCATGAATGAAACTCTTAATGATTGAAAGGGTGGAGTGTACAGGCAGGGGCGGCTCGTGCATTACGCGAAGTAAGCGGTCGCAGAACACTTTTTTTTTTGCCAGGGGCGCAGAGGCGCCTCTGTAAATGACCCTCGACCGCCACTTGAGGAGCGCCCCCTCTGCTCACAACAGCCCTAGCAGTCCGGGGGGAGCCTCAGCTTTCTTGCCTCGCTGCCGGGCGATCCTCTTCCCAAAGGGGCCAGGCCCTTGAGTCTCGCCTAGCCCCTCTCGTTCCTGTTCCACCCGGCCACCGGGTGCGTGAGCAGAGCCGGCGCTCAATCGTTCTCCGTGTTTGATCCCTTCCCCATGACCGGCTCCCTTTCCCGATCCCCTGGCGCTCCACCCGCCTCCTCTCCTCTTGGATTGTCTCTGTTCTGCTTTATTCATATTCCTAAGTTGGGTCCTTGTAGAGATGTATATTAACTGGTGCTTGCCAAGTATGTAGAACTGCAGTTCCCATCTGCCTTGTGTGTTGCGCTACAGGACTGCTGCTAGGTGCATCTCCCAACGCATAAACACACTCGTCCTTTACAAGATAGTGACCCCTCAGCATAAGGTCCAATTATATTGACATTGGAAAAGTTACTTTGATTCCAGAAAAAAAATAATTGGGGCAAAGTTTCTTATTTAGGAAGCTATGCCTCTTACAGCTAGGTCCCTGCTTTAAGGTATTTTTTCTTAACAAGCTACTCAATGGACAGGTTCTAGCAACTTAACTGAATTATCCTTTCTGGAAATCCACTCCCACTGCCTTTGGTTTTCAGTAGATATTTTTGTCTTTCATTTCACGGAATTCTTTCATGATTCATGTTTAAAAAACCAAAGTCTTCTAACCCTTCAAAACAACTGGGGCAGTAATTAAAAGTCTTCTTACAAAAAAGGGTTACATAATTTAGCTAATAGGTACCAAGCTTAAAGCAGTTGTGTGAATTATATATACAAAAGCAAAAAAAAAATCTCTTTTTTAAAAAAACATTCCCATTGTGATCAATGAGGAAAGAATGTGTATAAGAAAGCTATAGTGCCTAAGCTGGCCAATAGTGTAAAAGGTTGGCAGTATAGGAGTTACAAATATATTGTAAGCTCATTATACTTAGAGGTATAATTGTGATATTGTCACTGCATTTTATCTATATAAATAAAAATGTAATGTTTGTTTGTGGGATTAACAGAACTCAAAAACCACTGGGTGAATTGACACCAAATTTGGACACAAGATACCTAACAACCCAATGTATGTCCTTCACTAAAAAAATTGATTTTGTCATTTGGGAGTTGTAGTTGCTGGGATTTATAGTTCACCTACAATCACAGAGCATTCTGAACCCCATCAGTGATGCCATTGGGCCAAACCTCCCACACAGAACCCCCATGACCACCAGAGTGGGCCACAGCAACGCGTGGCAGGAGACGGCTAGTATATGATAAAATGTTTTTTTATTTTAACTGTTTATTAGGCCTGGGTAACAACGGAAAAATTTGTTTCTAAAATCAATTCGTTTTTTGGGGTTTTTTGCGTTTCGTTATTTAAAATAATTACAAAATTTTCCTTTAAAAAAGTTCGATATTTACGAAATTTCGTAAATGTGAAAAAAATTACAAAACATTAACGAATCGATTTACGAAACAATAACGAATCGATTCGTTAATGGCGGATGCGACCGCGAAATACGCTAAAAAACCTCCAAAAACTTCTGAAGCTTCCCTCTCCCTCTGTTGTTGACTGTTGGTGTGATATTATATTTTTTTTTCACTAATTAAACAAAAAACAACCATAAAACGTGCCCCAGACATGCGGAAATAATAACGAAACGACCTCAAAACAATAACGAAACGAATACAATAACGAAATACGAAGCATTTACAAAACGTATTTAAAAATTCGTTTTTTTAAAAAAATTGCTCCAGAATGGTTCGTTATCGTTTTGTAATTAAAAAAATTAACGAATTATTAACGAATTACGAATTAACGAAACGAAACCGCCCAGTCCTACTGTTTATCATTGATTGTCCATTCTTTAGTCCATAGCCATTATGTTTTGTCTTAACAGGGTGAACAAGGTATACAGGGACCAGTTGGAAGAAAGGTAATAGAATAGATTACTTTTAACATTTTATTCGTTAGAAAATAAACAGGTTTCCCAGAGATGGAGTTCTAAGGTGAAATACCATGGACTATCATAAGCAATAACAATGTGTTTGGAATGGGGGTGATAATGTCTTCTTATTGATTATATCACGAATGACTTTTCAATAACTTTAAAGCACAGGTTCTTTTTATTGCAATTTCCAGTGTGAGAGGGTATATCAGATTACAAAAAAAAACATTTAGACAAAGAATGACGTTGGACATGCAGACATACAGATTCTATGCATTATTATTATTATATTTATTATGCACCTATTTGCATTGATCAGGAGATGAAAGGGTGGTGACAAGGATGTGCAAAACTACGCATGGTCAAGATTAATACAAAACAATGCCACATCATCAAAATCATATGTTTGTTTTTCTTAGGGCGATCCAGGAGAGATTGGACCACCAGGCCCTAAAGGCGAGGCAGGAGCTGATGGACAACCTGGGCAATCAGGGCCTCCGGGACCCCCAGGACCACCGGGCCCGGATTATGGCTTTGGATTTGAGGTATTTTGCTTGTTTCAGAGAGAATATACCATGTAGCCTGACATTGTTAAACTTACAATTTTGTTTTGCTCTGGCTCAATCATATCCATATCCAGCTGTGACCATATCTCGTTAAGTTGGATTTGGCCATGGTGGTCCATGCCTTAGTTACCTCTAGATTGGACTATTGCAATGCGCTCTACATGGGGCTGCCCTTGAAGATGGCCCGGAAATTCCAATTGGTCCAACGGGCGGCAGCCAGATTATTAACTGGTGCGAATTACAGAAAGCGGTCCACCGTCCTGTTTAAAGAGCTCCACTGGCTGCCGTTTATTTTCCAGGTCCAATTCAATGTGCAGGTTTTGACCTACAAAGCCCTGAACGGTTTGGGAACCGCCTACTTGCCCGACCGCATCTCCGTTTACGAACCAAAACTCTCTTAACAGATTAGAGAGATGGGCCAAAACTAACAAAATGAAGTTCAACAGTGACAAATGCAAGATACTCCACTTAGGCAGAAAAAATGAAATGCAAAAATACACAATGGGGGACGCGTGGTTCGACAGCAGTACGTGGGAAAAAGATCTTGGAGTCCTCGTGGACAACAAGTTAAACATGAGCCAACAAGGTGATGTGGCGGCAAAAAAAAGCCAATGGGATTTTGGCCTGCATCAATAGGAGCATAGTGTCTAGATCTAGGGAAGTAATGCTACCTCTCTATTCCGCCTTGGTTAGACCACCCCGTGGAATATTGTGTCCAATTCTGAGCACCCCAATTAAAGAAAGATATTGACAATCTGGAATGTGTCCAGAGGAGCGTGTCTAAAATGATCAAGGGTCTGGAGAACAAGCCCTATGAGGAGCGGCTTCAAGGGCTGGGCATGTTTAGCCTGGAGAAGGCTGAGAGGAGACATGATAGCCATGTATAAGAGGAAGTCATAGGGAGGAGGGAGCAAGCTTGTTTTCTGCTGGCCTGGAGACTAGAACGCAGAACAATGGCTTCAAACTACAAGAAAGGAGATTCCATCTGAACATTAGGAAGAACTTTTTGACTGTGAGAGCCATTCAGCAAGTGGAGCTCTCTGCCCCGGAGTGTGGTGGAGGCTCCTTCTTTGGAAGCTTTTAAACAGAGGCTGGAAGGCCATCTGTCAGGGGTGCTTTGAATTCAATTTTCCTGCTTCTTGGCAGGGGGTTGGACTGGATGGCCCATGAGGTCTCTTCCAACTCTATGATTGTATAAATGGCTCAAGAAGAGAGCACAAACCTTGGATGAGGTTCCAACCTTGGAATCTAACTGTGGGAGATGTAACTGGGGCCAGAAAATATCTGTAAAGATACAGATAAGATAACCTTTCTTTATATTTATTAGGATATGGAAGGATCAGGCATCACTGGCTTGTCAAGTGAATTTCGAATCCCAGTATCCAGGGGGCAAAACGTAAGTAAATATGATAGTTGCAGCGTTTTTTTTAATATCTGAGAACTTGGAATGTTCTAAATCCAGTTAGGCATAATCTGTGGGGAGTTGGACTATTTTGACTTGACACTACCCATATTTCCATTGATGTCTTTCATTATTCTGTTGTCTAATCATTGACAATATTGATGCAGCTCCAACCTGTTTCATAGTTCCAATAGCATGAATGGAAGACAACACAGTGACTGGTAAAGTAGCATACAATAAGAGGAGATGATTAAGTTTATGTTCTGAACCAGAATTAAGAATTACATCATTCCATTCAAATTCAAGCAGCTCCAGGTTTTCCCATCTAAGCTATTCAAGCAAATCTATTTCAAGTGATGGTGATGAAAAGAAGTGGGTTTTGAAGAGGATTTGACTAAAGCCAGCTGTTATGACAAGAGCTCTCGTTTAGCTGTTCATAGATACTGTTGTGTCGTAGACAGATTCTTTCAGATGCAATGGCAATCATTCTTTTAGATTTTCTTAATCCAATTATGAGTCTTTCAGACAAGGCTTTGACTGCGTAATTGCCTCCTCTCATTTATGGAATTTTATTGGATCAATACCCAATTTTCTATTTGTGAGCCTCTTGATTTTTCCCTACTCCTGCTTCCAGCTTTCTTCTTACCAGTGAAAATCTATTAAGGAAAGAAAGGCAGTAGAGATAAAACCATATGTTGTATTAAAGTTCCTCCATGATGTGTGTGCAAGGGAGTGCTCTCCAGGGGTTATTTCTGGTATGGCAGTGTATTCTTTATTCTTAAATATTAATATAGTAGCTTGGGGACCCGGTGCTGCCCGGGTAAATTGAGAAAAGCATTGTGTGCCAAAGGTGGTCTTTTTCAGTCATTTATGTGGCTCGCAGTGCTCTCAGGAAGTTAGTGAAGGTACTGAGAGTCCCATTGTCCATGGTTCACCCACTTCCAAACAGCACCAGGATGTAGAGTGGGTCATGGGGGCTCTGTGTGCCAAGTCTGGTCTTCATCAGTTATTAAATGAGGGTCGCAGTGGTCTTGGGAAGTGAGTGAAGGTACTTCAAGTCCCATCATCCGTGGTCCATCCTCCTCCAAACCATACCAGGATGTAGAGTGGGCCATGAAGGCTCTGTGTGCCAAGTTTGGTCTTTATCGGTCTTTGTTGGGAGCCGCAGTAGTCTGTGGGAACCAAAGGGTGGGAAAGTACTACAAATCCCATCATTGTCCATTGTCCATCCTCTCCCAACCCTCACCAGGATGTAGGGGGTAATGGGGGTTATGTGTGCCAAGTTTGGTCTTGCTTGGTCATTGGATGAGGGTCGCAGCAGTCTCGGGAAGTGAGTGGAGGTACTTCAAGTCCCATCATCCATGGTCTGCCCTCCTCCAAACTGCAGTAGGATGTAGTAGGTCATGGGGGCTCTGTGTGCCAAGTTTGCTCTTTATCGGTCTTTGTTGGGGACCACAGTGGTCTGTGGGAACCGATGGGTTTGAAAGTACTACAAATCCCATCAAACTTTGTCCATCCTCCCCTAAACCTCACCAGAACGTAAAGGGGGTTATGGGGGTTATGTGTGCCAAGTTTGATCCAGGTCCGTCACCCACGCTGGTCACAGTGGCCTGTGAAAGTGGCAGCCAATCAGAAAGCTGCCACATACACCGTCCTCCCTCCGCATACAAATACTGACTTTTATTATATACATAGATTAGGTGCATGTTGTGTTTTTGTAAAGTATGCACATATTGCCATTTATATAAGGTTTTCCCTGACATTAAGTCCAGTCGTATCCAACTCTGGGGGTTGGTACTCATCTCCATTTCTAAGCCGAAGAGCTGGCATTGTCCGTAGACACCTCCAAGATCATGTGGCCAGCATGACTGCATGGGGCGCCGTTACCTTCCCACTGGAGTGGTACCTATTGATCTACTCACATTTGAATGTTTTCAAACTGCTAGGTTGGCAGAAGCTGGGGCTGACAGCGGAAGCTCACACCGCTCCCTGGATTTGAACCTGTGACCTTTCAGTCAACAAGCTCAGCAGCTCAGCGCTTTAACCCACTGTGCCACTGGGGGCTCCAAAATGTTCTATAGAAGTTATATAACTCCTGAATTAATGGCTAAAATTTAAAAATCCTAAAAGGGGAAATGTTGGAGATAAAAAATGTAGAAAGTCACCTTCTTCCATGTTTGGTGGACCTGCATGGTGGTAAAAAGGTTTTGCACTTTAAAAATTGTATGTTTCAACTTACATACAAATTCAACTTAAGAAAAAACCTACAGGACCTATCTTGTTCGTAACTTGGGGACTTCCTGTACTGAGCAGGTATAGATGGAAATTGCTAAATTAGCAATATTGTTAATTAATTTTTATGAATCCAGGAAAAATCAGGTTTTTCGGGCTATGTGGCCACCTAGCTCCAACAGACAAGAGTTCTTTGTCCCACCCTGGACATTCCACAGATATATAAACCCAATTTTCCTAGTTCCCACAGACCTCACCACCTCTGAGGATGCTTGCCATAGATGCAGGCGAAACGTCAGGAGAGAATGCCTCTAGAACAGGGGTCCTCAAACTTTTTAAACAGGGGGCCAGATTACTGTCTCTCAGATCGTTGGAGGATTATAGTTTTTAAAAAAAAGATGACCAAATTCCTATGCACACTGCACATATCTTATTTTGCTACTGTTATGAATTGTAATGTAAATATCTGATATGCAGGATGTATTTTTATTGTTACAATATGAACCTAAAGCATAGTGATGAATCACAAAAACAATATGTAATTATACATATTATCCGCGCGGGCCCGATAAATGCCCTTGGCGGGCTGCATCCGGCCCGCAGGCCTTAGTTTGGAGACCCCTGCTCTAGAACATGGCCATATAGCCCAAAAAACCTACAACAACCCAGTGATTCCAGCCATGAAAGCCTTTGACAATACACTGAAAAATCAGATTATTTCTCAATCTTGCTCTGCACTGCAGTACATGGATACAGGGCTGTATTCAACTCAGTGAATCAACTCATGACTGACATCAGATCCTGATTTAAAACAGTTCTCTGAAGTTTAGGTGGAAATGAGAAAAATAGTATTTGGTGTTATCTACATTGTACCTTGAAGTCCCCATTCCAGAGAAACAAGCCTAATAAATGGTATTGAGAGCAATTAAGGGTCTTATAAAACCAGCAGCTCAATATTCAAACCACTTCACGATGCTGACTCTCATATACCTAATCTTGCACTCTCCAAAAACCTGGGTTTGGGGCTGTGCCTTGTGAGCTTTGTGAAAGCTAGCTCCACTATTTATTTATCATGTCATCCGCAACCAGAACATTGTATTACATTTCTAACAGAACAAAACAAACAAACAGATAAAAAAAACCCACAAATTTTGCAAACTTGGTAGCTGATTAAATGTCCTTTGACCAGTATCTAGCCACTTGGAGTGCCTCTGGTGTTGCCGCAAGGAGGTCATCGTGCATGTGGCAGGGCTCAGGGTGCATTGCAGCAGGTGGTCAGTGGTTTGCTCCTCTCCACACTCGCATGTCAAGGATTCCACTTTGTATCCCCATTTCTGAAGGTTGGCTCTGCATCTCGTGGTGCCAGAACGCAGTCTGTTCAGCGCCTTCCAAGTCGCCCAGTCCTCTGTGTGCCCAGGGGGGAGTCTCTCATCTGGTATCACCCACAGATTGAGGTGCTGGGTTTGAGCCTGCCACTTTTGAACTCTCGCTTGCTGAGGTATTCCAGCGAGTGTCTCTGTAGATCTAAGAAACTATTTCTTGATTTAAGTCGTTGACGTGCTGGCTGATACCCAAACAGGGGATGAGCTGGAGATGTCTCTGCCTTGGTCCTTTCACTATTGGCTGCAACTTCCCGGCGGATGTCAGGTGGTGCAATACTGGCTAAGCAGTGTAATTTTTCCAGTGGTGTAGGGCGCAGACACCCCGTGATAATGCAGCATGTCTCATTAAGAGCCACATCCACTGTTTTAGTGTGGTGAGATGTGTTCCACACTGGGCATGCATACTCAGCAGCAGAGTAGCACAGCGCAAGGGCAGATGTCTTCACTGTATCTGGTTGTGATCCCCAGGTTGTGCCAGTCAACTTTCGTATGATATTGTTTCTAGTACCCACTTTTTGCTTGATGTTCAGGCAGTGCTTCTTGTAGGTAAGAGCACGGTCCAGAGTGACTCCCAGGTATTTGGGTGCGCTGCAATGGTCCAGTGGGATTCCTTCCCAGGTGATCCTCAGAGCTCGGGATGCTTCTCTGTTCTTGAGATGAAAGGCACATGTCTGTGTTTTAGATGGGTTGGGGATCAGCTGGTTTTCCCTGTAATAGGCAGTAAGAGCACCTAGAGCTTTGGAAAGTTTCTGTTCTACCATCTCAAAGCTCCCTGCTTGAGCGGTAATGGCACAATCATCAGCATAGATGAAACTCTCTGTCCCTTCTGGCAGTGGCTGGTCATTTGTGTAGATGTTGAACATGGATGGAGCGAGCACGCTCCCCTGAGGTTGTAAATATTTGTACCATTTTCTTATAGGGTCCAGCTGGTGAGATGGGCCAACAAGGACCAATGGGACCAAAGGTAAATAAATGTAGTAAACTCTCTGTTAATTAGAGCATTTTTGTACTTATTGCAAGAATTCAGTTTGCCACCTCATCTATATTCCAATTATCTTATTATTTTAATGGACATCAGATCCTCAAACTGCAGAGCTTTCAAAGAACATCCCATAATTAAAATTGGCTGAATTAAAAAACACATTTTTAACTGAAACCACCAATCTGTAGATCTATTGCTAGACAGTAAACAAATTGCTCGTTTGAACAAGCAAATTCTAAATGTGTACATTTTAATTATAACACTTTTTTAAACTCGTTTTTTCCATCATTTGGCAATGGGATCAATCAATTTGCTGAGCTAGTGGTGCAGAGCCAGCTCAAGGGGGAGGAATAATAATAATAATAATAATAATAATAATAATAATACCTGTCTAGTCCACCCTTGTATCCTATTACCATACCTCCTCCTCTGCCTCTCAGATCTTGCTCCTGAAGACTGCAGTGAAGCGGTGCAGGTGCGAGATCTGAGAGGCAGAGAAGGAGGTACAGTAATAGGAAAATTACTATATTGAAATCAAATTTGATGCTTTTTTAATTTTTATTTGGTGTGCGTTGGAAGAGGGGTAGTCTTATACGGCAAATATATCCCAAACTCTATATTTTAACTGGAAACGTTGGGGGTCGTCTTATATGCCCAGTTGTCATATGCAGGAATATACGGTAAGTGCAAACCTTACTTTTGACCTCTTAAAACTGGTATTCAATATCAGCAAACTTTGTTTATTAGTACCTTCCTTTAACTCAGCAACGCATAGCAACATTCTTTTTAAAAGGAAATGTTGGTGATATTGACCCTTTCTTAAGCTCTTGTTACTGCATTGTTACTACTGTTTATTAATCATAATGTTCAACTTTGTTAAGTGAAGTTTGTACTGTAAAAATTTATTATTTTACATCATATGTTTGTTTTCCAGGGAGAAAAAGGGGACCCTGGGGTAGAAGGCTCACCTGGTTTAAAGGTCAGACTTTAAATAAAATTTATACACTGGGCCAAAACTAACAAAATGAATTTCAACAAGTACAAATGTAAGATGCTACACTTAGGCAGAAAAAAATGAAACGCAAAGATACAGGACGGGTGATGCCTGGCTTGAAAACAGTTCATGTGAAAAAGATCTTGGAGTCTTTGTGGACAACAAGTTGAACATGATGCAACAGCCAAAAAAGTCAATGGGATTTTGGACTGCATCAAAAGAAGTATAGTGTCTAGATCAGGGGTCCTCAAACTAAGGCCCAGGGGCCGGATGCGGCCCTTCAAGGTCATTTACCCGGCCCTCATTCAGGGTCAACCTAACTCTGTAATGACTCAAAAGCACACAACAACAACAACAACAACAACAACAACAACAACCCTATCTCATCAGCCAAAAGCAGGCCCACCCTTCCCACTGAAATACTAATAAATTTAGATTTGTTAACATGTATAAATATGTGAGAGGAAGCCACAGGGAGGAGGGAGCAAGCTTGTTTTCTGCTTCCCTGGAGACGAGGACGCGGAACAATGGCTTCAAACTACAAGAGAGGAGATTCCATCTGAACATGAGGAAGAACTTCCTGACTGTGAGAGCCGTTCAGCAGTGGAACTCTCTGCCCCAGAGTGTGGTGGAGGCTCCTTCTTTGGAAGCTTTTAAACAGAGGCTGGATGGCCATCTGTCAGGGGTGATTTGAATGCAATATTCCTGCTTCTTGGCAGGGGGTTGGACTGGATGGCCCATGAGGTCTCTTCCAACTCTTTGATTCTATGATTCTATGATTGTTCTTCATTTTAATTATTGCATTGTTTTTAAGTGTTTTTTTGCACTACAAATAAGATATGTGCAGTGTGCATAGGAATTCATACAATTTTTTTTCAAATTATAATCTGGCCCGCCAACAGTTTGAGGCACTGTGACCTGGCCCTCTGTTGAAAAAGTTTGAGGACCCCTGGTCTAGATCAAGGGAAGTCATGGCATGTCTTTATTCTGCTTTGGTTAGATATCGCCTGGAATACTGTGCCCAATTCTAGGCACCATAGTTTAAAAGAGATGTTGACAAGCTGAAAAGTGTCCGGGGGAGGACAACTAAAATGATCAAAGTTCTGGTATCCAGCATTAAAATGTTGTTATAATATTCAATCAGACATTATTAGGGTCTCCATTTTTTGATAATCTAGGTGGAAAATAGACATTTATACAGATTACATAACCAAAATACGTGCTCTTAATGAGGAGGGCCTGTATATATTATGGGATGGAGCTATCCAAAGGTTGAATGTCCACGTGCAGATCTACTGAGATAAATATGGTAAGGCCCCCGCTACCACGGCCTTTTGAGCTTGTTTTCACTGCTGGAACTGAATGTGCTCTGAAACCATGAAGGGAAGGTAGATTACTTTCAGTGGCCCATGTCTCCTGCAAACAAATAATTTTGAATTGTTGCAGATAAATTGCAAAATCTGCGTCATGAAACTTATTTGTCCATCCCATTATATTCCAGGATAGCAGGTGTAATTGTCCCGCTGGTGTCGATAGATCTGAATCATTACCGATGTGCAGAAGTTCAGTCTGAGCAGTGGCTTTTGGGCTATGGTTATTCAAGCCAGGATCAGTTGGGTGTAGTTCAGCCTGCATAGGCTCTACTAGCTTATCATGCTGTCTCTTTGTCAGATTTAATAGCTCTCCTGTCCTTCTTTAGTAACTAAGTTTCTGAATATCACTATTTCTGAGTGGACGAGTAGAGTTCTCCTTTACCATGTTCTCTTTATTTCTGGGCACCACGTGTTGAAAGAATTGCGTGATTGGGGGCTGTTTCAAACCACAATTTGTACTTGACATTCATGCTTCTTTTGAAATTTGTTCCTTGTCCTCTGCTTCAATACTCGTGAGGGCCTCCCAGGGATTATCATGAGCAACACACGGATTAGTAATTTGGGGTTTCACGACTTTCACCTCTGGGGTTAGTGGGAGGTGTTTAATGGAGGGCTCAAATCTCTCCTCAGAGTCTAAAAATCTCATCTCCAACCAATTTTCACTATTCTGGGCTGCTCTTTGCCATTCCTTTGGATTAGTGTGTCCTGCTTCATTGAGGTATAGCCCTTCCGTATATATTTCCCTTAGATGGCTATTTAGTGCCTCTAACCTCTCTAGGATATCCCATTGCTCTTTTTTTGGCAAATTTGCATATGCCTCTACCAGTGATTGTTCCTCGTTACAAAAAAGGTTCCCCAGACCATCAACACCTTTTTCTTCTTTTGTTGGCCTGGTGGCTTGAACCTTGTGGGATTTCAGCAATTGTTCATTTCCCACTTTAAGTGCTGGCTGCTGTTCCTCAAATCTTACTGTACCATCTGGGACTCGTTGAGTGAAGACCTTCTTCAATCACTTTAAGCCACTTTGACGAACATATAGAGATCACCAGTCCCCTTACCTCAACCATATAATGGCTTTGGATGGAACTAGAGCTTGGACAAATCCCATAGACATCCATTTCCATGCCATATTCCAACAATCCTCCAGATAGATAAGATATATAGATTAGATAGAGATAGATAGTAGGTAGATAGATCGATCAGGATGACTGCTGGGAGTTGCAGTCCAATAATAGGTAGAGAAGGAAGAAAGGAGAGAAAGAAAAAGGGAGGGGAAGGAAGGAAAGACGTAGAGAAGAAAGGAGAGAAGGAAAGAAAAAAAGGGAAGGAAAAAGGAAAGAGGGAGGAATTTATTTGTCGTGTCAGGGCAACCAGTCAATTATATTACATTTCTAACAGAACAAAGCAAACAAACAGACCAAATACAACATTTGTGAGTTTGGTAGTTGAATAAAGGTCCTTTGACCAGTATCTGGCCACTTGGAGTGCTTCTGATGTTGCTGCAAGAAGGTCCTCCATTGTGCATGTGGCAGGGCTCAGGTTGCATTGCAGCAGGTGGTCAGTGGTTTGCTCTTCTCCACACTCGCATGTCGAGGATTCCACTTTGTAGCCCCATTTCTGAAGGTTGGCTCTGCATCTTGTGATACAAGAATGGTATGTTCAGCGCCTTCCAAGTCGCCCAGTCCTCTGTGTACCCAGGGGGGAGTTTCTCATTTGGTATCAGCCATTGGTTGAGGTTCTGGGTTTGAGCCTGCCACTTTTGGACTCTCGCTTGCTGAGGTGTTCCAGCGAGTGTCTCTGTAGATCTTAGAAAACTATTTCTAGATTTAAGTCATTGACGTGTTGGCTGATACCCAAACAGGGGATGAGCTGGAGATGTCTCTGCCTTGGTCCTTTCACTATTGGCTGCTACTTCCCGGCGGATGTCAGGTGGTGCAATAACGGCTAAGCAGTGTAATTTCTCCAGTGGTGTAGGGCGCAGACACCACGTGATAATGTGGCATGTCTCATTAAGAGCCACATCCACTGTTTTAGTGTGGTGAGATGTGTTCCACACTGGGCATGCATACTCTGCTGCTGAGTATGCAAGAGGGAGGGAGGGAAGGAAGGAGAGAAAGAAAGAAGGAGAGAAAGAGGGAGGGAAGATTGGCCACAGCAATGCATGGTGGGTACAGCTAGTATTATAATATTTATCCACTGATTCTCTGTCCATGGATGCAATGATCCTTTAAATGCAACCATAAGGCTGATGGGTCATAGAATCATAGAATCAAAGAGTTGGAAGAGACCTCATGGGCCATCCAGTCCAACCCCCTGCCAAGAAGCAGGAATATTGCATTCAAATCACCCCTGACAGATGGCCATCCAGCCTCTGTTTAAAAGCTTCCAAAGAAGGAGCCTCCACCACACTCCGGGGCAGAGAGTTCCACTGCTGAACGGCTCTCACAGTCAGGAAGTTCTTCCTAATGTTCAGATGGAATCTCCTTTCTTGTAGTTTGAAGCCATTGTTCCGTGTCCTAGTCTCCAAGGAAGCAGAAAACAAGCTAGCTCCCTCCTCCCTGTGGCTTCCTCTCACATATTTATACATGGCTATCATATCTCCTCTCAGCCTTCTCTTCTTCAGGCTAAACATGCCCAGTTCCCTAAGCCGCTCCTCATAGGGCTTGTTCTCCAGACCCTTGATCATTTTAGTCGCCCTCCTCTGGACACTTTCCAGCTTGTCAATATCTCTCTTGAATTGTGGTGACCAGAATTGGACACAATATTCCAGATGTGGTCTAACCAAAGCAGAATAGAGGGGTAGCATTACTTCCTTAGATCTAGACACTATGCTCCTATTGATGCAGGCCAAAATCCCATTGGCTTTTTTTGCCGCCACATCACATTGTTGGCTCATGTTTAACTTGTTGTCCACGAGGACTCCAAGATCTTTTTCACACGTACTGCTCTCGAGCCAGGCGTCCCCCATTCTGTATCTTTGCATCTCATTTTTTCTGCCAAAGTGGAGTATCTTGCATTTGTCACTGTTGAACTTCATTTTGTTAGTTTTGGCCCATCTCTCTAATCTGTCAAGATCGTTTTGAATTCTGCTCCTGTCCTCTGGACTATTGGCTATCCCTCCCAATTTGGTGTCGTCTGCAAACTTGATGATCATGCCTTCTAGCCCTTCATCTAAGTCATTAATAAAGATGTTGAACAGGACCGGGCCCAGGACGGAACCCTGCGGCACTCCGCTCGTCACTTCTTTCCAAGATGAAGAGGAAGCATTAGTGAGCACTCTCTGTGTTCGTCCACTTAACCAATTACAGATCCACCTCACCGTAGTTTTGCCTAGCCCACATTGGACTAGTTTCCTTGCCAGAAGGTCATGGGGGACCTTGTCAAAGGCCTTACTGAAATCCAGGTACGCTACATCCACGGCATTCCCCGCATCTCCCCAGCTTGTAGCTCTATCGAAGAAAGAGATCAGATTAGTCTGGCATGACTTGTTTTTGATAAATCCATGTTGACTATTAGCGATGACTGCATTTGTTTCTAAGTGTTTGCAGACCACTTCCTTAACAATCTTTTCCAGAATCTTGCCCGGTATCGACGTGAGGCTGACCGGACGGTAGTTGTTTGGGTCGTCCTTTTTTCCCTTCTTGAAGATTGGGACCACATTGGCCCTCCTCCAATCTGCTGGAACTTCTCCCGTTCTCCAAGAACTCTCAAAGATGGTTGCCAATGGTTCCGAAATGACTTCCGCTAGTTCCTTCAATACTCTTGGGTGTAGTTGATCTGGTCCTGGGGACTTGAACTCATTAAGAGCGGCCAGGTATTCCTGGACGACTTCTTTCCCAATTTGGGGTTGGATGTCTTTGGATGAAAATGAGTTTGACACCCCTAAACATGCAAATTGACAATTACTGAGTATAGGCATGCTAGTGTTCCTACTCCAACCACTCTTGAACTCATAAAAAGTTAGAGGTCATCAAATAAGAAGCAAAGAGCATCCTCAGAAAATGGTAGGATGCCAACAAGTTTATGTCAACAGGATTTTCTTTGAGTTTTTATTTTATAGAGGGTGAGGCTCATTTATAGATGCTCATTCATCTCATTCTTCTCCAGCATGAGCCCAGAAACCTTGTTTCCTGATTAGTAACAGCTACATGGAAACTCACATATGGTATAGGCAAGAGTTCTAATCTATAGCTTTGACCTAAATCACAGGGACCTCTAAATAAAAAAGTTGCAAAAAGCAGAACATAGCATGCAGAGTATTAAAATAAATCTGACAATGTTGTTAATATTTGTTGTTTTTATTTAACCAGGGAGAAGAAGGTCCAGAAGGAAGGCCAGGATTTCCTGGTGTTGCAGGGCGCCCTGGTGATGAAGTATGTATGTGTAAAGGAATATTGGGTCTATTATTGCATGTGACAGGGGGGAACCTTTCTTTTCAATCCCACCGCTGCCACCACTGTAAGGAATATACGAGGGAATTACAGTAATGAGAGAGAACGATGTGTGTGTAATGGTAGGTTTGCTGCCACCACCCCAAATTACAGTTTGAGGAATTGTCTTGTTGTTGTACTTGAGGTAAAATGTCCCTATACACCGGTTCTTCCTTTTGGCTCCCTTTCTGGTGACTGAATTGTAGAGATGTGGAGGCTTACTGGATCTAACCTTATATAACAAAACAAGGCTGAGGCAGATTAACAGTAAACTAGAGAACAGGTTTATTGAAGTATTTGAAGCAAACAAATGACTACTGAGAGATACATACGCGTAGTTTGTTTCTGAAGCACAGACTTATTAAGCAAATTGTTTCTTTAGAAGAAGTAACTTTTCCTTAACATGAGCTACTTTCCTCACACTATCTTGTAATATGTAACAGTGCGTTTCTTTGGCCAGCCGCCCCTGGCTGCCTTCCAGAGTATCTAGGTTTCCCCTGGACTACTCTGACCTTTAGGGAAATAAACCCACTTATATTATGTCCTTCACTTTGACTGCCCTAGTCAAGCTATACAGAAGCACTTGCTCTTTAATTATTCCCTGACAGGCTAATTCCTAGCTCACTAAGAAACTCTCTTCTCCCTGTCTGAAATCCTAAGCTTTTCTCTGCTAGATCAAATCCTTCTCTCTCCCTTCTGTCAGAAATGACAGCCTATTTACACTCTCCTTCAACTCCTCCCCTTGGGGTCTGAACCAATCAGGAGTTAACTGACTCCTCCCCTTGCCTCTCTGCCTATACCATCATGTCTGCCATCCTGAGCTGCCTTCCCAACATGGAGGCCAGCTCACTGACTTCCAGGCTGCGGCCTACGAAGAAAAGGTATGAGTTCATTACAGTATGCAAGAGGGTTCTTCATGCAATATTTAAACTGTAGCATTGGAAATGAACAATTGAAATTTAGTTTAGGTGGGGGATTTGGGGACAGAGATTTGAGTGAGGGGCGGATAGCATTCTTAAGATTCAAAGGGAGAATGTTGCATTTCAGAAAACTTATAAATACTAACTCTTTCAAGTGCCCCTTGAAAGTGTGAAATATGAAGGATTTCAACAAATGCAGTCTGTGTTACTCTTGATACCCTTATGAATCTTCTTTTCCTACAATTAACACGGACTTTTCAATTCAGGGGCCCAAAGGAGATAAAGGTGACCCAGGTTCCAAGGTAAGAAATAATGTAATGCCATTTATTATCAATGAATATTAATTTGGATATCAGTTATACAGCAAAAGCCAATTTAAGGACAAAAATATTCTTCTGTTGAAATAGGGTGAAGCTGGGCAAGATGGTGCTAGAGTTGTGGGCCCACCAGGTCCTCCTGGTCCACCAGGTCCTGTTATAGCTATTCCAAAGGTAAGTATTACCATATATACTTGAATATAAGCCAACCCGAATATAAGCCGAGGCATCTAATTTTACCACAAAAACTAGGAAAACAGATTGACTCGAGGGTGGGAAATGCAGCAGCTACTGATCAATTTCAAAATAAACATAGATACCAATACAATTACATTAATTGAGGCATCAGTAGGTTAAAGTAGGTCGGAGTCCCTCTATGGAGGTAGAGAAGATTGGGATATAACCGTTTTAAATAAATAAATAATATTTGTGGTACACTAAAAGGAACATTGAAAAGAATTTTGGCAATCATTTCATTCGATCTTCGTTGATTAAAGTTTGGGAGAAATACAAAGCCAAATTTTATCAAAAAAACACCCCTATGGATATCATCCCTCAAAGCTACGCAAAGAAGAGAATTGGGTTGGGACAAGTGGCCCCAATACAAAGATATCTTAAAGAAAAATAGGGAAGCATACACAATCAAAACCCTGGAGGAATTAAGAGCAACACATGGTGAACTATCATGGTTTCAATATAGACAACTTTATGAAGCTTTCAACAAAGATAAAAAAATAGGTTTTGAAACTGGCGATAAATACTGGGAAAAAGTTATGCTTTCGGGGGAAAATGGGAGTACCAAATTGTATAAAATTCTTTTAAATTGGAAAACAGAGAAAAATCGAATCAAAAACTGGACATTGAAATGGACAGCAAATCTAGGACATACAATCGGAACAACAGAATGGGAGAAGATTTGGAAGACCAAATTAAAGTGGATAAACTCCTACGATTTGAGGGACAATTGGATTAAAATGATGTACCAATGGTACATCACTCCTAGTAAATTAGCAAAATACTACAAAAACGTGCCTGATACGTGCTGGAAATGTCAAAGAAAGAAGGGTGCCTTTTTCCACTTATGGTGGACATATGACAAAATTTTAAAAAAAATTGAAAAGAGGTCCACGAAGTAATAAGCAAGATCTTGGATATAAGAAAAGAGATGAAAGCGGAATATTATTTACTGGGTATCTTAGACTTTGAAATGGAAAAAAACAAAGATAAACTTTTCTTCCATATGGCAACTGCAGCGAGGATAGTAGCAGCCAAAAAATGGAAAAACAAAGAAACGCCAACGATAGACTAATGGTTGCTGAAAATATTAGATATAATGAACATGGATGTTTTAACAGAATACTTGAAGAATGCACAAATGACTGATGAAAACAAGACGGACTGGTCTCCAGTCAAAAAACATTTCAATATCAAGTAGATATAGATAGAAGAGAGAGAAGAAAAGAAGAAATCATTAATAACTAACAATACCTCTTGGAGTAAATCAGTAAACAAAAGTACTAACTTCACTCTGCACCCTCCATCTGTTACACTCCTTTTCACCGGCACTTTTTTTTCTCCTCCTCTTTTCCTCCTCCTCCTTTCTTCCTATTATTCCCCTTCTGGGAATAGATACTTTTCCCTTTTCATGTAAATCGAAGTTATGTCGATGATTGACACCTTCTCGATGTATACTCAGCTCAAAAAACTTAAATAAAAACTATGGAAAATAAATAAATAATAAAATATTTACATAAAATTGTAATATAAGATAAGACTGTCCAACTCTGATTAAACCATTATTCTAACCTTGTTCAATGTAAATGTGCTTACATATCCTTTCAATAATAATAAAGCAAAGTAATAAATGTAATAATAACAATAATAAATAGAGTAAAATAATAAATGTAGTAATAACAACAATAATAGAGTTAAATGATAAATGATAAATAAATAGAGTAAAATAATAAATGTAATATTATTATTATTATTATTATTAATAATAATAATAATAATAATAATAGAGGAAAATAATAAATAACCTTGACTAGAGTATAAGCTGAGGGGGACTTTTTTAGCCTAAAAAAGGGGCTGAAAAACTAGGCTTATACTCGAGTATATACAGTATTTAACTAGTGCTAAGGATATATTGTCACTTGCAAAATCATTTGTAGCTTTAGGAGCTATTACAAAATTTCATACTGCCAATGCTTCTACCTCAAGATTTGAGCAGACGCTCAGCTCCTATCACCTGACACAACTCATTGCCGATCCCCCACTCCCTATGACAAGCTGATAACCCCAGATCACGTCCCGGTTTGGGTACTTTCTTTGCGCGATATGGTCCACCTGCTCGTGTGCCAGCACTGACATAATGTTAGGAAGTGCAATTATCCTTCTCTCCCAGTCTCCCCAGACAGCAATTAAAATTTAGGGGTTTTTTTAATCACTAAAGTTTGCTAAAATTGCAACGTTGCTTTAATGAAATAAGTATATATGAAAAATACTAGAGCAACAGAACTGCAGGGCGGGTGAAGTTATGCATCTAACTGGATAGCTAGGGTAAAATAATCACAACTTGGTGTTTTAGCTTTGAAATTTTCTTTTCTGATTATTCATTTGTGCCAAATATTTCTTGCTAGAATTGTGTTTTTTGAGGATAAAGTGTACTGCATTCATAATGAAAACACATCTACTGAGGAAAATGATTAATTATGTTTTGAGGAAAGCAAAGGAAATCGGTTTGCTTCTTAGATATCCATTTTCAAGCCTCGGTTTTTTATGTACAGCCCTTATCCAGAATCTGAAATCCAAAATGCTACAAAAATGCTACAAAATCTAAAATTCTGCACTTGGGTGGCTGAGATAATGACACCTTTCTTTTTTGATGGTTCAATGTACGCAAAAATTATTTCACGCACAAAATTATTTTAAAATATTGTGTATAAAGATATGTATGAAACATAAATGAATTTCATGTTTAGACTTGAATCACATCTAAAAGATATATTATGTATATACAAGTATTCCTCTCTCTCTCTCTCCCCCCCCCATATATATATATATATATATATATATATATATACACACACACACACACACACACACACACATATAATATACTAGCTGGCTCCTGCCACGCATTGCTGTGGCCCAGTCTGTTGATCTGGGAAATAAAGTAATGAGAAAATGTTGGTTTCTAATATATGTAATTCCTTTATGCTTCTGGGTAAACAGAATTCCTTGTTGTTTCTATGTCAGTATTGATGTGGAGATTGTCTGGTTTGCCTACTCTGGAACATGCAACATATAATTGTCCTTGTGTGAATCATATCTCTATCTATCTATCTATCAATCTATGGCTGGATGGCTCTTTGTCAGGAGGACTTTGATTACTTTTCTTGCCCCAATGAAGGGAGTTGGATTGGATGGCCTTAAGTATTTTCTGTTGGTCATGGGGGTTCTGTGTGGGAAGTTTGCCCCGATTCTGTCGTTGGTGGGGTTCAGAATGCTCTTTGATTGTAGGTGAACTGTGAATCTCAATGACTACAACTCCCAAAGGTCAAGGTCTATTCCCCCCAAACTCGATCTGTGTTTATATTTGGGCATATTGAGTATTCGTGCCAAATTTGGTCCAGATCCATCATTGTTTGAGTCCACAGTGATCTCTAGATGTAGGTGAACTACAACTACAAAACCCAAGGTCAATGCCAGCCAAACCCTTCTAGTGTTTTCTGTTGGTCATGGGAGTCCTGTGTGCCAAGTTTGGTTTAATTCCATCGTTGGTGGAGTTCAGAATGCTCTTTGATTATAGGTGAACTATAAATCCCAGTAACTACAACTCCCAAATTACAAAATCATAATTTTTTGAGTGATGGTCACTCTTTGTGTAGTGAGACATTTTATTGCCAAATGTGGTGTGATTTCACTCACTGGTTCTTTTGTTTTTAGGGTACTCATTATGCACAGAGCATTTATGTATGTATGTATGTATGTATGTATGTATGTATCCTAAACACATCTGGTCCCCAAATATTTCAGATAAGACATGCTCTCATAGTAAGTAGTACTAATCATGTTTTCTGTGCAATTCTAGAAATATGTAAGCATTCTAGAAAAACAACAAATTTATTTTTCTATATCCTTTCCAGTCTTGGCTCAATGCTTCCGACCTAACGTTCAACATTTCTGAAATCAAAGGACTTGTCGGGCCTCCAGTGAGTATGTCTTAAATAAAATAATGTTTTGTTTATTTAACTTTCTGTGATCCTCATGTACTAATTCTACTTACTTCTTTGAAATTCGTTGAGATTTATTACAATTGCTTCCCGAGTTTGTTGTTGCTGTTGTATTCTTATTTGAGAATTCTTGAGCTTTCTTGGAAAGATTTGTTCAGAGTTTAGCATTACCTTCCTTTTAGGCTGAGAGAGTATAACTTGCCCAATGTCACCCAATAGGTTTCATGACTGAGTGGAGATTCCAACCCTGGTTTCTCAAAATCTTAGACCACACTAAAGCTACAATATACTCTGTGGGCACTTCTACACATGCTGTAAAACCTGGAAGTAACTGGGTTAAAAGTTAAAAGCCAAAGTGTGTGAGGGATCAGGTTAAGAGGTAAAAGCATAAAAGGTGCACTTAAAACCCGATTGCGCCCCAAAATTGTGCACCTTTGCATGTCCGTATATTCCTGCAGTCATGCAAAACATGTGCTTTCCTTCCCTCCCCCTGAGTAGACTGCTCCAACACACGTGTGCTTTTTAAATGCCTGAAATAGCTGATCAGCTGATTGGGCTGTCAAACAGACACTTGGGTGGTTCAAGGGAAGCAGAGATGGAGAGCAATTAAAAAGTCTCTGAAATTTTATTTTATACTTTATAATCTTAATCAAAGGTTGAATTTAGAATTAGGGAAAGAGAGATACAATGGAGGGATTTAAAAAATGTCAACCCACTTTTGTGTATATTAAGAACTTTGTTGAACCTTTAAGCAATCTAAAGACTCTGTTTTAAGGAAATCCAAAGGCCTTTAATCTGAGACAGCCCCGGCGTCCCGTTGGGCAGAATTTATGTCCTGTCTACAGTCTTATGCACAGGCCCAGCGTGCGACAGCACAGTTTCCATCTAGTAGTTATATAATTTTAGATCCGCATTCGTTCTCTGCTAGTAAAGAGGAGCAGACTTTGTTTTGAGATGAAGCATGCACCAGCCAAAGCAATCACAGCCTTAAAAGAAGGCATTATTTTCCACATGAGAAAACAGAATGTGTATTTTAAGAAAACACTAACTACAATCACCATATGTAACGGTATTGTTTTTTTTTTCATTTATTATCTAACCACCAAGAGATAGTACAGATAGTTGATTTATCCAGAAGCTTAGTAAACTAAACATTGCTGTCCTATATAATGTATTCACAACATATAGAGGAAATGTTTTCTTATTTTTGACATTTCTGAAGATTCAAACTGATAAATTCAAGTAACAAAATCTGATGCAATTTTCATATGTGAAGACATCCCAAATGGAAGCAGAATAAATGACCAGGACAACGAATAATTCATTCTGTCTAGTAGTCATGGTAACACATTGGACACTTTGGATGCATCAATAAACTAGAATAATTTACAGAATTCTAGCTTACTGGGAATAGGGAAGTGTGATACTACACACTGCCCGATTCCCTCCATTATAAGTGGTATCAGCATTTACTACAGACCTTCTGTCTGATCTTTTGTAATTGTGATATCTGATACAGTGTTCTTGCTTGTTTCTCCTTGAAGAAGGCAGAGTAATAAGCTGAAGCTTCTTTTAAGATTTCTCATTTGACATTATGTCTCTGCACAGTCGTACAAAATCAGATCTGGCCTGCTTTGTAAAGACTGTGTTTCTCAGAATCTGGAAGATTTTTCAATTAACTGTCAGTGAGTATTGCACTGAAACGGCAGTGTTATGCGTTACAGATTTATTTGTATAATTTCATGGCACTTTTAAGTAAAGTCTTTGAAGCTTTGGTTCACTTTTTTTCAATATTTTCTTCTTAGATGTGCCAAAGTAAACTTTGTACTCCTGCCAATATATATTGTGGCGTCTTTATTCCTCTCTTTTCACTTAAGTGTTTATACTAACGGACTGTTCTCCTTCTTTCTTTACTGTTGCTTCCCACTCTACTCTTTGATATTCAAACTTCTATCATTATTAAATTGAGTTAATTATTCTTTAAAATTGTTCTGCATTTTCTGATTATTTTTGCACTTAAGTCTTGTTACTGTGGCATGTACATACAGTATTTATATAGTCACAAGCTATCCCCTGCCACGCGTTGCTGTGGCCCAGTCTGTTGATCTGGAAAATAAAGTAATGAGAAAGTGTTGGTTTCTACTATATGTTATTTCTTTCTGCTTGTGGGTAAACAGTATTTCTTGCAGATTCTTTGTCAGTGTTGATGTGGAGATTGTCTGGTTTGCCCACTCTGGAACATGAAAACATATCATTGTCCTTCTTGAGGGGTCCCTTTCAAATCAATGATACTATATCTGTCTCTGTGTGAATCATATCTATCTATCTATGGCTGGATGGCTCTTTGTCAGGAGGACTTTGATTACGGTTTTTTGCCCTGATGAAGGGAGTTGGATTGGATGACCTTCAGTATTTTCTGTTGGTTATGGGGGTTCTGTGTGGGAAGTTTGCCCCAATTCTGCTGTTCGTGGGGTTCAAAATGCTCTTTGATTGTAGGTGAACTGTGAATCCCAGTGACTACAACTCCCAAATGGCAAGGTCTATTTCCTCCAAACTCCATCTGTGTTCATATTTGGGTATATTGAGTGTTTGTGCCAAGTTTGGACCAGATCCATCATTGTTTGAGTCGACAGTGCTCTCTGGATGTAGGTGAACTACAACTCCAAAACTCAAGGTCAATGCCCATCAAACTGTTCCAATATTTTCTGTTGGTCGTGGAAGTTCTATGTACCAAATTTGGTTCAATTCCATCATTGATGGAGTTCAGAATGCTCCTTGATTGTAGGTGAACTATAAATCCCAGCAACCACAACTCCCAAATGACAAAATCATAATTTTTTGAGTGATGGTCACTCCTTGTGTTGTGAGACGTTTTGTTGCCAAATTTGGTGTGATTCAGTTCATTGGTTCTTTTTTTAAGGTACTCATTATGCACAGAGCATGTATATATATATATATATATATATATATATATATATATATATATAGATTTGTTCGTTTTACATTGACTGACATAGATAAATATGGGAGGGTGAAAGTAGAGGCAAGGATGAATGGCAATTCCATTACAAGCCCATATATGATTGATGCTGAGAGAAAGAGAGGTTGGATCTCCACTGCCCTATAATCCAGTTTCAGAATGTGGGTTAATTGCATTGAACTGGATTATATTAGTCCGCACTGCCCTATAATCCAGATCAATGCAATTAATCCACATTCTGAAACTGGATTATAGGGCAGTGTAGATGCAGCCTGAGAGACAGACTTTGCTGAACTAGAATGTTCCTTAAATCAGTGCTACTCAGGTTACTTCCAGACAGAGGCGGCCTTAGGTAATTTTCATGGTAAGCAAACAGTATTTTGCCCCCCCCCCCCCCCCCAACCAATCACTGACATATATATTTTCTGTTCATCGTGGGAATTCTGTGTGCCATATTTGGTTCAATTCCATCATTGGTGGAGTTCAGAATGCTCTTTGATTGTAGGTGAACTATACATCCCAGTAACTACAACTCGCATATGTCAAGGTCTATTTTCCCCCAAGAGCGCCTCAAGAGCGCCCCTGGGCAAAATCAACTATACTGCAAATGCTTACTTTGCATAATGGGTTGAGCCGCCCCTGCTTCCAGACAGGCAAGTAAAACCCACTTTAGTGTGCATTTCTGTCCCCACACCACCCCAACCCACCCTAAAAACCCAGGCTTTCCTGGGGGTGGGGAGGTGTTTGCATGCCATCCCATTAACTACCAGGATGTCATGCAATTTCCCCAAAGCCCCCCAAAACAACACTTAAAATTAAAAAAAACTTACCTGGCTGCCATTAAGGTGGTCCTTGCATCCTCCTGGCGCATAGACGGGAGTGAAGAGAAAAATTGCTCCCCCCCCCCCCGCCGTCCTATCTTCTGGCATGTCATTTCTATGTGCCAGGAGAATGCAAGGACCAACTTAATGGTGGCTGGGTAAGTTTTTTAAAATTTTAAGTGTTGCTTTAGGGGGCTTGTGGGGAGGGGGAGTGCCATCCCACATCCTTGGCTCCAGGAACCCAAAAGGTGCAAAATAGCTGCGAGGATTCACCTCTGGGTAGTTCCAGTTGGTCTGTGAACTACCCGGGGGTGAGTCCCCACATGCCCAATACACCATTAGACCCAGGGCTTTCAGGAAGGCCCGGATCTAATATGGTATTTAATTGATTCAGAATAACTAAAGTTATTCCAAATTAATTCATTTTTACCGGGGTGTCATTTGGATAGGTCCCAGGATATGGGCCTATCTGTATGGGACCTATGACTGGAACTGGCCAATAAGCTATTTGCTGCCAGATCCCATTGAATTTCTAGGAGAGAAACAATTGTAACCAATGAGCAGAATTAAATGGTGGCCCTCTTCATCAGGTATGCAACAATGGCATAGGAATTATTTTTCAGTGAGTTCGACACTGCTGAAATTTTTCATGGTATATAATCCTATTGGTGTAGCTGATTATGTAGGTCATTATCAGGCATACACTGTTTAGCCAAATTCAAGAATAGTGATTGGGTTGCAATAATATTGATGATTGGCCATAATATTGACCTGGACATGGCCAATCATCAATATTATTGCAACCCAATCACTATTCTTGAATTTGGCTAAACAGTGTATGCCTGATAATGACCTACATAATCAGCTACACCAATAGGATTATGTATGTATTACAGTAGCCCAATAGTGAGAGAGATGTCGATTAATTCCACATTAAGAAGTTATCTGATGTTCACAAATAGCAGATAACCCAGACACTACATGCTCTGTTTAACCAGGGTGAGATGTCCTCATGTGTTTTGTTCTTGCATTTTCTAGGGTCCAGATGGTAAGCCGGGCCTGCCAGGATTTCCTGTAAGCACTGAGTTCTAAGTTTCTGAGACAGTACATAGCAACTTTGAGTCTCCTTGTGGAGAGAAAAATCAGAGTATATAAGCATAATAATGATACATATATAAACAATCCTATGAATATTTTGTCATTTGGTATGATCCAAAATGTATATGTAATGTTTAACTTACTGTCGGGGGATATAAAACCAACACCCCCACATTAAATTAGAAAATACGTAATATGCATTTGAGTAAAATGAGAGAAAATACTGCAGCACTTTTAGGATATCAGTGTATCAATAAGTTATATGGGAGCTGCTGCAATCTATTTTTACCCTTACTCTTCTAGTTAAATTTGAAGAATTGCACCATAAATTGTAAGGCCATACTATTGTAGACATTCCTATTACTTTCCATAAATGAACAGAGCAGCAAAATTAACAACATTGCTAGTGATGATCTATTTACAACATAGTCAACTGCAAAAATACCAAAATATTTGGAAGTGGAAACTTGGGGAGAAAGAATTCAGTCCTCACCTGCCCATGCTATATGAAATGGGCAAGTGACAGTCCATGGACTGGTTCTGGTCCATAAGCTACTGGCTGACTCTATGTGTAGTTTCCAAGAAAGAAACAGTTGTAGCCAGTGGGCATAGCTATGGTACCAGATGCTGAAAAAATTAAAATGTTGGTCCTCTACATCAGAAAAGCACTGCTTCTAATCATTTCATCAGCTGTTCAACATAAACATTTGGCAAAAGACACAGTTATGAGCACTGCTGCCATGTCTATTTTGCCCTACAAATTCAGATTTGAATTAAATTTTGCAACATGGATAAGTTTATTAACGGTAATATTATTGTTTACAGAATATCTATCTTGTTCTAGGGCCCCAGAGGACCCAAAGGAGACACTGGGTTAGCAGGTTTACCAGGTCAGAAAGGAAAACAGGTAAGAAGGAAGCAGGTGGTAGGCAACAGAAATGAGAATGAATGTGGGGAAGTTAGTCAGATCTGGGAAAAATTACAAGCATACGAGAGCTTGTCTTGTATGTTACAGGGTGGGACAGAGGAAAAACATGGTTTTGAAATATGCATAACTTTGTATATTAGCAAGATACATCATACATACATACACAGAAAGGAAGCTACATCCATCCAGTTAAACCCTAACCATTATGTACTGAAGACAATATCTGGAAGAAACCTGTCATTCTGTACACACATTTGGAGCTTCCACAATTTTCCTAGTTAAAGGTTTTCCTCTGACTTGAAGTCCAGTCGTGTCTGACTCTGGGGTGTGGTGCTCATCTGCATTTCTAAGTCGAAGAGCCGGCATTGTCCGTAAACACCTCCAAGGTCATGTGGCTGGCATAACTTCATGGAGCGCTGGGGCAGCCTCCCTTGGCTGGCTCATGCTGCCCATCGGGCCCGATGGGCAGCGTGAGCCTGCCAAGGGAGGAGCAGCCCCACGCGGCCTACTCGCGCGTAAAGCACCTCGTGAGCGTGAGCCAGCCAAGGGAGGGGCACTGGGGGGGCGCTCCTCCTCCGCGGGCCAGATAAGTGCCCTTGGCGAGCCAGAAGTGGCCCGCGGGCCATAGTTGGAGGAACCCTGATTTAAACAAACAGACTAATCCTTGTGTGCTTTTATAGGGAGAAAAGGGTGAGCCGGGAGCTATCTTTGCTTCAGCTGACTCATTAACAGAAGTGATAAGAAGACCAGGAGAAAAGGTAATATTCATTGATTATTTCTATTATGTATACAGCAGTCCCAAAGTTATGAACAAGATACGTTCCTTAGGTTTGTTCATAAACTGTAAGTTGGAAAAGTACATTTTTAAGTAGAACTCCATTATATTTGTGTGTGTGTGTGTGTGTGTGTGCCTTGTATAGCATAGGGAAGGGTTAATACCCCTGTTTTTTTGGGGGGGGTTGTTTGTTTTTGTTTTTCTGTCTGTGCCCCTGGTCAGAAGATTTCACTTCACCGGCCCCCGGTGACACAGTGGGTTAAACCCTTGTGCCACCAGGACTGAAGATCAACAGGTCACAGGTTCAAATCCGGGGAGAGCATGGTTGAGCTCCCTCTGTCAGCTCCAGCTCCCCATGCGGGGACATGAGGGAAGCCTCCCACAAGGATGGTAAAACATCAAAATACCCGGGTGTCCCCTCAGACAGCCAATTCTCTCACACCAGAAGCGACTTGCAGTTTCTCAAGTCGCTCCTGACATAGAAAAAAACCCTTACTTTTTGTCTCTGTGATCATCATCATGCCCTCCCGAGGGATATCAGATTGGCCCCCTCCCTCCTAACGTTTCAAAAGAGAGTTAAAACCTGGCTTTTTGAGCAGGCATTTGCAGATGCAGTGTAACAGATTAATTTAGATCCATAGAACAATTGGACGAAAATGATTTTAGTGATGAGACGCTGAGGATTTGTGTTTTATGGTTTTTATTGTTTTACTGCTTTTATATGAGCTGTATTATATCTTAATGTTTTTAACTATATTTTATGTTGTTGGGGGCATTGATTGCCGACTGTAAACCGCCTCGAGTCACCTTCGGGTTGAGAGAGGCGGTATATATGCACTGGGATTGTAACGCAGCTGGCTGAGTGTCAGCTGCATTAAGATCACTCTGACCAAAAGGTCATGAGTTCGAAGCCAGCCCAGGTTGGAGTGGGTTTCCAACAAATTGTGTAGCCTGTTGTCGACATTTGCAAGCCGAAAGACAGTTGCATCTGTCAAGTACGAAAATTAGGTACCACCTTAAAGTGTGGGGAGACTTAAATTAATTAATTTATGAGGCCATAAAAAAAGACTTCAGCAAAAGCATGCGGGGAATGCGGAAGTGCTTCATCAGCGTCGCAGATGGACGATGAAAGCGACAGCTCCCCTGGTGGCCAGAAAAAGTTAAATAGCCTCTGTCTATGTCTGTATATGTTGTATGTCAAAATTGGCATTGAATGTTTGCCATATATGTGTACACTGTAATCCACCCTGAGTCCCCTGCAGGGTGAGAAGGGCGAAATATAAAAGCTGTAAATAAATAAATAAATAATAAATAAATAAATAAATATGGTAAATAAATATGGCTTGTTGTGGAAACAATTTTCCTTCATAGGGGTAGATTTATCTCATTTCCTGTTATCTCACCCCCATTCTTAACTGTGAGTTGTTTGTTAGTCGGATGTTTGTAACTCGGGGATTGCCTATAGATAAAACCTTTGTTTTTTTATTGCTAACCTTATCACACAGATGATACAGTGCTGTCTGAAATCACTGATATATAACCTCTTTCTCACAGGGTGAACCTGGAATACTGGGACCACCAGGACCAATGGTGAATATATATATTTTTCAAAAAAAGAGTGCATGCTCCTTTTTATACTTTTCAGTATAGGTGAGAAGCCCCTGATGGCTCAATGGGTTAAACCCTCATGCTAGCAGTACTGAAGACCAATGGATCAGAGGTTCAAATCAGGGGAGAGCTCGGATGAGTTCCCTGTGTCAACTCCAGCTCCTCATGTGGGGACATCATCATCATATTTAATTACTTATTAATCGCCCTCCATCCGAGAATGCTCTAGGTGATTTACAGCTAAATTGTAAAAGATAAAATACATACATACAGAAATGAAAAATTAACAAAGATCGAATGCTCTAGTAAAAAGCCAGGTCTTAAGTGCTAGAGTAAAAGGTCCTAAGTCACGCATGGCTCTCATATAGGGTGGCAAGGAATTCCATAAGGCAGGGGCAGAAATAGAAAAAGCCCTGCGTCTGGTACTTTCCAAGTGCACTTCTCTAGGACCCGGTATATGGAATAAGTCACGTTGGGCTGGTCGTTGCGACCTCCGATGATGGGAGAAGGAGAGGTGGTCCCTAAGGTACGATGGACATGAGAGAGGCTTCCCACAAGGATGGTAAAACATCAAAACATCCTGAGCAGTGTCCTTGCAGATGGCCAATTCTCTCACACCAGAAGCGACTTGCAGTTTCTCAAGTCACTCCTGACATGAAAAAAAAGTATAGGTGAGAAACATGAAAATATTTTAACAGACAGCAAATATTAATAGAGGGAATGAAAGATGGAAGGAAACATTTGCATATCTCCCATCCAAGTACTAACCAGAGCCAATTTTGTTTAACTTCCAAGATCAAAAATGCTGTGTTTGTACAAAATCCCAACTTTTTGCACAAATTATTTTTGACCAACAAAAATTCTCCAAATTTGGAAAATAACTGAAGGCAGCATGATATTTTGTGTATTTTAATCTTTTTTACATTCAGGGGGATTTATTTCTCAAAAAGCATGGAAAGAAAACTTTCTTGAATGTGGGAGTGCAATAAATGAAGGTTTATATCACTATTGTCTTATGAATCCATTTTTGTTCTTTTAACAATTTCTCTTTTTTCTTTATAGCATCCTTTAAAAAAATCCAAAATATAATTCACTAGCCAAAATGCATCCAGTTTTTTCATTGAATAAATGTTCTTTTCTACATAATGGGACACACACTCTTTTTTTCTCATTAGTTGTTTCCAGATTCTTTTGTCTGCTCTTTCTTGATTTAAAACTCTGAAAACTGGTACCTTTCTTCAATTGTAAGGCACCATGTATTATAATATGTACCCTAATTTCAGTACAACCACCATGAACAAAAATACCTAAGATTACACCTGCAATTTTAAGATGCACCACATTTTTAGAGATGTTTCTCTAGGGAAAATGGGTCTTAGAATTGAAGAAATACAGTACTGCTAAAGGGACATTGTACTACTTTGTTGTCTTTTTCTCCTTAACTCTTTTCTGTGGAAGAGAATAGCTAGCAAATACATCAGAGGTTATCAAATCAAAGAAACAGTCTCCTGCTCCCAGCTCATAAAATCCCAAAGGGCAATTTCACAATAAAAACCTTAACATATGCAACTCAAGCATATTTGTCATTTTTAATGTTTTTCTTTTCTTTTCCTCCATTCATCATAATCTTTTTTGTCTTTAGGGGCCACCTGGAAATCCAGGACCAAAAGGAGAACTCGGCTTTCCTGGACGGCCTGTATGTACATCTTTTGGAGCAGGGGGTTAATATCTTTCCTGTTATTTTAAAATAGGTACTAAAGCATTTGTACGTGTCTCTTTTTCCAGGGACGTCCTGGGCTAAATGGACGGAAAGGCCTAAAAGGTGAACGAGGTGTAACATTATATGTAAGTTTTATTAAAACAAAGAATTCATACTAATTGTATAAAAAGATGCAGGCATAGCAGAATAGAGAAAAAGAAGCACTTCTTCGTGTCCCGCAATTAGACAAACAAAGGGCATTGATCACACTGTATATCAATTTGGAAGCCCCAGGGCCACATGTCCCAATATGGGTAGAACCCCTCTCCACAAAACATAGAACCAGCCGTCCATTATAGGACAAGGGAGTACTCCTCCAAAGTACCGGGGGATTATTTTGGTACATGCTGTTCGTAGCAGCTATTTATGTATTTATTTATTTATTTCAGTTACTTATACCCCGCCCTTCTCACCCCCAAGGGGGGACTCAGGATGGCTTACAAAGGAAGGCACAATTCGATGCCTATGTCAAAAATACATACATACATAAAAGCAACTAAACACTTAACAGGTTAAAAACATCAGTACATAACACAATAGTAAACAACCTCATGGTCAGTGTTCAGAGTTCCATAAATCCATTCCATTCTGTCAATTCCTGCCCATCATCAAGGTCTTTCCTTTAGCTGCCAGAATGTCCAAATGCCTGGTCCCACATCCAGGTCTTCAATTTTTTTCCGAATGACAAAATGGAAGTCGCTGATCTAATCTCTCCGGGGAGTGAGTTCCACAGGTGAGGGGCCACTACCGAGAAGGCCCTGCTCCTCGTCCCCGCCAGCCTCACTTGTGATAGAGGCGAGGTCGAGAGCAGGGCCTCCCCAGAAGACTCCAAGGTGGGACGTAGAGGGAGATCCGTTCGGACAGATACACTGATGTCTAGATGTCTAGAGTTGCAAAAATTACTCCGTCTACAAACCCACGCGTTCACCTACAAATGCATCTCCGTCTACGAACCCACGCGTACACTACGTTCATCTGGAGAGGCCCTGCTCGTGATCCCGCCTGCGTCGCAAGCGCGTCTGGTGGGGACACGAGACAGGGCCTTTTCTGTGGTGGCCCTCTGACTCTGGAACACTGACTCTAGAAAGAACTTGACGACCTGGCTGTTCCGATGTGCCTTTCCAGAAGAGGAAAACTCCAGCAACAAGTCCCAGAAGCACTTTATTAGAAATTAAGATTGTTGGCACAATGCACTTACCCTATAATCCCTATATATCACCTGTCACATCAGCACTTTTAATCTGTACCCATTACTCTGGCCCGGCCCAGTTTTATTGTGTCCTGGTATATTGTTTTATTGCTTGTTGCTTAATATTGCTTTAACTGTTTTAATTTGCTTTAGGTTGTGTACTGTTATGTTGTGTTTTGAGGCCTTGGCCTTTGTAAGCCGCATCGAGTCCTTCGGGAGATGCTAGCGGGGTACAAATAAAGTTAATAATGTATTGTCGAAGGCTTTCATGGCTGGAATCACTAGGTTCTTGTGGGTTTTTTCGGGCTATAGGGCCATGTTCTAGAGGCATTTCTCCTGACGTTTCACCTGCATCTATGGCAAGCATCCTCAGAGGTAGTGAGGTCTGTTGGAATTAGGACAATGGGTTTCTATATCTGTGGAATGGCTGGGGTGGGGCAAGGAGCTCTTCCCTGCTGGAGCTAGGTGTGAATGTTTCAACTGACCACCTTCATTAGCATGTGAAGGCCTGCCTGAGCCTGGGAAAATCCCCTGTTGAGAGGTGTTAAGATGTGCCTGGTTGTTTCCTCTCTGCTGTTTTGCTGTTATAATTTTAGAGATTTTTAATACTGGTAGCCAGACCACACCAACAACCACCATGTCAGACTACACAGAGAAGCCATTGAAATCCACAAGCATGTGGACAATTTCAACAGAAAGGAAGAGACCATGAAAATGAACAAAATCTGGCTACCAGTATTAAAAAACTCTAAAATTATAACAGCAAAACAGCAGAGAAGAAACAACCAGGCACATCTTAACACCTCTCAACAGGGGATTTTCCCAGGCTCAGGCAGGCCTTCAAATGCTAATGAAGGTGGTCAGTTGAAACCTTCACACCTAGCTCCAGCAGGGAAGAACTCCTTGCCCCACCCCAGCCATTCCACAGATATATAAACCCATTGTCCTAATTCCAACAGACCTCACTACCTCTGAGGATGCTTGCCATAGATGCAGGCGAAACGTCAGGAGAAATGCCTCTAGAACATGGCCCTATAGCTCGAAAAAACCCACAAGAACCTAAAGTTAATAATAATAATAATGCCTGATGGTTCCTCATTTTTTGTCTTTCCAGGGCCTCCCTGGTCTGCCTGGACCTCCTGGCCTTCCAGGCCCTCCAGGTCGTGTAGTATATATTAAAGGAGTAAGTATTTGAAGATTGTCTCTATGCTTAACTGTGCCCAGAGTTGCTGTGACAGATAAATGCAGCATCCATCTAAACACTCATTGTATCTTTGAATAATAGATACAACGAATAAGGGACAAATATTTCCATCACACTCTGCTTGCAATTTCCCAGGGCCCTGCTACACAAAATGTGCTCCTATTGGGTCACAAAATGCTGCAGCACTACAAACCTTGCCGCAACACCACAATATACTGCAGTGCCACAAACAATCTGGGCATAGTAGTTTTCAGAGTGTGAAACAGCCTTAGCTAAGGATGGTTTTGAAAACAACACACTGGAGTGGAAATGTATTTTCAAGCTATCTTGAAGCAAAGGCAAAGATAATTGTAATGAATAAATGAGATGGGGTGAGCAAAAAAAGGGATGATGTTCCTGCTCCAAACTGTTTCCGCAGTTTCCCACTTGCAGAATTAAAATTGCGTTTTATGGAAGGCAAAAGGAAGAGGGGCCGACCAAGGGCAAGATGGATGGATGGCATCCTTGAAGTGACTGGACTGACCTTGAAGGAGCTGGGGGTGGTGACGGCCGACAGGGAGCTCTGGCGTGGGCTGGTCCATGAGGTCACGAAGAGTCGGAGACGACTGAACGAATGAACAGCAACAACAACAAGAATTCAGAACTTAAGAAAGTTATGATATACATGTGCATAGTGTTCACAACTGAACCATCCTTTCTTACAAACATTTAATTTGTGTTTGATTTTACTATGCTATTTTGTACTGTTTATTTTATTTGTTCTGTTATGATGTATTTTGTTGTTGTTAGGTGTCTAGTTATGTTGGATTAAGTTTGGGCTTGGCCTCATGTTAGCCGCCCTGAGTCCCCTTTGAGGAGATGGAGGCGGGTTATAAATAAAATAATAATAATAATAATAATAATAATAATTATTATTATTATTATTATTATATGTTACATTTCAATTTTAAAATAGGATTTACTGTTTTTATGTTCCTCCAATTTTTGAACAGACCGTTTTTCCAATTTCTCCCAGACTTCAGTGCAAAACAACAGTAAGTACCAAAGTTTTATCTTATTCATTGACATATATATATTATATCTATGTATATAAAAATTATCTGTGTATAATGAGTACCTTAAAAACAAAAAAACCAATGAACGAAATCACACCAAATTTGACAACAAAACATCTCACAACACAAGGAGTGACCATCACTCAAAACATTATGATTTTGTCATTTGGGAGTTGTAGTTGCTGGGATTTATAGTTTACTTACAATCAAAGAGCATTCCGAACTCCACCAATGATGGAATTGAACCAAACTTGGAACGCAAGACTCCTAAGACAGAAAACACTGGAAGGGTTTGGTGGGCATTGACTTTGAGTTTGGGAGTTGTAGTTTGCCTCCATCCAGAGAGCACTGTGGACAATGAGGGATCTGGGCCAAACATGGCACAAATATTCCATATGACCAAATATGAACACAGATGGAGTTTGGGGGAAATAGACCTTGACATTTGGGAGTTGTAGTTACTGGGATTTATAGTTCACCTACAACCAAAGAGCATTCTGAACCCCTCCAATGACAGAATTGGGGCAAACTTCCCACACAGCACCCCCATGACCAACAGAAAATACTGTGTTTTCTGGTGGTCTTTGGTGACCCTTCTGACACCACCCTGGTGACCCCCCTTAAGGCAGCATTTCTCCCAGGTTGAGAAATGCTGCCTTAAGGCCATCCAGTCCAACTCCCTTCACCAGGGCAAGAAAACATAATCAAAGCCCTCCTGACAAAGGGCCATCCAGCCATTCACACACACACACACACACATATATATGACAGATGCAGTATCAAAGATTTGAAAAGGACCCCATGTTGCATGTTCCAGAGTAGACAAACCAGACAATCTCCACATCAACACTGACAAAAAAACAACAAGAAATACTTTTAACCCACAAGCATAAAGACATTACATATATTAGAAACCAACATTTTCTCATTACTTTATTTTCCAGATCACCAGACTGGGCCACAGCAGGGCAGGGGACCGCGTGGCAGGGGACCGCTAGTTATATTATATTATATTATATTATATATTATATATTATATATTATATATATTAGCCGTCCCCTGCTGTGGCCCAGTCTGGTGATCTGGAAAATAAAGTAATTACAAAGTGTTGGTTTCTAATATATGTAATTTAATATATGCTTGTGGTTAAACAGTCTTTCTTGTTGTTTCTTTGTCAGTCTTGATGTGGAGAGTGTCTGGTTTGTCCACCCTGGAACATGCAACAGATCATTGTCCTTCTTTAAGGGTCCCTTTCAAATCAATGATATTATATCTGTGTGTGTGAATCATATATATATATATTATATATATATATCCCTCTCTCTCTCTCTCTATCTATCTATCTATCTATGGCTGGATGGCTCTTTGTCAGGAGAACTTTGATTACACTTTTTTGCCCTGATGAAGGGAGTTGGATTGGATGGCCTTAAGAATTTTCTGTTGGTCATGGGGGTTCTGTGTGGGAAATTTTCCCCGATTCTGTCATTCGTGGGGTTCAGAATGCTCTTTGATTGTAGGTGAACTGTGAATCCCAGTGACTACAACTCCCAAATGTCAAGGTCTATTTCCCCCAAACTCCATCTGTGTTCATATTTGGGCATATTAAGTGCTTGTGCCAAGTTTGGTCCAGATCCATCATTGTTTGAGTCAACAGTGCTCTCTGGATGTAGGTGAACTACAACTCCCAAATTCGAGGTCAATGCCCACCAAACCCTTCCAATATTTTCTGTTGGTCATGGGAGTTCTGTGTGCCAAGTTTGGTTCAATTCCATAATTGATGGAGTTCAGAATGCTCTTTGATTGTAGGTGAACTATAAATCCCAGCAACTACAACTCCCAAATGACAAAATTTATATTTTTTTGAGTGATGGTCACTCCTTGCATTGTGAGATGTTTTGTTGCCAAATTTGGTGTGATTTTGTTCATTGGTTCTTTTGTTTTTAAGGTACTCATTATGCACAGAGCATTTATAGATAGATAGATAGATAGATAGATAGATAGATAGATAGATAGATTTGCGTCTGAGCAGTAATAGGTTTCCCTGATTGCTACCCTTTGGCATGATACAATGGAGGGAAGAATTTGTGCAGATATCAGTAAAAAATAAGAAAACAAACAAAAGGAAGATCATCAATTATTGATTAGTTAGTCTTGAGCTTTTCCTGCAGCAAGCACTGGAAGAGAAATGGCAGCTTGTAATTTTACAGATAAGAGCAATCTGTGCATATTGTAAAACAATAGAAAATATCAATATGGTTAAGAGAGAAGATACCGCCTTTGAAAAGATAATAAGAGAAAAAGGGGAAGGAAAGAAGGCACAGGCCAGCAAAATATATACAATGCTAATAGAGGCCGATGAATGTACAATACAGGACTTGAAAACTATGTGGGAAACGGAGTTACAAATCTCGGAACAAGAAATGAGAAATGTGGTAGAGATAATAGGGATGGAAAGGAATACTAAAGTACGAGAAACGAGGAGGAAAATATTGCACAAATGGTATCGCACACCCTGCCAGTTAGCATACTACTATAAAGAGGGGAGTAATCAGTGCTGGCATGGATGCCACCAGAAAGGGCACTTTATGCACATGATGTGGGAATGTGAATATGTACAAGACTTTTGGCAGACTATACAAAATGTGTCAAATCAAATACTAGGAAATGAGTGGGTCATAACAAAGGAATTAGCGGTATTAGGGAAAAGAGAGGAAATGGGAAATAAAAGGGAAATAAAAGAAGCAATAATTGAATGTGCACAAGCAGTAATAGTATTAGGGTGGAAAGATTAATCAAAATGGACAATAAATAAATGGTACCATTACATGGTGGAGCAAATGGAATTTGAAATTATGAATGTGAAATTAAATGATTTAAAAATTAATGAAAATCGAATGAAAGAAATAGAAGATAGATGGACAAGGGCAGGCCTGTAGCGAGGGGGGGGGGGGTTAGGGGTTCAACCCCCCCCCCGAAATGTTTCAGATTTTTTTAAAAAACTGGTTTACTTATGAATTTTAACTGGTTAACCAAATCCTCATGCTAAGTCTATGAGATGCAAAAAATTAAGAGTCCCTCCAGAACTGCAAGCACCATCTCAAGCAAATATTGACAATTTATTCACACTGTCATTACTTGCAGCAATACGCGATGTAGTGAAGCAACCAAGTTGTGTGTGTGTGTGTGTTGAATACTCTCATTAAGGAGGCCAGACTTGGTGGAGGTGATTGACAGGGGTGGAGCTGCAGGCTATGGAAGGCTGCTCTGCCCCTTCTGTGCTCTTTGTGGGGATTGTAGCGCAGCTGGCTGAGTGTCAGCTGCATTAAGATCACTCTGACCAAAAGGTCATGAGTTCGAAGCCAGGCCAACCAATTGTGTGCAGCCTGTTGTCGACCTTTGCAACCCGAAAGACAGTTGCATCTGTCAAGTAGGAAAATAAGGTACCACCTTAAAGTGTGGGGAGGCTAAATTAACTGATTTATGAAGCCATAAAGAAGACTCCGGCAACATATTCCAGTGGGGAAGCGTGCGGGGAATGCGGAGGTGCTTCATCAGCATCGCAGATGGACGATGAAAGCGACAGCTCCCCTGGTGGCCAAAAAAGTTAAATAGCCTCTGTCTATGTCTGTATATGTTTGTATGTCAAAAATTGGCATTGAATGTTTGCCATATATGTGCACACTGTAATCCACCCTGAGTCCCCTGCGGGGTGAGAGGGGCGGAATATAAAAGCTGTAAATAAATTAATAAAATAAATAGGAGGCAGGTTTCAACCCCCCCCCCCCGCAAAATTTTCAACCCCCCCCCCAAATTTCAACCCCTCCCGAAATTTTTTTCTGGCTACGGCCCTGGACAAGGGTAATGAACTATATTATGAATCATTCTGGAGATCAGGTCATAAGAAATAAGATACAAATGCTATATATCATGCAGGATGGAAATGTATAAAGAGAAAGAAATAATGATTGTCTCAAAAAGAAATGAATATGTGAAAAATAATAATCCTCATGTTGGTGGTGGGAATTGTAAATGTTTTGTGTGCACAAGGTATGTATTTTCTGTATTGTAAAAATAAAAAGTCGGGGGGGGGGAGAGGGTGAGAAATGAAAAAAAAATATATAAAAAAATGTCAGCTTCTTCTGTCATGAAGACTCACACGGTCCAGAATCCACCCCCAGACACACCCCCAAAAGAGACATCACAGTCTAGCTGATGGGATGCATATTGATTTTAAAAAAATACCTCAGGGTTGTTTTAAATGGAAAAAAAATGCAATACATATATGCAAGGGTAGCAAAATGTTTGCAAAATCGAATAGAGAAAGATGCAGCTGCATTTAATATTTTAAAACCTGAGGACTGGAATGTGATCATGGATTTCATTAGACTGTAAATTGCCATCTGTGTTTTTAGAAGGTAAATATTTAACAATTTGATCTAATTAACCATGCAAACACAATCTGTTCTTTTGAAATCTGTTCTTTTGACGTCTATGTACTGTTGCATTGTGGTGATGAAGAGCTGATGAACAGATTGTGGCGGCTGAGGTTGAGACAACAGTCCTTTGGGAAACCAATCAATGTTTAAAAAGGATAGTTGTTTTTAACTATGTGGACATCTTGGATACTAAGACTAGGAACACACAAGAGGGCACAGTAAAGAAACATTATTTAGTCTGAGGACCCAGTGTCTTTTGAAGTACATTGAAAGGAGCCACCTGCCAGTATGGTGCCAACTGATTCATAGAATATCATAGATCTGGAAGTGACCACAGGAGCCATCCAGTCTAATTCCTGGCCACAATCGATAGATGTGGTCCTGCTGCTTTGGGGTGTTTGCCAGAATGCCACTATCTCACATACACTTACTTACTTACTTACTTACTTAGGCGATCCCTCGTAGTCTGAGGATGATGGTCCTTCAAGGTCGGTGTTCTGTCGGTGGGTCCATAGGTGACTGTGGAGCCCTATTCTTGATCTGCATCTTCTTCCGCAGTGAGGGCATTGGTTTCCAGGTGGAAGGCGGTCCTGGTCGGGGTTGGCTTGACGCGCCTTCCTCTTGGCACATTTCTCTCTTTCACCCTCCATTTGTGCCTCTTCAAACCACAGCACTGCTGGTCACAGCTGACCTCCAGCTGGAGCGCACAAAGGCTTCCCAGTTCTCAGTGTCTATGCCACAGTTTTTAAAGTTGGCTTTGAGCCCATCTTTAAATCTCTTTTCCTGTCCACCACCACCACCACCACCATCATTTAATAACTTTAATCGCCGTCCATCCGAGAATGCTCTAGGCGATTTACAGCTACATAATAAAAGATAAAATACATACATACAAAAATTAAAAATTAACAGAGATTGAATGCTCTAGTAAAAAGCCAGGTCTTAAGTGCAAGAGTAAAAGGCCCTAAGTCACACATGACTCTCATGTAGGGCGGCAAGGAATTCCACAAGGCAGGGGCAGAAATAGAAAAAGCCCTGCGTCTGGTCCTTTCCAAGTGCACTTCTCTAGGACCTGGTATATGGAGTAAGTCACGTTGGGCTGGTCGTTGCAACCTCTGATGATGGGAGAAGGTGAGGCGGTCCCTAAGGTACGATGGACCCTGGCCGTAAAGAGTTTTAAAGGTCAGAACTAGCATCTTATACAGACCACGGTACTTAGTTGGAAGCCAATGTAAATGTTGCAGCACTGGTGTTATATGGCATTTCATGGGCGTTCTTGTGAGTAACCTGGCTGCCGCATTCTGAACAATACGAAGCTTTCGGGTCGTAGACATCGGAAGGCCCACATACAGGGCGTTGCAATAGTCCAGCCTAGACGTGACCGTTTTCCGTTCTTGTGTTCAAAGTGGAGCAACTGCTTTGGGAGACGGTGGTTAGGCATCCGGACAACATAGTTGGTCCAGTGGAGTTGATGGCGGAGGACCATCACTTCAATGCTGGTGGTCTTTGCTTCTTCTAGCACGCTGACGTTTGTCCGCTTGTCTTCCCAAGAGATTTGCAGGATTTTCTGGAGGCAGTGCTGATGGAATCATTCCAGGAGTTGCATGTGACGTCTGTAGACTGTCCACATCTCACAAGCGTATAGCAGGGATGAGAGGACAATAGCTTTATAAACAAGTACCTTGGTATCCCTACAGATGTCCCGGTCCTCAAACACTCTCTGCTTCATTCAGAAAAAGGCTGCACTCGCAGAGCTCAGGCGGTGTTGTATTTCGGTGTCAATGTTGACTTTTGTGGAGTGGTGGCTGCCAAGGTAGCGGAAATGGTCAACATTTTCTAATGTTACACCATTAAGCTGTATTTCTGGCATTGGGGAGGGGGACTGCCTGGTGACTGCTGGAAGAGCACTTTGGTTTTCTCGATGTTCAATGACAGACCGAGCTTCTCGTATGCTTCTGTGAAGGTGTTCAGAAGACGACCTACAAGAGTGGCTTGTAGATCATCTTCTGAATGCGCACAGATGACGTTGTCATCAGCATACTGGAGTTCTATAATAGATGTTGTTGTAACCTTGGTTTTGGCTTTCAGTCTGCCGAGGTTAAATAGTTGCCATCTGTCCAATAGATGATTTCCACTCCGGTGGAAGCTTCCCATCAACAAGGTGAAGTATCATAGCCATGAAGATGGAAAATAAAGTTAGGGCAATAACACATCCCTGTTTGACACCTGATTCCATCTTAAATGGGTCATTTTGGGAGCCGTTGCTGTCCAAGACTGTTGCCTTCATGTCGTCATGGAGGAACTGCAGGATGTTCACAAATTTGTTAGGGCACCTGATTTTTTGGAGGATGGTCCAGAGAGCGCTGCGATTCACTGTGCCAAATCCCTTTGCAAGGTCAATGAATGCCATGCATCTCACATACACTCCTTAACATAAACACAGTACACAACCATACTCCCATGTTGCTCTTATCACACTACAATCAGGCATTGAAAAAGAGCAGTGGTGTGTTTTTTCTTCTCCATTGGTGGGAACCATCGCATTGAAATGAGAGGAGTTACCCCTTCTCTGAACTCTTGAAAATATGCTCCAATTATTTCAGCATGCAAAGGAGGAGAGAAAATCTCCGAGGAAGAAGGAAATGAACTTTTTTGCAGGGAAATGGTGTGTCAATAAGAACCTTCTCCAGGCCACATCTTATTATTGATACTGCACAGAAAAAACTGACATAATTACATGAGTCATAAGTAAATGCGTGTAAATTACATTCTGAATACATTTGTTCTGTATACAGGTAAGAACAGATAACCTTGGGAACCAAGAAACAACCGACGGTGAGTTATTCAGAAACTGAGGCTATAGTTCTAAGATCTGTGATTTGCCAGTATTTGCAATCTACATTGGCTTCCAATCAATTTCCATGTGAATGTTGACTGTAGCAGAGCTTTTAAAACTTTTTTGATGCACATCCCCGTTTTATTTGAGAAATGTTTGCGTGACCCCAAGTGTAGGAGCCTAATCAATAAGGGAAATTTTATATGGGAAGATTTTTACTTGAATGTTTGTTTGTTTTTTTGCTTTAATCATGAATAGCTTCTGCTGATCTCTGTAACTTAGATAAACGGCTGATCTTTGCACTAAAATTGCTGATCCCTGGACTTTGAATAACTTGCTGACCCAGACACTTGAACTTTGTATGACATCTATGGGGCATCTATTAAGTAATGCCAGTCTTCTTAGGAAATGCGAATGAAGTCATGAGTTAGGACTGCGCATGTCTGTAACAATGGGTGTAGCAGTTCAGCTGTTCAGTTGGCTTGTCACCATTTACTCTTTGCAGACAGTAAATTACCTTGGAATCAAAAACTCTGGTGTTCATCTGCTTCCAGTTCAGGACCTGCCTATCTGCGTAACTGCCTCCTCCCCTACAAGCCCACACGGTCCTTAAGATCTTCCCGGGATGCCCTTCTCTCGCTCCCGCCCCCGTCTCAGGCGCAATTGGTGGGAGCGAGGGAGAGGGCATTCTCGGTGGTGCCCCCCCCTCCCCCCCGTCTCTGGAACTCCCTCCCTAGGGAGATTAGGCAGGCACTCTCCTAGCCACATCCTGCAAGGAATTAAAGACATGAAAGTTTTGTTGTGCCTTCGACTGATGACCCCTATGACAAACAATTGTACTGTGATCTATTTTCACTATTTAACCTGAATTCCTATATTACATCATTACTCATATATGTATGTTAAACTGAGATGATCCTGTTCCTGTTTAATTGCTCTGTTTCCACCAAATTGGGAGGGATAGCCAATACTCCAGAGGACAGGAGCAGAATTCAAAACGATCTTGACAGATTAGAGAGATGGGCCAAAACTAACAAAATGAAGTTCAACAGTGACAAATGCAAGATACTCCACTTTGGCAGAAAAAATGAAATGCAAAGATACAGAATGGGGGACAATGCCTGGCTCGAGAGCAGTACATGTGAAAAAGATCTTGGAGTCCTCGTGGACAACAAGTTAAACATGAGCCAACAATGTGATGTGGCGGCAAAAAAAGCCAATGGGATTTTGGCCTGCATCAATAAGAGCATAGTGTCTAGATCTAAGGAAGTAATGCTACCCCTCTATTCTGCTTTGGTTAGACCACATCTGGAATATTGTGTCCAATTCTGGGCACCACAATTCAAGAGAGATATTGACAAGCTGGAATGTGTCCAGAGGAGGGTGACTAAAATGATCAAGGGTCTGGAGAACAAGCCCTATGAGGAGCGGCTTAGGGAACTGGGCATGTTTAGCCTGAAGAAGAAAAGGCTGAGAGGAGATATGCTAGCCATGTATAAATATGTGAGAGGAAGCCACAGGGAGGAGGGAGCAAGCTTGTTTTCTGCTTCCTTGGAGACTAGGACGCGGAACAATGGCTTCAAACTACAAGAGAGGAGATTCCATCTGAACATTAGGAAGAACTTCCTGACTGTGAGAGCTGTTCAGCAGTGGAACTCTCTGCCCCGGAGTGTAGTGGAGGCTCCTTCTTTGGAAGCTTTTAAGCAGAGGCTGGATGGCCATTTGTCAGGAGTGATTTGAATGCAATATTCCTGCTTCTTGGCAGAATGGGGTTGGACTGGATGGCCCATGAGGTCTCTTCCAACTCTTTGATTCTATGATTCTATGATTCTATGATATTTCCTGTGCCATTTATTATTATTATTATTATTATTATTATTATTATTATTATTATTATCTTTATTTGTACCCCGCTAGCATCTCCCGAAGGACTCGATGTGGCTTACAAAGGTCAAGGCCTCAATAAAACAACAATATAACAAATAACCATAACAAATAACCATAAAGCAAATCAAAACATTAAAGCAATAATGATAAACAGTAAAAAAAAAAAAAAACAGTACACCATAGAACAATACAAACTATTTCCTATTTATGTTCCTATCCACCTTATTGAACTACTTACCTTTTAATCAATTTGTATACTGGCCTCCTTCCCCCCTCCAAAATTGGGTTGCTGTTGCTTGATGCTTGTTTATTACTGTTATGCTGTTTTATGTCTTTTTAATTTGTAACTTGCTCTTGTTTTGCTTTTAATTGTATGTTGCCTGGGCTTGGCCCCATGTAAGCCGCCCCAAGTCCCCTTGGGGAGATGGAGGCGGGGTAGAAAAATAAAGTTCTTTTTCTTCCTCTGTTTCTGTGTCAAAGTGAAAGTTCCCCAACATAAATATATCATCATCATCATCATCATCATCATCATCATCATCATCATCTTTAATTACTAGGGCTGGGCAACCACGGAAAAATTTGTTTCTAAACTCGATTCGTTTTTAGGGGGTTTTTGCGTTTCGATTTTTAAAAGAATTCCAAATTTTTTCTTTAAAAAAGTTCGAAATTTACGAAATTTCGAAATTATGAAACAATTATGAAACAATTACGAATCGATTCGTTAATGGCGGACGCGACCGCGCAATACGCTAAAAAAACCTCCAAATGGGACAGGGGGAACTTCTGAAGCTTCCCTCTCCCTCTGTTGTTGACTGTTGGTGTGATAATTATATATTTTTTCACTGATAAAACAAACAACAACTATAAAACTTGCACCAGACATGCGGAAATAATAACGAAACGATTTTGAAATGATTTTGAAATGATTTCGAAACAATTACGAAACAATTACGAAACGAATTGAAAAATTCGTTTCGTTTTTTAATGCTCCTGAATGGTTCAATATCGCTTCGTTATAAAAAAATATAACGAATTAATAACGAATTATGAAATTAACGAACGAAACCGCCCAGCCCTATTAATTACTTATTAATCGCTCTCCATCCAAGATGCTCCAGGCGATTTACATAGCAGAAATTATACAGGAAATTATACATACATACAAATATTAAAATTAACAAGGGTCAAATGCTCTAGTAAAAAGCCAGGTCTTAAGTGCTAGGATAAAATGCCCTAAGTCACGCATGGCTCTCAAATAGGGAGACAAGGAATTCCATAAGACAGGGGCAGAAATAGAGAGGGCCCTGGATCTGGTGCTTTCCAAGTGCACTTCCCTAGGACCCGGTATATAGAGCAAATCGCATTGGGATGGTTGTGGCGACCTCCGATGATGATAGAAGGAGAGATGGTCTCTCTTCACTCTGTATATTGAAGTATACAAAGATTTTCACACTCTGATGTATTGATCAGGGACAGGGGAATATAATTAAGAAACTGTCGGGCTGTAGAATAGAACAAGTCTATCCTATCCCATATATTTCCTCCAAGAGAGAACATATTCCAAGATGGGGAGACATTCTGTACTTTTCTGATAGAGAACTGATAGAGTTCTCCCATCCAAGGAAGCCACTTTTACTACTGCTTTGGTTTTGCCAGCAAAAAAAAAGTCATGGTGCTTTAAAAGGGGGAGACTTTTAGCAAAACATGTTGGAAATCTGTTTATGTGTTGTACTATGTGGATGTTTTAAGCCATGCAGAAATTACCGTATTACTGATAGCATATTATCTCCTAAAAATGTTTTCTGAATACAGGTTCTAGGAATGTACATGTTCCACCAACCTGCAAAGGTGAAAAGGGAGACAGAGGTCCTCCAGGGCCACCAGGTATTATATTTTAAAAGACTCTTTCTGATGGTGATTACGAATGAGAATATACCACAAATAAGTTCAAATATCGTCAAAGGCTTTCATGGCCGGAATCACTGGGTTCTTGTAGGTTTTTTCGGGCTATATGACCATGGTCTAGAGGCATTGTCTCCTGACGTTTCGCCTGCATCTATGGCAAGCATCCTCAGAGGTAGTGAGGTTACATCTGAGGATGCTTGCCATAGATGCAGGCGAAAAGTCAGGAAATAATGCCTCTAGAACATGGCCATATAGCCCGAAAAAACCTACAACCACCCAAGTTCTAATATCTCCAGAAAACTGGAAAGAGGAAATATGTAGTAAAGACATTTCCTATAGCACCAGAGTTTTATATTTTGAAGAGTATTTTCAATACATAGTGCTATTTTAAAAAGAGGGTCTTTCATAGCTATTTGTTTGTTTGTTTGTTTACGACATTTATATGCCGCCCTTCTCACCCTAAAGGGGACTCATATCATTGCCAAGTTTCATATCATTTTGTGCATAATGCATGAGATAAGTAGTAGCTGGTCTGAGTGCTCTTAATTCGAATCTTACGAAATAGGACATGAGAGATCAATGATGAGGGGTTTCAATGATTTTGGTTTTAAATTGCATTTGAGTAAAAACATATTTTGAAGGAAGAAGCATGCTTTTCTTATTTGTACATGACAGACAGGCCTGTAGCGAGGGGGGGGGGGTTAGGGGTTCAACCACCCCCCCTGAAATGTTTCAGATTTTTTTTAAAAACCCAGTTTACTCATGAATTTTAACTGGTTAACCAAATCCCCATGCTAAGTCTATGAGATGCAAAAAGTTAAGAGTCCCTCCAGAACTGCAAGCACTATCTCAAGCAAATACTTATTTATTTATTTATTTATTTATTTATTATTCGAACTTATATGCCGCCACTCCCCTGGGGCTCGGAGCGGCTTGCAAGAACAGGCTAAAATCGAACACAATTTAAAAACAATTTAAAAATAACAATATCAGAGATCAAAGTCCCATTGAAACAGATATGTCGTACATGCCCTGTGGAAAGCTGATAAGTCCCACAAGACTGCTGGAGCTAGGTGTGAATGTTTCAACTGGCCACCTTCATTAGCATTTGAAGGCCTGGCTGAGTCTTGGAAAATCTTTTGTTGAGAGGTGTTAAGATGTGCCTGGTTGTTTCCTCTCTGCTGTTTTGCTGTTGTAATTTTAGAGTTTTTTAATACTGGTAGCCAGATTTTGTTCATTTTCATGGTCTCTTCCTTTCTGTTGAAATTGTCCACATGCTTGTGTATTACAATGGCTTCTCTGTGTAGTCTGACATGGTGGTTGTGAGAGTGGTCCAGCATTTCTGTGTTCTCAAATAATATGCTGTGTCCAGGCTGGTTCATCAGGTGCTCCGCTATGGCTGGTTGAAGTAGTCTGCAGTGCCTTTCATGTTCCTTGATTCGTGTTTGGGCAATGCTGCGTTTGGTGGTCCCTATGTAGACTTGTCCACAGCTGCATGTTATACGGTAGACTCCTGCAGAGGTGAGAGGATCCCTCTTGTCCTTTGCTGAATGTAGCATTTGTTGGATTTTCTTGGTGGGTTTGTAGATTGTTTGTATGTTGTGTTTCCACATCAGCTTCCCTATGCGGTCGGTGGTTCCCTTGATGTATGGCAGGAACACTTTTCCTCTTAACACCTCTCAACAAAAGATTTTCCAAGACTCAGCCAGGCCTTCAAATGTTAATGAAGGTGGTCAGTTGAAACATTCACACCTAGCTCCAACAGAGAAGAGCTCTTTGCCCCACCCCAGCCATTCCACAGATATATAAACCCATTGTACTAATTCCAACAGACCTCACTACCTCTGAGGATGCTTGCCATAGATGCAGGCGAAACGTCAGGAAAAATGCCTCTAGAACATGGCCCTATAGCCCGAAAAAACCCACAAGAACCTTGAGGACATGATAGTTTAAATATTTGAAAGGATGTCACATTGAGGAGGGGACAAGTTTGTGTTTTGCTGTTCTGTAGACCTTAATGTAAAATGGAAGTTACATAAAATGATTTCCCTTATTTTCCAGGTCATCCTTTGCCATCACAATATGTTGATTTCTTAAATGTCATGAAGGTAAAGATGTTTCAAATGTATGCGAGGAGTGAATGTGGATGGAATGATGATGTTGTACATGTTCTTCTTCTTTGTCTGGAAGAACGTGTAGATGATCTGTTTAAGATGCTCAAGTACTGTCTTTGGGTGCGGGGGGGGGGGGAGGTTATATTTTTGGTGGAGGAGTTGGAAAAAAAATCACTTTGTGGGGCCCTGTTACTGCCTCTCTCTCTCTCTCTCTCTCTCTCTCTCCCTCTCTCTCTCCCTCTCTCACTCACTCACTCACAGCCAGGTTTCTTGCCTGCCTCCCAGGCTTCTGTTCGGCTTCTGAAGCAGTCTAATCTTGGAAAAGGGAGGCAGAAGATACTTTAAAAGCAAGTAGTTTTCTTCTCTCGTGTCCTCCTCTTTCTCAGTGACTACTTCCTGCTTGCAAACCTCATGGCACTTCTGAAATAACGTTCCCTTTTACTTTGCTTCAACTTTTAGATTATCTAATGTGTACCCTAATTACTAATGTGCACCCTAATTTTGGCCATGTGTTTTAGGGTTCACCCAGATGGGCCCAAAAACTGGAACCTGCCTTGGTTTTACTGGAGGCGTCCAAATAACACCTCCAGTAAAACCGAACTAATTTGGAACAAACCAAATCCCCTGGTTTATTCTGAATTAATTAAAGACCTGTGTGACGATATGTAACTTTTATTCTTATGGTTACGTGTTGTTTAAACAGTAGTTAATAAATGGTAAGTATGTAGGATTATATTTTGTTAGAGATGGTGGCTGGTTTGGCTTGAGCTGAGTTGCCATAGCACCGGGGGCAGAGCCAACTGTCACTTCACGGGGCAGCTGTTTGAAATAGGCAGTCTGTAAGCCGGTGAGCTACAGGGAAGACTGATTTCTTTAGTGGGAGAATCAGGGAAGAGTCTGTTACTATTAGAGTTGCAGAAAGGACTGATTTCTCTAGTGGGAGAAACAGGGAACTAGTCTGTGACCGGTAGAGTTACAGGGAAGATTGAAATCTCTAGATGGGGATTCAGGAAACTAGTCTGTGACCAAAGAGTTACAGGAGAAGGTAGTTGATCCTGTGGTGTGTGGAAAACCATCAGGAATACTATAGTTAGAGAACTATAGGGAGGACTGGTTCTTTAATATTAAGAATCAGGGTTTGGCTGTGAGCCAATATAGTTAGATAAGTCAGGTGGCTTAGTTGTAGTAAAAGAACGCTTGTTGAAGAAAGATATATCTACTCAAAGAAATCTCTTAAAGTCTGTACCTAAAGTTACTCATGAAACCTTACTAATGTAACCAATCAAGATTTGTGCCTCTTGTGAAGAAACAACTGAATATGTTATACTCCTGTTAAATAAACTTGTTACTGTTTTCCCCTTGCCTGATACAGTTTCTCCTAAGTCAAACAGCCTGCATAAGAAGTAAAACCAAACCAGGGACAGTAAACGCTACGCTATCAAATAAATAAATACTTCTGTAATTAATAGTCCCTTATAAACCAACTCTTAAGGTGATATTGATCATTGCCCGGCTTTCGTCACAAATTTGGTGGCAGTAATTTTATTTATTTATTTACATCACTTATATCCCGCCCATATCAGCCCGCAGGCGACTCAGGGCCTCCTTCACAACCTGGTAAGCTCCAGATCTTATGGTAAGATCCGGGTCTTATTAGGTGTGGTCCCTGCGTGGATTGGGCCTGGGGACCGCATCACGCGATCCCTGGGCCCATTACACACAGCTGTCTTGGTTTTTCGGACTCCAGGAACCCCCCCCCCCCCCCAAAAATGTGAAGGCACCCCCCTCCCCCCAAATGTACCCATAAGAAGTAAATAAAACTTACCTGGCCTCAATTACGTTTCTACTGGTGCCCTCCTGGTATGAGAAAATGACACATCAGGAAATTGGGGTGGGGGGGAAATCCCCTCCCCCCACACACATACACACAGACACTTTCTCCTGATGCATCATTTCTTCATGCTGGGAGAGTGCAAGGAGGATTATAATGGCAGCCAGGTAAGTTTTATTTACTCTTTAGGGGTACATCTGGGGGGCTTTTGGGGTGGCTTGTAATTGTAATCATAATTGGGATGATATGTAGCCACCTCCCAGGAAAGCCCAGGATTTTTTTTTGGTAGGAGTGGGGACAGAAATCCACTTTGACGTGTATTTCCAGGCTGTGTAGAAGCTCCTTTAGACTCAAGAAAATATAGTAATTTTGGAAGAAAATGAAACATCTGCTCTTTTGAGAGATTTGAACTATACTATATTCCTATCATATTTCAAATACAATGTTTCATTAAAACCAATTTACCAATACAGTTGTCCCCTGCGTCATCCACATTCACAGGTCTCTTTTTTGTGGATTTGATTTTTTGCAGGTTAGGAGCTTCTGCTTAACTACCTGTACCTCACATCACTCCTTCTGCTGCCCCTGTACCTGTCCTTCCAAGCCTTGCCAATAGCACCAGCCCATTTACCACATTCTTATCAAGAAGACTTTCTCATTGTGTTGCCAAATTTTAAGTCCCTTTCCAAACAATTCATCTCCTCACCCATCTCCTTCCACTGGCAGATTTTAAATCTATTTCCCAATGATCCACTGCTTTGTCTGTCTCCTTCTGCTACCTCCTTGCCTCTCTCCTTCTGGCCTCCCATTTCCAGCAAAAATTGCCAGCCCCTCACAAAGCTGTAAATCCCTTCCGCTATGGCTTCATCTCCTTACCTCACTCCTGCTACTGTCAGATTTTAAACTCATTTTTAGTGGGAAAGTGGTTTAAAATCTGGTGGCAGCAAGAGAGAGGAGAGGAAGTTCAGAATGCTCTTTGGTTGTAGGTGAACTATAAATCCCAGCAACTACAACTCCCAAATGACAAAATCAATTTTTTGAGTGATGGTCCCTCCTTGGGTTAGTAGGTGTCTTGTGGCCAAATTTGGCGGCAATTCATCCAGTGGTTTTTGAGTTATGTTAATCCCACAAACGAACATTACATTTTTATTTATATAGATGTGTGCACACTTAAAAGAGGAACCCATAAGTGCTTCTATATTATCTTTTCTGTTTTAAGGGTGAGAAAGGAACAAATGGAGAGAAGGGAGAACCAAATGGAGGATTTTCAATTTCAGGAATACCAGGACTTCCAGGAAGACCAGGACCAATGGTAAGTTTTTCTTTTATAAAATAAATAGCTGTGCCCTGTCACGCGTTCCTGTGGCCTATAGTAAGAATTTTCGAAGTAGAGGTAGATATCTGGCCTGTTATGGAAGAGAGGTACATACCTATTCATTCCTCCCCTTTTCTTCCCCTTCTCCTTTCTCTCCTTTCTTCCTTCTCTATCTCTTTCTTTCATTCCTTCTTTCACTCTTTGGTTTCATCCTTCCTTCTCTCTTTCCTTCCTTCCCTCCCCTTTTCTCTACTTCTTTGTCTCCTTTCTTCCCTCACTGTTTCCTTCCTTCTTTCACTTTTTTATTTCCTTTTCTCCTTCCTTCTTTCTTTACTTCTTTCTTGCATTTCCCTCCATTTTTCTTTCTATTCTACTTTCTCTTCTTCCTTCCTTTGGTACCTCTTGCTTTCCTTCCTTCTCTCCTTCCTTTCCTCTTTCCTTCCCGCCTTCCTTCTTTCCCTCCCTCCTTCTCTCTTTCCTTCCTTCCCCCTTTCCCTCCTTTATTTCCTTCCCCTTTTCCCTCCCTCCTTTCTTCTCTCCTTCCTTCCTGTCTGTTCTCCCCCAATGCCATGGTAGAGTCCCTTCTAACTCTGTTCTATGAGTCTATTTAATATAGTAATATATAGTAGTAACATTATATTATATAGTAGTATATATAACAATAATATATATATAATATAATATATATGTATTATATAGCAAAATATATAATAGTAATATATAAAGTATTGTAATTATATATATATATATATATATATATATATATATATATATATATTAGGCCTGGGTAACAACGGAAAAATTTGTTTCTAAAATCGATTCGTTTTTTGGGGTTTTTTGCGTTTCGATATTTAAAAGAATTCCGAAATATTTTTTTAAAAAAGTTCGATATTTACGAAATTTCGTAAATGGTAAAAAAATTACAAAACAATAACGAAACAATAACAAAACAATAACGAATCGATTCGTTAATGGCGGACGCGACCGCGCAATACGCTAAAAAACCTCCAAATGGGACAGGGGGAACTTCTGAAGCTTCCCTCTCCCTCTGTTGTTGACTGTTGGTGTGATATTATAATTTTTTTCACTAATTAAACAAAAAACAACTATAAAACTTGCTCCAGACATGCGCAAATAATAACAAAGCGACCTCAAACCAATAACGAAACGAATACATAACAAAATACGAAGCATTTACGAAACGAATTGAAAAATTCGTTTCGTTTTTAAGCTGCTCCAGAATGGTTCGTTATCGCTTCGTTAACAAAAAAATAATGAATTTTTAATGAATTACGAATTAACGAAACGAAACTGCCCAGCCCTAATATATATATATATATATATATATATATATATATATATATATATACACACACACACATACCAACCAGTGATCCAACATCCATCCATGTACGTGCGTGTGTGTGTGCGTATACATGTGTGCATGTGTCTACACTGCCATATAATCCAGTCCTAATTAGATAATCTGGATTTTACATGGCAGTGTGGAAGGGTTGACTTTGGGTATATCTACACTGTAGTTTTAATAAAGGAGGATGAAGCTGGTGAGGGGAGTAGAAAAAAGAAGGAAAGAAAGGGAGGGAAGGAGAAGGAAGGGAAGTAGAGAAAGGGATGGAGGGAAGGAAGGAAGGAGGGTAGGAGGGGGTTGGACTGGATGGCCTTTAGGGCTCCCTTTCAACTGGTTGGCCATCCGTTATGAGGGCTTTGATCGTGTCTTCCTTTACTGCCAAATGAGGTTGGGCTGGATGGTCTTTAGGGCTCCTTTCCAAGCAATGTCAGTTTTGTGTGTCCCTATTACCCCCATCATGGCACCTTCCTCCTTCCCTTGTGCTGTGGGAGTGTGTGTGTGGGAGATAGTCAGAGTGTGTGCAGAGTGTGGCCCACCTCCCTCTTTTTTCCTTCCCCCCTCTCTCTCCTCCTCCTCCTCCTCAGCCTCTGGCCCTTTGATCCCTTGCCTTAGTCTTCATTAGTGGCCACAGCTGCTTCTGAACTTTCATTCTGTGTCCTCAGCGTGAGGGTGAGCGGGCAGGGGAGGTGTGTTGTTATCTTCCTTTTTTGAATTTAAAGGTGTTTTTGTGGTGTTTTTTTCAGTGATAGCCACTCCTTGGATTGTGAGGAGTTTTTTTGCCAAATTTGGGGTCATTTGGTTCCGTAGTTTTTTTGTTTTTAAGCCACTCATTATGCACAGAGCATTTTTATATATATAGATGACCCAATTAAATCTCCAGTTGGTTTATTAAAACATTTAATATTTTTCATATTTTAATTTGGCCCACTTGGCTCCTAATATCCACATTGTGTGTGTGTGTGTGTATGAATTCAATATGTAAATTGTCCAAAATCCCGTTCTCCCGCATACAATTTTACCAAATGTGGGAAAGGTAGTAGGAATTGCAAGAATAATGAGAGAAATAAGAAGAAAAAACGTCTGACTATAGTGTCCAGGAGGCAACCAGCTTCAGACTATCTCCTATTTTTGAATGTCAGGGTTGGGTAGAAAAATATGATGAAAGATGGAGTTGGGACAGTTTCCAGTACCACAGAATGGGCAATTGGCCAAACCAGAAGCCACAGCTCCCAGAGTACATTGGCCTCAAGGTCGCCTCTGTCCAAGCCAGACATTCCAGGAAGAGGCAACTTAAAATCAGCTGCTTTCTTCTTTTGCGGCCTCCTAGACTGTTGCCACTGCAGGCATATAAAACGTCAAATAACTTGGACAATTTCCCCAAACCCATAATCTTAAGTTAAGGGTTCTCAAACGTGGAGCCCTTTTTGAAGCAAAAGTTTCTTGTGGAGTCCCAAGAAATGTTTATATATTATATCACATATTATATTAAATACAAACTTTAACATTATTTCAGTGGAAGATCCCAAAGGGTATTCAGTCCAACCCCCTTCTGCCATGCAGGAAAAGTGCAATAAAGGCACCTCCAACAGATGCCCCCCCCCCCCCAGCCTTTGTAGTAGTAGTAATAACAACAACAACAATAGCAATAATAGCAGAAACCCAGGGGCCATCCAGTATGCTTCTTGGAGCACCAAGGGCTCCGTGGAGCACACTTTGAGAACCACTGATCTAAGTCATCGATAAAAATATTTAAGCTTGTTGTCCTAGGATACAGCCCTGTGGCACTACACTCAAAACCTCCCTCCAATGTAAAGTACACCTTTTTCTAATAAATATATAGCAAGCTTGCTCCAGAGTGCAACAACGACCTCACAGAGTCGTTGGCCAGAACACATCCAGCAAAGACAAGAACTCTAATGCGCCAGCTGAGCCTCCAGTCTCACAGATATTAGAAAAACGCGTATCAGCCATTCCGAAAGATATGTACAGAGGTGGTGTCATGGCTCAGGTCTTGGACTTTAAGGAGGAGGAGAATCTGACAGCGTCCTTTGTTGAATGGCAGCTGTAGTGAATTTTATGATCTATGTTTTATTTTTGGTGTGTAGCTCTAGGTTACAATATGGTTGATAGGGAAGAATTGGCTCAAATAGGGTAGCAACAGTGAAGGCAGGATTAATTTGCATATGTGAAGCCGATTGGTCATATGCAGATGAGATTATGCCAGGATTTGAAAAGGCCGCTGAGCCAGAATGGCAGTTACAGAACTGAACACTCTAAAGGGGTGGAGTCAAGTTTGAAAGAGGCAGTTAGAGATTGTTAGTTTAAAAAAAAGTAGAAGCAGTTAGGAACCTTGGTTAGAGAGAAGCAGTTGGGAAATAGAGCTCAAGGTTTAAGGAAAAATAAAAGGCGCCAGTGTGGCCTAAGTCAGAATATAGTTCAGCCAAGAGTATATGAAGAAAGTAACATTTTCATTGATGTGAAACAGTGAGAGTTTCATAGGAAAAGTTAACCAAGTGAATGATACTGAATGTAAGACTTGAGACTGTAACAAAACACACATGTAACCATAAAGCATTGGAACCAGAAGCTATAAATAAACTTTGTTACTTTGTTGCTTACCAGAGTGTCTCAAGCCTGTGATATAAAGCACAAAGGTTAAACAGCTCACAAGAAAGCCCCAGCCAATTTAAAAGGGAAACTGCAGTAGTACAAGGCGGTAAAGGGATTTAGAAAGGAAATTCTTTTCCCCCTCACTGAGTCAAAAGGAAAGGCACCTGTAAAAGAACGGAAACAGAGTACGTCCCAGGTATTAAAGTGGTGACAGAAAACTACATATGTGGTGTGGCATCACGTATTCAGTTATGTACAATGTTACGCCCCACAGCAGCCCTAGGAAATAGAGCCAGAACTTCTCTGAAGTTGATCTAGCACTTGCTTCGCTGGAACAGTTGTTGGCATCCTCTGGTGCGCATGTGAGGCCGCGCTGCGTCCCCCTTGTGGGGAGAAGGGCGGGATATAAATATATGAAATAAATAAATAAACAGTTGGTCCAAACACTGGAGAAGAACTGAGCTCTCAGGTCCAGCAACCAGAGAAGAGAGCAGAACAAAGATGTTCTATGTGACTTCTTACCAAACAGAAGGGAAGTGAGCTTCATTGTAGGCAGAAAGAAATGTGCGCAAAAAACACCCTACTGATTCCAGATAGTCACATGTTTTTTGTTCGGAATATGCCACTACAGGGCAAGAGCTGCACAAAAATATCTGTTTTATCCACAGAGGGAAAGGACCAAATGTTTTATTATTCACACTTATACAGAATAGCAATATGCAGATATCATCCTGCTCTTGAGGCTGCTGCACCTGCAAATTTTGGATTTTTTGTTGAAAAATGTATGTGCTTTCCATTGTGACAGGGTCCAAAAGGTGACACTGTTGTTGGGCCTAGAGGCCCCCCAGGGGTACCTGGCCTGCCTGGGCCTCCAGGATTTGGACCAGCTGGACCACCTGGTCCCCCGGGGCCTCCTGGGCCTCCAGGACCTCCTGCAATCTATGGTTCAGGTATAGTATAATGACAACACCTTTTTCTGGTGCACATATGTATGAAATGTGTATGTGCATATAGGAACATGGATGTGCTGATGTATAGATTAATATAGATCCTGTAGTTCGTCATTTTTTTTCAAATATTTTTATTGGTTTTCTTAGCATACATCAATACATTCTATAATCTTATATTCCATCCTCAATTCATTACATCAACCAAAATGTATATATATCTTGTATACTTTTTTCCCCCACCTCTGCCCCCCCCCCCTTCCAAGCCACTACAATTTGCATTCTCTTTCCAAAATACCATTTCTTCTTGTGGAGGTAATTTCCCGTCTACTTCTTTTAAGCCATTATCAATAAAATTTCCCTAAACTTTATCAAAATCATTTTCCTTCCATACCCCTTTCCTGACTCTTAACCTACATGTCAATTTATCATTTATTGCTATTTTCCATAATTCTTTATACCATTCTTCAATTGATATGTTTATTTTACCTTACATTCGCTATCAGTAATATTGCTGCAGTTAACATGTTATCTATTGCATCTTTCCCTGTTTTTTTTCAATTTCTTAACATTATATAGTGACAACAATGCAATACTTGCATTTTTCCCTATCTTCATATCCATTATAGCTTCTATCTCTCCAAATACTTTCCCCCAAAATTCATTTACATATTTACATTGCCACCACATATGTATATATGTACCCACCTCCTAGCAACTTCTCCAACAATTTTTTGTGGAATTCCTATTAATATTTGCAATCTTTACTGGTGTTAAGTAATGTCAATGTGATGTGGCGGCAAAAAAAGCCAATGGGATTTTGGCCTGCATCAATAGGAGCATAGTGTCTAGATCTAAGGAAGTAATGCTACCCCTCTATTCTGCTTTGGTTAGACCACATCTGGAATATTGTGTCCAATTCTGGGCACCACAATTCAAGAGAGATATTGACAAGCTGGAATGTGTCCAGAGGAGGGCGACTAAAATGATCAAGGGTCTGGAGAACAAGCCCTATGAGGAGCGGCTTAGGGAACTGGGCATGTTTAGCCTGAAGAAGAGAAAGCTGAGAGGAGATATGATAGCCATGTATAAATATGTGAGAGGAAGCCACAGGGAGGAGGGAGCAAGCTTGTTTTCTGCTTCCGTGGAGACTAGGACGCGGAACAATGGCTTCAAACTACAAGAGAGGAGATTCCATCTGAACATTAGGAAGAACTTCCTGACTCTGAGAGCCGTTCAGCAGTGGAACTCTCTGCCCCAGAGTGTGGTGGAGGCTCCTTCTTTGGAAACTTTTAAGCAGAGGCTGGATGGCCATCTGTCAGAGGTGATTTGAATGCAATATTCCTGCTTCTTGGCAGGGGGTTGGACTGGATGGCCCATGAGGTCTCTTCCAACTCTTTGATTCTATGATTCTATGATTTCCAAACCAATTTGTAATAATTTTCTTTAACACGTATCAATAAGTTCTTTAAATATCTTCTGTACTTTATCAATTCATGCAATAGAAGTTAAGTTCTAGAAGTCATACTACTAGCTTATTTATCTTGTGAGGGAATTTGTTATGGGAGCATCTCCCATAACATCATTGACGCAGAACAATTCCACTATGCAACATGATTTTTGTTCCTGGGTCATTTTCTAATGGGTTCTATCGTAATAACATGGGAAAAGTTTACTAAACTGCAAAAACTCTGTTTTTGCAGAACATCTTGCAGCACGTTTTGCTATAGTTTTTCAATGAATACCTCATAGAGTCTCAACGAGTTCAACATAGTTTGTGGCAGCCATAAAAACGAAGTTTCTTGGGTGTAACAACTACTTGCAAAGAAAGTACCACACAATTAAACAGGAAATAACCCTTTCAAACCAGGAACAGATTTTTTTTTCAAATTTTGTTATATAGTGTTATAACATTGGTTTTTGTTTTCTTCAAGCAGCAGCAGTAGCAGGCCCACCAGGACCTCCTGGAGAACCTGGATTACCAGGAACCAGAAATCTGGTAGGCATGTATGGGATTTTTAAGAGCTTGCCAGACATCAAGAGTTTGAATGGAAGGAAATATTGTGATCGCAATGATATTGCTTAATGCAGGACTCACTGCAATCTTGCAACCAGGCACAGACTGCATAAACATACTGATTGTAGGCACCACTGCATCAACACAAATTCAATCTAAGCAGCTGCTAAAATGTGCAGCCACATCCTTTGCAGTAGCCACATTTCATATGATCAGTGTTTTTTATTATTTACTAGCTTGGGGACCTGGAGTTTTTCTGAGAAAGGCATTGTGTGCCAAGGTTGCATCTGTTATTTATGTGGCTCACGGTGCTCTCGGGAAGTTAGTGAAGGTACTGTAAGTCCCATTGTCCATGGTCCAACCTCCTCCAAATCCCACCAGGATGTAGAGTGGGTCATGGGTGCTCTGTGTGCCAAGTTTGGTCTTCATCAGTCATTGAATGTGGGTCGCAGCGGTCTCAGGAAGTGAGTTTAGGTACTTCAAGTCCCATCATCCATGGTCCACTTTCCTCCAAACTGCAGTAGGATGTAGAGTGGGTCATGGGAACTCTGTGTGCCAAGTTCGATCTTTATCCGTCTTTGTTGGGGGTCGCAGTGGTTTGTGGGATCCAAAGGGTTTGGAAGTACTACAATCCCATCATCCATTGTCTATCCTCCCCCAAACCTCACCAGGATGTAAAGGCAGTCATGGGGGTTATGAGTGCCAAGTTTGGTCTTGATCAGTCATTGGATGAGGGTTGCAGTGGTCTCGGGAAATGAGTGGAGGTACTTCAAGTCCCATCATCCATGGTCTGCCCTCCTCCAAACTGCAGTAGGATGTAGAGTGGGTCATGGGTCTGCGTGCCAAGTTTGGTCTTCATCGGTCTTTGTTGGGGGCCATAGTGGTCCGTGGGAACCAGAGTGTTTGAAAGTACTACAGATCCCATAATCCGTGGTCCAACTCCCCCAAACCACACCAGTATGTAAAGTGGGTCATGGGGGTTATGTGTGCCAAGTTTGGTCCAGGTTTACCTTTCGTAGCGGTCACAGTGGCTTGTGAAAGTGGCAGCCAATCAGAAAGCTGCCACATACACTGCCCTCCTTCCCTCTACATACAAACACTGACTTTTATTATATACATAGATTATCATTGTTGGGGTCCATATGTAGGGAGCACGATTTTGTGGGCTACAAAACATCTGAAGTGGACCATACCTCTGGTCACTCAAGAGTGTCTAACAGTGGTATGCGTGGACAGCTACCTGTCATGCATTATAACAAACTAACAGACATGATTCAAAACAAATTGGGTATGAAGGCATGGTGTAGCCTTTTCTCTCTCTTACAAAATAATAACCCTGTGTTCCTCTCCCCACCCACTTACCAAGATGTTCTAAGACAGTGTTTCTCAACCTGGGGGTTGGGACCCTTGGAAGGGTCGCGAAGGGGTGTCAAGAGGGGTCGCCAAAGACTATCAGAAAACACATTATTTTCTGTTGGTCATTGGGGTCTCTGTGTGGGAAGTTTGGCCCAATTCTATCATTGTTGGGGTTCAGATCACTCCTTGATTGTAGGAGAACTATAAATCCCAGCAAGTACAACTCCCAAATCTCAAGGTCTATTTTCCCAAAACCTCATGAGTGTTCACATTTGGGCATATGGAGTATCAGTGCTAAGTTTGGTCCAGATCCATCATTGTTGGAGTCTAGAGTGCTCTCTGGATATAGGTGAACTTCAACTCCCAAACTCAAGGTCAATGCCCACCAAACCCTTCCAGTATTTTCTGTTGGTCATGGGAGTTCTGTGTGCCAACTTTGGTTCAATTCCATTGTTGGTGGGGCTCAGAATGCTCTTTGTTTACAGGTTAACTATAAATCCCAGCAACTACAACTCCCAAATGGCAAAATCAATCCCCCTGCCAACCCCACCAGTATTCAAATTTGGGCATACCAGGTATTTGTGCCAAATTTGCTCCAGTGAATGAAAGTACATCCTGCAGATCATTATTTACATGGCGATTCAAAATGTTAGGGTTATGGTTGGGGGTCACCACAACATGAGGAACTGTATTAAGGGGTCGCGGCATTAGGAAGGTTGAGAACCACTGTTCTAAGAGGTAGGGAACATAGTTTTCCAGTAGTTTTTGTGCCAGTAGCCTATTCTAGTATTTGCTTCTCTTCAGCTTTGCAGTTCCAACACTATGTTTACATTCTCTTCTGTGAAAAATAAGTCTTTTTTTCTGAACTTCTGAACATTTCTTGTTCTAACTAGACTCTAATTTGCTATTTTCAGAATTTAAGCAATTGGTCTTATATTTTTCTCTGGACAGGTTATGACAGTAAGAAATGTTGGCAACATGCTACAAAATGTTCACTTAGTTTCAGAAGGCACATTGATCTATCTTAGCGAAACCAGTGAAGTTTTCATTCGTGTTCAAGATGGATGGAAAAAAGTGCAGGTAATGCTTCATTCGAGATGGTATATCTTCTATTGAAAAGACTATTGTGTGATTTTTTTTTTTCCTAGTAGGAATGAGTGGGTGCTCAAGCAAATTTCTTTCTTGCAGTCCATCACTGTTTCTCTTTCAATGTCATGCTATGTTTCATTTCAGCTTGGTGAACTTATTCCCATCTCTGCCGACAGCCCTCCACCTCCAGCAATTTCAAGCCCGGTAGGTTTTAAAACTCTGAGTAAGAGCTTGACCTTTTAATGGTCTATATGTAGTTGAATATGAATCCTAGCCCTGTTAATGTTATCATCTCCTAGGACAGTGTTTCTCAGCCTGGGGGTCGGGACCCCTGAGGGGGTCGCGAAGGGGTGTTAGAGGGGTCACCAAAGACCATCAGAAAACACAGTATTTTCTGATGGTCATGGGGATTCCATGTGGGAAGTTTGAGCCAATTCTATCAGTGGAGTTCAGAATGTGCTTTGATTGTAATGAACTATAAATCCCAGCAACTACAACTCCCAAAAATCAAGGTCTATTTTCCCCAGGCTCCACCAGTGTTCACATTTGCGCATATGGAGTATTGGTGCAAGTTTGGTCCAGATCCACCATTGCGTGAGTCCACAGTGCTCTCTGGATATAGGTGAACTATAACTCTCAAACTCAAGGTCAATCCCCACCAAACCCTTCCAGTGTTTTCCATTGGTCATGGGAGTTCTGTGTGGCAAATTAAGTTCAAATCAATCGCTGGTGGAGTTCAGAATGCTCTTTGATTGTAGGTGAACTATAAATCCCAGCAACTACAACTCCCAAATGACAAAATCAATCATCCCCCAACCCCACTAGCATTTACATGTGGGTGCATTGGGTATTTATGCCCAGTTGTAAATATCATAATGTAAATATCAGATATACATCTTGCATATCTGATATTTACATTAGGATTTATAACAGTAGTAAAATGACTGTTATGAAGTAGCAACAAAAACAATGTTATGGTTGGGGGTCACCACAACATGAGGGACTGTATTAAGGGGTCACGGCATTAGGAAGGTTGAGAACCACTGTCCTAGGAAGTAATATGGGAATCATGTGAACTTGTTTGCAGTGTTTGTCTGGTTAACTTTTCTTCAGTATTCTTTGGAGAGGAAAGAATTGTGGAGATTTGGCAGATCATATGAACACTCACCCAAGCATCCATAGCTATACTAGTTAAACAATTTTATTCTAACTGAATATGGAAGATTTTGTTAGCTGCAAGATAGACCTCTCTTGAGGGCTAAAACATCAACTTTTTGGAGCAACTGATTGTGGAGTGTGATGTGGAATTGAGATGAAGAGAGAAAGGAACTAGGAAAACTAGTTCTTTGGATAGTTTGACTTCAATAGGAAAATGCTGACCATACACGGAACCTATTAACCAGGGAAGCATCCATGTTATCATCCGTGCATGTTTCTCCCTCTGTCCCAGTTTCTAAAACAGTTTTGTATCTGCTTTTTGATTGCCAATAATTGGGGTCAAAAATAAGATTAGCATAAGCTTACAGATGCCATTTGAGTTTTAAAAATCTGATAGAATGGCTAACATATAAGGAGAGAGAAAAGTTTGGGGTTGATCTTGATGATATAACGGTTCAGGCCATGATCTCCATGATCGCATCTCCTTCTATGAATTGGCACGAGCTCTAAGATCTTCTGGAGAGGCCCCCCTCTCGGTCCCACTACTGTCTCAAGCATGGTTAGTGGAGACAAGAAAGAGGGCCTTCTCAGTGGTGGCCCCCCATCTCTGGAATGCCCTTCCAAGGGAATTAAGACAGGCCCCATCCCTCCCCTTCTTTCGTAAGAGCTTGAAGACCTGGTGGTTTCAACAAGCCTTTGAAAATGACCAGTTCTAACTCAGCCCCACACATTGTCTAATACAGCCTTATTCTTCCTACCAGTTACCCAGATTCTTTCCTCTTATTGGCCCCGGAATGAACAGCCACAGGCCCATACCTAATATTATTGTTGCCTGCCATAGCATTGCACTTAATTCCCGGGCCCCCTAGAATTTTTGCGCTTGCACAAATCTTGGCCCAGCCTTTAAAATTTTTAATTGCCTTGAACAGGCAGGATTACTTTTAATATATGTGTGTTATGGCGACAATTTTTATGCTTCTATTTTGTTTGTTAATCTTATGGTTATGTTGTTTTTACTCTGTATGTTTTGTGATGTTGCTTGGGAACTGCTCTGAATCCCCTCGGGGAGATGGAGCGGTATACAAATAAATTATTATTATTATTATTATTATTATTATTATTATTATTATTATTAGCTTCTGTCTTCTGAGTTACCAAGCTGGGGTTAGATTATGGCTCATGGTCACTTCTGAATAGTTTCAGAATCTTATGAATGTCTTTATCTTTGTTAACTATGATTTCAGGGCTGTACTTTAACACTTATAATTTGTTGTGTGTTGAACTAATAGGGATCTCTACATCATCCAGTACCAGGTCCAGGTCCTGACAGTGCAAGACCAAGTGTAAGTTGAAGTGGAGAGGCTGCGCTATTACCATTCATACAGAAAGTTTATAGGTGAAGGACATGTGGGCATTGTCCCTCTCTCATGAAAACCTGTGTTCAAGTAATACCAAACCAGGGAGGAGGGGGAGAGGGTGTTAGTATACTTTCTGGCTTTGTTCAGGCTAAGTGGATTCATTGTCCCATGGTGAAGTGATCAGCATTAAATACCAAGAATACTTCTTCTGGCCAACCAAAATGCAGAAAATACACCATGTAGGCTTTCAAATCTTCACAGGCTTTTTCATGAAACTCCTTTTAATGATGAAGCCACTGAATCTTTGAAAGCATGCATTATGCATTTTCTGAATTTTGGTTGTGTATTTTGGATTTTGGCTACCCCAATTATGAGTTGTTGTAGATTTTTTCGGACTGTGTGGCCATGGTCTAGAGGCATTCTCTCCTGACGTTTTGCCTGCATCTATGGCAAGCATCCTCAGAGGTAGTGAGGTCTGTTGAAACTAGGAAAAAGGGTTTATATATCTGTGGTCCCTATGTATACATGTCCACAGCTGCATGGTACACGGTAGACTCCTGCAGAAGTGAGAGGATCCCTCTTGTCCTTGCTGAACATAGCATTTGTTGGATTTTCTTGGTGGGTCTGTAGATAGTTTGTACATAGGGACCACCAAACGCAGCATTGCCCCAACACGAATCAAGGAACATGAAAGGCACTGCAGACTACTTCAACCAGAGAAGTCAGCCATAGCAGAGCACCTGATGAACCAACCTGGACACAACATTTTATTTGAGAACACAGAAATGCTGGACCACTCTCACAACCACCATGTCAGACTACACAGAGAAGCCATTGAAATACACAAGCATGTGGACAATTTCAACAGAAAGGAGGAAACCATGAAAATGAACAAAATCTTGCTACCAGTATTAAAAAAAACTATAAAATTGCAACAGCACAACAACAGAGAGGAAACAAACAAGGACATCTAATTACCTCTCAACAAAAGTTTGCTCCAGGCACAGTCAGCCCATTTTATGCTAATCAAGGTGGTCAGTTGAAACATTCACACCTAGTTCCAACAGACCTCACTACCTCTGAGAATGCTTGCCATAGATGCAGGCGAAACGTCAGGAGAGAATGCCTCTAGACCATGGCCATACAACCCGAAAAAACCTACAACAACCCAGTGATTCCGGCCATGAAAGCCTTCGACTACCCCAATTATATTTCAAAGAAAGCTTGTTCATGGGGAGTTATGCAGATGATTATTATAGAACAAATCACATCAGTACAGTGGGTCTTCTCTAGTTATAATTTACAATTGGATTCAGTTCTACATACCTATTTTTTTAAAAACCTACACACTTATTAAAAACTAAGATGGCACCTAAATAGCCCTCAAAATTGGTGAATAACAAATTTTGAAATAGTGTTCTAATTTTAATAATTTCTAATGAAGTAATCAAATAATTTCCATCATGTTTCCTAATTTTTAAGTCCTTATATTTTGTATCTAGTATAAAAAGGAAGAAAATATTCCCATATATCAACCATGACGTAGCAAGAGTTAAAATGAATGATGTCAAAGTAAGTGCCATATCTCATTAAAGACCTTATCATACAGGCCACCACAGTTGCCACAGATAATGGCAAATCCAGCGGTGCCTGTCGGGAGGTATGGGGAACCCTCGCCCCATGACCTGCATCACCTGACCCGCCCGTTGCCCCATTTCATGGGGGGAAGCATCGGCTGCCCACACAGTAAGCTTTCTATGTTGCCGCAGCGGCCAGATGTACCAGTTCTGAAGCTGACGGGAACTTTAGGAGGGTCTTCCCCCGGAGGAGGGACCCTGGGACTCCACCAAAGAGGGATCGCTACTTTGGCGAGCTAGAGAAACCTGATTTCAGCAATTTAATTAAATTAAAAATTCAAAATAAACCTCACCAAAGTTGAAGAAGCGGCACTGAGGTGTTTTTATTAGTGATTCAGCTGAAAAGAATCCAATGTAGCAATCATTCGCCTACAGAGCATGTGGTTACAGAGATCAGAGGCATTTTTATAGGAATTTACAGATTTGAAAGTTTCAAAACTCCTGCTTCCTGCCCTCCGCCCAGCTCGCTGGTGATTGGCTGGCCGGATAACAGCTAGGAGGAGACTCGGCCGTCCTCCCCTCGCCAGGACCAATCACAGGGCTCCTCCGCTATGCGGGAGCCTATCAGGAAGCTCCCACCGCTCTGGCGCTTCAGCGAATCAGGAAGAGGGAGGCAGGACGGAAAAGAAACAAAGCGTCTATGATAGGATTATGGAATTCCAATGTCCTGAGTTTCCTGCGTCCGGGAAATTGACCAGCTAGAGAAACCAACTTCTATTGTTATGTGATGGGTGGGTGATTGGTGTTGATTACTTGAGCTGGGTTTTCCTGCTATGATCAGATAAGGCACAAAGGTGAGGCTTGGGGTGGATGTTTGCTATGAAGAGTTTTGAATGAAGTAAACAAAGTTGGGGAAGGTGACCTCCCGAGAGTCATCTCGCTCCCATTGTGAAATGATCAAAAGGTTTGCCAAAGGAAATTCCAGTTTGACAGTCTCAACTCCAAAATCAAATAAGAATTTCAAGTTCTGTTGTCCATGCAAGAGTTCCAAGATATGGGGTTTTTGTGATCGCTGACTGCCCTTTTCAGCGCCAAAGGGCAACTTCCTCATTGGCTCCCCCTTCTCGAAGAGGGGAAGGGGGAAGGGGTTGGGTGCCAGGGCAAAAATAAGAAAAAATACATGGGGAAATATAGGAATCCAAAGAAATTCATATCAAGCATCCCTTCCCACCCCCTGCCCGCCAGAGAAATTGATTAAAATAATAATTTTAATAAAACATGTGTCCATAGTTCATACTGGGGAAGTTCAGGTGTGAAAATGAGTTCTTTAGAGCCAAAAAGAAATTGAAGAAAGTCCAACAGTCACAAAAGGGTGCTTGATGATCTCCACTGAGCCAAGGAATGGATTCTTGCAGCGCCAAGATCAAGCTGGCCCTTAGTCCTTGGGAAACTATAACTTCCTCCAAGGACTGGGACCCCATGGCCAGGCTCTTCCCTGAAACCCTCATGGGGTCCTTGTTGTTGCTAGTGTCTTGGCAAATTGACCAAAACTTAACCCCTTTGTGCAGTCTGGTATTTATTTATTTATTTCACAGTTTTCTATACCGAGCTTCTCAACCTCATTGAGGGACTCAGCCCGGTTTCCAGCCATAAAAACATATACACTCATTAAAATATCATATATCACAATTACAAAAACAACTTTAAAAACACTATATATAAAACTACAGTGGTCAGTCGTCCTATTAAGATGGATCTACATCAACTTCCATCCAGGGTCCTATGGTGTTGTCTCATTCATCGAAGGCCTGACTCCACAGCCACGTCTTCACCCGTTTCCTAAATGTTAGGATGGATGGGGCGGTTCTGGCCTCCAGAGGGAGAGAGTTCCAAAGTCGCGGGGCCACCACCGAGAAGGCCCTGTCCCTCATTCCCACCAGGCGCGCTTGCGAGGCCGGTGGGACCGAGAGCAGGGCCTCTCCAGACGATCTTAGTAGTCTTGATGGTACGTAGGGGAGAATACGTTCGGAGAGGTAAACAGGGCCGGAGTCGTTTAGGGCTTTATAGGTCAACACCAGCACTTTGAATTGTGCTCGGAAGCTAATTGGCAGCCAGTGGAGCTGGCGTAACAGCGGAGTGGTGTGTTCCCTGTACCCAGCCCCCGTTAGTAATCTGGCTGCCGCGCGTTGGACTTGCTGCAGCTTCCGGGCAGTCTTCAAAGGCAACCCCACATAGAGAGCGTTGCAGTAGTCTAAGCGGGATGTAACCAAAGCGTGTACTACCGTGGCCAAGTCAGCCCTCCCAAGGTACGGATGCAACTGCCGCACAAGTTTTAATTGTGCAAATGCTCCCCTGACCACCGCTGAGACCTGGGGTTCCAGGCTCAGCGATGAATCCAGGAGAAATCCCAGACTGCGTACCTGAACTTTCAGGGGGAGTGTGACCCCGTCCAGCACAGGCCGTAACCCCGTACCCTGTTCGGTCTTACGACTGACCAGGAGTACCTCTGTCTTGTCTGGATTTAGTTTCAATATGTTGTCCCTCATCTAGTCCGAGACAGCGGCCAAGCACCGGTTCATGACCTGAACAGCCTCCTTAGTGGTAGGTGGTACCCTTGCCCTTTGCAGAACTATAAGTTACCATTCCTTATGGGGGGGGGGGACATGCTCGACTTCAGTTCCGCTATACTTTAGCCATGGAACACCTCCGGAAGTAGTATTGTGTTGTGATATGGAATCCGGCAGGCTCTGTGGTTAAACAATTGCTGGACCAGTGTATGCCATTGAAACGAGCCCTGTTTGATGAGGTCATCAGAAAGCATACATTTGTCCTCAGTAAAATTTGAGACTGCTTTTAATCTGAATTATTATTCATGAGAAGTTAAATATTTTCATTTGGAAGACACTGTTCTACCAGTTATTTCAGACATTGCTTTATTCAAGGGCATGTAAAATTATCTGTGGAAGTGCATGGTAATAGACAAAACAGCAAGCTTTCAAAGACAAGCAACTTCAAATCAATACATGAAATTCAGCCTTCCTCACCTCTGCAGTTCAAGTGGCATCTATTTGTGCTTCAAGTGTACTGCCCTTACGATTCCTTTGTTTGCTTTCTCCTCCTCATTAGAACAATGCCTTCTTCCAAATGTGCATGCATACTCTGCTCTCTGATTCCTTTTTCCAGTTTCAAACTTTCTAGATTCCAGGGTTATGGCTTCTCCTATTACCTTTCCGTAGGCATTTTGCCTGCTATGGAAAAAAATCCATTCATTTTGCTTTACCATGATATCAATGCAGCCTAAGACATTACTATAGGCTTCACTCCTTTTGCAGGAAGAATTTTTTTTCACCCTAAGGGCTGCATTCCAATCCTAGGAAGGCGTCAGGAGTTACTTCTCATATGTAACCTCCAAGTGACAGGGTCAAAGTGAGATTCTTTCCTATTCAAAAAGCAAGTGTGTTGTATTTGTTTGAATATTGGATAGGGTCCTAGGAAATCCAGGTTCATGTCCCTGCTGAGCCACTGAACTCACTGGGTGTCACACTTGTTCATACTAGTCATAGGATCAAAGAGTTGGAAGAGACCTCATGGGCCATCCAGTCCAACCCCCTGTCAAGAAGCAGGAATATTGCATTCAAATCACCCCTGACAGATGGCCATCCAGCCTCTGTTTAAAAGCTTCCAAAGAAGGAGCCTCCACCACACTCTGGGGTAGAGAGTTCCACTGCTGAACGGCTCTCACAGTCAGGAAGTTCTTCCTCATGTTCAGATGGAATCTCCTCTCTTGTACTTTGAAGCCATTGCTCCGCGACCTAGTCTCCAGGGAAGCAGAAAACAAGCTTGCTCCCTCCTCCCTGTGGCTTCCTCTCACATATTTATACATGACTATCATCTCTCCTCTCAGCCTTCTCTTCTTCAGGCTAAACATGCCCAGCTCCTTAAGCCACTCCTCATAGGGCTTGCTCTCCAGACCCTTGATCATTTTAGTTGCCCTCCTCTGGACACATTCCAGCTTGTCAATATCTCTCTCGAATTGTGGTGCCCAGAATTGGACACAATATTCCAGGTGTGGTCTAACCAAAGCAGAATAGAGGGGTAGCATGACTTCCCTAGATCTAGACACTATGCTCCTATTGATGCAGGCCAAAATCCCATTGGCTTTTTTTGCCGCCACATCACATTGTTGGCTCATGTTTAACTTGTTGTCCACGAGGACTCCAAGATCTTTTTCACACGTACTGCTCTCGAGCCAGGCATTGTCCCCCATTTTGTATCTTTGCATTTCGTTTTTCCTGCCAAAGTGGAGTATATTGCATTTGTCACTGTTGAACTTCATTTTGTTAGTTTTGGCCCATCTCTCTAATCTGTCAAGATCGTTTTGAATCCTGCTCCTGTCCTCTGGAGTATTGGCTATCCCTCCCAATTTGGTGTCGTCTGCAAACTTGATGATCATGCCTTCAAACCCTTCATCTAAGTCATTAATAAAGATGTTGAACAGGACCGGGCCCAGGACGGAACCCTGCGGCACTCCACTCGTCACTTCTTTCCAGGATGAAGAGGAAGCATTGGTGAGCACCCTCTGGGTTCGTCCATTTAACCAATTACAGATCCACCTCACCGTAGTTTTGCCTAGCCCACATTGGACTAGTTTCCTTGCCAGAAGGTCATGGGGGACCTTGTTGAAGGCCTTACTGAAATCCAGGTGCGCTACATCCACGGCATTCCCTGCATCTATCCAGCTTGTAACTCTATTGAAAAAAGAGATCAGATTAGTCTGACATGACTTGTTTTTGATAAATCCATGTTGACTATTAGCAATGACTGCATTTGTTTCTAAGTGATTGCAGACCACTTCCTTAACAATCTTTTCCAGAATCTTGCCTGGTATTGATGTGAGGCTGACCGGATGGTAATTGTTTGGGTCATCCTTTTTTCCCTTCTTGAAGATTGGGACCGCAATGGCCCTCCTCCAGTCTGCTGGAACTTCTCCCGTTCTCCAAGAACTCTCAAAGATGATTGCCAATGGTTCCGGAAAGTTCCTTCAGTACTCTTGGGTGTAGTTGATCTGGCCCTGGGGACTTGAATTCATTTAGAGCGGCCAGGTAGTCTCAAGACCCTTCTATGCCATCTTGAATTCATTGAAAAGAGTGGGATAGAAATCCAACAAAACAACTATAAGAGATAGTGAGGTCTTGTTTGTCCCCAAATCATATGAGAAAGGGATTCAAGAAAGACTACTGAAATGGAACAGAAAAAAGGTGACCTTTCTTACATTCACATTTTCAAGATTCTTATTTCTTTTGTAACTTCTGCCCCCACAGTACTCATCACATATTATTATTATTATTATTATTATTATTATTATTATTAAACTTTATTTATACCCCACCATCTCCATCTCCCCAAGAGGACTCGTGGCAGCTTACATGAGGCCATGCTTATTTACCATCCTTATTTCCTCTAGACCAGTGGTTCCCAACCTTTGCTCTTCCAGGTGTTTTGGACCTCAGCTTCCATAATTCCTAACAGCTGTTAAGATGGCTGGGATTTCTGGGAGTTGAAGTACAAAACAACTGGCAGACCAAAGGTTTCTTTCTCCAACATCTTTCTCAACTGGGAAAAGGCAGAATGAGACCAGTTAGGCCAGTAGCTCTCATTCTGGAGTCATTTTCCTTCTCTTTTCGTGGCTCCATTCCGGCCCGGCCCAGCTTACTTATCTGAACGTATCTCTCTCTACGTTCCACCTCGTAATTTAAGATCTACTGGGGAGGCCCTGGTCTCAGTTCCACAAGCTTCTCAATCACGTCTGGTGGTGACGAGGGACAGGGCCTTCTCGGTGGTGACCCCCGCTTGTGGAATTCACTCCCCAGTGAGATTAGATCTGCATCCTCCCTCCTTACTTTTACGGAAAAAAAACTAAAGACATGGTTTTGGAGCCAGGCCTTTGGCTAGTGGGCACTGCAGCACTTTAGGCACTGAACTCACAGAATCGTAGAATCAAAGAGTTGGAAGAGACCTCATGGGCCATCCAGTCCAACCCCCTGCCAAGAAGCAGGAATATTGCATTCAAATCACCCCTGACAGATGGCCATCCAGCCTCTGCTTAAAAGCTTCCAAAGAAGGAGCCTCCACCACACTCCGGGGCAGAGAGTTCCACTGCTGAACGGCTCTCACAGTCAGGAAGTTCTTCCTAATGTTCTGATGGAATCTCCTCTCTTGTAGTTTGAAGCCATTGTTCCGCGTCCTAGTCTCCAAGGAAGCAGAAAACAAGCTTGCTCCCTCCTCCCTGTGGCTTCCTCTCACATATTTATACATGGCTATCATATCTCCTCTCAGCCTTCTCTTCTTCAGGCTAAACATGCCCAGTTCCCTAAGCCGCTCCTCATAGGGCTTGTTCTCCAGACCCTTGATCATTTTAGTCGCCCTCCTCTGGACACATTCCAGCTTGTCAATATCTCTCTTGAATTGTGGTGCCCAGAATTGGACACAATATTCCAGATGTGGTCTAACCAAAGCAGAATAGAGGGGTAGCATTACTTCCTTAGATCTAGACATTATGCTCCTATTGATGCAGGCCAAAATCCCATTGGCTTTTTTTGCCGCCACATCACATTGTCGGCTCATGTTTAACTTGTTGTCCACGAGGACTCCAAGATCTTTTTCACACGTACTGCTCTCGAGCCAGGCGTCCCCCATTCTGTATCTTTGCATTTCATTTTTTCTGCCAAAGTGGAGTATCTTGCATTTGTCACTGTTGAACTTCATTTTGTTAGTTTTGGCCCATCTCTCTAATCTGTCAAGATCGTTTTGAATTCTGCTCCTGTCCTCTGGACTATTGGCTATCCCTCCCAATTTGGTGTCGTCTGCAAACTTGATGATCATGCCTTCTAGCCCTTCATCTAAGTCATTAATAAAGATGTTGAACAGGACCGGGCCCAGGACGGAACCCTGCGGCACTCCACTTGTCACTTCTTTCCAAGATGAAGAGGAAGCATTAGTGAGCACTCTCTGTGTTCGTCCACTTAACCAATTACAGATCCACCTCACCGTAGTTTTGCCTAGCCCACATTGGACTAGTTTCCTTGCCAGAAGGTCATGGGGGACTTGTCGAAGGCCTTACTGAAATCCAGGTACGCTACATCCACGGCATTCCCCGCATCTACCCAGCTTGTAGCTCTATCGAAGAAAGAGATCAGATTAGTCTGACATGACTTGTTTTTGATAAATCCATGTTGACTATTAGCGATGACTGCATTTGTTTCTAAGTGATTGCAGACCGCTTCCTTAACAATCTTTTCCAGAATCTTGCCCGGTATCGACGTGAGGCTGACCGGACGGTAATTGTTTGGGTCATCCTTTTTTCCCTTCTTGAAGATTGGGACCACATTGGCCCTCCTCCAATCTGCTGGAACTTCTCCCGTTCTCCAAGAACTCTCAAAGATGGTTGCGAATGGTTCCGAAATGACTTCCGCTAGTTCGTTCAATACTCTGGGGTGTAGTTGATCTGGCCCTGGGGACTTGAACTCATTAAGAGCGGCCAGGTATTCCTGGACGACTTCTTTCCCAATTTGGGGTTGGATGTCCTCCAATCCCTCATCCACTCCATCTTGCTGAGGTTGAAGACTCTCTTTTTGTGAGAAGACCGAGGCAAAGAAGGCATTAAGTAGTTCTGCCTTTTCCCTATCCCCTGTCAGCATTGCCCCATCTTCTCCGCGAAGAGGTCCTATCGCCTCCTTGTTTTTCCTTTTTCTACTGACATAAGAATAGAAGCCCTTTTTATTGTTTTTAATGTTCCTGGCAAGTCTGAGCTCGTTTTTTGCTTTAGCCTTGCGGATCTTTTCCCTACAGGTGTTGGCTATTTGTTTGAATTCTTCTTTGGTGATTTCTCCCTTTTTCCACTTCTTGTGCATGTCTCTTTTGTGTCTTAGCACAGTTAGAAGTTCTTTGGACATCCATTCTGGCTTCTTTGCACTTGTCCTATTTTTTCTCTTTGTTGGCACGGTTTGCAATTGCGCCTTGAGTATTTCACTCTTGAGAAATTCCCATCCATCCGTAACTCCCTTGTCTTTTAGTATCTGTGTCCACGGAATGCTGCTCAGTGTTTCCTTCATTTTTTGGAAATCAGCTCTCCTAAAGTCCAAAATGCGGGTTTGACTTGTCTTAGTTTCGGCCTTCCTTTGTACCTCAAATTGCAGGAGCACATGGTCACTTGCCCCTAAGGATCCTACCACTTCGACCGCATCGATCAGGCCCTCCGCATTTGTTAGGACAATAGGATTGTTATGAAAATTGGAAACGGCTATATGACTTGTGATTATGTGATCTGTTCTATGTGATTATGTAATTTTAATTAATATCACTGTTTAATTGTTATGTAATAGGATGTTATGTTGTTGGTTTATATTGTTGTTATTGATACTGTTGGCATTGAATTGTTGCCTGTGTTAGCTGCCCTGAGTCCCCCCTTGAGGGTGGGAAGGGCGGGGTAGAAATGGTGTAAATAAATAAGAAATAAATGTAATGTTTAGGGGCCTGGATTGAGACAGTCCTTATGGTCAAAATGGGAAGACCTGATCATCCAAATTCAGCCTGTGTGTACTAGATTTCCTTCTATACCATACTGCATTACAGTAATTTGTTTTCATCCTTTCCTCTGCAGCTTCATCTGGTGGCTTTGAATACCCCGTTTTCTGGTGATATGCGAGCTGACTACCAGTGCTTTCAACAGGCCCGGGCTGCTGGGTTAACATCAACATACAGAGCTTTCCTGTCTTCACATCTTCAAGACCTTTTGACAGTTGTCAGAAAAACTGACCGATATCATTTGCCGATAGTTAACCTTAAGGTAAAACACATTTGTTTGCTTTCATTTATGAAATTCCAAGTGTTTCCAGTTTCAGCACACCTGGCATTGCATTCCCAACTAAAGGAATTATATACTACTAGCCATCCCCTGCCACGCGTTGCTGTGGCCCAGTCTGTGTATGTGTGTTTTGTGTGTGTATGTGTTTATGTGTGCAGGGGCGGCTCAACCCATTACGCAAAGTAAGCATTCGCAGTATAGTTGATTTTGCTCAGGGGCGTTCTTGAGGCGCTCTTGGGGGAAAATAGACCTTGACATATGCGAGTTGTAGTTACTGGGATGTATGTTGTTGTTGTTCATTCGTTCAGTCGTCTGCGACTCTTCGTGACCTCATGGACCAGTCCACGCCAGAGCTCCCTGTCGGCCGTTACCACTCCCAGCTCCCTCAAGGTCAGTCCAGTCACTTCAAGGATGCCGTCCATCCATCTTGCCCTTGGTCGGCCCCTCTTCCTTTTGCCTTCCACTTTTCCCAGCATAATTGTCTTCTCTAGGCTTTCCTGTCTCCTCATGATGTGACCAAAGTACTTCAACTTTGTCTCTAGTATCTTTCCCTCCAGTGAGCAGTCGGGCTTTATTTCCTGGAGGATGGACTGGTTGGATCTTCTCGCAGTCCAAGGCACTCTCAGAACTTTCCTCCAACACCACAGCTCAAAAGCATCGATCTTCCTTCGCTCAGCCTTCCCTAAGGTCCAGCTCTCACATCCATAGGTTACTACAGGGAATACCATGGCTTTTACTAGGCGGATCTTTGTTGCCAGTCTGACGTCTCTACTCTTTACTATTTTATCGAGATTGGACATTGCTCTCCTCCCAAGAAGTAAGCGTCTTCTGATTTCCTGGCCACAGTCTGCGTCTGCAGTAATCTTTGCACCTAGAAATACAAAGTCTGTCACGGCCTCCACGGTTTCTCCCTCTATTTTCCAGTTGTCAATCATTCTTGTTGCCATAATCTTGGTTTTTTTGACGTTTAGCTGCAACCCGGCTGTTGCGCTTTCTTCTTTCACCTTGATTAGAAGGCTCCTCAGCTCCTCCTCGCTTTCGGCCATCAGAGTGGTGTCATCTGCATATCTGAGGTTGTTAATGTTTCTTCCAGCAATTTTCACCCCAGCTTTGCATTCATCCAGTCCCGCACATCGCATGATGTGTTCTGCATACAAGTTAAAAAGGTTGGGTGAGAGTATGCAGCCTTGCCGTACGCCTTTCCCAATCTTGAACCAGTCTGTTGTTCCGTGGTCAGTTCTGACTGTTGCTACTTGGTCCTTGTACAGATTCCTCAGGAGAGAGACAAGGTGGCTTGGGATGCCCATCCCACTAAGAACTTGCCACAATTTATTATGATCCACACAGTCAAAGGCTTTAGAATAGTCAATGAAGCAGAAGTAGATGTTTTTCTGAAACTCCCTGCCTTTCTCCATTATCCAGCGGATATTGGCAATTTGGTCTCTCGTTCCTCTGCCTTTTCTAAACCCAGCTTGAACATCTGGCAACTCTCGCTCCATGTATTGCTGGAGTCTTCCTTGCAGGATCTTGAGCATTACCTTACTGGCATGAGAAATAAGGGCCACTGTACGGAAGTTTGAGCAGTCTTTCGCATTTCCCTTTTTTGGTATGGGGATATAAGTTGATTTTTTCCAGTCTGATGGCCATTCTTGTGTTTTCCATATTTGCTGGCAAATGGCATGCATCACCTTGACAGCATCATCTTTTAAGATTTTAAACAGTTCAGCTGGGATCCCGTCGTCTCCTGCTGCCTTGTTGTTAGCAATGCTTCTTAAGGCCCATTCCACCTCACTCCTCAGGATGTCTGGTTCTAATTCATTCACTACACCGTCAAAACTATCCTCAATATTATTATCCTTCCTATACAGATCTTCCGTATAGTCTCGCCACCTTCTCTTGATCTCTTCAGCTTCTGTTAGGTCCCTGCCATCTTTGTTTCTTATCATACCAATTTTTGCCTGAAATTTACCTCCAATGTTTCTAATTTTCTGGAAGAGGTCTCTTGTCCTTCCTATTCTGTTGTCTTCTTCCACTTCCATGCATTGCTTATTTAAAAATAGTTCCTTATCTCTTCTGGCTAACCTCTGGAATTGCGCATTTAACTGGGCATATCTCCCCTTATCCCTGTTTCTTTTTGCTTTCCTCCTTTCTTGGGCTACTTCCAGTGTCTCAAAATCAAAGAGCATTCTGAACTCCACTAATGATGGAATTGAACCAAATATGGCACACAGAACTCCCATGACGAACAGAAAATATATATCAGTGATTGGTTGGGAAGGGGGGCACCAATATACTGTTTGCTTACCATTGAAAATTACCTAGGGCTGCCTCTGTATGTGTGTGTATATGTGTGTGTGTGTGTGTGTGTATTTGTGTATTTGTGTTTATATGTGTACATGCATATTGTGTATATGTGTGTGCTTGTCTATATGAATATTTGTGTGAATATTTGTGTGTATGTGCAAGTGTATATGTATATATGCATTTATATGTATGTGTGTGTATATTTTTGTGTGTTTGTGCATATATATATATGTGTGTGTATGAATATGTGCATGTGTATATGTATATGTGTGTATTTGTATATGTATATATGGTGTATTTTTGGGGGGGTTTAAGTCTGTTCCGCTGGGGTTTTGGGTGTGGGTTTGTTTGTGTGTGTTTTAGGGGTGATGGACACTCGTTGGATTGTTAGGTGTCAATTGTTAGGTTTCATGTCAATTGGTCAAGTGGTTTTTGAGTTATGTTAATCCCACAAACGAACATTACATTTTTATTTATATAAATATTATTATTACTCTTATTTTCTGCTGAGAACTGACACAAAAATTGGTGGGAAAGCATAAGAGGAAAAACAAATGTCAGATAAAATTGGCTAGATCCTGTAAAGGTACACAAATAAATTAGTACAATTGCATCAGATATTGTAACTGATGTTCTCCTAGACATGAGTCAACAAGTGATCCTGAAGCCAGGTGCATGACTTATGACAGGCATGTATTGTACAATTGGGTTGTAAAATTGGGTTGGACCGACTGGCCCTTGTGATTCTATGATCCAACACTATCTAATACATCCAACACTATGATTCTATTATTCCTCTCCATGAAGAGGTGGCTGCATATAATCTTTGAACACATCTACCACTGCCATTCTATCACACTTTCTGTGCAGGTACAGCTGTACCAGGAGCTCCAATTTTGTTTGCTTTGCATTGAATGTTTGTTGGAGTCCTAAGTTTCAGGGACTCTGCAGATAGGTGGCTTCTTTTGGCTGCAATCATGGGGCAAGCCACCTGTCAATTATAGTTAGGTTCCCTGGTCCCGCCCCCTTTTGGGTTTTTGGAGGGAATAGGAGCTTTTTTGGGTTCAGTCCACACAGAGAAGCTTTTCATGCAGGACATATTACCAAGAGCTCCTGTAGAAAGCTTTGTCTTCTACGGCTTGGCTGGGGAGATATACAGCCCACAGCTTGGCCGGGGTTATACAGCCCTACACCTCCTTTGCTGAAGGACTTCAGTCAGCCATCACAGAAGCCTGAATTCTTTTCCCCTGGAAGTCTACAAAGCTCTGCTTGGTAAGGGTATCTCACGGAAGCCAGAAGCAGTTGGTACCGGGTGTAGGGGCTCCACGCAAAGAAAGACTGCCCAGATTAGAAGTTAAGGATTTCCCCATTAGTTAAAATACCAGTCATGAAGATAGTGCCTGTTCCCTGTGGACAAGGTTGAAAGAGCCAATAGACTGTTAAGAAAGCCTAAAAGTGCCTGTTTGTTTTCATTAATAAAGAACTTTGTTGAACTTTTAAGCAATCTAAAGACTCTGTTTTAAGAAAATCCAAGGGCCTTTAATCTGAGGCAGCCCCGGCGTCCCGTTGGGCACACGGAATTTATGTCCTGTCTACAGTCTTATGCACAGGCCCAGCGTGCGACAGCACACTTTCATTTTACTTTATAGTTCATGGGGAAAAAACAGGGCCCATAGCAGTGGAAAAGGGGGAGAGTAGGAACCGGGGCAAACTGGGAATTGGATGGGAGAACTCACAAGTACACTTTCTTTCACCATTTTGGACTGTTCTTTGGGTAAATGGTCTGTCAACTGTAGAGCTGGCTGCAGTTTCTACACATTGTGAGTCGTGGTCGAATTTCAGAGAGAGAGAAAAATCATAAGCAAGTAAGAAGCAGATAAATGCAACCCCAAAACCTTGGAATGAGAAATAGACCCAGATTTTAGAACAAAACTAAACAAAGTATTTAATATTATGACAAGAAATAATGCTGAATGTTCACTTAATTTGAAGAGTTTCACTCATTTTTCCCCAACAGGGCGAAATATTGTTCAATAATTGGGAGGCAATTTTCTCCGGCAAAGGAGGTCAGTTTGACCTCCGGATTCCAATATACTCCTTTGATGGCAGAAATGTCTTCACAGATCCAGCCTGGTAAGTTTACCTTCACATTTTAATGATTTTAACAGCTGCATATGTACCAAGATGGGACAGTTTAGTCTGTTCCAGAACCTACACAAAATTAAGATTTCAAGTTGGGTATCCTGTGCCATTTTTACTGAACAGTTTTTTTTAAAAAAAAATCTCTTGAAATTTCAACCATTTGACAATGCAACTTTGTGGGTATTTTTAATAAACAAAATATTTACAACCAAAAAGCTCCCAGCAAATGGAATGCTTTTGAGGGCGAACAAATTGAAGTTGAATCCAGACAAGACAGAGGTCCTCCTGGTCAGTTGAGCCACCCCTAGGGTCACAACCAGGGGCGGCTCAACCCATTACGCAAAGTAAGCATTTGCAGTATAGTTGATTTTGCCCAGGGGCGCTCTGGGGGGGGGGGAATAGAACTTGACATATGCGAGTTGTAGTTACTGGGATGTATAGTTCACTTACAATCAAAGAACATTCTAAACTCCACCAATGCTGGAATTGAACCAAATATGACAAATAAAACTCCCACAACAAACAGAAAATATATATCAGTGATTGGTGAGGGGGGGGGGGGCAAATACTGTTTGCTTACCGTTGAAAATTATTTAGGGCCGCCTCTAGTCACAACCTGTGCTGGATGGGGTTACACTCCCCTTGAAGGCACAGGTTCGCAGCTTGGGGGTCCTCCTGGACTCATCACTGAACCTGGAATCCCAGGTTGCAGCAGTGCCCAGGGGAGCTTTCGCACAATTAAAACTTGTGCACCAGCTGCGCTGTACCTTGGGAAGTTAGACTTGGCCACGGTGGTCCACGCTCTTGTTACATCTAGGATAGACTACTGCAACACACTCTACATGAGGTTGCCTTTGAAGACTGCTCAGAAGCTTCAAATAGTCCAACGAGAGGCAGCCATGTTAATAACTAGGGCGGCATACAGGAAGCATACAACTCCCATGTTACGCCAGCTCCATTGATGCCAGTTTGCTCCCAGGAACAATTCAAAGTGCTGGCTTTGGCTTATAAAGCCCTAAACGGCCCCGGCCCAAATTACCTGTCCGAACGCATCTCTCCCTATGAACCATCGTGGAGATTAAGATCCTCCGGGGAGGCCCTGCTTTCTGTCCCGCCATTGTCACAGGTACGATTGGTGGGGACGAAAGACAGGGCCTTCTCAGTGATTGCTCCCCGGCTATGGAACTCCCTTCCTGGTGAGATCAGATCGCCCCCTCCCTCCTGTCCTTTAGAAGGATGGTAAAAACTTGGCTGTGGGACCAAGGTTTCGGGACAGGTCAGTAAAGCGGCAATAGAAAAGATGACCAGGCCAATTAGATTTTACACGGATGACTAGGACGGTTTTAAATGGTGTATTTTAATATTTTGATAAATGTTTTTAATATTTATGTAGGTATATAAGAATTTGTGTCCCGGCATTGAATGTTTGCTGTATATATGCTGTGCTCCGCCCTGAGTCCCCTTCGGGGTGAGAAGGGTGGATGTTGAAATTAATTTCACAATTCAGCAGCAGATCAGTTGCACAACTTCAGCGCTTTCCAGTAGCTTCTTCCTGCACAGTATTTTCAGTCAACTACTCCCACAAACTGCAGTCACTCTGGAACACTTGAGCACATGCCCGGCCATTGTCAGTTTTACCATTGTCTTTCCCCCAGTCTAGATGACATTACAAACTTACCACAGCACACAGTTATATCTTGTCTTAGCAGACAGGTTCTTTTAATCAATTACATAGAGCCTTCGACGAACAGCATCACAGCACAAGGAGAGAAAATACACTGTACATGACTTCCTTATATACAATTCTGTACCTTTACACATAGCAATCTCTGATTGGTTCCCAACTCATTAACTTAACTCAGACCCAGGATTACATCACTCACAATCACCTGGACTAGGCCAGAACACATTCCCCAAATGATTCCCAATATACAGTTAATGCATGACTCAGCATTTCCAATAGAAGCCCATTAGCAGTGCATGACTCAGCTATATTACATTACATTGTAATGTTTTAAATAAATAAATAAATAAATGGACCAAAGAAGATGACCTATCACTCAAGGCCTCCAGGCCAAATGTAGCCCACCATGTCATTTTCTTTGGCTCACATCAGTAGACATCATGATTAGAGTTTTTTTAATGCATATTTTGTTTTGTTAATTTTATGGTTATGTTGTTTTACTTTGTATGTTCTATGATTTTTTACCTGGGAACCGCTCTGAGTCCCCTCGGGGAGATATAGCGGTATATAAATAAAGGTATTATTATTATTATTATTATTATTATTATTATTATAGAGTTGATGGGGGTTGTGATACAGTAAAATCTGGAAGGCTACAATTAGTTCTATTTAGTTAAGACAGTGGGGTTTGAATGTAGATACAAAGCTTGCCAATATTATGTCTGACATTAAAAGGCCTTTTAACCTTTCCCCAACCTCAGAGCCACAATTCTTGTTGGGTTGCAGTAACTATTATCCCACATAATCAAAAGTGACCAGAGTTCCCATTCAGTAATATCTGGGAATCCAAATTGGGTAAAAACTAAAGAGCATTGCCACTATGTAATACACACACATACACATTTGGCCCTTTGTATCCACGGATTCTCTGTCTACGGGTTTCAAGGCAACCATAAGGCTGATGTGGCTCTTGATGAAAATGAGTTTGACACCCCACACTAAAATCTGCCACAATTGGGGATCAGAGTCACGAGGTGTGATTATAATGCTAGAAATACTTCTAGCATCATAAAATAAACCAAAACTACTTGTCCCCCCACCTCAGGAAAAAAAAAACTATGTAAAAGAACTGTACTCTAAAAACGATCTTTCTCTTACCACCCCCCTACTTCCTTTGAAACCCAATATTGTGAGAAAAGTGAGATACCGGTGAATAAATAATAATAATAATAATAATCATCATCATCATCTTTATTTATACCCCACCACCATCTCCCCAATGGGGACTCGGGGTGGCTTACATGAGGCCAAGCCCAAACAACAAATGACAGCAAAATACGAGGGGTATTTTTTAAGTAAGGTCCGTTTGAACATAAGTACACAACAAAAGTTTATTTCAAAAAAGTAAATTTATTTTCAGAAAGTACATACTTCACTCTATTTTTCGACATAGTTGCCAAGTTTGTTCAAACACTTATCATACCTCTGAACCAATTTTAAAATACCCTCTTCATAAAAACTTGCCGCCTGCTCCGATAACCAAGAGTTCACTGTAATCAAAGAAGGGCGACCGGAGCAGTCCTCATCATGGACGTTGTCACGGCCATCTTTGAATTGTCGTACCCACTTACGCACTTTGCTTTCACTCATAACCGTATCACCGTACACTTCACAAATCTGTCGATGAATTTCTGCAGCAGGCAGGTTCCTTGCTGACAAAAACCGTATCACTGAGCGAACCTCACATGCAGCGGGTCAGTTGATAGTCTTAAACATTTTTAAAGCACAGAGCAGAACCGTACAGGATAGCTACAGAGCGGAAACTGAGCACAGTTTTTCCCGATGCATGCCGGTACATGACGCACGCGCTCGTTGCAGTATGCGCGCAAACTACTAGTGTCTACAACAAAACGGACCTTACTTTAAAAATACCCTTCGTAAAACCAAAATTGAAAATGCAAACAATAAACATCAACATAATGATTACACAAACCATATGAATGCATAACGATATAAAATTACAATAAAAACAATCACAGTGAAAATGGGCGGGCTACATGTAATGATTAAAAGAAAAACTAAGTAAAAACTGATTAAAAACTTGGGTGAGATAAAGGAGAAGCAGGTTATTTGTGGAGGGGGGGGGGGTCATTAAAACGGGAGTTGTGGAACCAAACTTTCCCACAAGGGGAAGGGGGTTGTATGCTCCAATGACAAAACATTGAGGCTAAGCAATAGTGTGAGGTTGTATACCTACTCACCAAAGGTGCAGCGGAAGAGCCAGGTTTTAAGGTGCTTCTTAAAGGCTTTCCTAATCTCTCCAGGTAATTAATTCCTCCTTTACCACAGTTTGCTGAATGAACATTACATTAATTCATATCTGACATGAAATGTATAGTTAAAATAGTGTCAATAACTGCAAGAATTTTAAAACATTCTTCTATCTTTAGGCCTCAAAAAATCATCTGGCATGGTTCAAGTCCACACGGAATACGACAAATTAGTAACTACTGTGAAGCCTGGAGGACAGCAGATCTTGCTGTGATGGGACAAGCATCACCTCTGCAGTCTGGAAAGCTTTTGGATCAAAAAGCATATAGCTGTAGCAACAGGTTTATTGTCCTTTGTATTGAAAACAGCTATATCTCAGATTTACAAAGGAAATGATCTTTTCCTCCGACCCATGAAAATGTAATGTTTAATTATAATTTTGAAATGATGTAAATATTGTACTTTTAAAAAAGATACTAACCAAAGAAAGCATACCTCAGTTCAGAATCCTATTCCAAGATGGTGAAATTCATTTTTACAAAACATTCCAGCCCACGCAGAAGCTTGGTAAGAGATTAGTAAGGATAAATAAACATATAGAAGTGTCCAAGGCCCCTTCTACACTGCCATATAATCCAGGTTATTGAAGCAGATAATCCACATGATCTGCTTTGAGCTGGATTATATGAGCCTACACTGCCATTTAATCCAGTTCAAAAAAGATAGTCTAGATTTTATATGGCAGGGTAGAAAGGGCCTGAGCCATATGGCACTTGTCAGTGTTATAAGCCTGGTTGGGCTAGTTCCTAAATGTTATTGTGCAGATATCAGGTGTGGTGTGCAAGCAAAATAGATCACTCCCATTGGTGCTGTGGCTCTGCAACATTTGCGTGGAGTAAAGAAGAGTGTCATCTGTGCTGTAGCCCATAGGTTTCCATAAACATTTCTGCTGCTGTTGTTCATTCATTCAGTCGTTTCCGACTCTTCGTGATTTCATGGACCAGTCCATGCCAGAGCTCCCTGTCAGTCGTCACCACCCCCAGCTCCTTCAAGGTCAATCCAGTCACTTTTTTTTGTTTCATTATATTTTTACTTGAGAAGAGAAAATACAGTTATATAGACATATACTATACATTTCCTTCTCTTTTATTTACATTCACCCCTGTGCTCCCCTTCTCCAGAGCCATCTCTTTTCTTAAAGTCCCACCAAAAATCAGTTCTTCATTTGGAGGTAAATTCCTATCTTCTTTTTCCAATAATTTTTCTAGAATTTTTCTCCAGATACTTTCAAAGTCATTTTTTTTACATAATCCCTTCTTTACTTTTAAGTTTGATGTTAGCTTATCGTTCAGTGCCATTTTCCAGACTTTTTTATACCATTCATTAATCTGTATTTTCATTGCCCCTTTCCAATATTTTGCACTTAATAATCTAGCTGCTGTTAATAGCATGTCTATTATTTTTTCCCTCTTATCTTTCCCATCCTCTTTTTTAATTAAAAGTAATATTTCTGCTGGATTCCTCCTAATTTTTATATCCACGATATTTTCTATTTCTGTTATAACCAATTCCCAAAAATCTTTTACATATTTGCAGTCCCACCACATATGCATGTAGGTTCCAATTTCTTGGCATCCTTGCCAACATTTTTCATTATTGTTCTTATTTATAATATTTAACCTTCTTGGTGTTAAATACCATTTCCAAATTAGTTTTTAATAATTTTCTTTTATTCTAATTTACATGTTTTTAAGTGTCTTGTTTTCCATATCTCTTCCCATTCTTTTTCAGTTATCATTGTTCCTACTTCCTCCTCCCATAATTCTCTTAATGTTAATCTTTTCTTTTTCCTGTGTCTTTAATTAGTATTTTATATATTTTACTTGTTGTTTCTTTTAATTGCTTGCCATTTTCTCTTTTTAATTCTTTTATTATCAATTCCTCAAACGGTGTTAGTTGTTTCCCAGTTTTATTTCGGACTCACCAATTGTTATTCCATTTTTCTAACTGAATCCAATGGAGCCAAGAAATGTTTATTCCTCTCAATTCTTTTCTCATATTTACCTTTTCCATTTTACATTCTATCCAATTTCCTACCCTTTTTAGTTCCCTTTTTTCTAATTCTTTATCTAAAGTTCCTTTTAGTACCTTTGAGAAATCTTTTTCCATCATTATTGGTGTTACGACCAAATTCTTATTGATTAGTTGTCCTTTATACTTGCTCCATATTTCCATTATATTTCTTAATGATATATTTCCAATCTGTTTTATCTCTTTCTTTGAAATTTCCTTAAAGAATATGTTGTCCTTTCTCCACTCAATTGCCTTATTCCCTGCTTCCATCCATTCCAAACCATCTCCATCCATCATCTTTTCTACTACATATCTTAATTGGTTTGCCTCATAATATTTTTGTATATTCGGTAAGCCTAATCCTCCTTCTTTTGGGGGGGGTCAATCCAGTCATTTCAAGGATGCCATCCATCCATCTTGCCCTTGGTTGGCCCCTCTTCCTTTTTCCTTCCATTTCCCCCAGCATAATTGTCTTCTCTAAGTTTTCCTTTCTTCTCATGATGTGGCCAAAGTACTTCATCTTGGCCTCAACTATTCTTCCCTCCAATGAGCAGTCAGGCTTTATTTCTTGAAGTATGGACTGGTTCTGCTAGATTAAATAATATTGAATTTTACTAGCTCCTGTATTTTCTTGTCCCAGTTGCAGACAAACCCTAGCTCAGGGTGCAAAAAGCTCTACCAGGTTCACCTGGTGAGATTTTGATCTTCTTTGAAATTTTTGATCTTTTTCCTTTTGTGGGAATCATGGATCTGGAGACTGCAGATCCAGAAGGCCCACTGTATCAATGGGTCATATCGGAAAATGTTCCAAGACACTCCTTTTCTTTCCAAACCAGCTTGCTGTAAAACATGGGAAATGGAGAAGTTATTATCCAAAATGCTCTTGGACATGTGAGAGTTGTGTATAATTGTGCAAAACCTGGTCTAAAAAAAAAAGGAGGCAATTAAAAAAACTGAAATGTTTTTGTTTCTCTAAAATCTTCCTGATGCAAACAAACCTCATCCTTAAATATTTGCACACAGGAAGTATTTGGAAGATGAATTTCACCCATATGGAAACAGAACCAGATGCATATTCTGGCATCCTGTGGTCTTTAAAGAAACTCGAACAGTGTTGAGAGAAAATTCTAACATGATCAGTGGTGGCTACTCTGAAGGACATATAATGCGCTCCTATGTACTCTGAGGGTTTTGGGGATCTCTCCTCTACAATGTTCTCCTCCACGAACCAAACAAAAAGCCTCTCCCAAAGCCTGATTTTGCTCTTGGTGCTACATAAAGTATTGCAGTTGAGGTGGGAGAAAATTAACAAGGACACACTACTGTGTGGATAGAACTGAGAAAAGTGATTTTCTTTAAGACAGTCACTTTCCTGTGTAACCAAAATGCAGGATGACTGTGTTTACTCGCTCACCGACTTCTCGTTTCTATGGAGTTCTCATTTCTTCAGAACTGTTGCTCAAACGATTGTTCAGAGAAACAGAATTGCCGACTGTTCCTCACAAAAACAGTATTATCATGTTTAGATGTTTGTCTTTTCTGAATTTTCTCATGGTGTATGTCAAAAAGCTATTCTCTTTGAATTGTCATACCATAATGCAATAATGCAATAGTCAGTTTTGAAATGTAAGCAAGTAGTTCTGTTCTTCAACAATCTCTCTGACTTTGTTGCCACCAAACCACTACTATAGTTTGTATGTTTAAAAGTCTACTACCAAAGTTCCTGTAATTTCTAACACATTTTTTTAAAATCTATGATGTAAAAATGTGAATTGCAGAACCATATTTCCATTTGAATCAACATAAAAACACCTTTCCCACCTTGTCTGTGACAGGTATTGGTGCTTTCACATTTTTGTAATTTTTCACATTAAAGAGCACTATAGAGTTGTACCGTTTTGTCATGTTTTCTTTCCATATAAATGTATAAGAAAAACACAAGTGGAACCAGATGAGAGGACAACAGAAAGACAACGGAACTACCACCCAGCACCATATCCTGCATTAGTGGTGCTTCCAAAACATCATTTAACTCATAGCTTTTTGTTTTGCTTTTGTTTGTGTTTTTGCGTGGCATTTTTTATTTTGTGTTTTGATTTTGCTCCCGAGTGTGCTTTCTCGGAAATTTAATTTATGTATTTATTTATTGCATTTTTTTTCGCGTCAGGAGCGACTTGAGAAACTGCAAGTCACTTCTGTTGTGAGAGAACTGGCCATCTGCAAGGACGTTGCCCAGGGGACACCTGGATGTTTTGATGTTTTACCATCCTTGTGGGAGACTTCTCTGATATCCCCACATGGGGAGCTGGAGCTGACAGAGGGAACCCATCTGCACTCTCCCCAGATTCGAACCTCCAACCTGTCAGTCTTCAGTCCTTCCGGCACAAGGGTTTAATCCATTTATAGCGTAGTTAAAGAGATATCTGGGCAGGGGGGAAACAAGGAATCCCACCTCTGCCACCAAAGCAAGGGATGATAAAATATTATAAATGACCGATGTTATTGGTAGTATTAGCCGCCACCACCTCAGCTTTACTGGTCTGAGGAACCAAAGGTGTGAAAGTGTTGTAGGTAAGGTGTGTTTGCCCTTGTTCTTCTATGGCTTCTTCACTGGCTGACTGGACTTTAAAAGTGCTTGACAAACTGAAGCTAACACCAGTTAAAAGTGAACTAGAAAAGGTTTATTGGACTTGGAACAAATATCACCTCATAGCATGAGGGGTACAGAAGCATAATTCAGTTGCAGAGACTTAGTTGGATTAAACAGTTAGTTCTACTGACCAAAAAGCTTTAAAAACTGTGAGTTTCCTTAAACACACTGTTCTATCCTTAGAAACAGTAACTCTTAGAGAACAGACTCCTGTCTGTCTCACACACAGGGCAATAAGATATCTTAAACTTCTCCTAAATTTAATAAGACAAAACTCTCTTTTACTGGTCCCCTCAACACAGTAAAACCCTAGCCTTTGTCTCAATCTTATTCCCTAACCTTAAGGCTCACTTTCTAGCTTTCTTTCCTGTCAGAACCCTATTTTAGCTTCCTCTCCTAAAATTCTATCCTTCTGTGTCTGATGTTAAGACACTTCTTCTGTCAAAAGCTGACAGCTTATTTCCCTCTCTCAACTGACTTCTCCCCTAATTGCTCTACCCAATCAGGAGTCGGCTTGACTCCTCCTCCTGCCTCTGCCTGTCTTTCAAGATGAAAGCTACTGATATTCAGGCTTCGGCCTGGTCGCCTAAAAGGTAGATTTCACTACACCATTGCACCACCGGGGGCTCCTTATTGCATTTACAGCCCTCCATACTTAAAACGGTTTATACAATCTATATACCGTATATTCCAGGGTACTAGATGACTTTTTAGGCATGTAAAACCTTATAAAATTTTGAGGGTCGTCTAGTACCCCGGGTATAAAATTAAAATAATAATAAAATTACCGGTAGAGCCAGAGACATCATGGCGGCAGGAAGAAGGAGAGCGGCCTGAGCAGAGCGGGAGGCCCTTCTGGAGGCAGCACAGGAAGCAGCCCAGAGACCCAGGGGCAACCGCACGCCAGGCGTAGAGGACAGAAAAGCTGGAAGGGTTTGGTGGGCATTGACCTGGAGTTTGGGAGTTGTAGTTCACCTACATCCAGAGAGTACTGTGGACTGAAACAATGATGGATTTGGACCAAACTTGGCACAAATACTCAATGTGCCCAAATGTGAACACTGGTGGAGTTTAAGGAAAATAGAACTTGACATTTGGGATGTGTAGTTGCTGGGATTTATAGTTCACCTGCAATAAAAGAGCACCAACGATAGAATTGGGCCAAACTTCCCATATAGAACCCCCATGACCAAAGAAAATACTATGTTTTCTGATGGTTTTTGGTGACCCCTCTGATGCCCTCTGGTGACCCCTCCAGAGGTCCCGACCCCCAGGTTGAGAAACATTGCTCTAATGCTTGCTGGAGCAATCAAGCAATTGGAGAAGGGAAGGGGGGAAGAAGAGTTGATGTGAGGAGTGGTAAGCAGTACACAGTGATCACTGCTCAGCCAAGGCCAAGAGGAGAAAGGTAAACGTGGCTGTCAAGCTGCTCCAGACCAGTTTGGTACCACTTAGTTAGTCATTAGGCAGCTCGGTGCCATTCCATGCCTGTGACACTGATCTGGAAGATCCCATTCAGGATCAGTATTGATGTATATAGCTCATGTAGATGGGCCCTTAATTGAATTGCAGGAGAAGGTATATCGGAATATGTTATAGTCACTTAATACAGTTGTGCATATTTTCCTTTTAGAATCATAGAATCATAGAATTGTGGAGTTGGAAGAGACCTCATGGGCCATCCAGTCCAAGCTCCAGCCAAGAAGCTGGAATATTGCATTCAAAGCACCCCTGATGGCCATCCAGCCTCTGTTTAAAAGCTTCCAAAGAATAACAAAATGAAGTTCAACAGTGACAAATGCAAGATACTCCACTTTGGCAGGAAAAACGAAATGCAAAGATACAGAATGGGGGATGCCTGGCTTGAGAGCAGTACGTGTGAAAAAGATCTTGGAGTCCTCGTGGACAACAAGTTAAACATGAGCCAACAATGTGATGTGGCGGCAAAAAAAGCCAATGGGATTTTGGCCTGCATCAATAGGAGCATAGTGTCTAAATCCAGGGAAGTAATGCTACCCCTCTATTCTGCTTTGGTTAGACCACACCTGGAATATTGTGTCCATTTCTGGGCACCACAATTCAAGAGAGATGTTGACAGGCTGGAGTGTGTCCAGAGGAGAGCGACTAAAATGATAAAAGGTCTGGAGAACAAGCCCTATGAGGAGCGGCTTAAGGAGCTGGGCATGTTTAGCCTGAAGAAGAGAAGGCTGAGAGGGATTATGATAGCCATGGATAAATATGTGAGAGGAAGTCACAGGGAGGAGGGAGCAAGCTTGTTTTTTGCTTCCCTGGAGACTAGGACGTGGAACAATGGCTTCAAACTACAAGAGAGGAGATTCCATCTGAACATGAGGAAGAACTTCCTGACTGTGAGAGCGGTTCAGCAGTGGAACTCTCTGCCCCAGTGTGTGGTGGAGGCTCCTTCTTTGGAAGCTTTTAAACAGAGGCTGGATGGCCATCTGTCAGGGGTGATTTGAATGCAATATTCCTGCTTCTTGGCAGGGGGTTGGACTGAATAGCCCATGAGGTCTCTTCCAACTCTTTGATTCTATGATTCTATGATTCTAAGCGACTTGCCTCCACTACACTCTGGGGCAGAGAGTTCCACTGCTGAACGGCTCTCACAGTCAGGAAGTTCTTCCTGATGTTCAGATGGAATCTCCTTTTGCTTCACACATTGCGTTTATCCATTCTTTTAATTACTAATGTATTTACCTTTTCTTATTTTCCCATTGCTCCCATGGTTGTCAAAGTGTTATCTGCTTCAGTCAGTTGTTATTTTAATGCAATGTTTTGGTGTTCTCACAGTTATATGAAAAGATACCTGCATGTAGATAAAATTAATAACAACCTGCCTACCGAAGTTCTGGGGCTCCTGATGATTACTCACTAAAAGCCTCACAGAATGCAGAGTCAATGGTGCTTTGTAGAGCTCAAATTACATTATGACCTTGGATCACCATTGCAGCCACTGACAGATGCCATTAGCCAGTAATTTATAGAATTATATAATGGATTCTACTAGGGTTATTTGCTTGTTTGTTTCTTTGTGGTTGCTGAGTTGGCAATTAGAAATTTCCATAGATTCCACAAATCTAGGAATTATATAAAATTGCCTGCTGAAATAGTTGTGTTCAGAGGTGGCTATATCCTCCATTATTGGCTCAATTTTCTCCTTTTAAACAGCCGTCTTTTATCTAGTTATTTTAAAAATGAGATAAATGATTCTTGGGGGAAAATCTGAAAATTAAAAATACAATTTTTTAATGCTGAAAGCATGGTTCAGCTATTAAACACACACAAAAAAGCTGGTCTGAGTCCCTCTACGGAGGCTGAGAAGATTGGGATATAAAAGTTTTAAATAAATAATAATTAAATAAAATCATTAACAACATTAACAGAAACATTATCTGAATTGCTCTTAATTAAGCATTGCTCTTAATCATCTTGGATAATTATATTACTGTGACATGTGTGGGCAAGAATAAGAAATGGAGTTTTGACACCAACTGTTATGAAAAAACAAGCACTGCATTATTATTATTATTATTATTATTATTATTATTATTATTATTATTATATCTGAAACACAACAAGATGAGTCCACAGCAGACTAGATCACTCTGCTGGCTGTTGTATTGGATCACAAGTCGGACACTTCCCAAGTGTCTAGGACTGTGTGATGTATCGGCAAATAATGAATGCAGATCCCAGTAAGGTGGCCTTCTGCACCTGGCAGCTGGTAATTTTGTCAGCGCCGATTGTGATTAAGTGCAGGCCAGGGTCTTTAGGCACTGTACCCAATGTGCCGATCACCACTGGGACCACCTTGATTGGCTTGTGCCAGAGTCTTTGCAGTTGGATCTTTAAATCCTCACATCATGTCAGCTTTTCCAGTTTTTTCTGTTCAACCCTGCTGTCACCTGGGATTGCAACACTGACAATCCATACTTTGTTTTTTAACACGATCGTGAGGTCAGGAATATTGTGTTCCAAAACTCTGTCTGTCTGAATCCAGAAGTCCCAGAGTAGCTTGACGTGTTCATTCTCTGTAGCTTTTTCTGGCTTGTGATCCCACCAGTTCTTTGTTGCAGGCAGATGGTATTTGTGGAACAAGTTCCAATGAATCATCTGACCAATGGTGTTATGCCTCTGCTTGTAGTCTGTCTACAATCTTCTTGCAGCAGCTGAGGATGTGATCTATTGTTTCATCTGCTTCCTTGCAGATTCTACATTTGGGATCTGTCATCAACTTTTCAATTCTCGCTTTGATGGCATCGGTTCTATTATTATTATTATTATTATTATTATTATTATTATTATTCTACATTTATACCCCACCCTTCTCACCCCAATGGGGGACTCAGGGCAGCTTACCGACCATGGCATACAATGCCGCATTACACATATAACAATAAATATCAATTTAAACAATTAGCATATCAATTTAAACATATTTGACTTGTATTTTATTTATTTGATTTGTATACCGCTACTCCCAATTTGGCTCGGAGCGGTTTACAGCAGTAGATTAAAACAATATAACCAACTTTAAAATACAATAAAAACGAGAACAGACATGGTCCCGAGTTATTCACCCATCGAAAGCTTGTTGGAAAAGAAAGGTTTTACAGGCTTTCCGAAAAGCAAATAGCTCTCGGATGGTTCGGGTTTCAACTGGCAAGGCATTCCATAAATAAGGGGCCACGATCGAGAAGGCTCTCTGCCTAGTAGAGGACAGATGATAAGTCCGGATGCTGGGAACTTCAAGCAAATGTTGGTTTTCGGACCGAAGTAATCTCTGGGGTTGGTAGGGGGATAAGCGGGCCTTCAGTAATAAACATTACATATCAATTGAACTTTTCCCTTTCTCCCACCTTTCCTAACTATTAAATAACACGCCTGCAATGGCAATTCCCTTTTCAATATTGCATCTGTTTTTTTGATGTAGTTTTGGATGAGGAATTTGAAAAGCACAATAAAAATATAATACAGTTATTCACAAATGTCATTACTACTGTAATACTGATTTCATCATACAACACAAAAATGTCAAAGGAAGTTGGAGCAAATTTGAAGTCACCTTTGGACTTAGAATGCAAAATTCCAATAAAACCACTATACATTTTTAAGAAAAGGATTTCTGACCGTCAATTTTTGAGGCCTCTTTTATTTTGATTTTTCAAAAGTAATATCTAATGGTAATCATTCCCAAAATACACTTTAGATGAGTCACGCATAGAGACAGGTAAGATTTATTATCATCATCTTTCAGAAGATTATTTTCCAAGTTAGTTTGAATGTATACCAGTATTCTGGCATTTTGCTTATAATAACTGTTCTGTCGCGCGCTGGGCTTGAAACAAATTGCCTTTAAAACAGGACGTGCAACTTTAGCCCAGCAGGAAGCCAGGGGGCCTGAAGAGAAATTCATAAGGATTTTCACCATAAACAGTCTCTAGAGGGCTTGTAAAATATAACAAAGTCTTTTATTGGTGAACAATCAACAGAAACTTCTTTTGTCTTCAAAAGGTTAAACAAATGCTTCCAGGCTTTTGTGCAACTGATGGCTTCTAACTGTTACTTTTACTCTAAAGGAAAATCCCTTTCCAAACTTCTCCCAGGCTAACTGTGAACCTAAACCTGATGTGATGTGGATCCACTACCGGGCTGAACTGCGTCTCAAAACCGACTGGATCTACCAGTAGGCCTGTAGTCACTTAGCTGGAGTTCTTGATGTTTAAAGCTGTTATTCCCACCGAAATTCCTCAGGGCTGTAAAGCTGTTTCCCTGGGAACCTTTGGTAATCTTTAGATGCTCTTAAGACTGTTCTCCCCTGGGAAGTCTTAAGGGTTGAAGCCTTTGTACAGGAGAAAGTCTGTACACGCCGTTTAGCAGTGGCTCCCTTCCTTTCTCAATTGTCTTGAACAGGGGGCGGAACCAAACTTAATAATGATGGACAGGGGGCCTGCCCTATAACTGCAAACTTTAACAGGAAGCCACCCTTCTGCAGAATCCCAAGCCTTGGGCTGCAAGCAAACACTTAATACAAAGCAAATAAAGTTGGAGCTTCTGGTACAGCTGTACCAGCACAATAACATTACAATAATATTAATTCTGGAAATCTACAATATGCCTTTATCAAAGCTTCTCTCCCGGCCCAGGATAATGGCATACAATATTCATATTCCCACTCCCCATGAACTCACCCTGAGCTAATCATAAACTCTCTGTTGAACTTTCCTCAAAGGATAGTTGGGAAGATAAAAATGTGCAATGTTTGTATGAATGTGTGTGTGGGGAGTTTATTCCCAGGAAATTCCTTCATTGCCTAAGTGCATCATGAAAGGCACAACGGAGTTTGTTTTGTCATTCTGTCCTTGATATTTGAACTCAACACAATAAGAATTTCAGGAAGAAAAAAAAAGCATTTGCTGCAATGCAAGAATACTCCCCAGCACAATTATCAGCTTGTGGTATAATAACATTACAATAATATTAATTCTGGAAAGGAGAAAGGGCAGGAGAAAGGGCAGGAGAAAGGTCTTTGGGAGAAGGGAAGGCAGACAGGAGAGATGTCTAGTCCTCAGACACACTCTGCTTCATTTGGAAAAATGCTGTACTCGCAGAGCTAAGATGGTGTCATATTTCAGTGTCAGTGTTGACTTTTGTGGAGAGGTGGCTGCCAAGGTAGAGGAAATGGTCAACGTTTTCTAGAGTTACATCATTAAGCTGTATTTCTGGCATTGAAGAGGAATTGGCTGGTGACTGCTGGAAGAGCACTTTGGTTTTCTCGATGTTCAATGGGAGGCCGACCTTCTTGAATGCTTCTGCAAAGGTATTTAGGATGGTTTGTAGGTCTTCTGAATGTGCACAGACTATGTTATCATCAGCATATTGGAGTTCTATAACAGATGTTGTGACTTTGGATTTGGCTTTCAGCTTGCTTAGGTTAAATAGCTTGCCATCTGTCCAATAGGTGACTTGGCTTGGAGGAGATCCTCTGCCACGTCATTGGAGCCAGAGCCAATCACAGTGAGCTGGTCTGAGCCTTTTTTTTTTGTTGTGTCAGGAGTGACTCCTGGTGTGAGAGAATTGGCCGTCTGCAAGGACGTTGCCCAGGGGACGCCTGGATGATTTGATGTTTTTATCATCCTTGTGGGAGGCTTCTCTCATGTCCCCGCATGAGGAGCTGGAGCTGATAGAGGGAGCTCATCCGCCTCTCCCCGGATTCGAACCTGCAACCTGTCGGTCTTCAGTCCTGCCAGCACAGGGGTTTAACCCACTGTGCCACCGGGGTCTGAGCCTGCCCCTTGGCCAATCAGGAGCGGAGGCGGCACCGACCGGCTCACGGCACTCAGCCAATCGGGGTCGGGAGAGGGAAACTCAAACACAATGTCAGTGCATGAATCTTTGACTGTATAAAAATTGTTGCACACTCCATGTTGGTTATGCTTGTAGTTTTGGGCATCCACTCTTGGGTAATTAAAGCCTCTGTCTCTGACTTAGAACCCTGGAACTTTTAATTGTTACCGTAAAATGCTTGCCAGGCCGAACTCTCATTTAATTGCAACCTAAAATTTATTCACATCAAAGGAAGAGATTCCTCCTAAACTCCCTGGTGGTAAAACTCAGCAATGGAATATGCTGCCTCAGAGAGTGGTGGAGTTTCCTGTTTCGGAAGTTTTTAAGCAGAAGCTAGATGGCCATCTGTTGAAAGGGTTTGTGTAGTGCAGGGGTCCCCAAACTAAGGCCCGCGGGCCGGATATGGCCCCCCGAGAGCATTTATCCGGCCCGCGGGGTGTGGAGAAGGGTGGGGAGGCGGCGGGCGAAGCAGCTTCGGGGCCACTTCGTCCTCCGCCTCCCTGGGCCCAGCCAGCTCTTCTCCTGCCTGGCCTCATCCCAATGGCAAGAGAAGGGGGGAGGCGGCAAGCGAAGCAGCTTTGGGGCTGCTTCGTCCTCTGCCTCCCTGGGCCCAGCCAGCTCTTCTGCCTTTGGGAAGGGGCCATGAGCTGTGTGCATCCGCAGAGCAGAGCCAGGCGGAGCAGCAGCCGTGTCCCGGGCATGGTGCGCCTCCCAAGCCTTTGGCTGTCAGGGCAGGGACTCCATGGGCTTCCCTGCAAGGGAAGGAGCAGAGGGAGGGGGTCAGTGCGGAGGGAGCGAACGAGGGAGGGAGGGGTCTCCTTCCACCAGGGAAGCACCTGCCAAGACCCTCCTCCTCCTCCTCCTCTGCTGGGCAAGAACACCCTCCCTTCACACACACACACTTATAGACATCATCTGGGTTGTAGAATTTGGGCTGTATGGCTGTGTTCCAGAAGCATTCTCTCCTGATATTCTCTCTTTGGTTCCATCCTTCCTTGTCTCTTTCCTTCCTTCCTTCCCTCTTTCTCTTTTTCATTCCTTCTCTCCTTCCTTCCCTCTTTCACTTTTTATTTCCTTCTCTCCTTCCTTCTTTACCTTTCTTTCTTTCCTTTTCTCCTTCCCTCCTTCTTTCCCTCTTTCTCTCTCCTTCCTTCCATCTCTACCCTTCTTTCTTTCCTTCTTTCTCTCCTTCCCTCCTTTTTCCCTTTCTTCTTTCCCTTTCTTTCTCTCTTTCTCTCCCTCCTTCTCTCCTTCCTTCCTTCCTTCCTTCTCTACTCTTTTTCCTTCTTTCTCTCCTTTCCTCCTTCTTTCCCTTTCTTTCTCTTTCTCTCCCTCCTTCATTCTCTACCCTTCTTTTCTTCCCTCCTTCTTTCCCTCTTTCTTTCTCTACTTCCTTCCTTCTCTACCCTTATTTCTTTACTTCTTTCTCTCCTTCCCCCTTCTTTCCCTTTCTTTCTCTTTCTCTCCCTCCTTCCTTCATTCTCTACCCTGCTTTCTTTCCTTCCCTCCTTCTTCCCTTGTTCTTTCCCTCTTTATTTCTCTCCTTCCTTCCCTACCCTTCTTTCTTTCCTTCTCTCCTTCCCCCTTCTTTCCCTCTTTCTTTCTCTTTCTCTCCCTCCTTCCTTCTCTACCCTTCTTTCTTTCCTTCTTTCTCTCCTTCCCTCCCCCCTTCTCTCTTTCCTTCCTTCTTTCCTCCTTTCTGTGTATGTGTTTTGTGTGTGTATATGCATAGATGTGTGTGTTTGTGTATATATGTGTGTGGGTTTGCACATGCATTGTAATGTATTTTTGGGGGGAGGTTGCTTTTTAAGTCTCTTCCACTGTGTTTTTCAGTTTTTATGAGTGATGGTCACTCGTTGGCCTGATAGATGTATTTTGTCCAAATTTGGTGTCAATTCGTCCAGTGGTTTTTGAGTTATGTTAATCCCACAAAGGAACATTACATTTTTATTCATTTGATTGTTTAAATTATAATCCGGCCCTCCAACAGTTTGAGAGACTGTGACCTGGCCCTCTGTTTAAAAAGTTTGAGGAGCCCTGGTGTAGTGGGTTGGACTGGATGGTTCTCGTAGGCTCCTACTGCTCCAATTCTGTAACATACTTACTTACTTACTTAGGCGATCCCTCGTTGGACGAGTAAGATGGTCTTCCTTGATGACTATTTTTGTGGGTTTGTAGGTGGCTGTGGAGCCCTATTCTTGACCCGCATCTTCTCCCACAGTGAAGGCATTGGTTTCCAGCTGGAAGGCGGTCCCAGCCGGGGTTGGCTTGATGCACCTTCCTCCTGGCACGTTTCTCTCTTTCACCCTCCACTCGTGCCTCCTCGAATTCTGCAGCACTGCTAGTCACAGCTGACCTCCAGCTGGAGCAGTCAAGGGCCAGAGCTTCCCAGTTCTCAGTGTCTATGCCAGAGTTTTTAAGGTTGGCTTTGAGGCCATCTTTAAATCTCTTTTCCTGTCCTCCAACGTTCCGTTTTCCGTTCTTGAGTTCGGAGTAGAGCAACTGGTTTGGGAGACGGTGGTCAGGCATCCGGACAACGTGGCCGGCCCAGTTGATGGCAGAGGACCATTGCTTCAATGCTGGTGATATTTGCTTTTTCCAGCACACTGACGTTTGTCCGCTTGTCTTCCCAAGATATTTGCAGGATTTTCCAGAGGCAGTGCTGATGGAATTGTTCCAGGAGTTGTATGTGACGTCTGTAGATAGTCTACGTTTTGCAGGCATATAGAAGGGTTGGGAGGACAATAGCTTTATAGACAAGCACCTTGGTATCCCTACGGATGTCCTGGTCCTCAAACACTCTCTGCTTCATTCGGAAAAATGCTGCACTCACGGAGCTCAGGCGGTGTTGAATTTCAGTGTCGATGTTGACTTTGGTGGAGAGGTGGCTGCCAAGGTAGTGGGAATGATCAACATTTTCTAATGTTACACCATTAAGTTGTATCTCTGGCATTGGGGAGGGGATGGTTGGTGACTGCTGGAACAGCACTTTGGTTTTCTCGATGTTCAATGACAGGCCGAGCTTCTCGTATGTTTCTGTGAAGGTGTTTAGAGTGGCTTGTAGATCTTCTTCTGAATGTGCACAGACGACATTGTTATCAGCATACTGGAGTTCTATATCAGATGTTGTTGTAACCTTGGTTTTGGCTTTCAGTCTGCTGAGATTGAATAGCTTGCCATCTGTCCGATAGATGATTTCTAGGGCTGGGCGGTTTCGTTTGTTAATTTCGTAATTCGTTATTAATTCGTATTTAAATTAGCTTACGGTCCGATATTGAGCCATGCAGGAATAGAGTAATTAAAAATCGAAACAATTTTTCCAATTTATTTCGTATTGTTTTGTAATTGGTTCGAAATCGTTTCGTTATTATTTCCGCATGTCTGGTGTAAGTTTTAGGGTTGCTGTTTGTTTTATCAGTGAAAAAAAATATAATTGTCACACCAACAGTCAACAACAGAGGGAGAGGGAAGCTTCAGAAGTTCCCCCTGTCCCATTTGGAGGTTTTTTTAGCGTATTGCGCGATCGCGTCCGCCATTAACGAATCGATTCGTAATTGTTTCGTTATTGTTTCGTATTTTCCGAAATTTCGTAAATATCGAACTTTTTTAAAGAAAATGTTCGGAATTCTTTTAAAAATCGAAACGCAAAAACCCCCTAAAAACGAATCGAGTTTAGAAACAAATTTTTCCGTGGTTGGACAGCCCTAATATAAACCCATTGTCCTAATTCCAACAGACCTCACTACCTCTGAGGATGCTTGCCATAGATGCAGGCGAAACGTCAGGAGAAATGCCTCTAGAACATGGCCCTATAGCCCGAAAAAACCCTCAAGAACCTAATGAAAACAATGGTTGGGGATCACCACAACACGAGGAACTGTATTAAGGGGTCATAAGGAAGGTTGAACACCACTGTCCTAGTGAGCCGTGCCCCCTCCCCTTTCTCGACTGCCCTTCCTGGAGGGACGAACTCAGATGGTGAAGCTGGGAGACGCCTGCTCTGACCCCTGGCCTTTGTCCTGTGGGGTCCCGCAAGGCTCTATTTTGTCGCCCATGCTTTTTAACATCTACATGAAACCGCTGGGAGAGGTCATCCGGAGTTTTGGAGTTGGGTGCCATCTCTACGCGGATGACACACAACTCTACTACTCCTTTCCACCTAATTCCAAGGAGGCTTCTCAGGTGCTAGACGAGTGCCTGGCCGCTGTGTCGACCTGGATGAGGAAGAACAAGCTGAAGATCAATCCCGACAAGACAGAGGTCCTCCTGGTCGATCGTAAACCGGATCGGGGTATAGGGTGGTCACCTGTGTTGGACGGGGTTACACTCCCCCTAAAGCCACAGGTCCGCAGTTTGGGTGTCCTCTTGGATTCTTCGCTTACACTTGAGGCTCAGGTGTCGGCGGTATCCGGGAGGGCCTTTGCGCAACTGAGACTTGTGCGCCAACTGCGACCATACCTCGTGAAGGCTGATCTGGCCGGGGTGGTCCATGCCTTGGTCACCTCTAGAATGGACTACTGCAATGCGCTCTACGTGGGGCTGCCCTTGAAGACGGCTCGGAAACTTCAATTGGTCCAGCGGGCAGCAGCCAGGATGCTAACCGGGGCTCATTATCAAGAGAGGTCTACCCCTCTGTTTAAGGAGCTCCACTGGCTGCCATTTATTTTCCGAGCCCAATTCAAGGTGCAGGTGCTTACCTATAAAGCCCTAAACGGTTTGGGAGCACCCTACCTGCGTGACCGCATCTCCATCTACGAACCCACACGCTCGCTCCGGTCATCTGGGGAGGCCCTGCTCGTGATCCCACCCACATTGCAAGCGCGCTTGGTGGGGACACGGGACAGGGCCTTCTCTGTGGCGGCCCCCCGACTTTGGAACGCCCTTCCAAAAGATCTCCGACAGGCCCCTACTCTAGCTGTTTTCAAAAGGAATTTAAAAACTTGGCTGTTCCGTTGTGCCTTCTCTGACTAGGAATCCCCACCCCAAGTCCTAGTAGCACCTTAGCATAACTAATCGTCGCTGCACACCGCACTTTTAATCCTACGTGCCTCCTGCCATTCAGCACTTTTAACCTTGTACCCCATTGCGCCGGCCGAACCAGTTTTTAACAATGTCTTGATGTACTGCCATTGTCGTTATTTTGCTTATTGTTTTGATTTGCTTTGCTATTGTTGTGTTATGTTTTCTATTGTATTGTGTTTTGAGGCTTCGGCCTGTGTAAACCGCATCGAGTCCTCCGGGAGATGCTAGCGGGGTACAAATAAAGTTAATAATAATAATAATAATAATAATAATCTTCCTACGGAAGCCTCCGCAGACAGAAGTCCTCCTCCTCCTTCGCGCAGCCGGCGGCGCCCCTCGCGGCTTGTTGTCTGGCCTGTGTCTGCGGCGGGGCGTGGGCGGAGCCTAGGACCAGCGCTGGCCAATCAGGGGAGGGCTTTGTTTGCCCGAGTCGCGGGAGCCCCGCTCACCATTCAGATGCTGAGTGGCTGCGAAAGAAAGGAAGAAAGGACGGAGGAGGGGGGGAGGGGCGGGCCCAGTCCCGCTCGGCTGAGGGGAGAGGAGGAGGAGGAAGAGGAAGACAAGGAGGAGGCGGAGGGGGACCAGCGCGAGACAATGGCGGCGGCCGCCTTCTTCCCTCAGCGCCTGAGGCGGGAAGCCCGCGCGAGTTTCTTCCGCTGGGCGAGTTGGGCGGCGGCGGGCCTCCTCCTGCTGCTGCTGCTGCTCCGCCCGGAGGCGGCCTCGGGTGAGTCAAGCGGGCCTCCCTTCGCTCCCTTCGCCCCTGGTTGGCAACATGGCGCTGGTCGGGGGCCCTCCGGCCTGCAAACCCCATCCTCCCCTCAACTCTTTCTCTCTTTCCCGCGTGTTTCTGTTCCTCGCCGTTTCCGACTTGGAGCGCAGTACACAGCGAACTTTCTTTTCCGAAAAGGCGAGGCTGAAAAGGCCTGCGAGGTCGCCTGAGGGACGCCCTCAGCCCCTGGGTTTCCCAAAACAGATGGGCCTCGCTCCTGGCGCAAAGGCGCTCCATGAGGGAGGGAGGGGAGGACTCCCTTTCTCCTCCGTGACCGCCTCCCTTTCCCCCTCTCCCGCACACAGCCCTTTGTGGCCACCGTCGCTCCTTTCAGGCAGCAGCTGGACACCTCTTCTCCCACCATTGGAGAAGCCTCCCCCCCTTCTCCCCACATACACACTTTGCTTGGGGGCTCATACAGTAAAAACATTTTGGCAACTAGACATTGACCCGAATGTGTCCCCAACAACTTGCAGTGTTTACAGATGGTTGCTTCAGCTGTCCTTCAGCTGGAGTAGATTGTTTGTATGTTATGTTTCAGACTACACAGAGAAGCCATTGAAATCCACAAGCATGTGGACAATTTCAACAGAAAGGAGGAGACCATGAAAATGAACACAATCTGGCTAGCAGTATTAGAAAAAACTCTAAAATTACTACAGCAAAACAGCAGAGAGGAAACAACCAGGCACATCTTAACACCTCTCAACAGAACATTTTCCCAGGCTCAGCCAAGCCTTCAAATGCTAATGAAGGTGATCAGCTGAAACATTCACACCTAGCTTCAGCAGAGAGCTCTTTGTCCCACCCCAGTCATTCCACAGATATATTAACCCATTTTCTTATTTCCAGCAGACCTCACTACCTCTGAGGATGCTTGCCATAGATGCAGGCGAAACGTCAGGAGAAATGCTGTTCCTCCAGAGGACAGGAACAGGATTCAAAACAATCTTGACAGACTAGAGAGATGATTGGCCAAAACTAACTAAATGAAGTTCAACAGGGACAAATGCAAGATACTCCACTTTGGCAGGAAAAACAAAATGCAAAGATACAGAATGGGGGAGAATGCCTGGCTGGAGAGCAGTACGTGTGAAAAAGATCTTGGAGTCCTCGTGGACAACAAGTTAAACATGAGCTCACAATGTGATGTGGTGGCAAAAAAAGCCTGGGATTTTGGCCTGCATCAATAGGAGCATAGTGTCTAGATCTAGGGAAGTCATGCTACCCCTCTATTCTGCTCTGGTTAGACCACACCTGGAATATTGTGTCCAATTCTAGGCACCACAATTCAAGAGAGATATTGACAAGCTGGAATGTGTCCAGAGGAGGGTGACTAAAATGATCAAGGGTCTGGAGAACAAGCCCTATGAGGAGCGGCTTAAGGAGCTGGGCATGTTTAGCCCGAAGAAGAGAAGGCTGAGAGGGGATATGATAGCCATGTATAAATATGTGAGAGGAAGCCACAGGGAGGAGGGAGCAAGCTTGTTTTCTGCTTCCCTGGAGACTAGGATGCGAAACAATGGCTTCAAACTACAAGAGAGGAGATTCCATCTGAACATGAGGAAGAACTTCCTGACTGTGAGAGCCGTTCAGCAGTGGAACTCTCTGCCCCAGAGTGTGGTGGAGCCTCCTTCTTTGGAAGCTTTTAAACAGAGGCTGGATGGCCATCTGTCAGGGGTGATTTGAATGCAGTATTCCTGCTTCTTGGCAGGGGGTTGGACTGGATGGCCCATGAGGTCTCTTCCAACTGTATGATTCTGTGATTCTATGACCTGAATGTGTTCTCAACAACTTGCAGTGTTTACAGATGGTTGCTTCAGCTGTCCTTCATAAACAGGGAGAATCATCCTTGCCAATGCTGTTGCCCAAGGCTTGAATCACCGGGGGTCCTTTCACACAGTGTAACATGCACAGATTATCTATAGGAGGGGTCCTCAAACTTTGTAAACAGAGGGCCATGTCACAGTCCCTCAAACTGTTGGAGGGCCGGATTATCATTTGAAAAAAATATGAATTAATTCCTATGCACACTGCACATATCTTATTTGTAGTGCAAAACAATTAAAAACAATACATTAATTCATAGAATCAAAGAGTTGGAAGAGACCTCATGGGCCATCCAGTCCAACCCCCTGCCAAGAAGCAGCAATGATGCATTCAAATCACCCCGACAGATGGCCATCCAGCCTCTGTTTAAAAGCTTCCAAAGAAGGAGCCTCCACCACACTCCGGGGCAGAGAGTTCCACTGCTGAACGGCTCTCACAGTCAGGAAGTTCTTCCTGATGTTCAGATGGAATCTCCTCTCTTGTACTTTGAAGCCATTGCTCCGCGTCCTAGTCTCCAAGGAAGCAGAAAACAAGCTTGCTCCCTCCTCCCTGTGGCTTCCTCTCACATATTTATACATGGCTATCATATCTCCTCTCAACCTTCTCTTCTTCAGGCTAAACATGCCCAGATCTTTAAGCCACTCCTCATAGGGCTTGTTCTCCAGACCCTTTATTATTTTAGTCGCTCTCCTCTGGACACATTCCAGCTTGTCAATATCTCTCTTGAATTGTGGTGCCCAGAATTGGACACAATATTCCAGGTGTGGTCTAACCAAAGCAGAATAGAGGGGTAGCAATACTTCCCTAGATCTAGACACTATGCTCCTATTAATGCAGGCCAAAATCCCATTGGCTTTTTTTGCCGCCACATCACATTGTTGGCTCATGTTTAACTTGTTGTCCACGAGGACTCCAAGATCCTTTTCACACGGAGAACAGTTTTAACAAATATAAACTTATTAGTATTTCAATGGGAAGTGTTGGCCTTCTTTTAGCTGATGAGATAGGATTGTTGTTGTTGTGTGTTTTCAAGTCGTTTCAGACTTAGGTTGACCCTGAGTGAGGGCCAGGTAAATGACCTTGGAGGGCCTTATCCAGCCCTCGGTCCTTAGTTTGAGGACCCCTGATCTATAGCAACAAACATAGAAAACTGTAAATTGCAAATCACAATATCTATATTAGAAGAAATTCTACATTAAACGTAAGGTGGGAACAGTAACTTGACTGATTGGTAATCTATGTAAATGAAAATGTAATGTTTGTTTGTGGGATTAACGGAACTCAAAAACCATTGGACGAATTGACATCAAATTTGGACACAAGTCACTTAACAACCCAATGTATGTCATTCACTCAAAGAAATGGATTTGTCATTTGGGAGTTGTAGTTGTTGGGATTTATAGTTCACCTACAATCAAAGAGCATTCTGAACCCCACCAATGATGGAATTGAACCAAACTTGGCACACAGAACTCCCCTGACCAACAAAATACTGGAAGGGTTTGGTGGGCAGTGTCCTTCAGTTTTGGAGTTGTAGTTCACCTACATTCTGAGAGCACTGTGGACTCAAACAATTTTATTTATTTATTTTATTTCGGTTACTTCTACCCCGCTCTTCTCACCCCGGAGGGGACTCAGGGTGGCTTACAAAGGCACAATTCGATGCCAACATCACATAATAGTAGTATAAAACAATCTAGCAGCAATTAACAGTTAACAAACAGTTTCTGCATTACAACAATAAAGCCAATAAAGCCACTAAAACTAATTACACCTCATTAACGGTCAGCGTTCGCCATCTCATAGTCCAATTTCCAATTCCACTTTGTCAGTCCTGTCCGTCCTAATCGTCTGATTGTCCTTATCTAGTTGTCAGATAAGGTCCCACAACCATGTCTTTACTTTCCTCCTGAAGGAGAGGAGGGAAGTTGATGACCTTATTTCCCCCGGGAGCGAGTTCCACAGGTGAGGGGCCACCACTGAGAAGGCCCTGCTCCTCGTCCCCACCAACCTCACTTGTGATAGCGGTGGGGTCGAGAGCAGGGCCTCCCCAGATGATCTCAAACTCCGGGGTGGGACGTAGAAGGGGATGCGTTCGGACAGGTACGCTGGACCGGAACCGTATAGGGTTTTTTAGGTCAAAACCAGCACCTTGAATTGTGCTTGGAACTGGACCGGCAGCCAGTGGAGTTGACACAGCAGGGGGGTGGTGTTCTCCCTGTATGACGCTCCAGTGATTAATCTGGCCGCCACCCGCTGGACTAATTGAAGTTTCCAAACAGTCTTCAAGGGCAACCCCACGTAGAGGGCGTTGCAGTAGTCTATTCGGGATGTAACAATGATGGATCTGGACCAAACTCTACATGAATACTCAATATGCCCAAATGTGAACACTGGTGGAGTTTGGGGAAAACAGAATCTTGACATTTGGGAGTTGTAGTTGCTGGAGTTTGTAGTTGAACTACAATCACAGAGCATTCTGAACCCCACTAACGATAGAATTGGGCCAAACCTCCTACACAGAACCCCCATGACCACCAGAGTGGGACACAGCAACGCATGGCAGGGGACGGCTAGTCTATGTAAATAAAAATGTAATGTTCATTTGTGGGATCAACAGAACTCAAAAACCACTGGACGAATTGACACCAAATTTGGACACAAGACACGTATCAGGCCAATGAGTGACCATCACTCATAAAAACACTGGAAAACACAGCAGAAGGGATTTAAAAAGCAAAAAGATGTTACAGCGCATGCGCAAAACGATTCCCCAGGAAACAAAACACACAACAGCATATCCCCACTCTCTTCTGGACTACAGCTCCCAGCATCCCTAGACCAGGCCCTTTAGGAGAGGAGGCTGATCCAAATGCACTGCTTCCAAGAAGCAAGCTTTCTTCTCCTTGGATTTCTTTGAGAGCATTCCAATCACTAAATATTTCCAGTTTCCTATTCCTGGATTGCAACTCCTAGCAATCCTCCAGATAGATAAGATAGATAGATTACATAGAGATAGATAGGTAGGTAGATCGATCAATCAGGACTGCTGGGAGTTGCAGTCCACAAATAGGTAGAGAAGGAAGAAAGGGGAAAAAGAAGAAGGGAAAGAAAGGGGGGAAGGAAGGGAAGAGGAAAGGAAGGAAAATTTCCAAAATGACACCTGGGAGACCTTGTTGTGTTGTATTACTCTTCCTGACGTTATGTATTGATGAAGAATCTCCTACAACAGGGGTCCTCAAACTAAGGCCCCGGGGCTGGATACGGCCCTCCAAGGTCATTTACCCGGCCCTTGTTCAGAGTCAACCTAAGTTTGAAATGACTTGAAAGCACACAACAATAACAATCCCATCTCATCAGCAAAAACAAGCAGGCCCACACTTCCCATTGAAATACTAATAAATTAATATTTGTTAAAATTGTTCTTCATTATAATTATTGTATTGTTTTAAAGTGTTTTTTGCACTACAAAAAAGACATGTGCAGTGTGCATAGGAATTCATTCGTGGTTTTTTTTTCTTCCAAATCATAATCCGGCCCTCCAACAGTTTGAGGGACTGTGCCCTGGCCCTCTGCTTAAAAAGTTTGAGGACCCCTGTCCTACAACATAGAAACTGTCATTTTGGAAGCTGAAATTTCATGGTATTCTAAAAATATTGACAGGCAACATTTCATTTAACTATAAATGAGTTACTATTCTTAACGTCATGAACTAATGAAGAATCTCCTGGAATATAGAAATTGTCATTCTGGAAGCTTAAGTTTCTTTGTGTTTATAGTATATTGACAAGCAAACTTTCATTTATAAATAATTACTAATCAGTCAAGTTACTGTCCCCACCTTATGTTTAATGTAGAATTTCCTGTAATATAGATATTGTGATTTGCAATTTACAGTTTTCTGTGTTTTTTTGGCCCTTCCACACAGCCATATAACCCAAAATATCAAGACAGAAAATCCCACAATGCCTTGAATGGGATTGTCTGAGTCCACACTGCAAACAATGTGGGATTTTATTCACCTATGTGAAAGGGGCCTGGGTTGCTGTGATTTTGTCTGGCTGTAAGGCCATGCCCCAGTAGCATTCTCTCCTGACGTTTTGACTACATCTGTGGACAGCATCCTCAGAGGATTGTTCTGAAGTCAGCCCAAGAAATCAGCCATAGCAGAGTACTTGATGAACCAACCTGGAGACAATACTATTTGAGAACACAGAAATGCTGGGCCATTCTGACAACCGTCATGTCAGGCTACACAGGGAAGCCATTGAAATCCACAAACATGTGGACAATTTCAACAGAAAGGAGGAATTATTATTATTATTATGTTTATTTATATCCCACTTTCTCTCTCCATACAGAGACTAAAAGCAGCTCACAACTGAAAGCATTGCAATACAACTTAAAATATATGAATATACAAGTATTAAAATAGTATTAAACATCAATTAAAGCATATAAAACTACAGCATCCCCTGAATTGATCTTAAAAACCTTCATCGTTAAAAGGCTGCCTGAATAAAAAGGTTTTAGCCTGCCACCTGAAGGACAGCAGGGAGGGGGCAATTCTGTCTTCCCTGGAAAGGAGGGAGTTCCAGAGTTAAGGGGCAGCCACTGTGAAGGAAGGCCCTCTCTCCCCTTCCCAACAGCCGAGCTTGAAATGGAGGTGGGACCGAGAGAAGGGCCTCTCTTGAAGATCTCAGGGTTTAGGCAGGTTAGTACAAGGGAATGCAGTCAGTCAAACAGTTTGGACCAAAACCATGAAAATGAACAAAATCTGGTCACCAGTATTTAAAAAACACCAGAATCAAGACAGCAAATAAAGAACACTACTACTCAGCAACAGGGGGATTCCAGACAGTAAACAACTGATTGCCAGTTAACACTTCCCAAATAAAGGATGCCCCTGGCAGCAGCAGCCAGGTTTTGCAGCTGCAAGGCTACTCAGTGTTAATCAAGCTGGCTAATTGCAACATTCACACCTGCTTCAAGCAGACAAGAGTTCTTTCTTCCACCCTGGACATCCCACAGATATATACACCCCACTTGCTTCATTTCCAACAGACCTCTGAACAAACCTCCGAGGATGCCTGCCATAGATCCAGGCAAAATGTCAGGAGAGAATGCTCCTAGAATATGGACACACAGCCCAAAAAATTCACAACCACCTTGTCAGTGCTGATTTCTTGTAAATAAATGTTAAATTTTGCATACCTATAATATATACCTAGATACTCGAGGTTATACAAATAGTATTTCTTGAGTGGAAAACGTTTAAGAAGTCCTGAGCTAGACTTGTATTAATTTCACTGGACGTAATGCAGAAGAAAATAATATCTGGCCACTAGTGGTCTGATGATGCTTCACACTTTTCCCCACAACACAACAATATTTGCTTCGTGTGTTGTCAGAAAATGGGGGAAGTTGCCCTCTTGTTTCCATACTTGCAAAACACTTCTTGATGTTTCCTAGTCAGTAAGTTGTGGCTGAAAAAAGATAACTTTATGCACATTTCAAAGATTTATGTTTCATTTATAATTGGCACAAGTCTGGTTGAATCCACTAAATGCTGAGAAATCGACAAAAGACATTTTGTTGATAGCAAGAGTTGTGTGGTACATAATGCTATTATCTTTGTTTCTGTAATCAGGGTCTAAGGCTCTGTACATTTTACACACAAATTGATATGATACCATATTCTCCTGAATCTGGTTGATAAATCATTCAGCTGTCTCTCTGTCTGCCCCCCCCCCCTCTATATATATATATCGACATATAGAGGCCACAAATACCTATTACAAACCAGTTATTACACAAAATGCACCCTTTTGCTCATGATGCTGGTATTTTTCGCCCCCCCTGCCATTTTACTGCATAGATGCCAATGTTGTTTACAGGAGCAATGTTGTTTACAGGAGCACTTGTTTTTGTCATAAGTGATCCATATGGAGAAATTTTTACTGAAGGTGTTGCCTACGTTAAACTAATTTAAAGCATGGATCCACTTTAGATTCCTATTTTTTTTTAAAAAAAAATAGAACATAACTATCAACCACATTGCAATAATTTACAACTGTCTCTTGTATTTTTTAATTGAAAACAGTAATAACCTACCATTGTAAATGCAAACTATGGCTCAAACATAAATTTTCATGGCTTTTTCCAGGGCCAATCCACCTCCTTCTCCAAATCTCAACATTTATCATACCTTATATTTATGACCAGGAACTGCAGTGTGAAAACTATAGTTCTGTCTGGAGAGGTTTAACTGACAGTCAACGTGGCATTAAAATTAAAAGCATTTTGGTCCTCATGCTAAAATCTAGATTTTGTATATGAATAGTTATGAGTCCTGTTTTTAAACAGACCAGTGTTAAGATCAGTTAAATAAACATGGCCATATTCATGTACATGGACGAAGTGCACTATAAAAAAGACTCAAATCGCTCCATTTTGCTTTGTAGTAGCACAATAAATGCATATTCAGAGTACATATGATCCTGATGGCACACCACAAAATCCATTAACAGTTATGAGGATCCACAGGCTGCGCTGTTTGTAATGATCTGATATATATGCTCCTCATTGTCTAATTGTAACTCACATACATGGTCCTAGACTATATTATATAAATTATAGGTTATGCTTGACGTATATCCCTGGATATGAGGCATGCATTTTGAAAACTTTTATTGACTAATGCTTTGATTCCCTCATGTGATTATACTGCAGTTATGCCCTGGTGATAACATAATCCAGAAATCTGTTCTCTGATGATAGTTAATATTTGTTCTTATTTGCTGAAAATTACAGTTCTGGCACTTGTTGCGCTGCAGTGATGTATAACTTACTCGCTGTAATGATTCCCATAATAATTACACACATTGTCTAATTCCATGATATCAAGACATAAAGCTAGAATTTATTTATCTTTTTAGCTCCAAGTTGTGGATCCATTATATGTTTTGAAATTTCAGAAACTTAAAAGTACTTTCTTTGATAAATCCTCACATTCTCATTGTATTTTGATATTAAAGATGTATTATTCAATAAACATTACATAATGTCAGAACACTATAGTATTGTGGAATAATTTGGTGTTTAGGGAACTGTAGTTTTGTGAAAATCAACATAAAAGAATCAGCTCCTGTTCTGTTTTTCTAGTTACTGTCAGCCCTGCAAATTCAATCTTTCTGGATTTAATTATTCATGGATTTGGTTAACATGTTTTTTCTAGGAATCTTAGCTCCTCCAGGGCAATTCTAGAGTTGCACTGGAAAACCTAGAGATTCCTAGAAAGGGGTACTGTCTGGTAAAATAGATAGCAATTATTATTTGCATTTTTCTCACTTGTATGGGTTCTGTGTGCCTATCTCAGTGAAAATGAAAGTCCTACACTATTGCATTTATATTCAATAGTTTATGGTTGTTTTAGGTCCCTAACACACTACACTATTATTGCAGTATCCCTTTAAATGTTGTGATAAAATTGTTTGTAATGCTGGGATTTGCCATGGGGGGGGGGGGGAATCAGAATTATCAGCCAGAGAGGTCTTAGACCTTATTAAACTACAAATCCCAGAATTCCACATAATTTTGCCATTGAACGTAACATGAAATAATATTGTCATGAGAAATCTTTATAATGGATAGCATTATGACATCCTGTTTAACTGCCCCAAATCCACCTTAGAAATCAGTCACACCAAATGAATTCTTAGGTGCTGGCAAGGAAAATGTTCAATGATTACTATTCTAGTCCTCTTTTAGCTTGTTCCATTACCCCTGAATGGCAAGAGGAGTCTGGATAGGTCTTGCTTGCCAATGTCACAAAACACCTTGGGGTTGGTATGGCTGTCTGGCTTCTAAGGTTGATTTGGGGCAATCAAATCCATAGACAGATAATGCCTACTTTATCAGTGCTGTATGTTCCCAACAGAATTTTGGACAGTGTGTTTTGAACAGTTACCATCAGAGCAGTTAATTTATTCTCTCAATGCACCTTTTATTCATCCCTAATGATTGAATGGTAAACATTACCACTGAAATTCAGGGTGCATCTCTACTGTAAAATTAGTGCAGTTTGACACCACTGTAAGCTGCCATGGCTTAATGCTATGGAATCCTGGGATTTGTAGTTTGGTGAGACACCAGCACTCTTTGACAGTGTAACACTTTGTTTTCTTTCCAGTATTCTGTTTAGCAGGTCAAAGCCTGTTTTCTGCTATTCTAGCCATTCCCTGTTTGTAATTCTTCTTCTCTTTGTACACGGAGTCTCTTCTTTCTATGTTTTCCGTATTAGAATGTCCAGAGTTCTTCTAAGGCAGGGGTCCTCAAACTAAGGCCCGAGGGCTGGATACGGCCCTCCAAGGTCATTTACCCAGCCCTCACTCAGGGTCAACCTAAGTGTGAAACGACTTGAAAGCACACAACAACAACAACAATCCTCAGCCAGGTAAATGACCTTGGAGGACCGGATACGGCCCTTGAGCCTTAGTTTGAGGACCCCTGGTCTAAATGGACAATCAAAAATTGATGGCTGCCAGAATATTTACCTGCACCTCTGAAATGCTAGACAAGGTTTGAGAAAGGGTGATATGCAGCCTTGATGTTTCAGGATGGGTAATACATGATTTGTGGTCCATGTGTGATTTTTGGAGGCAGCCTCTATGACCAATTGCTGGTGCTCTTGCCTCCCAAATCAACTCCTATGTACTGAATGTATTGCTATAGTGAATGTGTTCCATGTATTCCATGTCAAATTGGCAGATGGGAAGCAGCCTGGTTCTCTCTCTAAGTGGTCTGTTTCTCAACAGAATATAAAGTACTGTCCTCTTATTCGTAAGGTAAAGTGCAGAATGTAATTGTGCAAAAACTGTGTCATGAGTTGAAGCCCGACCGCTTTGGTAGACATGGATTAAATTTAACTGTAACTGGAGGGCTTGCATCCAGAGGATTTCCTATTAGGTTATTCCTAAACTGTTTGTGAATCGGGTTTTTCAAAAACAAGTTGCTCCTTTGGAGATACTTGGATTGTACAATAAAAAAAGAAAACAGATTTACATTTAGAAAGCTTTGAACAAGTCTGTTTCTCATGAAAGAATGATCCTGCCTTTGCAACAAAGCTAATTATGGCTGCTGTAACAGCAGAAACACTGATATAATAATCTGCTTTTCCTGTCAGGCTCAGACTCAGAAAGAGAAGGTAGAAGTTTGTTTTGACTTTCTGATTGCACCCAACAACTACAGTTCTAGAACAAATTGTAGGCTTCTGTCAATGGTATCTTGGAGATAGCAGTCATCATTCCTTGTCTACTGTAGAACCAGGAATGATGTTTGCAGTGGGAGGCACTGGCTTGTCTTGACTTTTCAGAAGGGGAGTGAGCAGTCATTCTGCTGTGGGAGATTTTCAAACATCATTACATTCTACATACACAGAAGTGATTTGATAAAATAGTTTATAAATATTTAAATGAATGTTTTATCTCTATTATCTGAAAATGTAATAGATATTCGGCTGTCTTTCGTGATTCTTTCAGTAGAAAATGAGTGGTGGTGTTGTCATTGATTAGATTTTTATTGGGGGAGAGAGAATTGATCTTGGGACCTGTGCCCTTGTTACCAAACCCCCCCCCCCATCCCAACCTCACTTTACCCATAGATGTAGGATGATCCACATGCACATTCTTGCCAACATTTAGGGACAGAAATTGTTATTTTGTGTGGTCTGTCTGATATCCAGTTGTATCTATACACAATGTTGACATTGTTTCTTTAATTTGTGATGAGATGAATTATATGAGAAGCGTGACCAATATTTCTTTCCAATCTGAATCTTTCATAATGGTCTTAAAACTTGCTCCCTATGACAATCTAAGACTTGCTACTGGTATATATTAGTGTTCAATAAAGGTTTATAAATTTTTGATGCCTGTCCTTTTGCCTGATCTGTTGGAATAATAGAGAGGTTTTCAAAATGGACAGACTGCTAGGCAGACTCTGTTTTAAATGCCTGTATTCCAAAAGAGAATATTTGGAGTTCATGGAGCCATTGTGTATTTGCGTTACTGAACATATTATCTATTAGTTGGGTAGCTGGGGTAACATGGTATAATAGGTCCTACATGTAATGGAGTCATGGTATTTCCATGTTTCTGGCAACCCATTCCTCTCAGAGAAACGTTGGTACTGAAAAATTGAGTGGACAGGTAAGAGATGAGTCTAATTTCTCCTTCCAGTGATTCCATTCTTTGTAGGTGGCATTTACAAAGGACTGGAAATAACTTAATATTCAACCAGTGAAGGAAGATGTGGAATGGTGTACAATGAGGGCTCTCTCTGCATGGTAATCCATTGAATAGAGTCATTCCCATGATTTCTGTTAGTTATCTGCTTGAGATGAAAATCTTTGAATAGGCATAGACGGAAGAATGCACAACCTGCAGCCCTCGAGCTATTTTGTCCTCCAACTCACAGAAGCCCTAGCCAGCTTGTCCAGTGACCAGGAATTCTGGGAGTTGGAGGCCAAAACAGCTGGAAGGCTACAGGTTGTGCAGGCCTGCAATAGACCACATTTACTAGATGTGAATAGAGTTCATAATTGTTCTAGAAAACTAGTATCCAGAGTTAGCTGCCCCATAATAAATCATGGTGCATCAATGGATATGGCAAAGGTTTGGAATAAGTAAAACAATGGATAAAACATTTTAATTAGTGGTATTCAACCAAAAATGAATGGATGTTTTAAAGTTTGTTAGTAGTCCATATTTCCAGTGTTTTGAAGGTTCTGTATTGATTATTTGTGTTGAGATAATAAAAGCTTGATGGGTATAGTGTATCCCATGAAAGTTGTTAGGTTAATTGTTGGAGACTGGAAATCATTAACATAAACTATCTGGTTTATTGTGCTTTATTTGTTATTGTCTTCTTGAAATTCTTTTAGTGTAGTTTGTAGAGCAACCATTGGCTGGCGGGTCTCTTGTATCATTATGATGACAGGGTGATATTGTTAAATAACCTTTAAAAATCTAGCACAGTGTGGGGACATCTTACCATATATAATAGGCCTTCAGAAAGGCAGAAAAATATTGGACTCAAATACAACTGATTCTGGAAGATATTTTTAAGTTTAAATTTAAGATGAGACCTGAGTTTTATTTGTTGGGAATGCTGGACAACCATTTTGAAAGAACTTTTTTCTTTGATTGTAGATGGATATTGTTGTCTCTTCCAACTCTTACTAATCTGTGATTTATTATTCAGTGACATGGCAAATACATAATATGTCTACAAAATATACAAAAGTACAATGATATTATATTAAACATATCTACTATGAAAGTATTCAAGAGTTTCCCTTTATGAGCTGAACTTCAAATTGGAACTCTAAATAAAAATGACATAACAATTCAAGTCCATTATTTTATTGCACAACTTTGTGTTTGCATCCCAAAGCACTGTATACCAGGGTGCCTAGGAAGTATGCGACATGTGCAACCTTTACAACAGGCAACTTAATCACTATGTGCTTTATACACCCACAACATACCTAGTGTCTCTGATTAAATCACTATTTCCAAGAGTAATCTATCTGGAGAGGCATAGATTGTTGTGAGTGGGTATCTGTTTGTCCTTGAACAAACAGGCTTCTTACTACTAAAGTTATTAGAACATAGGTTAAGCAAGCTAAGAAGAAATTTAAGAACAAGCACTACAAATAACCAATTTCTGCAAAACACAAGACCCATGCTTCTCACTCCACAAAAGTCTTATGAAGTTGATCTTTGGATTCAGTAGAAGCTCCAATTATTCTGAGACAAGTCTCAACTGGTTTATGCAAGTCTCACGCTGATCTCAGTTTCTATGAGACAACAGTTACCTAGTTTACTGTCCCTTTCTGTCATAATGAAACTGATTCCAGACTATTTAATGTCTTCAGCTCTATTTTTGTCTCATGCTTTTCTCTTGGTTTTGTCTCAGAAGGGGAAACTATGGAAAGATACTGAGTATTGATGGCAGGTTCCTCCATATGTGGAAGTTGTGTAAACTCTTGCCCCCCCAGTACATGCTCAACCCCTCCCAGAGGGACATGCCCTCTGATGCCCTCTCCTTTCTAGGCTTCCAGAAGGCAGGGGTGTTATTAGTCACCTTTGCCTTATGAACTGGAATCATATGAACTGAGATCATCATTCTCAGTTTCACTGGAAATATCACTATGCAGATACTGAGTGTTATTATTATTTGAATTAAGCATCACATTACCATAATTCTCTGTCTAGTCTGGCTATACTAGCAGTACTCTATGCTGCTCAGCTTCTTTTTTAAATTTTCTTTATTGTATTGTTAACAACTATTTGTAATACATTTATCTTTACTTTACATTGCTTTAGTTTCAATACATTTTTTCTTTCCACCCCTTAACCTTCTCCCCTCCCCCTGTTGACAAGTTGGTCCTTCTTCATTTATTCGAGCCATCATTGCATTCTATCCAGTTTTTTTTTCCAATTATCGTCGTCTTCTGGCTTAGCTTCTTGAATCCAATTTTTAAAGGGTGACCATATTTCTTTGATTTCCTTCTGCTTTTCTGTCCATAGTTTTTCATTTCTTATAATGTCCATAATTTCCAATTGTACTTGTTCCCACACATATTCATACCATTTTCCCAGGGTGCATTTCTTTTTTTTTCTTTCCACCCCCAAACAATCACAGCATGTGCTGCTCTAAACATCATCATAACTAATTTTTGTTCATGTGCTTTTATTTTACTGTCCCCATAAATCCCTTTTAAGAGAATCTCCATATTTAAGTCATTTTTTTATTTTTGTATATAATTCAATTTTCATGAAGATTTGATTCATGTCTCCTTACATTCCCAACGTAGATGTGAGTACCAGGCTTCTCTACTCCCACAGTGCCAACATTTTGGATTTAGACCCTGGATCATATGTGCCAATTGAATTGGTGTCCTATACCATTTTGTTATTACTTTCTGATCCAGATCCCTATATTTTTCTATCTTTATTTTATTTAATCCATTCCTTATTTTAACTATTTTTTCTTTCCCTATGCCTCCTTCCTTTTCCCATCTATTTCCCATCCTTTTATACATAAATTCCCTGTCTTCTAACATTCTTCCATTTATTTTACCTAACCCTTATTGCTTTTCACTGGACCTTTCTTTCAATATTCTATCTATTATATTTTCGCCCATATTACTTTCTTCCTTTTTTATTTGTTCCCAAATGCCTCTTAATATTAATATTAGCCTGAACCTTTCTTCCCCTAAGTTTTCTAGCTGACTCTTTTCCATTGGTACATCTTTTTCATTATATAAATCCTTTATTTTATAATATCCCAACTGTTTCAGTTTCTTTATAACGCTCTTATCCTCTTTGTTCCTCAAACTCCCTATTGGGGCTTCCTTTGAGAAAAATGGCATCCGTTTTCCCCCCATTTCTTCCATATTTTTAAAGCTATTTTCCTTGGACCTATTGTTTTCCCTACCACCTCTTTTAGTTTTTGTATGAAGATTCCATATTCACCTTGACCTTTGTTTACTTCATTTTCTATTCTTATCCATTTCACTTGATTTTCTTCTTCTAGTTCCAAAATTGCCTTCAATTGAAATGCTTCATAATATTCTTATAATTTTGGTATCCCTCATCCTATTTCTTTGTTTGACATATATAATTCCTTATTACTTATTCTTGGTTTTATAAAACTTAAGTATCTGTATAAAGTAATCACAAAACAACATGCAGACTGATCACAAAGGCACAAACAACCCATTCTGTACCACAAGTCTTGTTAGATAGCAACTTCCTGCATTTTTCAGTTTTGCACATTAGATAGAAATGATCAAAAACTGTTTTAAAAAGAGCAAGGTTTCTCAGATCACCACTGAGTGGCAGGGTAAATTTTGTGTGTTATCCCATTTACTGTTTGGGGATAAACTCAGGTAGGATTTACAGCAGTAACTTCAGACAACAAAATTAGCAGGGGGCTTTGAAAAAGCACACACACTCACACAAACTAGTGGTAAAACAGAAAAACAAAAACATTTGGGGCAATTTGTTTTTCCTGGGTTTTCCAGAGTATTTCCCCCGTAATTCCAAGGAAAAAAAGATTCTCAAATAATTTATTTTGGATTGATGAATAAAATATATTTTAAGATGCTCCAAATCATTTCTCAAGTCTGTATAAGTACAAGAAAGAATTTCATATAAAACTGTATCCAGTATCACATCATTGCAGTATCTGGGTCTTGGTTTTCTTTCCTCAGTTCTTTTTTATGGTAATGTGTATGTTATGCCCGCTTGACATTATGAAGTGAAAAAAATTATAAAAGTAAGTTCAATTTGTAAATTTGGAGAAGAGCAAACCACAGACCACCTACTACAATGCAATCTGAACCCTACCACATGCACAATGGAGGACCTTCTTATAGCAACATCAGAGGCATTCCAAGTGGCCAGCTACTGGTCAAAGGACATTTAATATAATGCCAAGTTTACAAACTTTGTGAGGCTTTTTAAAAAATACAATACAATTGTTTGGTTTGCTCCTGACACGATAAATAAATAAATTTGTAAATATATTCAGCTTTTATGAGATTGTACACTGAATTTGAATTGCTTCATCAGGCTACTTGATTAGAAGTTCCTATGCACTTTTGGCCTTGGTGCATTGTAATTTTATTTTGATTTCCCAGAATTAATGAATTGGTTAAAAATGTTACTAAATAGATTTTCCACAAATATTTCTCCTGAGGAAATGTTTTTAGGATTTGGAGATAGCTGGACTGGTTTTAATGCCAAATAGTCTATTTTGGCATTAAAACCAGAGTAATTCTAGTGAGAAAGGGCATAGTAATGAAAAAATGTCATGTTCATTAATTATATTCTTATGGGTTGGGGGGGGGGTTGTTGTGTCAGAGTGACCTGAGAAACTGCAAGTCGCTTCTGGTGTGAGAGAATTAGCCGTCTGCAAGGACATTGCCCAGGGGACATCTGGATGATTTGTTGTTTTATCATCCTTGTGGGAGGCTTCTCTCATGTCCCCGCATGAAGAGCTGGAGCTGATAGAGGGAGCTCATCTGCCTCTCCCCGGATTCAAACCTGCGACCTTATGGGTGCTGGAATAAATATAACATGTTAAATAAAAAATACTTAGAATCATGAGCAAACACATAATGTGTATGCAGAATATATTTATAGGTAGGAAATATTTGAATTTTTTACTTTCATATTATGGAATATAATTAACATAAACATGCAGTATCTTAAGTGATTATGGAATATAATTAACATAAACATGCAGCATCTGAAGTGTTTGAGGATGTGTATCACCAGTTAATTGTATTTGTGTTAGAAAATCGCATGCTAGTTTCACACATCACACATCAACAAAACACTCACTTTGAATAGTTAGATCATGTTTATTTATTATTTATTTGTTTTGCATTTTGATTCATCCGTAAGTTGAGTTCTCTGAGCGAAATATAGTAAATTAATAACATAAGGAGCATGTCGCTGGGGAAGTTGGGGTGGGATTGGGTGTGTGTTTGATTTAAATGCATTTTAATTGTATATATCATATTTTAACTGTATTTTTAACATGACACAAACAGTACTGCTTAATTGTTTTTTAATGTTTGTATTTGTTTTGTTTTAAATTGGTTAAAGTGTGTGGATGTTAACAGCCAGTTAAGTAGTTCAGACCACAGGTGCTGTATCCACATGTATGGGGGTCATACTGCACTTGCCTGGTCAAACTATTCCTTTGTGCTTTGCCAAGGTAGAAAGTAAAGAAAATGCGCAGGAGGGTATTCACTATAAAATACAGTGAATAAACAATGATAAAACTGGATATAAGACAGCCTGCTGGTAACTTGTAAAATACTAAAAAGAAAAACAAAACAAAATCCATTGCTTCACTTGAAGTTGAAAATATTACAATTTAGGTGTCTAGTGAACCACTCTGGGAAACGCATTTCATGGGGGCAGTCGGTGAGGGGATTTCACTAGTGAAACGTCTGCCTCTCATCTGGCTACCCAGCTTGCCTCAGTTGTTGGGTCACCAAGAGAAGAGCCTGACAGGTTCAGAAGCAACCTTACCATTTGACATGGAGAGAACCTATATTAGACTAAATGGCCCTTGTGGTCTCTTTCAGCTCTGTGATTCGATGATCCCAGTCTCCTTTGAACATTTGTGCCATTGTTCGTTGTTTTCCAGAATTCACCTAAAGTGTTTTTAATTATGTCTGAAGTGCTCCCCCCCCCCCCGTCCCATTTCTACATTACTGTTAGATGGAGCCCCCGGTGGCGCAGTGGGTTAAACCCCTGTGCCGGTAGGTTCAAATCTGGGGAGAGGCTAATAGTTCCCTCTATCAGCTCCAGCTCCTCATGCGGGGACATGAGAGAAGGATGTCCCCGCATGTTTTCACAAGGATGATAAAACATCAAATCATCCAGGTGTCCCCTGGGCAACATCCTTGCAGACGGCCAATTCTCTCACACCAGAAGCGACTTGCAGTTTCTCAGGTCGCTGCTGATAGGACAAAAAAAAATTACTGTTAGATGGACAGAACTGTTTTAAAAAGCAATTGTTTCATGTGGAGTTTCTGGTCACTGTCAGTAGTCAGTATGTTTCCACGTGTACTTCAGTATGATAAGTAGATATTACACCAAAATACAGGTTATTACACATGCAACAGCACCGGATATCATCGCCCTCTTCAGACTCATGTCCTATTGTGTGATCTTCAATTTCATAATGTCATCAGTGTTTAACATAACTAACACTAAAATATTTTCTTTTATACAGCCTTACAGTGTTACTGCCTTCTCTGTCAACAAGATAACTTTACTTGCACAACGGATGGGCTCTGCTTTACTTCGGTAACACAAAACAGAGAGAAAACCATATCTAACTACATGTGCATTGCAGAAGTTGACCTGATTCCTAAGGATAGGCCATTTATTTGTGCCCCCTCAACAAGTGAAGGAGTTAGAACTGCGGCTCATTGCTGTAATAAAGACTTCTGCAATAAAATAGATCTTCCAATTCCAACACCAGGTAATAATTTTGGTAAAATTATTAGTGCCATACAGGGAGCATAGAATCCCCCTGTTATGTCAACTCCACTGGCTGCCAATATGCTACCAAGCACTATTCAAAGTGCTGGTTTTAGCTTATAAAGCCCTAAATGGTTCCAGCCCAGCTTACCTGTCCGCGAACATATCTCCTCCTATGAACCACCTTGAAGATTAAGTTTTTCTGGGAAGGCCCTGCTCCTGGTTCCGCTTCCTTTGCAGGTGCAACTACTGGAGACGAGATACAGAGCCTTCTCAGTCGTGGCCCCTCGGCTGTGGAACTCCCTCCCCAGTGATATTAGAACAGTTCCCTCCCTCCTAGCCTTCAGAAGGAAAGTGAAAAGCTGGTTCTGGGGTCAAGCCTTTGGAGATTAACTACAGTGCAATAATAGCTACAAAATCTTGTACAAGGATTTTTGGAACGGCCCCAGATTACGATTGTGGATGGCGTGATTTTTAATAGTGATTGTAATGTTTTATATGTTTTAATGTGCATTTAATTTTAAATCTTAATGTATTTTAACTGTTGTTTAAAGGCATTTAATAGTTTCCATATGTAAAGCTACCTTGAGTCCCCTTTGGGGTAGAGAAAGGCAGGATACAAATAGAGTAAATAAAACATAAAAAGTGTAAAATAACTCAAATCCAGTGAAAGCAGACAGCAGAATAATATGCATATATTTTATGGCACCCTTTCCTATTCTATTTTTGTTTTTCAAATGCAATGAATTACTATCCTTCACAACCAAGTGGATGAGGGGGGAATCTATGCAATTTAATTATCTTTTGTTCTTACTCATAAAACACCAAATACTATATGCATACATGCCTCACTAATACATTATGATTACCCTTACGCTTCTTTATTTTTTATATTCGTATCTCACATCTTAGGTCCTATACCAGGAAAGCTTTCTTCTAATCTGGGACCAGTGGAACTGGCTGCTGTCATTGCTGGCCCTGTTTGTTTTGTTTGCATTTCTCTCATGTTGGTTCTATACATCTGCCATAATCGCACAGTCATCCACCATCGTGTTCCAAATGAAGAAGATCCTTCAATGGATCGTCCTTTCATATCTGAAGGAACTACTCTAAAAGATTTAATTTATGATATGACTACATCAGGGTCAGGATCAGGTAATTGTTTCCCTCCAAATAAAGATGTAAATTGTAAGCATAATACTTGCTAAATAATGTGGGAATAAAAATTATGTTGCTTGATACATAGTTTGACCGTTTCTTTACCTTATATGATGAATTTATTCAATCCCTAAGGAACTTTCATTTTGCTTGTAGATGTCTTTATTTAAATGTGAAGTTATCTTACAGAAGATGGAAAGTAAAAATTGTTGGTAGTTTATCAATGGCATGTCAAACTCTAATTCCCACTTGTAAGCAAATCCTACCTAAAAATACTTTAATCATTTTTAAAGACATTAATTGGTTTGTTGTTAACATTTATTTTGACTATTTATTCCTGATATCCTCACAATATCAAAAAAATCTTCAGGTATACTCTCTTGGAAGATGTGTAACCTTCTTTCACATCTTCCAAGAAAGGATACGGCCAATTACATACTCCTCTTTTGGGACAAGTTGTGAGGTCAGTAAATCCTACTTCAGGATGTAAAGGCTCACCTTCTTAGCTGGATTGTCTCATTTGTAGAATGTTTACCCATTGGAAGTTTAATTTAGTTATCAAGTCAACACATATATAGTTCTTAAAGCCTTTGAGACCTAATTGTGCTACTTCAGATTGTTTACACAAATGGTTTGAAATCTTTACAACTTGTTTTAGCTTGTTTGATATATTTTTATAAATTTAATTTATTGTTTTACTCTTTCTAGATTGGTTTTACTTTTACATATACCAAGACTGCATGTTATAGGATGGAAATATAGTCATGATGTTAGTTTAAGACATGTAAAAATTAATAGAATTACTGATCTCTGGGTAGAATTTACAAAGACTGCCTTCATTCAGGTGGAATGTTAAACCATAATAATGCTAAGACTTCTTTCATTTCTTTTACTCCTTCAGTGAAGAGAAAGAAGTTTGTAACATTGTCTTTTAAATTAGCCACCACTAAGTCACAGTCCATTTAACTATGATCAGTTAAAATAACCCAACTCACATGAACCTGGCTTGATTAAAACGATAGCTAAAGGCAGTGAATGATAAAATTATAAATCTTGGTTATGCTAATACCAAAATTTGAAAATTTCTTTATCAGGCAATAGGTTACACAAACCAGGTGGAAGGAAGGTAATTGGGGAGAAAAGTTGAACTTAAGTCAATGTAGTCTGCTTGATAATGAGTTGATGTGGCATAAGATTTCAGCAGGAGTAGCCTTCATGCTTTCTAAGTGTAGGCAGAGCAATATATTTTTCTATTTTGAAAATAAAAAAAACATTGTAAATTCAAACTGTCTCCATCCATCCTGGGTGAATTTAACAGTTTACTTTGTGAAAAAATAATAATCCGGCATTCTTTACATTGAAAATGTTAAATATAATTTTAAATGCAGGATTAAGTGAAGTCAGGAAAAAATTGGTAAATTATCTAAAATCGGATGGTCAATGAGAAAATAAAGTACTAGTTTAAGTAACTGTAACATTTGTCTTCTCGTATAATGTAGCATGGATGAGACTATTTTAAACCATGCTTTACTGTATAATATCCAAGCAAGTTCTTGGTTCATTTACTGGGTGTTTGTCACTGATTGTTAAACAAACTGTGTCCTGTAGGTTTGCCATTACTTGTTCAAAGGACAATTGCAAGAACAATTGTATTACAAGAAAGCATTGGAAAAGGTCGGTTTGGAGAAGTATGGCGAGGAAAATGGAGAGGAGAAGAAGTTGCTGTGAAAATATTTTCTTCAAGAGAAGAACGTTCTTGGTTTCGTGAGGCAGAAATCTATCAAACTGTTATGCTACGTCATGAAAATATTCTTGGGTTTATAGCTGCAGACAATAAAGGTTAGAAAACTTTTAAAAATAGTTTCTGATCTACCTTACTTGTTTCGAAACTTACAAGCATGAGAAGGTTGTGGAGGAAGGTCCAGTGTTGTTCTTGGGACCCTTACTTATCCATGCCAGAACTCAGGAGCTGCACCTAAGATTTTTGAAAAAACACATGCAATGCACATGAATCCAATTTGACCAAAAGAGATCCCAATTGGTGGCTGTGAAAGGAAAACTGATGCACTGGAGTTCTGAAAAAGCTGAAAATTGGTGGATGTAGACTTCTGGGCCCTGGAGCATACCAGCTCCTGCTTTCCAGTCAAATGTTGTAAATGACATTATAAATCTATTGGTTTTTAAAAAATGTAAATCTGGATTACAGGCATCCTACTGATCTTAAGGTAATTCTCAAAAGCATATTAAAACCCCACACTTCCACCTCTTTTTCCTTTTGTGTCATGTCTTAATTAGATGAGAACAGGGAACTGTTTTGTTGATCTTTTACTTGTAAAGTGTTAGGTACAGCGATGGTCCTGGCTAAATTAATGCTAATAATAATATACTTCGCTGTTAGTAGCAATCATCTTCAAATACCATATTTTATTACATAATAGTCACACTTTTTATTCTTTTTTTAATCAGAAAAGAGGGTGCAACTATTACACAATGAAAAAAATCTGCCTTTGAGTCTTTGGTTTCTGGGTTTTTAAAGTAAAGTAAACTTCTTTACTTCCAAGATAGGAAGGTGAAAAGGAAGGATGATCTAGCCTCAAGCAAAGAACTCAGTTTCTTTGTTTGTTTTTTATTCTCCTTCTCTTCCTTTCTCCAAAAGCAAAGGAGGAAGTTTACAAAATCTAAAATGGAGCTCTTTGCCAAAAGAAGGAAGAAGGGAAGAGTTCCAGAGACCATTAAAACAATTACTTTGGAGGAAGGAGGGAAGAACGGAGCTCCAGAGACCACCATTTCATCATTTTAAAACTGCCTTACCTTCAAAGAAAGAAGAAAGGAGGAATTCCTTGCTTGCCTTGCAGACAATTGTATGATCCAGAAGGTAGAAGAGGCAACAAGTGGATCGGCTACTCTCGATCTCATCCTAACAAACGTAGAGGACCTGATCGATGCAGTTGAAGTGGTCGGATCCTTAAGGGCAAGTAACCATGTGCTCGGGCAGTTTGAGGTACAAAGGAAGGCCGAAGCAAAGACAAGTCAAGCCCGCATTTTGGACTTTAGGAGAGCTGAATGAAGGAAATACTGAGCAGCATTCCGTGGATGCAGATATTAAAAGACAAGGGAGTTACAGATGGATGGGAGTTCTTCAAGAGTGAAATATTCAAGGCACAATTGCAAACAGTGCCAACAAAGAGAAAAAAATAGGACAAGTACAAAGAAGCTGGAATGGATGTTCAAAGAACTTCTAATGGGGCTAAGACTAAAAAGAGACATGCACAAAAAGGGGAAAAAGGGAGAAATCGACAAAGAAGAATCCAAACAAATAGCCAACTCCTGTAGGGAAAAGGTTTACAAGACTAAAGCATAAAACGAGCTCAGGCTTGCCAGGGACATTAAAAACAATAAAAAAGGCTTCTTTGCTTACGTCAGTAGAAAAAGGAAGAACAAGGAGGCGATAGGGCCTCTTTGAGGAGAAGATAGGGCAATGCTGATGGGATAGGGAAGAGGCAGAACTACTTAATGCCTTCTTTGTCATCTTCAACCTCAGCAAGATGGAGTAGATGAGGGATTAGAGGACATCCAACTCCAAAGTGGGAAACAAATAATCCAGGAATACCTGGATGCTCTAAATGAGTTCACGGCCAGATCAACTGCACCCAAGAGTATTGAAGGAACTACCGGAAGTCATTTCAGAACCATTGGCAATAATCTTTGAGAGTTCTTGGAGAACGGGAAAAGCCCCAGCAGATTGGAGGAGGGCCAATGTGGTCCCAATCTTCAAGAAGGGAAAAAAGCACGGCCCAAACAATTACCGTCCGGTCAGCCTCACGTCGATACAGAATGGGGGACGCCTGGCTTGACAGCAGTACGTGTGAAAAAGATCTTGGAGTTTAGCCTGAAGAAGAGAAGGCTGAGAGGAGACATGATAGCCATGTATAAATATGTGAGAGGAAGTCATAGGGAGGAGGGAGCAAGCTTGTTTTCTGCTGCCCTGGAGACTAGGACGCAGAACAATGGCTTCAAACTACAAGAAAGGAGATTCCATCTGAACATTAGGAAGAACTTCCTGACTATGAGAGCTGTTCAGCAGTGGAACACTCTGCCCCGGAGTGTGGTGGAGGCTCCTTCTTTGGAAGCTTTTAAGCAGAGGCTGGATGGCCATCTGTCAGGGGTGCTTTGAATGCTATTTTCCTACTTCTTGGCCGGGGGTTGAATTGGATGGCCCATGAGGTCTCCTCCAACTCTATGATTCTAGTTTGCCCCAAACAGCTCTGTGCCTATTATCTGAGGAACACAAAAATACCAATTTCATCACCCCAAAAATATGGGTGTTACTATTACAAAGTGACAACTATTACGTGATAAAATATAGTTTTTGTTCTTGTAACATGGGATTTACATAAGCATAGACTTACAATTGATTGAGAAATTCACTCTTCTTGGAACCAGCAATATTTGGGGTTTTATCTGTAATCTTATGCTTAAAGACTATTTAAATTTCATTCACCTCTGGGGCATAAGCAGATAATATATGCAATGACAAATATTTTAATTTATTTTTGACCACAGTTTTAAAAAAACCTTTAAATTGTCTTGAAATCTTGCTTCAGAGAGGATAGTTACATGAAATGATGGCCATGCATAAGAACATGTGGAGTTTATTTGTGTTTCTTCTTTGGAAAATGTTTTATAATTCTTCTTCCTTCTTACAGATAATGGTACATGGACACAGCTCTGGCTGGTGTCAGATTACCATGAGCATGGTTCTCTCTTTGATTACTTAAACAGATATACAGTCACTGTGGAAGGAATGATAAAACTATCTCTGTCTACTGCCAGTGGACTTGCACATCTTCATATGGAGATTGTTGGCACTCAGGGTAATTTATCATAATGAATCTTTTATATAACCAGTATGGCCTATCAAGAAGCGTTAGATGCATAAACAATACCTGATGCTTTATTGAATAAAGTTTTGTGAGATTTCTAATATATATGCTCTTCAGTTCAATTTAGTTGTAGAACAAATATATTTTTATAGTTCAATTTTCCATGAAGTATAAAGAAGGATATTCTGATATTCTGTATGTTTTAATACTGTCTCATTGTGTATTTGTGTTTTTGATTTGTGCATATATGATGTTTTTGTATTTTTTAGTTAACTGTTCATGTTTGAACAGCATCAAATTGTTGCCGATTTTGAGCCACTCTGAGTCCCTCACAAGGGAGAGGGTGGGATATAAATAAAAATAAATATGTTATCTTCCCCTAAGCAGAGGATTTAGTCATTGAATAAATTAGTCATATATGGACAATGTGTAAAACTGTCTGTGGACAATAAAAAGTATTTAACTGAGTCTGGAATTACCGTTGCAGGAACAGTGAAATGGATGTACACTATTGCATTGTCAAGTATTCATTAAATCAGTTCATAGAAACAATAATATACTAGGAGCGCTTTATTTATATCAGTAATCTCGGTCATTTCTGTTAAGTGGTTTAATTCAAAGAGTTAATGTCTTTCGATCATTTAAAATTTTCTCTAAAATGTTTAAATGTGTTCAAAAATTTAAATGGTAATCTGAAAATATGTTTAACATTAGTCCCCCCCCCCCCCAGAGTTCAGTAATGAATGTGGGTATAAATGTGAAATCTCGAGAAATTTATTTTTAGAAAATAATGTGCTTTTTTTTTTTTTAATGCAGGGAAACCCGCCATAGCTCACAGAGATTTGAAATCAAAAAATATATTGGTAAAGAAAAATGGAACATGCTGTATTGCAGATTTAGGCCTGGCAGTAAGACATGATTCTGCTACAGACACAATAGATATTGCACCGAACCACAGAGTGGGAACAAAAAGGTAAATATATTCTCTTTAATACAACATCTTGGATAGCTGCAGATTTGAAGGCAGTTTCAGCTGTAATTAGATTTTGCACTGCTACAATGGAAACCATGTAGTTTATATCAGAGCATGGAATGTTGGTTTTGAACATGAATTTTAGGGTAATTTGTTTAAATACCTTTAAAAATATTTGTACATTATAATTATACATCTAAATTATTTTTGTAGGATTATAGTTTGGTTGTTCTAATGTTACACAACTCTTTCTCACAGCAGCAGGTGAGGAGATAAATTTCTGTCTGGACCATATTGCTGCCGACTAATTGTGGAATGCTCTTTCATTTACAAAAAGAAATAGGCTAGTCCCCTGACAGATTTTTTCCCATATGAGCAAGTATTCCATCATTTGATACCTTGCCTGGGGTATTAGAATTGAGTTACAGGCAGTCCCCAAGAGAAGTTATGTAGGTTTGATCTTAAGTTGAATTTGGATGTTAATTCGGAACAGGTACATTTCTTAAGTGTAGCTCCAACCAATTATTATTTTTTTAGTTTTGGGTAGCATAGGGAAGAGTTAACATCCCTGTGGTGTTTCTTTTGCTATCTATGTCCCTGTTCAGAAGATTTAACCTCACTTTCTTTCCCTGTGACAGCTGGATTTTGAAAAATGTGGCATGTTGTGGAAACAAGGATTGGCGATGAAGCTTCAGTGGAGACACCTTTATTTATTTATTTATTTATCTCCTATGATAACTCTTTCAAATTTCCTGTCAATTCTTTTTGTCTCAGGAACAGGAAGTGAGGCTAAATCTTCCTAATGAGGGTGCAAGCAGCAGTAAAAAGCTCTTAACGCCACACCATACTAACCAAAATTTCAAATATATAAAATTGCATCAAGTTCTACTTTAAATACAACTTGGTCAGATGTTTGTCTTAATGTATTATTGATTTTTACCTGTGCATGTAAGTAAATGTTTAAATATATTCAAATACTGCAAAAGGCCGGGTGTGCACTGGTGGCTGGCCTACCTGCTTCCAGGCGCACCTAGCACCCCCTTCCCACACACACACACACACATGTTCTTAACTTGGAATCAGATACCTTTGTAACTTAGGGACTGCCTGTATTGATCTTTGTGAGAACTAAGCTTAATCTTCACTTTTCTTTTCTTTGCATTTTTAGTCATTGCAGTCACATAGTGCACTCTAGTGGCCATATGGATAGCAAGAGACTGAAGGGAGAAGTGCACATATTTTTTTTCATGTAGTGCCAATCTTTCTTCACTTCTTGTATGGCCCTTCCCCCGATTCAGGTGGATGGGGTCTATAATTATGAATCTCCACTCCAGAGAGTGGGGATTCACAATTTATACCTTCCTGTGTTTTCAGTCTGGTTCTGAACTTTTCTATAGAATTGTTGTGCAGAAATAGCACTCTGAAGAGCTCCGAGAGTTCTTCATTGTTGAAGGATTGACCATTCCTTTTGCTGTTTTTAATTCGGGGAAACACCAAATGTACATATCTTTCTGGGGGGGCTTCTGGGAGGGAGTGAAAATGAAAAAATGCAGTAATTCCTTTTGTGTCCCAAATTTAAATGCATAGTTTATTCAGACAACACTTGTATATTTAATGGTTCAATTTTCTTTAAACTTTAAAAAAAGAAAATTGAAACTATAACTGTTGAACTCTTGAGAGAGTAGAACTTTAAGGTTTCCTTATTATATAAAAAGTAAATAAATATAAAAAGAAGGCAAAGGGTTACATTTGAAAACAGCATTACAGTAAAACAAAACCATTTATTCAACACTTAGTCTGCTTTGTGATATCAAGCAGATATTAAAGGCATTCATATTCAGAGAGATCTAAGAAAATCAGGAAAGGGAATCTAAGCTCCACGCAATCAGTCAATCAAACTTTATTTACCATATTTGTATAAGACCATTGGGTATATAAGACGACCCCAACTTTTCCAGTTAAAATATAGAGTTTGGGATATTCTCGCCGTATAAGGCTATCCCTCTTCCAACGCACACCAAATAAAAGTTTAAAAAACATCAGATTTGATTTCAATATGATAATTTTCCTATTTTTAATTGTGTAGAAGGCAAATACCAACATCAATGACAATGTTAGACACATTATACTGTTCACATTAAAAAGATTTACTGAAGATTGGTTTGTGTAAAGGTAAGTCAGTATTCATTGCCCCTAAAATTATTGTGATGAATGGCAACAGTACCTTACTGCTTTGTCATTAATACATCTTTTTTAAAACAGGTACATGGCTCCTGAAGTACTTGATGATTCCATAAATATGAAACATTTTGAATCTTTCAAAAGAGCCGATATATATGCAATGGGATTAGTATTTTGGGAGATAGCTCGCCGATGTTCCATTGGTGGTAGGTACAAAAATAAATGCAACAAAATTGATGATAGAACTCTGTTACTGTCATCACAGAGCCTGAATTTGTACCTTTGTTTTCATAACTCAGGGATTCATGAGGATTATCAGTTGCCATATTATGACTTAGTCCCTTCTGATCCTTCAGTTGAAGAAATGAGAAAAGTTGTTTGTGAACAGAAGCTACGACCTAATATTCCAAACAGATGGCAGAGCTGTGAGGTAAGATTTTATTTCTAGGTGTATTACAGTATTTAAAAAACACTTATTTTTATATTAATATATGAATTAAAACTATTTTGAGTGAAAACAATGAACCTCTGTCATTCCTATGCATTCTTGAAGGTTATTGATTGAAATGTATTTCTAAGATTTAACACATATTAAAACTATTGAGTGGCTTCTGGGATATTTTATGACTCCATGGAAATCCAGTGTTCAGCACTATAAAAATGCTTGATATCCACAGAAGCTGTAGTGGAGGTGACACTGGTGGCACTATAGCTAACACCGAAGGAGCTTGTGCTGTTCAGAAGAAGGCAGTAATAAGTCACTCTTAAAGTCTTTTACTTAAATGAAAATTCCAGGTTGTAGACAGGTATGAGTAGCATTAGGTCTAAGGCTGTAGCTCAGTGTTTCTCAACCTTCCTAATGCCACGACCCCTTAATACATGTATGGGGTGACCCCCCCAAACATAAAATAATTTTCGTTGCTACTTCATAACTCTATGTTTTGCTACTGATATCAATTGTAATGTAAATATCTGGTGTATTTTCATTGACTGAACCAAATTTGGCACCCGAATTTAAATATTAGTGGGGTTGGAGGGGTTTGATTTTATCATTTGGGAGTTGTAATTGCTGGGATTTATAGTTCACCTACAATCAAAGAACATTCTGAACTCCACCAACAATGGATACTGCATTTTTGATGGTCTTCAGCGACTCCTCTGACACCCCCATGCGAACCCTCCAGGGGTCCCGACCCCCAGGTTGAGAAACACTGTTATGATGTGTATTGTTGTTGTTCATTCGTTCAGTCGTCTCCGACTCATCGTGACCTCATGGACCAGCCCACGCCGGAGCTCCCTGTAGGCCGTCACCACCCCCAGCTCCTTCAAGGTCAGTCCAGTCACTTCAAGGATGCCATCCATCCATCTTGCCCTTGGCCGGCCCCTCTTCCTTTTTCCTTCCACTTTCCCCAGCATAATTGTCTTCTCTAGGCTTTCCTGTCTCCTCATGATGTGGCCAAAGTACTTCCACTTTGTCTCTAGTGAGCAGTTGGGCTTTATTTCCTGGAGGATGGACTGGTTGGATCTTCTCGCAGTCCAAGGCACTCTCAGAACTTTCCTCCAACACCACAGCTCAAAAGCATCTATCTTCCTTCGCTCAGCCTTCCCTAAGGTCCAGCTCTCACATAGGTGAAAGGAAATGCTAGCACTACACAACATATGTAAGTGGAATATAAAATATGAGAAGCATGAAACAGGGAAAGCTGGCAGTCTCCAGAGTCATTGCTCAACACCAAAACCACAACACCATGCTGATTTCCAATCTAGATAATTGATTAGATTACTATAAAGTGCAGTTATGGTATACAAACTAATATTCTGCTATTTTTACTTCACAGGCCTTACGAGTAATGGCTAAAATTATGAGAGAATGTTGGTATGCCAATGGTGCAGCAAGATTAACAGCCTTACGCATAAAGAAGACATTATCCCAGCTCAGTCAACAAGAAGGCATAAAAATGTAGTCTTGGAAATGATTGTGAAGGAAACTTCTAGAGGTCCACATCTGCACTTGATTTGTGCATAGAGAAGCTAATGGTTCTACCTCACTGAGAGAACAGAAAGATACTGCTGCCTTTTACACAATAGGAAGATCAGTGAATAGCCCAGGATTTCAGTAGTGACATTAAACTGTTGTACAGATTCATATTGTGCACTATGAACACATCTTTCCCAGGGCATTAGTTTAGCTTCAGTATAATGTAACTGTTTTTCAAGCGGTAATGCTGGTCTTTGTTGTATTGAGAACATGAAGCTTATGCTTAAAACAGCAGAGGTGGTGCACGCTGCACACTACTCATTGCATTAAAGGATGCCTTGAAGATTTTAAAAGCTACTTGCTCTACACATGACGGTACACTGTATATACTGAACCACAGCTTATTCTTACTAGATTGTATGTTTTTGGCTGCCAAGACTAACATGTTTGAACACTTTTTATGAGGATTTGCTGGCACGACTTCATTCAGCTTGGATGAATAATATACACTACATATGCAATTGTATTTTGTATTATATTACTCTCCTTTTGCTTTCACAGCATTTCTTGCCTTCAAAACACATTGTACTGTACCAGTTAGTGCCACTTCAGAATCTTCACTAGGGACAGGCAATGACTTTGGTGCTGATGTTACATAATATGAAAAGAGATTTCATACTCATGTATGAAATTATTTTCTTTTTACCAAAAACACTAGTTCTGTAGAAAGGGAAGTAGACGGACACATGCAGTAAACGTGTCAAAAATGGCACTTAATTGTAATTTGTACAGAGTCTTTCAAGATTCTTATAAATAACAATGCTAAAATTATGTACATGACTAAAATGCTAAATTTTTGTTCTCTATTGCTGTCTGTTGAGGCTGCAGGATATTTCTTTTTTATTTGTTCAAAGAAAATGGCTTTGATAAAATATGAGTTATACCTGCTTTTTAAAAGAATAGTCCACATGCAAAACTACTGTTGGCACATAGCCTTGCTGGATATATGCCACAGGTGAAAGATGTAAGTATATCATAATGTTCCTGATTTTGTGGATTGGGTTTACTAACATGTTTAAAGAGAAGTGGTTAGCTCTGGTCATACCAGTGTGTAAATAGGGGGAGAAAGAGGGACTGAATACAGACTCCTGTCTCCATTCCTTCAACAAGTAGTGTTCTTGGAAGGTTTTACACAGCTATTTCCAAAGCCAGAAGCATTTGTACAACTCTGCAGAGGTCTCCAAATTGAAGCCTCCATCTACTAAATAGCATCTGGATATTTTAAACCAGCTGTTTTACAGGTTTTCCTCTGGCATACCTGGCATTTGCTGTTAGCTACAAAATTTAGGTGTCAAATAATGGATTTCATTACATGCTCCAAGTTTTTAAAATTGTTTGCTAACAGCTAGAGTACTGGAAAAGTGCAGTGTTTACTTTGACAGTATCTCTTCCAAATTCTTTACAATTCCATTTGTAAAGGAAAAACAAACTGGTCTCAAAATTGGGTTTGCCTTTTCATGTGAATCAAAAATCAAAACTTTGAAGATTTTCAATCATTATTACAAAGATGCAAAATGATAATAATGAATGTTAACTCTGTTACAGCTGTTTGTCACTTTGGTTGTCTATATTTCCCGCAAGCTAAATGACTTTAAGTATATCACATGTCAATGGCACGTCACTGAGTCTGTAAAAGGTGACCAGTATCGCAAAATATGAGGTCGATTTTTGAACCATTCTTTAAAACAAAAGAATATGTACGTAAAAATTGTACAGTTTTTATAGCTTTGCCTGTGATATGATTTGAAGTTTGTTCATATTTTTTCATTCTTTATTCCGTAATATCTGTAAATGAATGTGTATGTATAGAATATCTATTTCTTTTCTATTTTTATGCAGTACAGTATAGCTTAGAGATGGGCAAATACTTTCATCTAGCTGACTCTTGATTTCTTCAGGTTATCCACACTCAAATCAGGAAGACCTGGGAAATACCTAGAAACAACCAGAATAACTAAGGCCCTTTCACACAGCCATATAACCCAAAATATCAGGGCAGAAAATCCCATATCTGCTTTGAACTGGGTATTCTGTCATATAAACAAGTTCAAAACAGATAATGTGGTATTTTATTCAGTTGTGTGGAAGGGGTCTCAGACAGTTTCTCTCTCCCTCTCACACCTCTGAATAGCCCAGCTATATCTGCTGCCCTCAATGCACCACCTCTCATCTTCCTTTTTATTTTCTTTCAGGAAGAACATAGGGAACATAGTAGCAGTGCAGAAAATGGGGCTAATAATAATACTAATAATAATAATAATAATAATAATAATTATTATTATTATTATTATTTGTATTCCACCCTATCTCCCCGAGGAGACTCAGGGTGGATTCCAACATAACAATGGCAAACATTCAATGCCTACATGAAATACATGATACTGATATAAAATCCCAGAAAAACCCCATATATAAAAGTAGCATTAAAACTTAACATCAAATTAAAAACTTAGCACCAGTAAATTAAACTTGACATCAATAAATTAAACTACATATAGTCAAACAAATTTCTATAATACGAGGGTTGAATGAAAAGTCATGCCTCCACCCTTGTAACTCCTCAACAGATGGCAGTAGTGGTGTGCGACAGGTACTGGCTTGTTCAATAGACTCCTCTACAGTTCCATTTTGGCAGGAAGCCTTAGCATTGAACAGTTGTATTGTTAAAGTGCAAAGTATGGAACCCTGTGAAGTCGGTCGGTCAATGTGACCTAAGCAACGTGCAGTCATTGAATTCTTGACAGCAGAAGGTGTCACCCCAAAGGAGATTAATCAGAGAATGCAAGCTGTTTAGGGTGATTGTGTTGATATGATTATTGTGCATCGTTGGGTGAGTAAGTTTGAAGATGTTGAGGTGGGAACATCGGACTTGCTTGAAAAACAAAGAGTTGGATGTCCTGTGACAGCAACCACTGAGTTTCACAAGCAAAAGGTTAACAGTGATTCAGGATGATCATCCTATCAGAGAGAAATTTCAAGCATAATCAGCATTTCACAAGAACGTGTGGATCACGTTGCTTTGCTTGGCTATTGGAAGATCTGTGCACAATGGGTACCCAGGATACCGATGCCTGAAATGAAAGCGCACAGACTTGAAACTTTAGAGACTGGATCTCACCACCGTCTGACATCCTCCAGTCCAGATTTATCACCGTCTGACTTCCATCTGCTCCCGATAATGAAAGAAGAGCTGCGGGGATATCATTATGCTTCTGATGAAGACGTTGAGAGAACTGTGAGACACTTGTTGCGGAAACAGAGTGTCGACTTCTTCCGTGATGGCTTCATAAAACTTGTTCAGAAATGTATCCGATTGTCTGGTGATTATGTGGGAAAGTGAATAGTGGTAGATAAAGAGCACATTCTTAGGATTATTTCTGCATTTGATTTATTAAAATATTTCCATCCAAACCCAAGCAACGAAGGTGGAGGCATTACTTTTCATTCAACCCTTGTAACATAAATCTAAACAAAACATCCACCCTAGTGTACAACAGCCAGCAAGGGTTCATCGAAATGCAGGTTGGTTATGAAAAGAAAGCAATTCTTACATCCTGGTGATATTGCAATGTGCTTCATAATGAAAGCGGCACCCTTGTCACTGGCATCTTTCCAGCATTCCAAGACTAGTTCTTGAGGACCACTGCATTTTGTGCTTATGCACTTCTGAGCATGTCTAGTGGGCAGAGGAAGAGTGGCAGGAAGAAAAGAACCCTCCTCACTTTTAGTGTTAACTGCCAACTTCAAAGTAAGGTGAATGGTAAATTATACAGAAGGTGTTTCAGGGATTCGTGAAGAAAGGAAGAATTGGCAATTAGATATGGTTAAAATGTATCTTTCCATGGAGGAACACTAAAATTAAGCCTCTGCGCTAAAATTGAATGTACATCCACAACATCCCTAACATAACTCTGTAAAGACTTTTTTAGGCAAGTGTTATTATTTTTAAGAGGGTATATTGTTATTTTTGTCATGAGTCCAGGGGACCAAAATATTTTAGCATTAATTTTACATCATTTCAAGGATATGCTTTTATTTGTGTAATTCTAATGTGACCAGTTACTGTTTTTCACACAGTAGACATGTGCTTGACAGGGGCTTTTGGGAACTTTTTTGGTATTAAAGTTGTGTTTTAGATTATGAGTGAACAATCAGATTACATATACTTTTCATTGAAGGAAGAACAGCAAGTCCTGTCCTCAAAAGACTTAGCTGGAATGCTGGAACTGAAGAATTGGTTAAACTTTGAGAACTGGAGTTATGTTTTATATTTCAATTGCTTGTCCACATTTTGGTAGCCTTTCATGCCTTCATTTGAAAGAGGCTATTCTAACAAAATAATAGTTTGCTATCTTGAGTGCCATGGATCCACATTTTTCTTAATGCCTTGTTTATACTGTGCTATTGTATTGATTTTGGTGGTATTCAAATTATGTTCATGTGTGTGTGTGTTTTTTTTAAATCAGTTGCTTTAAACTTAAATTACCTCTTTAAAAGACCAAGGTACATTTACCTCATTATGTGTGTAATGTTTTTTTCAGAACATTCTCAAGGTTGGCTCCTATATGTCTTTAAAAATATGGGTATTATACCAATAAATCTGCAACACTGCTGGTACTAAACTGGCTCTGATCCAAAGTTCTTAGTGTGCTCTGCCTCTGGTACTCTAGCTAAAGTGGCCTTTCCTATTGGTTTCAATGCTGGGGGGCAGCTTGATGCCCAGCACGGAAATCAATGTACGCACAGAGTACCCTCCAATGCAAACTCACCACGTATGTGGAAATCCATATTGGATCAAATCCATATTGGAACATCTTCATATTTAAACAAGCCTTGGATCAGGCTGATTGAATCTTCTGCCAAAACTGCATACTTCATTTCTATTTTTTCAAGTATGTATACTGTTTTGACAACGTAGCAGCAGGCCTTCCATTCCTCAATAAAAGTAATGACATGTATACATTTTTACATTTTAGATTGTAAATTGCAAAAAAATATGGACAAGGGTCACTTCTAAGCCTTACAGAATTGTTACATTTCAGCATATATGTCTAATGAATTTTGTATTTCTAGAGTGTATAATGAAGAATTGTAAATAGTAGGAAAGTAACGCTTATTGTTGAGTGCTAACATTACAGTAGAAAATAAAGCAATTATTTCCCTTTTTCTTTTTAAAGTAAATGTATTTTTGTGATTTCTTTTGGGAGACTGAAATTTACACAAGTGATTATTATGCCTAGACTGTACATATGATCTGGATAAGAGCTCTTGTTAGAGGGGAAAAACAAAAAATAAAGCATAGTAATTTCTGAGTAGGGATGCTTGAGAAATACATTTTTTTTGTTCTGTGCATTCAAGATTAATGAGTGGATTGAAATGTAGACTGACTGGACTTGAACTCTTGAGTTTCCACCAAAGTTTATCGATGGAGCCTGATTTCGGTCAAAGTGTATTGACACAGTTTTCCAGCATTTCCAACAGGTGTTGTGGTATACTTTTATAACCACTAAATTACCAATTACCGTATATACTCGAGTATAAGCCGACCCGAATATAAGCCGAGGTACCTAATTTTACCACAAAAAAACTGGGAAAACGTATTGATTCGAGTATAAGCCGAGGGTGGGAAATGCAGCAGCTACTGGTAAATTTCAAAACAAAAATAGATACCAATAAAATTACATTAATTGAGGCATTAATAAGATAAACTGTAATTTAAGATATGACCATCCAACTCTGATTAAACCATTATTTTAACCTTCTTCAGTGTAAATGTGCTTACGTATCCTTCCAATAATAATAAAGAGAGCAAAATAATAAATGTGATAAAAATAATTGAGTAAAATAATGTAAATGTAATAATAATAGTAATTGGAATAAAATAATAAATGTAATCAAAACAGTAAAATATAGAGTAAAATAATAAAATAATTGAGTAAAATAATGTAAATGTAATAATAGAGTAAGATAATAAATGTAATAAAATAATACTAATAACAGAGTAAAATAATAAATAATCTTGACTCGAGTATAAGCCGAAGGGAGCGTTTTCAGAATTTAAATGATTTTGTGTTATGGACCTACTCTTCATGATTTGCTTTAAAAAAAAAAGTTTCAACCCTTCCCGAATTTTTTTTCCTGGTAGGTCGATGCTGCCATCGACCAAACATGTGCCTATGCCGTATTATGCAAAACATAATACTCATAATGTGGACAGTTAATTGATAAAGTTAATATTCAAAATTTGTAGGATCAACTTTTGAAGAGATGATTATTCATGGATTTTATAAAAAATATCCTCTCTAACAATCTCTAGGTCCTCTAGAACAATTATATCATCAACCTCCACTGGAAGTTAATCATAGAGTTGTGCTGGAGAACTTAAACTTCCTGGAGAATTGCTCTTAGGTTAAAAAAAGGAACTAACCACAGCAAATAGGGAGGGCTGACTATAGGCTAATTAGTGGAATAATCATTCATTAACCCACTTGTTAGTTTTGAGACAGACTATAAGATCTATAGAGAATGGCACAGAGGTTATCAGAGATGGCCCTAGGGACACAGTTTGTTATAGCAACCTTCAAGAGTACCCTTTCTGTTTTTTGAAAGATGTGTTTCCTAATCCTGGATTTTCTTCTTTAGAACAACAAGGGCAGATGGGACTACATAATAAAAACATTGCCTGGGAAAAATGGGATTTCATCATCACAGGGTGTTTTGAAAGAGTTCTTATAAAATATTCATGAAAGTTTTGTCATTAACGTATCCATTCTTTTTTCTATCCTTTTGCATATACACTGTCCATTTATCATTTATCATTCAGATGCTTTATTTGTTAAGAGTTACAATAGAGCAACCTGGGGGTCGGGACCCCTGTGGGGGTCGTGAGGGGGTGTCAGAGGGGTCACCAAAGACCATCAGAAAACACAGTATTTTCTATTGGTCATGGGGATTATGTGTGGGAAGTTTGGCCCAATTGTATCGTCAGTGGGGTTCAGAATGCTCTTTGATTCTAGGTGAACTATAAATCCCAGTAACTACAACTCCCAAATGTCAAGATCTATTTCCCCCAAACTCCACTTTTGTTTATATTTGGGCATATTGAGTATTCATGCCAAGTTTGGTCCAGATCCATCAATGTTTGAGTCCACAGTGCTCTCTAGATGTAGGTGAACTACAACTCCAAAACTCAAGGTTAGTGCCCACCAAAACCTCCTAGTGTTTTCTGTTGGTCAGGAAAGTCCTGTGTGCCAAGTCTGGTTCAATTCCAGCATTGATGGAGTTCAGAATGCTCTTTGATTGTAGGTGAACTATAAATCCCAGCAACTACAACTCCCAAATCACAATTCTATCATTAATAGGATTCAGAATGCTCTTTGTAGGTGAACTATAAATCCCAGCAACTACAACTCCCAAATGTCAAGGTCTATTTTCCCCAAACTCCACCAGTATTCACATTTGGGCATATTGAGTATTTGTGCCAAGTTTGGTCCAGACCCATCATTGTTGAGTACACAGTGCTGCCTGGATCTAGGTGAACTACAACTCCAAAACTCAAGGTCAATGCCCACCAAACCTTTCCAGTACTTTATGTTGGTCATGGGAGTTCTGGTTCAATTCCATCGTTGGTGGGGTTCAAAATGCTCTCCGATTGTAGGTGAATTATAAATCTCAGCAACTACAACTCCCAAATGACAAAATCAACCCACCCCAACCCCACCAAGTATTCAAATTTGGGCGTATCAGGTATTTGTGCCAAATTTGGTCCAGTGAATGAAAATACATCCTGCATATCAGATAATTACACGATGATTTATAATGGTAGCAAATACAGAGTTATGAAGTAGCAACGAAAATAATTTTATGGTTGGGGGTCACCACAATAGGAGGAACTGTATTAAAGGGTCACAGAATTAGGAAGGTTGAGAAACACTGCAATAGAGGGATGTTAAAGGTTAGTAATAGATGATGCCTTTATTTCAGCTAAAGGATACTGCTCCAGGCATAGCAATAAGTGTCTGCCTTCCAATATGGGTCAATCAATCAAGGATGGGGGATTCATTATCAAATCCTTTAAATGCCTCCAAACATGAAGATATTTTTTCTTCAAATAGGAAATCACTGCATGTCCTCTGCCTCACCACTTCCTGTGAAGTAGTCATCTCTGAAAGGTTTGGTAGTACAGGATATGTTTTTCTGATTTAACTTAGTGGCACTTAGGCCGAAGTTTATTTTTAAAAGACTAGGGAAGAATATGAATTTAATAAATTGTATCTTCCAAATTGCAGTGCTTTATCCTGTGAGCTGGAGTGCTAAGTTAGAGAGAGGGAGAGTCAAGGAAAAAGAAAAAAGAAATGACCCAAGTGCCCAGAACTTGTGAGAGCCAAAACAAATTTACTTAATGGTTACTTGGGTAATTTCTTTTTGGATTTACTTCTAAGCAAACATGGAGAAATGGCTTTGTTAAGTGAATATTTTGTTCCAAACTGATAGTTCCAGTCTCAGCTCACCCATCAAACATGTGATATTCTAAAGAAGAACAATAAGGATAAAAGAGTGTAGAAAAGAGACATCTGCTCTGAGTGTAATCCCCGACCCCATAGTCATCCTTTTTCCTGGGCAGGACACACGTCTAGATTGTAAACCTGACCGCCTGAGCTCTGCGAGCGCAGCATTTTTCCGAATGAAGCGGAGAGTGTTTGAGGACCGGGACATCCGTAGGGATACCAAAGTGCTTGTTTATAAAGCTATTGTCCTCCCAACCCTGCTCTATGCCTGTGAGACGTAGACTGTCTACAGACGTCACATGTAACTCCTGGAACGATTCCATCAGCGCTGCCTCCGGAAAATCCTGCAAATCTCTTGGGAAGACAGGCGGACAAACGTCAGCATGCTAGAAGAAGCAAAGACCACCAGCATTGAACTCCGCTGGACTGGCCACGTTGTCCGGATGCCCAACCACAGTCTCCCAAAGCAGTTGCTCTACTCCAAACTCAAGAACAGAAAACGGAATGTTGGTGGACAGGAAAAGAGATTTAAAGATGGGCTCAAAGCCAACCTTAAAAACTCCGGCATAGACACTGAGAACTGGGAAGCCCTGGCCCTTGAGCGCTCCAGCTGGAGGTCAGCTGTGACCAGCAGTGCTGCAGAATTTGAAGAGGCATGAATGGAGGGCGAAAGGGAGACGCGTGCCATGAGGAAGGCGCATCAAGCCAACCCCGACCGAGACCGCCTTCCACCTGGAAACCAGTGCCCTCACTGCGGAAGAAGATGCAGAGCAAGAATAGGGCTCCACAGCTACATACGGACCCACAAGAATACTGGAAGACAATCCTCCTCGGAAAACGAGGGATCGCCTAAGTAAGTAAAATATTGTAAACCTGAGGGCATAGAACCGGAAGAGGCCAACCAGTCCAACCCCTGTCATGCAGCAACCCAAAGCACTCTTGACAGATAGCCATTGCACCTTTGCTTAAAAACCTCCAGAGAAGGAGACTCCACCATGTTCCAATCAGCTATTACCATCCGAAAGTTCTTCTTAATGTTTAGGTGGAACCTCTTTTCCTGCAATTGATCCCTGTCCTAGGACCCTTCCACACAGCTCTCTGTCCCAGAATATCAAGACAGAAAATCCCACATTATCTGAGTGTGGACTCTGATAACCCAGTTCAAAGCAGATATTGTGGGATTTTCTGCCTTGATATTCTGGGATATAGGACTGTGTAGAAGAGGCCCTAGTCCCCAGAGCAACTGAAAACAAGCCTGCCTCCTCCACAATGGGACGTCCTTTCAAATATTTAAACACGGCTATTATGTCCCCTCTAAGCCTTTTCTCCAAGGTAAGTAAACATACCCGGCACCCTAAGCTGCTCCTCATACGGTTTGACTTCCAGACCTTGGATCATTTTGATCGGAAAATTAGCTTGGGAAAAGCTAAAGTGGTTGACTGATAGCAAAAGGTTAGTGACAATAGAGAAGTTTTGAAGGACCAAGTGGTCGCGATCTCTATGTCATGCGAAAGATTATTAGAAGTCAGTTTTCATGTGTTAATATAAACATTCTTTTGGAAAATTTGGTTCCAATACAGACAAAGACAAGAAAGTAGGATTTATGCCAGAATAAAATAGTTGGGAATAAAATAATGAAGATAGAAAAGAAAACAATATCCATAATATACAAGAAGTTACTGGAATGGAGTACAGAAGAAGAAGGAGTTAAAGAGTGCGTGATAAAATGGGCAAGAAATATTGGAAGATCTATAGGACTGGATGAATGGGAATCTATATGGAAGAAAAAGCTGAAATACACACGCACATATGATTTCATAGAATCATAGAATCAAAGAGTTGGAAGAGACCTCATGGGCCATCCAGTCCAACCCCCTGCCAAGAAGCAGGAATATTGCATTCAAATCACCCCTGACAAATGGCCATCCAGCCTCTGCTTAAAAGCTTCCAAAGAAGGAGCCTCCACCACACCGGGGCAGAGAGTTCCACTGCTGAACGGCTCTCACAGTCAGGAAGTTCTTCCTAATGTTCAGATGGAATCTCCTCTCTTGTAGTTTGAAGCCATTGTTCCGCGTCCTAGTCTCCAAGGAAGCAGAAAACAAGCTTGCTCCCTCCTCCCTGTGGCTTCCTCTCACATATTTATACATGGCTATCATATCTCCTCTCAGCCTTCTCTTCTTCAGGCTAAACATGCCCAGTTCCCTAAGCCGCTCCTCATAGGGCTTGTTCTCCAGTCCCTTGATCATTTTAGTCGCCCTCCTCTGGACACATTCCAGCTTGTCAATATCTCTCTTCAATTGTGGTGCCCAGAATTGGACACAATATTCCAGGTGTGGTCTAACCAAAGCAGAATAGAGGGGTAGCATTACTTCCCTATATCTAGACATTATGCTCCTATTGATGCAGGCCAAAATCTCATTGGCTATTTTTGCCACCACATCACATTGTTGGCTCATGTTTAACTTGTCCACGAGGACTCCGAGATCTTTTTCACACGTACTGCTCTCAAGCCAGGCATTGCCCCCCATTGCATTTCGTTTTTCCTGCCAAAGTGGAGTATCTTGCATTTGTCCCTGTTGAACTTCATTTTGTTAGTTTTGGCCCATCTCTCTAATCTGTCAAGATCGTTTTGAATCTTGCTCCTGTCCTCTGGAGTATTGGCTATCCCTCCCAATTTGGTGTCGTCTGCAAACTTGATGATCCTGCCTTCTAGCCCTTCATCTAAGTCATTAATAAAGATGTTGAACAGGACTGGGCCCAGGACGGAACCCTGCGGCACTCCACTCGTCACTTCTTTCCAGGATGAAGAGGAAGCATTGGTGAGCACCCTCTGGGTTCGTCCATTTAACCAATTACAGATCCACCTCACCGTAGTTTTGCCTAGCCCACATTGGACTAGTTTCCTTGCCAGAAGGTCATGGGGGACCTTGTCGAAGGCCTTACTGAAATCCAGGTACACTACGTCCACGGCATTCCCCGCATCTACCCAGCTTGTAACTCTATCGAATGGCTTCAAACTACAAGAGAGGAGATAGATTCCATCTCAACATGAGGAAGAACTTCCTGACTGTGAGAGCCGTTCAGCAGTGGAACTCTCTGCCCCGGAGTGTGGTGGAGGCTCCTTCATCTAAGTCATTAATAAAGATGTTGAACAGGACGGGCCCAGGATGGAACCCTGCGGCACTCCGCTTGTCACTTCTTTCCAGGATGAAGAGGAAACATTGGTGAGCACCCTCTGGGTTCGTCCATTTAACCAATTACAGATCCACCTCACCATAGTTTTGCCTAGCCCACATTGGACTAGTTTCCTTGCCAAGAAAGGAGATAGATCCAGGTACACTACATCCATAGCATTCCCCGCATCTACCCAGCTTGTAACTCTATCGAATGGCTTCAAACTACAAGAAAGGAGATAGATTTCATCTGAACATGAGGAAGAACTTCCTGACCGTGAGAGCTGTTCAGCAGTGGAACTCTCTGTCCTGGAGTGTGGTGGAAGCTCCTTCTTTGGAAGCTTTTAAACAGAGGCTGGATGGCCATCTGTCAGGGGTGCTTTGAATGCAATATTCCTGCTTCTTGGCCGAATGGGGTTGGACTGGATGGCCCATGAGGTCTCTTCCAACTCTAGGATTCTATGAATCTATGTTCAGATGGAATCTCCTTTCTTGTAGTTTGAAGCCATTGTTCTGCATCCTAGTCTCCAGGGAAGCAGAAAACAAGCTTGCTCCCTCCTTCTTGTGACTTCCTCTGGCATATTTATACATGGTTATCATATCTCAACTGAGCCCCCGGTGGTGCAGTGGGTTAAAGCCCTGTGCTGGCAGGACTGAAGACTGACAGATCGCAGGTTCGAATCCGGGGAGAGGCGGATGAGCTCCCTCTATCAGCTCCAGCTCTTCATGTGGGGACATGAGAGAAGCCTCCCACAAGGATGATAAAACATCAAAAATCTTCCGGCGTCCCTGGGCGACATCCTTGCAGACGGCCAATTCTCTCACAACAGGATGCTCCTGACACGGCCAAAGAAGCAGGAATATTGCATTCAAAGCACCCCTGACAGATGGCCATCCAACCTCTGTTTAAAGCGTCCAAAGAAGGAGCCTCCACCACACTCCAGGGCAGATAGTTCCACTGCTGAACAGCTTCACAGTCAGGAAGTTCTTCCTAATGTTCAGATGGAAGCTCCTTTCTTGTAGTTTACCCATTCTGTATCTTTGCATTTCGTTTTTTCTGCCAAAGTGGAGTATCTTGCATTTGTCACTGTTGAACTTCATTTTGTTAGTTTTGGCCCATCTCTCTAATCTGTCAAGATCGTTTTGAATTCTGCTCCTGTCCTCTGGACTATTGGCTATCCCTCCCAATTTGGTGTCGTCTGCAAACTTGATGATCATGCCTTCTAGCCCTTCATCTAAGTCATTAATAAAGATGTTGAACAGGACCGGGCCCAGGACGGAACCCTGCAGCACTCCACTTGTCACTTCTTTCCAAGATGAAGAGGAAGCATTGGTGAGCACCCTCTGTGTTCGTCCATTTAACCAATTACTGATCCACCTCACCGTAGTTTTGCCTAGCCCACATTGGACTAGTTTGTTTGCCAGGTCATGGGGGACCTTGTCGAAGGCCTTACTGAAATCCAGGTACGCCACATCCACAGCATTTATTTATTTATTTACTTTATTTGTATACCGCTCTTCTCAGCCCTTGGGTGACTCAGAGCGGTTTACAACAGTTTAGGTATACAGGATACAAAATCATTATGCATTTAAAATACAGAAGCATCACAAGTCATTAACATCATTAACATAGGCATCAAAACATCAATACATCAATATAACAAATCCATCTGGTCTAGTCGGTGAAATGAGAATCCAAAACTAGTTGTCCGTTATTCCATGTTCCAATAATCAGTTAATCAATCACACTGCTTAGTCAAATACCTGTTCAAACATCCAGGTCTTTACTTTCATCTGGAATGCCAACAAGGAAGGGGCCGATCTAATATCTGCAGGAAGGGCATTCCACAGCCGAGGGGCCACCACTGAGAAGGCCCTGTCTCTCGTCCCCGCCAGGCGTGCCTGTGAGGCTGGCGGGATCGAGAGCAGGGCCTCCCCGGACAATCTTAATGTCCTAACATTCCCTGCATCTACCCAGCTTGTAACTCTATCGAATGGCTTCAAACTACAAGAAAGGAGATAGATTCCATCTGAACATGTGGAAGTACTTCCTGACTGTGAGAGCTGTTCAGCAGTGGAACTCTCTGCCCCGGAGTGTGGTGGAGGCTCCTTCTTTGGAAGCTTTTAAACAGAGGCTGGATGGCCATCTGTCAGGGGTGATTTGAATGCAATATTCCTGCTTCTTGGCAGGGGGTTGGACTGGATGGCCCATGAGGTCTCTTCCAACTCTAGGATTCTATGAGTCTACTAGCTGTCCCCTGCCACGCGTTGCTGTGGCCCAGTCTGGTGATCTGGAAAATAAAGTAATGATAAAGTATTAGTTTATAATATATGTAATTTCTTTATGCTTGTGGGTAAACAGTATTTCTTGTTGTTTCTTTGTCAGTGAGTGTCTGGTTTGCCCACTCTGGAACATGCAACAAATAATTGTCCTTCTTTAGGGGTCCCTTTCAAATCTATGATACAATATCTGTGTGTGTTCGAATCAAATGTATCTGTCTATATCTCTGGCTGGATGGCTCTTTGTCAGGAGGGCTTTGATTACATTTTCTTGCCCTGATGAAAGGAGTTGGACTGGATGGCCTTAAGTATTTTCTGTTGCTTATGGGGGTTCTGTGTGGGAAGTTTGCCCCAATTCCATCATTGGTGGGGTTCAGAATGCTCCTTGATTGTAGGTGAACTATAAATCCCAGTAACTACAACTCCCAAATGTTAAGGTCTATTTTCCCCAAACTCCATTTGTGTTTATATTTGTGCATATTGAGTATTCGTGCCAAGTTTGGTCCAGATCTATCATTTTTTGAGTCCACAGTGCTCTCTGGATGTAGGTGAACTACAACTCCCAAACTCAAGGTCAATGTCCACCAAACACTTCCAGTATTTTCTGTTGGTCATGGGAGTTCTGTGTGCCAAGTTTGGTTCAATTCCATTGTTGGTGGAGTTTATTTATTTATTTATTTTACTTGTATACCGCAGTTTCTCAGCCTAACCGGCGACTCAACGCGGTTTACAACAAGGGTAAAATCAATCACAATATACAATTTAAAACACAAAAGCACAATATACAGTATTACACAACAACAACAACACAATGCTTCTCATCACTAAAATCATGATCCAAATTCGTTGTCCATATTTCCATTCCTGTAATCGTCACATTCATTGCACTGATTAACCAAATGCCTGTTCGAACATCCAAGTTTTTAATCTTCTTCGGAACACCATTAAGCTTTTAAGCAGAGGCTGGATGGCCATTTAAGCAGAGGCTGGATGGCCATCTGTCAGGGGTGATTTGAATGCAATATTCCTGCTTCTTGGCAGGGGGTTGGACTGGATGGCCCATGAGGTCTCTTCCAACTCTTTGATTCTATGATTCTATGATTAGCGAGGGGGCTGATCTTACCTCCATGGGAAGGGCGTTCCACAGCCAAGGGGCCACCACAGAAAAGGCCCTGTCTCTCGTCCCCGCCAGCCGCACTTGTGAAGCAGGCGGGATAGAGAGCAGGGCCTCCCCAGAAGATCTCAGGGTCCTGACGGGCTGATAGCAGAGATACGTTCGCATAGGTAACTTGGGCCAGAACCGTTTAGGGCTTTAAAGGCCAACGCCAGCACTTTGAATTGAGCCCGGAGTTCAGAATGCTCTTTGATTGTAGGTGAACTATAAATCCAAGCAACTACAATTCCCAAATGACAAAATCCTAATTTTTTGAGTGATGGTCACTCCTTGTGTTGTGAGTCGTTTTGTTGCCAAATTTGATGTGATTTCGTTCATTGGTTCTTTTGTTTTTAAAGTACTCATTAGGCACAGAGCATTTATATATATAAGATAGATAGATAGATAGATAGATAGATAGATAGATAGATAGATAGATAGATAGATGATATCAAAGCCGAGCTGTTTTCTAATGAGGTGGAATAACGGTTCTGAGGAGGCGGGGAGATCACTTCCGCCTCTGGAGGGGATGGAGCAGGAGCAGCTGAGGGGAGGGGAGGGGAGTCCGCGGCGGGGCAGGGGCGTGGCCGGCGGGGTCCTCGGCCAATGGGGAGGCGCCTGAGTGGCCGGCGGGTGGCGCGCGGCGGAGAGAGCGGAGGGGAGTGGGCCATGGCGGCGCGCGCGGGCCCTCCGCAGCGGGGGACCTGGGAGACCCGGATGGCCCTTCTCGCGGCGCCCGCGCGGCTGCTGCTGCTGCTGCTGCTGCTCCTCTGGCTGCCGGGCCTGGCGGGTGAGCGGCGCGTCCCTTTCCTCACAGGGAACACTCCCTTTGGGCGGCAGAAGAGGAGGAGGAGGAGCGGGGAAGCCTCCTGTCAGGGAAACTTCTCGTTTAGAGTCCTATAGGAAACTCTGCCACCGTCCAGGGCGCGGCGCAGAGTTTGAACAAAGAGCCTCCCCCCCCCCTCGCTTCCCTCAAAGCCCCCCGTCGCTGAGGCCGCGAAGAAACTTGCTCCCAAATCAATGCACAGGCATAATGCAATGACGCGCTTCAGGGAAACCAAAGCTTGATCTACACTGATTTATAATCGACTCTCTGAATTCAGATTACTTTCTTTGAGGTTGTTGTAAGTTTTTTCGGGCTCTATGGCCATGTTCTAGGGGCATTCTCCCCTGACGTTTCGCCTGCATCTATGGCAAGCATCCTCAGAGGTAGTGAGGTCTGTTGGAACTAGGAAAATTGGGTTTATATATTTGTGGAAAAACCAAAAAAAACAAGATTATGGCAACAAGAATGATTGACAACTGGAAAATAGAGGGAGAAAATGTGACAGACTTTATATTTCTAGGCGCAAAGATTACTGCAGATGCAGACTGTGGCCAGGAAATCAGAAGACGCTTACTTCTTGGGAGGAGAGCAATGTCCAGTCTCGATAAAATCGTAAAGAGTAGAGACATCAGACTGGCAACAAAGATCCGCCTAGTCAAAGCCATGGTATTCCCTGTAGTCACCTACGGATGTGAGAGCTGGACCTTAGGGAAGGCTGAGCAAAGGAAGATTGATGCTTTTGAGCTGTGGTGTTGGAGGAAAGTTCTGAGAGTGCCTTGGACTGCGAGAAGATCCAACCAGTCCATCCTCCAGGAAATAAAGCCCGGCTGCTCATTGGAGGGAAGGATACTAGAGACAAAGTTGAAGTACTTTGGCCACATCATGAGGAGACAGCAAAGCCTAGAGAAGACAATTATGCTGGGGAAAGTGGAAGGCAAAAGGAAGAGGGGCCGACCAAGGGCAAGATGGATGGATGGCATCCTTGAAGTGACTGGACTGACCTTGAAGGAGCTGGGGGTGGTGACGGCCGACAGGGAGCCCTGGCGTGGGCTGGTCCATGAGGTCACGAAGAGTCAGAGATGACTGAACGAATGAACAACAAGAACATATCTGTGGAATGACCAGGGTGGGACAGAGAACTCTTGTCTGCTGGAGCAAGGTGTGAATGTCTCAACTGACCACCTTGATTAGCATTTGATGGCCTGGCAGTGCCTGGCAGTGTTGAGAGGTGACTAGATGTCCCAGATTATTTCCTCTCTGTTGCTTTGCTGTTGTAATTTTAGAGTTTTTTTTTAAATACTGGTAGCCAGATTTTGTTCATTTTCATGGTTTCCTCCTTTCTGTTGAAATTGTCCACATGTTTGTGGATTTCAGTAGCTTCTCTGTGTAGTCTGACATGGTGGTTGTTGGAGTGGTCCAGCATTTCTGTATTCTCAAATAAAATGCTGTGTCCAGGTTGGTTCATCAGGTGCTCTGCTAAGGCTGACTTCTATGGTTGAAGTAGTCTGCAGTGCCTTTCGTGTTCCTTGATTCGTGTTTGGGCAATGCTGTGTTTGGTGGTCCCTATTTATTTATTTATAATTCAAACTTATATGCCGCCACTCCCCTTGGGCTCGGAGGGGCTTACAAGAACAGGCTAAAATCAAACAACTATTTAAAAACAATTTAAAAGCAGCAATATCAAAAATCAAAGGCCTGTCGAAACAGGTATGTCTTACATGCCCTGCGGAAAGCTGATAAGTCCCGCAAGGCACGGACTTCAGGTGGCAGAGTATTCCAGAGTGATGGTGCCACTGCTGTGAAGGCTCTGCGTCTGGTTGCTGTTAGACGCAAGGTCTTACACTGGGAATTTCCAATAGATCTTGGTTCTCAGAACGGAGGGATCTCTGGGGTTGGTAGGGGGTGAGGCGGTCCCTCAGGTACATCGGCCCCAGACCATGCAAGGCCTTAAAGGTGAGTACCATCACTTTGAAAGTGATCCGGTGCTCAGTTGGTAACCAATGCAGCTGTAGTAAGATTGGTGTTATGTGGCATCTCATCGGAATTCCCGCAAGAAGCCGAGCAGCTGCATTTTGTACCAACTTGACCTTCCGGATCACCGACAGAGGAAGGCTAATGTAGAGGGTGTTACAGTAGTCCAGTCTTGAGATGACCGTAGCCTGGATCACCGTAGCTAGGTCGTCCCTGGACAGGTAGGGGGCCAGCCGTCTAGCCTGCCGCAGATGAAAAAAGGCGGTTCTGCTAACGGTGGAGACCTGGGCCTCCATCGTCAGCAGAGGGTCCAAAAGGACTCCCAGACTCTTTACCAATAATGACGGGCGTAGCGCCTCGCCATCCAGGATAGGCAGTTGGATATCCCCACTGCCCGGTCGACCCAGCCATAGGATCTCCATCTTTGCTGGATTTGATGGCCTGGCAATGCCTGGGGCAATCTTTTGTTGAGAGATGATTAGATGTCCCAGATTATTTCCTCTCTGTTGCTTTGCTGTTGTAATTTTAGAGTTTATTTTTAATACTAGTAGCCAGATTTTGTTCATTTTCATGGGGGTCTGACATAGTGGTTGTTTGAATGGTCCAGCATTTCTGTGCTCTCAAATAATATGCTATGTCCAGGTTGGTTCATCAGGTGCTCTGCTATGGCTGACTTCTCTGGCTGAAGTTGTCTGCAGTGCCTTTCATATTCCTTGATTCGTGTTTGGGCAATGCTGTGTTTGGTGGTCCCTGTGTAGACTTGGTATCCAGTAGACTCTTGCAGAAGTGAGAGGATCCCTCTTGTCCTTTGCTGAATTTAGCATTTATTCGATTTATTCGATTTTCTTGGTGGGTCTGTAGATAGTTTGTATATTGTGTGCATTCAGAAACTGGATTATCTGGCAGTGTAGATGGGTCTCAAAAGAGCAGCAAGCAGCAAGACTACTTCAGGCCCATTTATAATTCAAACAAATTATATTCTGACAGTATAATGCAGCTCCGAGACAACTCCAGGCCACGCTGGACACAGAATACAGGCAGCCAACGCGTGCTGCAGCATGGTTCAAAGGAGAAGCAGCACATTTTAAAAGTCACATGAAAGTCTGATATAAGCCACATATATCAGCAGATTCCAGTTTATTCCTGATCCCTCCTCTCACCTCATAAGGCTCCAATGCACCAATGTGAATTTTTCCAGTAATTGGGAAAAAGAAAAACATTCAAAGGGGTTTTGTAGCCAGGTTCTGTGGTAAGTGTAATAATCTTCCTGGCCTCAATTCCAGGCATGGCAATCTAATTACCTGCACAGCAAAACAGGTTCCTAGGATCATAGAATCACGGAAGGGAATACAAGGGCCATCCAGTACAACTCCCATCCAGGAAAAGCACAATGAAAGCACTCCAGTAGATGACTACCCAGTCTCTTCTTAACCCCCCCCCTCCCAAGAAGGAAGATCATTTTCCTATCAAACAGCTCTTCCTGATGTTGATGTGGAATAATAATAATAATAATAATAAACCTTTATTTATACCCCGCTACCATCTCCTGCAGGACTCGGTGCGGCTTACAAGAGGCCGAGCCCAAATACATCATAAAACATAACAACAACAATACCACAATAAATAAATCATAACAAAACAAAACAATACAATAATGACATGACGCAATTAAAAACCTCTTTTCCTGCAATTTGAACCCACTGTGCCATGCCTTACTCCAGGGGTCCTCAAACTTTTTAAACAGAGGGCCAGGTCATAGTCCCTCAAACTGTTGGAGGGCTGGATTATAATTTGAAAAAAACATGAATGAATTCCTATGCACACTGTACATATCCTATTTGTAGTGCAAAAAACACTTAAAAACGATACAATAATTAAAATGAAGAACAATTTCAACAAATATCAAATTATTAATATTTCAATGGGAAGTGTGGACCTGCTCTTGGCTGATGTGATAGGATTGTTGTTATTGTTGTGTGCTTTCAAGTTGTTTCAGACTTAGGTCGACCCTGAGCGAGGGCCAGGTAAATGACCTTTGAGGGCCGCATCCGGCCCCCAGGCCTTCGTTTGAGGACCCCTGCCTTAGTCTCTGCAGCAGCAGAACCACTAGCTTGCGTGACATGCTTTCAAATTTTTAAACAGAGCTATCATAGTTTCTCTAAAATCAGCTCCAAGCTGCATGATAGTGTCAGTGTAGGAGGGCCCTTTGGAAGTTTCAAACCTGTATTTAAGAAATGGGTTTAGCTGTGCAGATAATACTTCAGGAAATAAAGCACGACTGCTCAGTGGAGGGAAGGATATTAGAGGCCAAGATGAAGTATTTTGGCCACATAATGAGAAGACAGGAAAGCTTAGAGAAGACAATTATGTGGGGAAAATGGAAGGAAAAAGGAAGAGGGGCCGGCCAAGGACAAGATGGATGGGTGGCATCCTTGAAGTGACTGGCCTGATTCTGAAGGAGCTTGGAGTGGTAATGGCCGACAGGGAGCTCTGGTGTGGGCTAGTCCATGAGGTCATGAAGAGTTGGAAGCGACTGAATGAATGAACAACAAAGTGCAGACAATTCCATGGGCAGTCCTGGACCCAATTTGAGACCCAGATGATGATTACAAACTTCAAAGCACTGAAGCACATCAAGGACTTTTTTGTTAGAATTTTGTTGTTGGGCCGCCACAGTTTGACGCTAGCTTCAAACGTCATTCAATGGTTAGAGTAGATGGGGGTCTTACTTTTCAGGTGTCATCTGCCCATTATGTCATGGACAACTGCAGGAATTCTGATTAGACCAGGACTTCTTAAACTTTTCCCACTCACAACCCCTTTCTACCTGAGAATGTTTAGGTTGCCCCAGGTATTTAAAATAGGCATTAAAACCAAACATTTATTTATAAGAAATCAGCATTTGCAAAGCTTGCTAAACACGCTGGTATTCCTTTTGTTGGAGTACAACTGAAGCAATTTCTGTGAAGTAAGGTTAGGTGATCCCTTGTTCTCCGAGTAAGATTGTCCTCCAAGTGCGGTGTCCTGGCGGTGGGTACGTAGGTGGCTCTGGAGCCCTATTCTTGCCCCGCATGTTCTTCTGCAGTGAGGACATCTGCAAAGTCAATCCACTGTAAGCACTGCATGTTGTTGCTAACAGATTTGTGTAAATCTCTTGGTGGCATTTAGAAAGCTTTTATTGTTACCACATTTTTGTGACCACCACATTGAGCAAAAGCGACCCCATTAGGGGTCAGGACCCACAGTTTAAGAAGTAGTGATTAGACCACTAGGGTTGACACAAAATGCAAGTTTACAGGCAATTACTTAATTTTTAATGCTGATTTATTAGATTTTGAAAGAAAGATATAAAACTCAGGGGTGAGAAAGGCGGTATATAAATACTGTAAATAATAATAAATATTGTAGTTTACCTGTGAGAAGAAGCAAATCATTGTGTGTGTATGTGCCTTATGGTGAGCCTTAGTATTTCTTAGGCAACTTCTACATTGTCGTATCATCAGGATTATCAAAGCAGATAATCACATTATTTGGTTTGAATTTGTTTATATGAGTCTATACTGCCAGACTTTTAATGTTTTGAATCACTGATCTTAATTTTAATGTTAGGGACTTTCTGCTTTTGATATTTTGAATAACTGATCTTAATGTTAATATATTTCTTTTTTCAAAAAACCTCAGATTTTAATGTTTCATGCTTCGTACTCCTGGTCTATGACTATCACAATAAAATTCATTCATTCAGTTCAAAGCAGATAATCTGGATTTTATATGGCAGTTTAGGGCCCCTTCTACACTGCCATATAAAATCCAGACTCTCTGGTTTGAACTAGATTAATTGGCAGTGTTGACTCATGTAATCCAGTTCAACGCAGATAATGGTATTCTCTTCTTTGATAATTTGGATTATATGGGAGTATAGAAGGGGTTTGTTTATTGTTTACAACTGTTTATAGTATACAACTTTTGATATGGCAGTATTATTTTAAAAACAGATTCCAAGGTCTTTGTCAATGTAGTTGTTAGCTGTATTGGTAATAATTAATGTGCTTACAAATCATTTTGATCTTAATGTGTATATATTTGACTGACTTAATTGCTCAGAATACCTAAATTTAGGATTTCCAAAACAATTGTTAAAGGTTTGGAATTAATTATTTCAACCACCATGGCATATACTTGGAAATAATTATTCTTCATCGTGTCCCTTAGAGATCACAGGTATTTTATTAATTTTAACAGATACTTATTTCTTTACAGATGCATCTTGTTGTTATCTTGCAAAGGGTAACTTAATGTGTCGAGATGTTTGCGAACAGGTGAGTGGTTCTGACACATTTAAAATGTCACTTGCATGCCCATGACATTTATAGTCATGTGAGAAAAATATACTGAAATTATATATATGACCTACGTATTGAACATACAAATTAAATAAATATTTTAAAAGTACTTTCAGTGCGAAGAAAATGCCTTCCCCTGAATGAATTTGGTCTGCAAGGTTACAGTGACTGTAAACAATGCTTCGTATTTTAGTTATTTCCTTTCCTTTCCTTGATCTTTGAATTCCATCTGTATGTCATTATTAACAGAAGATTTTTCTTCAGATGAGCCTGGATGCTGTGAGCATAAAATAGCAAAGATCCTTTTTCAGTTCTGTTATGTTGAAATTATAAATTGTAAAAAGTGGAGTAGCTATCTCCAGAAGTTTCTATAGATTATTCTACCTCAATTGTCAAAGTATCTTTCCCCAAATCTTGTGTACTGGAGCTCAGTTCCTTTTTTTCTGTTGAAAAGGAATGTTTTCCCCCTTTTAAACCAGTTTAGGTTTGCGGGAGGGGGAGAAGTGTTTGTCTGATTCAGAAATCACATCCCTGGCTATTCTTGCAACTCGTGGCAATTCAAGGCACTTTTAGATAACACAGGAGATTCTGTTGTTTAAGATCAAAGTCCCAGAAATCAATTGCTCACACATTCCTGACAGATGGCTGACTCTTTAAAATCCTCTGAAGAAGGAGAATCCACCATTTTCTGGTGCAATCTGTTCCTCTGTCAAAATGCTTACTGCCAGGAAGTTCTTTGGATTACATCTGTTGCTTGTTATTCTTCTGCTGTAAATCTGTTGACAATAAAAGAGAGCTGACCATGTTGCTGTGTCTCAAAGAAGTGGCACTTCTTGTGTTGTTTTTCTTTGGATTTCGAACCATAATTATCAAGACAGCTCCCATCTAGACATTTTAAGCACTTCAGTTTCTGAAATCTACAACTTATGTAGGAATGAGAATGTGAGAGACAATTTTCTAGTGGTTTCAAAAAATGTTGGTATCAAGGATGGTTTCTTGATGGGAATTATGCCCATTAGGTTCTTGTGGGTTTTTTCGGGCTATAGGGCCATGTTCTAGAAGCATTTCTCCTGACGTTTCGCCTGCATCTATGGCAAGCATCCTCAGAGGTGAGGTCTGTTGGAAATAGGACAATGGGTTTATATATCTGTGGAATGGCTGGGGTGGGGCAAAGAGCTCTTCCTTGCTGGAGCTAGGTGTGAATGTTTCAACCTTCATTAGCATTTGAAGGCCTGCCTGAGCCTTCAATTATGAGAAGAGAAATTATGCCCATTTCTCTTCTTCCCTCAGAGAGGCCATGGCTTACTGTGCATTACTGCTGGTCTGCTGTTATCCTGCTCTCCATTAATACTGGCAGTGGCTTGGACTCATTTTGTTCATGCTCCCTTATACTTCTTTGATGTCTCTCTTCCCTTCCTTCTTTCTATGGCTTTCTGTGGCTTTAGGGTTAGGAAAGAGCCTTCCCCCTCCCCTACCAGGAATGATCTGGAAGTCAGTTTCTGAGACACTACTTGGGGAAAAAAGGCCTTTCCTGGGCCTAAGATGAACCAAGAGCCAAACATTTGAATAATTATCTCTGTGGCCCCTTGTTTAGAATGCAAACATATTTTTTTTTTTATAAAAGGGGGGGGGGGGTTGTATATTGCAAAAGCATCCCGTGGCCTGTGCTTTCACCATCTCTTTCCTTAGAATCTAAGGAAGGGATGGTGAAAGCACAGGCCATGGGATGACATAATAATGACATACAGATGGAATATGGAGCATTCATAAGAACTGTTCTGCCAGATTTCCAAAACAGCCAATGCGGACCAAACTGTATCCATGCAGGAAATCCATAACCAAACAAAGTACTTAGAATCATAGAATCATAGAGTTGGAAGAGACCTCATGGGCCATCCAGTCCAACCCCTTGCCAAGAAGCAGGAATATTGCATTCAAAGCACCCCTGACAGATGGCCATCCAGCCTCTGTTTAAAGCCTCCAAAGAAGAAGCCTCCACCACACTCCAGGGCAGAGAGTTTCACTGCTGAACAGCTCTCACAGTCAGGAAGTTCTTCCTCATGTTCAGATGGAATCTCCTTTCTTGTAGTTTGAAGCCATTGTTCCGTGTCCTAGTTTCCAGGGAAGCAGAAAACAAGCTTGCTCCCTCCCCTCTCATCTTACAGTCAGGAAGTTCTTCCTCATGTTCAGATTGAATCTCCTTTCTTGTAGTTTGAAGCCCTTGTTCCGCGTCCTAGTCTTCAGGGAAGCAGAGAACAAGCTTGCTCCCTCCTCCCTGTGACTTCCTCTCATATATTTATACATGGCTATCATTTCTCCTCTCAGCCTTCTCTTCTTCAGGCTAAACATGCCCAGTTCTTTAAGCCGCTCTTCATGGGGGCTTGTTTTCCAAACCCTTGATCATTTTAGTCACCCTCCTCTGGACACATTCCAGTTTGTCAATATCTCTCTTCAATTGTGGTGCCCAGAATTGGACACAATATTCTAGGTGTGGTCTAACCAAGGCAGAATAGAGGGGTAGCATGACTTCCCTAGATCTAGACACTATGCTCCTATTGATGCAGGCCAAATTCCCATTGGCTTTTTTGCTGCAACATGACATTGTTGGCTCATGTTTAACTTGCTGTCCACAAGGACTCCAAGATCTTTTTCACACGTACTGCTCTCGAGCCAGGCATTGTCCCCCATTCTGTATCTTTGCATTTCATTTTTCCTGCCTAAGTGGAGTATCTTGCATTTGTCACTGTTGAACATCATTTTGTTAGTTTTGGCCCATCTCTCAAATCTGTCAAGATCGTTTTGAATCCTGCTCCCGTCCTCTGGAATATTGGCTATCCCTCCCAATTTGGTGTCGTCTGCAAACTTGATGATCATGCTTTCTAGCCCTTCATCTTAGAATCAAAGAATCATAGAGTTGGAAGAGACCTCATGGGCCATCCAGTCCAACCCCCTGCCAAGAAGCAGGAATATTGCATTCAAATCACCCCTGACAGATGGCCATCCAGCCTCTATTTAAAAGCTTCCAAAGAAGAAGCCTCCACCACACTCCGGGGCAGAGAGTTCCACTGCTGAACAGCTCTCACAGTCAGGAAGTTCATGTTCAGATGGAATCTCCTCTCTTGTAGTTTGAAGCCATTGTTTCGTGTCCTAGTCTCCAGGGAAGCAGAAAACAAGCTTGCTCCCTCCTCCCTGTGGCTTCCTCTCACAAGTCATTAATAAAGATGTTGAACAGGACCGGGCCCAGGACGGAACCCTGCGGCACTCCACTTGTCACTTCTTTCCAGGATGAAGAGGAAGCATTGGTGAGCACCCTCTGGGTTCGTCCGCTTAACCAATTACAGATCCACCTCACCGTAGTTTTGCCTAACCCACATTGGACTAGTTTGTTTGCCAGAAGGTCATGGGGGACTTTGTCGAAGGCCTTACTGAAGGCCTTACTTGTGTTTTTACAGTTGCTTTAATCCTTCCTGTAAGTGTTCAGTTGTTCCTTCAAGAAAGATTGAAGTGAAGTAGAATGTGCACTGTTTTGTGCTTGTTTGTGTGTGAATGTGTAGATTGGTGCACTATTTTAAATTATTTTTTAGAAAAACTGAAGGTCTGGGCTTGAACTGTGTAGTTTTTCTGGCATTCCCAATATTCTTATTCTACACTCTTTCCTCATCACATTTCAGTTTTTTTCCCTTTCCTCTCTTTTTTAAAAATTGTAATCTGGGCTCATGGTAGTAATAATGGAGAGTTACCAGGGTAGCTTAGGAGTTTCAACTCCTTTTATTTTTCAGTTTGATTTGTAACAATCATCTTGGTGTAACTTGCTTTAGTTTGCATCTGGAGGCTGGAGCTAAAAGTAGTATTTTGTGGTGGTGTTTGTATCAGAACTTTGGTTTGTAATCATGATCTGAAAATTCCTTATCTCCTCTTCATTTCACTTATTGTGCCTTCTGATTCTACTGACCATTGGTGTTTCTTTTTGCACCTGTGGTTTTGTCTACCCATGTCGTTTTCTGCTTTATTTTACCAACTTAGCTTCATTGTCTCTTATTAATAATATTATTTATTATTCTTTGTAATTTGTCAAGATTTCTGCACACAATTATTCTTTTATTTTCAAGAATAAAAGTGCAAAAACCCCTAACTTGGCCTTTTACTTGTATTTTAATTGTTTGTAATATTTCTTATTTTTTATAGATTTTGACATCCAAAAGTGACTCTCATTTGAAACACCTTCTACAACGTGCACCTGAATATTGTCCAGAATCAATGGTTGGTATATCTGAGTTTGGTAAAACACAAGACTAAAGCAGCAGCAACAATAAAAGACTTGAGCAGCATAAATATTTCAAAAACAAAATATTTTTTTGTTTTAATTGAAATGTTTTATTCTTTGGGCATGCATAATAATTATAGAGAACTGTGACATGTGATAAAGCAAACTGGTAGAATCTTTATGATTCTGACATTTTCTAAAATAATTGTTCTGCGTGTGTGATAGTCAACTGGATTCTTGCAAACATTTCAGTTGAGTTCAAAAATATATGATGAGGGTGAGAGAGCATTGCTATAATGCTTTTGATGAGAGTACAAGATTAAGTTTCGTTTTCATCAATATGGGGTGTTCCCTACATATTGAAGTCACCTTAATCAGCTCTCTCTCTCTCTCTCTCTCTATATATATATATATATATATATGAGAGACAGTAAATAGCATCATAAAGAGCTTTTAGGCTTCATGTCATCAGAGAGAGTATTAAATGTGTCTCCTCTGAGGAAGAGTTCTAAACCTTCCCACTACCCAAAACAGTCATTGTAATGATCATCTTCCTAATAACTGCCTGGTACCCTTTATATGATTAGCAGGATAGAGAGAAAAGTATTTCCTGATGATCTTACTATCTTAAGTAGGGTTGAATGGGAAAAATCTTAAACTATTGTATTAAAAAACTACCCTAAATCAACACAGCATCCAGAACTAAATGCCAGTATTACTAAAAGTCTACTAATGGCTGGTTATCTGTGCTTTCAAAGTGATGGTACTCACCTTTAAGGCCTTGCATGGTCTGGGGCCGATGTATCTGAGGGACTGCTTCACCCCCTACCAACCCCAGAGATCCCTCCATTCTGAGGACCAAGATCTATTGGAAATTCCCAGTGTCAAGACCTTGCGTCTAACAGCAACCAGACGCAGAGCCTTCACGGCAGTGGCACCATCACTCTGGAATACTTTGCCACCTGAAGTCCGTGCCTTGCGGGACTTATCAGCTTTCCGCAGGGCATGTAAGACATACCTGTTTCGACAGGCTTTTAATGTTTGATATTGTTGTTTTTAAATTGTTAAATTGCTTTTAAATTTTGTTAGATTTTAGCCATTCTTGTAAGCCGCTCCGAGCTCTAGGGGAGTGGCGGCATATAAATTTAAATAATAAATAAAATAAATAAACTTCCGCATAAACATATTTATTTTGTTCAAATATTTTAAAAATGCTTGTCTTCTCACATGATATCTAAATAAACACATAATTACTTTTTTAGGGAGAAGTTTGGGGCTGTATAAATTCTTCTTTGCCAGGTAAGAGGTATTTCCATATTTATGATTACTTAGGTCTACTTCATAATGAGGCATATGTATGTAGACATGGATAGGATCAATTAAACATTTTGGTTTTTTCCTAACTCATTTAAAAGGCACTATTGCCATTGCTTGTTACAATAATGAATGAATCAATGAATAAATGAATGAAATGAAATGAAATGAACTTATTCAAAGGGTACATTATTTGGGGTAGTCATGTTGGCCATTCAGCAAAATACAATAAAATATACAAAATAGTGAAAAGTTTTTCGTCAAAATATTTCATGTAAGTTTTTGAGGCTTCACTAGCTTTTTCATGAAGTGAAATGTTAAAAATCAAACAGGAGAAGAAATGTGACAATGTTAGAGTAACATTTTGTCTCTGGTGTTCCTTCTATTGTCAGCTAAGATGACCCGAAGGGATCTCAGAGCAGACTGAGGCCACTTCCCTTCTTGGCCATGTGAGGACCAGGGATAAAAGGGCAAAAAAAAAAAAGTCAGGTAATAAAATTTAAACTCTACTAGCACCTATTTTGTGGAGTTTGGATTTTATTCAAGTAGTATTATCCCTTGCCAGCTAGCATGACTGAACATTTAGATAACCATAGCTATGCAGCTTCTTATAGAACTAATAAAAAAGGACAGAATAATTCACAAAATATATAATGAAATCCTTCAGTGTCTTATCCAGCACAGCTGTAAAAAAAATCTTACAGATATAAGATATATGCTGAAAAGAATTTGGAGTTTTCTGAAATTCTCACTAAGGCTTTGAAAAAGATTATTTTGGCTTCTGAGCTACTGTACGTATTCGTGTGTAGACCAAAAACATCTGAGTTCTGAAAACATTATTTGATGTACAAATGAAATTCCCTGGTAGAGGCATGATCACTTCTATGTTATGTCTTAGCTAGAGGATAATAGTTATAATTCACATATACAATGTTATACATATTTTGTAACTTTTTTCCAAGGTGTTTTGAAGAAATCTGATGGCTGGGTTGGCTTAGGTTGCTGTGAGCTAGCCATTGTTGTTGAATGTCGACAAGCATGTAAACAGGTATGTTTAAAATATATATATATTGTTAATAGTGAAATGAATGTTTGCTGACCTCTATAGCCAGCATACACTTTCTGTAACACATGCGCACCACTCATATACTTATTTATGTTCTCTAATGGAGAAAACATAAAAACCAGATTTTTTTCAATTTCATAATGTATTGAGGTTTTAGTCTGGTACTCAGCTTTAACTTTATATTTACAGTCAGCCCTCCACATTAACAGGTTGGGTATTTTTTTTTTTTTTTGCAGATTTGATTAATCACAGATTTAATTAAAACGTTATCTCCCTGAATCTCTTCAGTCCTCCAGTGTGATCCTATGGTTATCTTGCAGCATAAATTGACCTTGGAGTTGTGCTGGAAGATGTAGAAATTAATGAAAGAAGTGTTCTCACAAATAAAAAAGTAGCAGTTCTTTAATGTGTGGCTTTTCAGTTTCACACTAATCCTGTGCTAATAAGCCCAGCGAATGTGGAGGGCTGACTGTGGTATACCGTGAAGCAATGCCACAAGAAAAGAAAGAACAACAAAGAGTTGTGTTGTATTAACAATGTTGCTCAGCATGCCTCTCAGAAGTACTCTTTTGAATAGCACTGTGGGTTCTAGTGGCAATTGGGCAATGGGGATGCCTTTCTACTGTCAAGGTGATTCAGGGCGGTCTTGTCAGATTACAAAGTGGACTGTAAATTGCTTTTGGGATGCCAATTCCAGGCTGCTTTGCTTCTTAATGTCAAGTCATCCTAAGTCTCGGTTAACCTAGGTTACACAGCATCAACTACTGGCCAAGTAAGAGTTCAAAGGTTACCATGCACTTTTGTCACTTACTTCTATAGTTTTATCTAAATTTTCAACATACTGTGATCTTTAAATATTTTATTGAAAGGACAAATTGTTCAAATGTAGTGGAAACATTTTCATTTAATGAATATAAACTAATTTTTAAAGAATTTTTAAAGCAATGATTTTTTTCTGTATTTAGAACACTCAAGTTGTTCAAGTATATTGGTGTAGAAGAATGATAATGTTAGTGACTTTTTCTAAATTCCCACAGTATACATTTTCTGTATAGTTATTTATTAAATGGTTTTGTTTTTTCAGTAGTCTAGAATATATGTTGGTAATGAAATAAATATAATTTCAGGCATCTTCAAAAAATGGTATTTTGAAAAATTGCAGAAAAGAATATGAGGTGAGTATGTTACGCATAATTTGATATTTTTCTCTCTTATAAGCATGCTTCAGCTTTCTATATGTCATTATAATATCAGATAACAATTTTTGAACCTTAATGAAGTCAAAATAAACCAAGTTAAACTATTTCTGCTGATATGGATGAGATATAATAGTTGCTCCCAGCCAACTGGTTTGCAACATAAATCTGTTTTCTCCTGCTTTTTCCTCTGGTATTTTCCTTTTTCTTGTTTTAACCAGAGTTCTATATTACACACACACCTTTAAAGCATAATGACTTTCGGGACAGGGCAATAAAGCAGCAATAGGAAAGATTACCAGGCCAATTAGATTTGACGCTGCTGACTAAGATTTTTTACAATGGTGTATTTTAATATTGAGATAAATTCTTTTAATGTTTATGTACGTGTATATGAATTTGTGTCCTGGCATTGAATGTTTGCCGTATATATGCTGTGCTCCGTCCTGAGTCCCCTTCGGGGTGAGTAGGACAGAATGTAAATTTTTAAATAAATAAATGGTTTCTTTCAGACACTTTGGCTGTACATGGTTACAAAGGGATTTGGTTTACAGAAGCCGTGCTTTGTGTTGATAAATTTGTGATGTGAATACGTGGAGAGCTGTTGGTTCACATGAAGCTTTTATATATTACCGTGTTCTAGAATGAGATTTTATGGGTTAGCTATGTTGCTGCCTTCACTACAGTTGAAACAGGTTTTAGCTGTTCTTGCCTTTGAATGGTATTGGAAGGCTCCCCATGTAAGTGCAAAGAGGGAGGATTCTGGCCCAAGCTGGCTTTTGAAAATGGAGGAGCATTAAACATTCTTCAGTGAATGTGGAGTGATTATTCATGTGTTGACCAATTATGTGGCTGATAGGCATATATTTCTATTATGAGTGATACGGGGGAGCTGGCCCACATGGCCCTGCCCCTCTCCTGATTTGTTTCAGTATAAAGAGAGCTGTTTAAACCATGTCATGGTTAATGCTGTGCAGAAGAAGTTTTCTAGGGAGGATGACATAAGATCATAAAAACAGTCCTGCTAGATCACACCAAAACCCCATTTGAGCCAGCACTTTGTTTCTCAAAGTTGCTCTGAAATTTGGCTCCATATAAACTAACTATGGCTTGGGTTGTTGTAGGTTTTTTCGGGCTATATGGCCATGGTCTAGAGGCATTCTCTCCTGACGTTTCACCTGCATCTATGGCAAGCATCCTCAAAGGTAGTGAGGTGTTTTGGAACTAGGAAAAAGGGTTTATATATCTGTGGAATGACCAGGGTGGGACAAAGGACTCTTGTCTGCTGGAGCTAGGTGTGAATGTTTCAACTGATCACCTTGATTAGCATATAATTGCCTGACAGTGTCTAGAGCAAACTTTTGTTGAGAGGTAATTAGATGTCCTTATTTGTTTCCTCTCTGTTGTTGTGCTGTTGTAATTTTAGAGTTTTTTAATACTGGTAGCCAGATTTTGTTCATTTTCATGGTTTCCTCCTTTCTGTTGAAATTGTCCACATGTTTGTGGATTTCAATGGCTTCTCTGTGTAGTCTGACACAGTGGTTGTTAGAGTGGTCCAGCATTTCTGTGTTCTCAAATAAAATGCTGTGTCCAGGTTGGTTCATCAGGTGCTCTGCTATGGCTAATTTCTCGGGTTGAAGTAGTCTGCAGTGCCTTTCATGTTCCTTGATTCGTGTTTGGGCAATGCTGCGTTTGGTGGTCCCTATGTAGACTTGTCCACAGCTGCATGGTACACGGTAGACTCCTGCAGAGGTGAGAGGATCCCTCTTGTCCTTTGCTGAACGAAGCATTTGTTGGATTTTCTTGGTGGGTCTGTAGATAGTTTGTATGTTGTGTTTTCTCATCAGCTTCCCTATGTGGTCAGTGGTTCCCTTGATGTATGGGAAGAACACTTTGTATGGTTTGCTGGGAACATTATGCTGTCTTTATGCCTCTGTGTCAAACTCTGACACCTATTAAAGTTTACAGGCAGCATTCCGAAATGGATCTAGTAGGAATTCTTTAACTTCAGAGTATTCTTGAAAATGCTGTCTTTTATTTTAGGAGAAAGCTGGCCATTTTCTGAAGTAATTGTAGTATCAGGCAACATGCCTAACAGAACAAATTGTTGTAATAAAGCAGTCTTATATTTTATAGCTGTCGTTATTTAGATGTGTTGTTGGAAATTATATTCTTGTTTTGTTGAATGTATGTGCACATAGAAATGTTACAATTAATCTGTTAACATATTTGTGCCAATAATATAGTGTAGATAAAGTTGGATTTTGCCAAGTATTATAAACAGCAATGTTTATCTGTCTGTCTCCTTTTCAAACCAGAAATCTCTTGCTATGTTATGCTATCTCTCCTCTCTGCAAGAAGAACACTGATTTTAAAATTGTTTTAGATCCAGCTACATATTAGACCATTTGCCATGATAGAAATGTGTAAAAAATAAAGCATGCTCACACACCACACTAAACTAAGGTTTCAGAAATCTTCATCCTGTTCAGATAGGAGAAATGAGCAGAGAATCATAAGTCTCACTGTTGCTGCTTCCTACTCATATCCAGTGTGCTTTTATTTATTTACTGACTTCATACCCAGTTTTTCTCTTATATGGGGCCCCTGCTAAGCCAGGGATGAAAAACTTGTGGACCTCCAAATATTTTCGGACTCTACCTGCGATCATTACTAGCCAGTATGGCCAATGGTCTGCAACATCTGCATAGGCACAGGTTCTCTCCTATCATGCAAAGCTGTAGTTGCCTATAGCACTGGAGGAGACAGACAGTATTAAGTATAGAGATAGGCAACAATTTCATGTTTCTGCAATTACTGTAGGATATTTCTGATCCTTTTAGGCAGCATTGTAGAAAGATGATGTTGAAAATAAAAGATAAGACCTAACCAACTAAAATGGTTAACTCCATCCTTAAAGCTACACTGGAAAAACAAGGAATCCCAACTCTTCATGGATTAATTTTCTTCACAAACAGACATTTCCATATTGAGATTTCTTTATGTTTTTGTCATTTAAATTAGAATCATAGAATCATAGAATTGAAAGGATAAATGCAATGGCTTCCTTGTTCTTTAACAAAATGTAGCATGTGGACTGCTGTCTTTAAGATTAAAGGCATCCCAACCAGTTCCTCGATCTCCCAACCAGTTCCTCCATTTGCTTTCAGAATAGTCAGCCAACTTTCTTTGACTGCTGAACATGCCCACTCATCACAGGGCTTTATTCTCCTCTTGTGAAAGTGCAAAAGCATTTTTGGTGTTTTATTAATCTTGAGGTTTTCTGAAGTCTCAAACATCTCCTCTCCTCTCTTTCTTGCACTTGAGCAATTTTATTTTGGCTGCATAAGTATTGGTAGTTTGAAAAATTGAGAAAACTATTAGTATGCTACTTAACTCCCTTTCTAATTTCAAGTGTATGTTTGAACAGATTTTTTCCCTAAAATTTCTAGCCTCTGACATTTGTGTAGAGCCTTTCTAACAGAGGCTTCTCACGCTGTAGTAAATAAAAGGCACTGTGCAGCTATTCCTTTTCTCCTTAACAGATTTTCTATGGTAAGATAAATATAGAAGCATTGGTGGTCAAATCAAGAGGGTGTTATAAACACAGGGCATCATCTGAAGTCTCTTTAAAATTTATTGAATGAGGCAGGGCAAATGGAGCTACTCACAGTTCAGTTCTCCTGAAATACTATTTAGCCTTATCTCTTCTAAAACTGTTATATACTTCACTGTCCATATCTGTAACCTTTCCTCTATTATGCTGTGTGTTTCCTTCTCTTTTCTGGGTTTCTACATTGCTGTAGGAAGTTGACCAATATTTGTTGGAGAACGAAAAGGACAGGTAAGAAAAATGGGAGTGAAATAGTGAGCATTTATTATGTCAGAATAGTTTCTTTTCTTAGTTCTCCTTCTTTATTCTGTTTTTGTTGGAATGGTATCATATTTCACAATTTGTTCAAGAATGATGAAAAGTTTAAGAATATAAAATTACTACTAACATTTTTGTATACTAGTTACAAATACATTTTCTCATATTTCTAATTTCCACTTAACATTATCAGTGGGTAAATAATTGGGATGTTGATGTGTTATCTAGTGAAACCTGTATAGCATATCCCAAGTCAATCTGCCCTGTTGGGAAAAGAGTTAATACATTGCATTCTCTGACCAAAAGTATTTTGTACCATTTTTTCCATATTGTCAACTGAAAAATTGTAATAACATGACATTTATAAGGACAGGAATGAAATAGAAGGCCCTAGAGGTATTCTTAAAAAGTAAATATGATGGGCAACGATACCCAGCACATTTGAAATTATATCTAGCTGCACTGAAAAAAGAAAAAGGCAACCTGGTTGGTGGGAAACTTGGGGGGGGGGGGCTGGGAGGAGGAGGTTAGAGAAGCTAGAGAGCTGTGCTGGTTTTCCTTATTCTGTGCATATTTGTATGCCTGCTTTTTTGTTGCACAAGTCTGCATGTATCCATTAATTGTGGTGCCTCACCATGTGTATGTGTGTGCATCCAGTTTATCTTCTGTGAAATGAATATTTTGTTATGGGTGTTTATTTCAGAGTGTCAAAAATGCATATTGGACATTAGGGGTTGAAACCTACCTCAGACTGGTACTCAGCCCCCCTCCCCCTCGGTGTATTGTATTTCCTTATATCTAAAATGCACTTTCCCCCCTATATAAATATGTAAAAAATGGGATATATCTTAGAATTGCAGGTGTCTCTTATGTATTTTAGTTAATGGTGGTGGTAGTGAAATTAGGGGTGTCGTACAATAGAAGAAATATGATAGATATTGCAGATGAAAACAATAGGTTCAAAAGAGTAGTTTTGGTGTTCAGATTTTGACTAAAAACCACTTTTTAGTCTCAGTGGTTTGCCTTCTGAGAAATGCTTGTTTTACAATTAAGAGCATCCACACTGGAAGCCAATGTATAAAAAGACAATCCTTCCCTCCAAGAATCGCCCAAACTGCTGTGTAATATAGTCTTTTCATTTCTAGATAGAGTTTGGTCAAGTACAGTAGACTTTCAGAACCCGAGCAACTGGAACTCTTGAGCAATCGACAAAAAAGTAGAAGAAATAATACTTTAAATAAAAAAGTTTTTACTGTTTTTATAATACAATAAAACAGTAAAATAGTGTTACATGAAGTTATGTTTATATTTGTCTTAATTTTAATTAATGACTTCAAAATTAATACCAAATCAATACAGAGTTTATGGTATAGTATGGTATATAGTATTAGTTAGGCCTATTTTAATAGCAACCAGAAACTATATTTATTTGGAATTTATCCATTCTCATGAGTGCCAGTTAACGGAGAATCTACTGTAGCAGTTTTTGAATTCAGTCGAGTTAATAAGTAATAAATTATTAGGTTCTTGTGGTTTTTTTCGGGCTATAGGGCCATGTTCTAGAGGCATTTCTCCTGACGTTTCGCCTGCATCTATGGCAAGCATCCTCAGAGGTAGTGAGGTCTGTTGGAATTAGAATATTACATTTTTATTTATATAGATTCCTTTATCGTTGGGATTTCTATAGTTCTCCAGTGTCAAGGATAAACTATCCTGGCTACTGCTATCAAGTAGTTGAAAATAAATTATGTTTTCCACACCGATTCCTTCAAATTTACTCCCCTACGAAGCTGCCTTTTGGATCATAGCGCCTTCAAGCTTATTAGCATAGGAGGGCATACTTGTGCAAATATTGAATAAGAAGAATTTACAGTCTTCTAGTCAGACAAGTGAATTAACACAAGTGTATTATGGTTTAGACGGCACAATTTTGCAGATAACAGAACTGTAAACAATGCTAGATAAAAACATACACCTAAAGCAAGTGAAATATACATACATGTATCTGCATACATACTAAAACTTCCAGTATAATATTTAAACAAAAAGCTGAATGTGTTATTGTTTCATAATCAGTTTCATAAATAAGTAGATACACAAAATTTTGACACATATGTAACCGAGATCCGCATAGAATATTTCAAATCTTCCTGAATTTTTCTGAAGAATTGGGGTAATAATATGAAGATGCAAATTTCAATAGAAAGAACAGTGCAATGAAAACATGTTTGACAGTTTCAACTGCACCTATGTTGCAAAGATGTAAACTCTCTTGGATGGTAATCTTACAAAACTGTCCAACAACAGGGACAGTAAGAAAATAAGCCATATAGTTTGGGAATTTAAATGTCCCCTGTACTTCCTATAAGAGGGATACTATATGCCAGTGATTTTGTAACGCAGTATGCCTGATTCACTCGACTTGCTTAGCATTCATGTATCCCATAGCTAGAAAAGCAGAGGAACCCTTCTGTAACTTTGTAGATAGAGTCACTTTACTTTTGGACCGGAAAGAACATCAATTTCATCTAATAATTTATTACGTTTGCCTACCGGCTTCTACTAGAATGTTCAGTTTCTTGCCTCAAGATAATATTGGGAATGCATGTTAGTGTTCTTAATAAGGCTCTCAAATATTATGTTTATACAACTTCAGAGGATGTAAAATTGCTTGTATTCACATAATTGACATACAGTTAACATTAGTGCTGATAGCCTGGAAGCAGACTAGCTGCAGGAATAAATTGGCCACCTTTGGTTTAAAAAAAGGAAAAGAAAGCTGAACTATCCCTCTACAGCATTATTGTTTTGAAATTTCCCTTGATCTTCAGTAAAATATCACACACAAATATCTATAAGAGATAATGTGTCCATTTGGATGACTATTTATGTGCCATTTATGCCTTGTCTTCCTTCTGTGAAAATTAGACTCTTAGAATAAATGCTCACCCCTACAAACATAGGCTAGTGCTGTTCAAATGTAAGGTAAAGGTATAACTTGCACAATTTATTGATTGAATTGCAGTAAATGCCTCTAAAATCAATCAGTTTCTAAATAAGAAAAGAAAATCTGTTAATAGTGATGTTTGTTATGAACCACATGGAGTGTCTATAGGGGAAACTACACAAGAATCTTGGAAAGCTCTACTCTTAACAGGTCTTCAGGTGATGCAGTTTGACTAGTTTTGAAAGATGCATAATCCCGTTTGCCCATCTGTAAAACCAGTGTTGTAAACAGTAGAGAATAAGACACTGGTGTACCTAAGGGTTACACCAGTGGCAAAGACATTATGAATTCTCAGCATCAGTCCTCAAGTCTGACTAGGATCTTTCAGATGCCTGGAAGTATATTTTTAATCACACTATGTATATGGATGCTGGAAATATGCTATGCTATTATGTTACATGTATCAGATAGTGACTGATTTTCTTGTATGTCTGATAATAGATTTTGTGTGCTGTGTAGTTCTATATCTGAAACATTATCTTTATAATGTTTCAGATCTACTGTTCCCTTCAAGCTAGTTGTATCAAAATCTGTCCCTGATATTAACAGACTTAGAAAGCTGATCCCTAGATATTGTATCTTAACTTCAGAATTCTCTTTGATAAAAGATAGCTAGAGAGCCATGGAATTCTCTTTGATATGGACAGGGCAAAGGAAGCTTGATTTTTTTTTGTTTTGTTTTTAAAGAGAAGATTAGTATTGATGTCAATGAATATCATGCCATTTCAGCGTGGATTTTCACCCCTGTAAAAACTGAGTTGTTTTAAACAATTGTGCATGTATAGCTGTCAGGTTCCGCTGGATCTTAGAAAAAACTCGCACTCACAAGTAGGTACTCGGATTTGGAGTTTATTTCAGTCCATACAGAACAAAGTCAAAGAGAGAACTGAGGTTTCCCGCCAAGAGTCTCCAGATCCCCCCTCCTGGCTTCGGCCCCTCCTTCTCCCCCTTGCTTATCAAAGTTTAGACTAAGATTCCTTTTCCCACAGCTTCAAAGCGAATACTATGCCCAGATGTCCCTGCCATAAACCCATCTATCATGACTACTCCCCCTAGTGTCAGGAAGAAGACTTCTTGGAATCTCGAACATGAAGACACATCCTGACATATTTCAATTTTATGAATGATGTTTATGCAGATTTTCAAATTAATGCAAAATTAAATGAGAAAATAGCTGTGGCTTTGGTAACTAAGCTAAAGTAGCTAAACAAACCTATAACAAAACATAATTATTGGTAGATAAATAAATACTTGCATAAGATGCACAACTCCCCCCCCCCCCCACACACACACAGAGGTTATTTTTTAAAACAACTTTACAAAATGAATAAAGTTGTGGTAAAATGATTTATTGATTTATTGGCTCTTGATTTAGGAGAAAAAAGTAACGGGTATAATTAATATAATTAATATGATGTCACACAGGTAGGGACCCGCCTACCTGCGTGACCGCATCTCCATATATGAACCCACACGATTCCTTCGATCATCTGGAGAGGCCCTGCTCACGATCCCACCTGCATCGCAAGCGCGTTTGGTGGGGACGAGGGACAGGGTTAGGGTTAGGGTGGTGGTGGCCCTAACCCTAACCCTCTGTGGTGGCCTCCCGACTCTGGAACTCTCTCCCCAAGGACATCAGACAAGCCCCAACGTTGGCAGTCTTTAGGAAGAGCATGAAGAGCTGGCTGTTCCAGTGTGCCTTTCCAGAATAGGAAACTCCTAGCATCATGTCCCAAATGCACTTTGTTAGAGATTTAGGATTGTCTGCACATTACACCTACCTCCAAAAACCTCTACATAACACCTGTCAAGTCCAGCACTTTTTAAATCTGTCCATTACATTGGCCCGGCCTTAGGTTTTAAATGCATCATGGTGTCATTGTTTTTAGTGTTTTATTATTTTGCTTGATGTTTTATTATTTGCTTTATGAGTTTTTACTGTTGTATTTGTATGCTGTTGTTTTGTTGGTGGCCTTGGCCTTTGTAAGCCGCATCGAGTCCTTCGGGAGATTTTAGCAGGGTATAAATAAAGATGATAATAATAATAATAATAATAATAATAATAATTTCCATGAATTTGAAAATGTTTGCAAGAATTAAGCTATATCAGATAGATTGGATGATAATAATTGTGATAGGAAATGCATTTGTAAAATTGGAGGGAAAAGATAAATTTGTGCCACATGTAAATAAATTAAGGAAAACAATATGCAAAGCCTTTAAAATTTTTAAACCTAATTTATTTATTTAGTGATGGGATGGGATAGGGTTCAAATTCTTGGAAAGGTGTCTTATAGTATAAGTGTTTCTATAAGAGTGGATCACCAAATGCTAAGTAGCAGACTCTTTTTGAACAGGGAAAATTTAGGGGGTGACATTTTCGAGGGAAGCAGATAACATTGCAAAATTCCACATCTATGCCCTGCGGTACCTGTCTATAATCATCTATTGAAACATTAGAATGGTACACTATGGACCAAAAAATGAATGAGTTGTAAAACAATTTAAAAGAATAATGCATTTGTAAGAATCCAAACATTTCTAAATAGTTGTTTGAGCAGTGATCTGTCAAAGGTAAGCCAGATAATGGTGGTATTTTCAGACATCTTTTGTAGCAACCCCTACATTTTAATAACTGTTAGAATTTTTGAACTTAATTTTGAAATCTGTGCATGTGGAACAACCATTGTTTCTTGGCAAAGACAAAATGTTTCTTCATGGATGTCAAGTGGAAATTATTTAAAAAGAATGGAAAACCAGCTCTGTCTGAAACTAGTGTTGAAACCAGGAAGTTATGTAATTGAAATATGCTAGTTTTCAGGGAATACAGGATCTTTCAAAAATTGACTTTAAATATAATGATGATGTCAAACTGCTACAGTATTTTGAATGGTAAACATAATTTGAAAGATTACATTTCAGATGATACCTCTGACAATTTGTGTATTACAAAAGTGCATTTGTATATCAATTTTCAAGCCACTTCTTCAAGCAGTTAAATGTACCCATCAGCAACTAAAAAACAGTAAACGAAGAAGCTTCCTTTAATTATAGTTCAGAGTATAAGCATAGATGTAAAAGCTTTTATTACTTAATCATACAAATATAAAACCAACAAAAAGATTCAGAAGTGCTTCTTAGTATCTTTCAATACCATTGATCATGATTGTTGCACTCCACGTCAGGAAGAAGCCCTCTAACTTTAAAAAACACCACACGAAGATTGAAGAAACAAATCTTCTTTTATTGAAGCTTAGTAAATAGCCAGATGAAATAAACGCTTTTAAGAAAATAAGAAGGTTCCAAAAAGTAATAAGTCCATAAAAAGCAGTAACACAAAGCAATGTCCACACAAATAATAAAAGTAATCCAAGACAGCATTAATCCAGACAGGAATCAAACAGGATGCAAAGACAATCCAAAAGGCTAAAAAACTCCACAGGAACAAGACCCCTTGAACAGGATTTCCATGGCACATTAACTTGGTTTCCAAACTATGCCTGATCTAACAGGTTTCCCCTTGAGGCAAACCTTATATCCCAAAACTCAGAAATTGATTTTGCTTCCCCCCCCCCCCCACATTTCTCCCTTATCAAATGCAACCTTTCGGAGTGACGTAAACACTAAGTTTGATGTTGATCCTGGCTAATCTTCAGCCGCCTATTCTTCAGCTCCCTATCTGGCTGCTCATCAAAATTCCCAGGTGTCAGATTGTTTTCTAAACCCAAATCTTGAGAGCTCACAGAGAGAGGGAGTGAGCTATCATTGCTAGGCCCAGCAGGAATATTCTCATGAGAAACTGCCCTTTGCACTGGGGCCTCTCTGTCATTGTCTGCCTAAAAATCATTGACCAAACCATCTCCATCTTGTACTTCAGTCTCAGCACCATCATTTCCCTCATCATTTCCCACATCAGGATCCTGAAACACAAACACAGGCTGATTCCCAACAATGATATCCTTCTGGGCCGTCTTGCTGACATGGGACCTAGAGGCACTGTTTTACAGTGTCTCTGTTCCTTCCTAGAGGGGCGAACCCTGATCCTAGAAGTTGGTGCTGGGGGATTCCCATCCTGGGGAAGTTGGTGCTGTTGGCCTGTGGGGTCTCTCAAGACTCTGTTTTGTTTCACATGCTGTTTCACATGCTATTTGACATGTTCATCAAAACGCTGGGAAAGATCATTTCCAGTTTTTGAATGCAGTGCCATCTATATTCAGATGACATCCAACCTTTCTACTACTTTGCACTCAAAGCCAAGGAAGCTGTCCTGATCCTAAAACAGTGTCACCAATAATGGGCTGAATGGGAGCAAACAAATTGAAACTTAATCCAGACAAGACTGATTCATCTTATGCTAGATGAAGTTACACTTCTCCTGGAGACACAGGTCCGCAGTTTGGGGATACTCCTGGACTTGACATTTATCTATTTATTATTTCGGGCATTTCTATCCCGTCCTTCTCATCTCCGAAGAGGGACTCAGGACAGTTTACAGGGGCAGTCATTAGATGCCAAAAACAATACATTAAAAACACTCAGTTACAATTAACACAATCAAAACAATTGTAAGCATCCAGTTAAAAACAGTTCACCAATTCAAAACATAATCCAACATTGAACCTGGAAGCCCAGGTTTCTTCAGTAGCCAGAAGTATCTTTGCACGTTTAAAACTTGTGTGCCAACTGCACCCATTCTTTGAGATGCTGGATCATGCCATGGTGGTACATGCCTTAGTTACATCCAATTTAGATTATTATAATGTGCTCTTCTTGGGGGTGTCTTTGAAGAGTATTTGGAAACTTCAGCTGGTCTAAAGAGTTGCAACCAGATTGTTAACTGAGGCTGGCTACAGGGAGTTCACAACTCTGTATCGACAGCTCCTCTGGCTGCTAGTTTGTTTTAAGTGTTGCTAGCTGTTTTGAGTCTCTTCTAAGAGAGGAAAGCAGGATATAGAAAGACTGTTTTAAAAATGAGTTTATTCCAAGTTCAGCTACTGGGTTTTAGCAATAAAATCATATTTACATTTTTTTTATTTTACATTTTATGGCAAATAGTATGTTTTTTAATGCAGTCTTCTATAACTGTCTTTGGCATGTTCTTTTTATCCTCAATAGTGTTCATAATATCCTTAAATATTTAATTAGTTTTCTGATATACAATTTTAGAATCATATGTTTGTTAATTTTGAATTATTTTATGCACATCTCTGTGTATCAATATAATTTAAATAGATTCTATTGCTTATAAAAGATGTAGTACACTTGCCATTCTTTAACCTTTCCATTAGTAGCTGGTTGATTCTGCATTTTTCTTTCCTTTTCTAGAATGCCCTTTTTAATTGCATCAACAGAAATGAAAGTAAGTATACTTTTGGGGGGGAAATCTTCATTGCATTTCATTCTATTTTTAAGGTTTGTTTGTTTGTTAAAAATGTTCATTTCATTTTTTTAAAGGAACTTCATAACTGAATATCTGTTTTACAGTTTTTTGAACTGACTGGTATGGTAACCTTTCTGAAGTTCAGAGGAAATTAGTGTATTTCTTGCATATATCTCAGATATCTTAGCACAGAGAGGTAGAATGTTTTATACAAGTATTAAAGTTTGTAGTTTGCATATTTACAGTCAGAAGTGCTGCAAGATTACTTTTCTCATTCCCAAGTGCTATTTGTAATGATTGTGATGTTTCCATATTTCTCTCTAGTGGGATCAGTTTGTTGCAGCTATGCTGGTCATCACACCAACTGTCGGGAATACTGCCAAGCAATCTTTCGAACAGATTCTTCTCCAGGTCCTTCTCAGATAAAAGCTGTTGAAAGTTACTGTGCTTCTGTTAGCCCACAGTTAATTCATTGTGTGAATAACTACACACAATCATATCCAATGCGAAACTCCACAGATAGTAAGTATTAAAGTGGGGGCATAGTCAAAGAATTTAAACAACCAATCCATGAATATACACATCTGTGTTATAAGAGTTATTGTCTATTTATGTATTTGATTCCATTTTAAATATTTTATCAAATCGTATGGATTCCAAATATTCTCTTGAGTAGAAAGGATGTAATTTAGTTGTACAGCACTTGCTTTGTAAGCAAAAGTATCAACTGTTTGTTGTAAAACCTAGTATCTGGTATACAGATGGTACCCAAGTTACAAAGATCGTACTTACATATGATTCATAATTAAGAATGGGAATGAGACAACAGGAAGTGAGAGGAAATTATCCCTAGGAAAGGAAATTTATTACTGGAAGAGTTGAGAAAAAGGTGTTTCTACTAAAGTTTTAGCACTCGTCCTTGGTTCCATAACAACCCAAATTTTCTAAAATCCAATAATCAACGACCAAGCGCTTGCTTGGCCATTGGGGTGTTTCCCTCTGGATTTAGGCCCAGAGGGAGTTCTGGGTTGCTCTTGAAGAATTTCACATACTTATTCTCATACCTGTGTTGAACAAAGAATATCAGAGCTCTCTTCCCTCAGGTTTGGAAATAAGAGCTAGATATGGGAAAAGTAGCCACCTTCAATGGAGAAAGTAGTCACCTGCAGTGGAGCAGAAATCTTCCGAACAGGGATACAGACAGCAAAATAAACTTTACAGAAGTGTTAACCCCCATGCTAATCAAAACTTTTACAAAATTGGCTAGAGTTACACTTTAAAAATGTGCAACTCTATACAAATGCAACTTAAGAACAAACCTACAGAACCTATCTTGTTTGTAACTTGGGGACTTCCTGTAATCCCTAGAATCTTTCTATAGGGCTGGGAAAGTCTTCCTGCTAAATCCGTGTAAGAGTACTGTTAGTACTGTATATGCTTACAGTACCAGCTGGCTATTGAGTGGGAGGGAGCAACACCGTGTCTTATGTAATATTTGTGTAATAATTATTGATATGTACATTATAAGTCTGAGGGCAAAATAATTTTTTGCAAACTGCTCTGAGTGCCTTCGTAGCGGAGGAGCACGTAAAAATTTGCTCTCGACTATGCCAGTGAATAATAAAATTCCAACAATTCCCTGGGTTGAGAACTGCGGTATATAAGCGAAATAAATAAATAAATAAATAAATAAATCTACCAAATTTGTATTCACCCAAAAGGCTGGTTGAATGAGGGGGGAACTGAATTTTGCCTATGTGGTGTGTAAAAGGCTTCCTTTTCGACTATTTGCATGTGAGCACTTGCAATCCAGTAACTCCTCACAACTTGAACACCCACCCCGACTTCACTGCAGCACAGTTTCTGGTCTTTTTGAAATCCTGGGTGGGAAAGTAGCAATGGTTCTGATGATCACCATATACACTTCTCACACATATACACTTCAAAAACTAAAAGATTGGTCTAAGATTCAAAATGTCAGATCTTTGCTGGAGAAGGTGCAGTAAAATAGATGGCTAATCTAAAGTAAATGATTTAGGTAAAATCAAAGAATATATTATAGAGGAGCACTATTGTTAATTTCCATGCTTTGAAAATGAAAATTAAAGATTAACAAAGGATGATCCTGTAGCATTGTGAAATGCACAATTAGAAATAGTGAAATCATAGAAAGCATGAGAATCTTTTAGTACAAAAGTGTGGTCTGTAGCACTATCAGAAAAGCTAACGTACAAACTAAAAATAGCAAGAAGAATATATATGTATAAGTATATGTATATTTAAAGCATTTATATTCCGCCCTTCTCATCCCAAAGAAGCGACTTGCAGTTTCTCAAGTCCCTCCTGACACGACAAAGACCAAACAAACAAAAAACCCAAAGGGGACTCAGGTCAGAGCGCAACATATATACGGCAGACATTAGATGCCAGAACATAAAATAAACTATAAATATACATAAACACTAAAATTGATTATCATACACTGAAATCGATTATCAGAATATATATATCCCCCCCCTCTCTATATATAAATTTTACTATGTTATTCATATAAACTTTTCTCTTAATCCATCATCAGATAAAAATTTATATTGGGAAAATATATTACTAATGTAATACTATGATATGTTAGATGTACAGTGATGGAAAGTGATATATATTTGACTTATTAATTAAGATTGGAGGTGGGAGGAAAGAGACAAGGGAACTGAATATTTTAATATTGATATACTTTAAAATAATAATTGCATTTTAATAAGTTTTTGTGATATTGGATCTTGTTACTGAAATACTACTTGGTACATTACACTGTTATTTTTCCTTTCCTGTTAGGTTTGTTCTGCTGTGATAGAGCCGAGGATTATGCCTGCCAAACGGCTTGTAAAAGGATTCTGATGTCAATGAAAACAGAACTTGAAATTGTGGATGCACTTATTGATAGCTGTAAAACAATGCCTCTTCCACAGGACCCTCTCTGGCAGTGTTTCTTGGAGAGCTCAAGATCTGTTCATCCTGGAGTCACATTACATCCTCCACCTTCAACAGGCCTAGATGGTGCTAAGTTGCACTGTTGTTCCAAAGCAAATACTTCCATGTGCAGGTCAGTATATTTCCCTCTCTTTTCAACATCTGTAAACTTTTTCTGAAAAAAAATGACTTAGTTTTTCAACCTTTCATGATTAATGTTTCGATGAACACTTATTCTTGGTCTTCTTATTGGCTTACTTGGGTAGCTTACATTATTAGACAACAAGGTCTGGGTGCTGTTGGGGCATGCTGGTCATGCTGGTTCTTTTGGACTGTCACCTTGTCATGGTGAGGGGGCTTGCGTGTTCCAATGAACCTGCGGGCACAACAACTGGAGTTGTGCATTCCCAGGAGTGGCCGCGGGGGTGGGGGGGGGGGGAGGTTCCAGACCAAGCACAGTCCGAAGACCCAAAGACTTCAATGGCGGAGCAGGGGGAGAATAACATGGTACATGTTAAAAGGGCTGTGAAGGCGGAAGAAGGCTGCAACAGATTGAGAAACCACGGTCATTGTGTTAAACTACACCACTAGTGGAACCTCATTCTGTGAAGACTGTGTGTTGATCAGTTGTGCACTGACCTCCACACATTAAAAAAAACTCACGCACAGGCATCTTCTAAAGTCTTTTTGTAATATCTGTGAAATTGCACAATGGGTAAATCTGCACCTGAACAGAGCTCCTTAGGAACCTTCTAGAATTCAAGGATATATTTTGTTGGTGACCCCAACCACTAGCAGTTTAGTGTTAAAAAACTCCAGTTGCTTTTCGTCTGGTGATGCAATAGCTCAATTAGCTTTTAATTTGCTTTCAATTTGCTTCCTCCAGTATTATTTCTCTGTTTTTCAGAATTTCTCTTCATATTTCAGCTTTGCTTCTGGTTACTCATGGGTTGTTGTTTTTTTCCTTGCGTTCATTTGCCCTTCATTTTTGATGCTTGTCTTTTCCTTCTCAGCATTATGTTGTCTACTACATTTTTAAAGAAATGTGTAGAATGCCGAACATGGATAGCCACATTAAATGCTTCCTATGTCTTGATATCTTCCAGTCATTCTCCCATTGCTAGGCTTTTATGCCTAAGAGAAAGAAGAACAGGGAGGTGCAACTGAAATGAAATTTAAATGTGCTTTCCCCATCACCCACCTCACCAGCTTGTAAATCCACAGTACAAGCTGGTGACCCCATACTAACCCGCTTGGCTTTGGCAAAATTGGCTTCATCCAAACCTAGTACTTTGGTCTCAGCACTGCATTGGCAACCTCTGTTTCAACCTCAAGCTTCATACTGCCTTCCTCTTCGTCGATCTATCTCACCATCAAATATTTGTTTCAAGAATTGGCTCTTCCTGAGTTTATGAAAGCTAAGTGTCAATAAGGGAGAGTCCCTCCTCCACCAAGAAGCATGGGAAGCCAGCTGTTCCCTTCTCCTCTAAAGAAGGATGGAGAGTCCTTTCTCAGTGGAGCAAACCATGTTAAATGAGCTGCACCCTTCTGCCCTGTATAGGATAGAGCTGGGGTCCTCAAACTAAGGCCCGGGGGCCTGATACGGCCCTCCAAGGTTATTTACCCAGCCCTCAGGGTCAACCTAAGTTTGAAACGACTTGAAAGCACAACAACAACAACAAACCTATCTCATCAACCAAAAGCAGGTCTACACTTCCCATTGAAATACTAATATGTTTATATTTGTTAAAATTGTTCTTCATTTTAATTATTATATTGTTTTTAAGTGTTTTTGAACTACAAATAAGGTATGTGCAGTGTGCATAGGAATTCATTCATGTCTTTTTTTTCAAATTATAATTCGTCCCTCCAACAGTTTGAGAAACTGTGACCTGGCCCTCTGTTTAAAAAGTTTGAGGACCCCTGGGATAGAGAGTCCCATACATCTCTCGGCCAAGGAACAATTCTCCGTCCTTCTTCAATCAAGAGGGGCTCAGCCAGCTACCTATCCTTGTCTTGGCTAAAGAAGGACAGAGAGTCCTTCCTCGACCAAGAGAAAAGTGGGAAACTGGATGCATCCCTCTCAGCTGTAGAAAAGCATAAGCCTTCCTTGGCCAAGAGAAATATGGGAAGTTGGCTGCTTACTTTACCATTGAAATGCTACAAAGGCGCAGCAGCAATGGAGGCTACAGGGACACATAACCTGAGAATAATCAAAATTGCAAAGTTAACAGTGAGTGTGGAAGACCAATTGTTATCAACTATAGCATGCACATATGCTGCAATGCAACCTGAGCCCTGCTACATGCACAATGGAGGACCTTCTTGCGGCAACACCAGAAGCACTCCAAGTGGCCAGATACTGGTCAAAGGACATTTAATCAACTACCAAGCTTGCAAATTTTGTGTTTTGTCTGTTTTTATTTGTTTTGTTCTGTTTATTTATTTGTCGTGTCAGGGTAACCAGTCAATTGTATTACATTTCTAACAGAACAAAGCAAACAGATAAAATACAAAATTTGCGAGTTTGGTAGTTGATTAAATGTCCTTTGACCAGTATCTGGCCACTTGGAGTGCTTCTGGTGTTGCCGCAAGAAGGTCCTCCATTGTGCATGTAGCAGGGCTCAGGTTGCATTGCAGCAGGTGATCAGTGGTTTGCTCTTCTCCACACTCACATGTCGTGGCCCCATTTCTGAAGGTTGGCTCTGCATCTCGTGGTGCCAGAGCACAGTCTGTTCAGCGCCTTCCAAGTCACCCAGTCTTCTGTGTGCCCAGGGGGGAGCCTCTCATTTAGTATCAGCCATGGTTGAGGTTCTGGGTTTGAGCCTGCCACTTTTGGACTCTCGCTTGCTGAGGTGTTCCAGCGAGTGTCTCTGTAGATCTTAGAAAACTATTTCTTGATTTAAGTTGTTGACGTGCTGGCTAATACCCAAACAAGGGATGAGCTGGAGATGTCTCTGCCTTGGTCCTTTCACTATTGGCTGCTACGTCCCGGCGGATGTTTTGTTCTATTAGAAATGTAATACAATTGTCTGGTTGTCCCTGACACGATAAATAAATAAATACATATGTGAGACAGCAAATCTTACTGTTTTCTCCTAAATATAATTACGGAGATTTAGAAAAGAGTTTATCTTAATTTTCCCCCATATATTTGTTTTCTTTAGAGATTTATGCACGAAGCTTTATAGCAGCAGCTGGGGCAATACACAGACTTGGCAAGAATTTGATCGCTTCTGTGAGTATAATCCTGCTGAAGTTTCCATGCTGACCTGTTTAGCAGATGTACGTGAACCTTGTCAGCTGGGCTGTAGAAATCTCACCTACTGCACTAATTTTAATAACAGGTAGGAAAGATGCACTATTTTTTCCCCCAGTAAAAATAATATATTGTTGTTTAATGAAATGTAGCAAATTCTTTGCTTACTGAGCCCTGAGGAATCTAAAAGGGTTAATTTCTTTCTTTTGGACATAGAGTAGATGAAGAGGTAGTGCCATCTAACTTGCTGTGATTTAGTGTGTTCATTGTAATTGAGAGATCCATACATGTGTCAGAAGCTCATGGAAGTTGAGTAGTGCTTCTTTTCTATCACATAATCAGATTACAACATTGTCATCTCTGATTATGTTTTTTTATTTTTCCTTTGCATTTTAAAATTTGAATTAAAACATGATATAAGATTGTTATTTAGATTGCACAATTTAGTTCCGGGATGAGAAATATGTAGTCAGTATGATGTTGGACTACAGCTCCCATTATCCTTCATTATTGTCTGTGTGGGCCAAGGTTGGCAGGAGTTGTGCTTGGAACAGCTACTGAAGGGCTATATGTTCCCTTTTTCGGACTTAGGTGCATGAATTCCTGTTTGGTCTTGGTGTACATTTCAATAATTTATAAAGGGTGTCTTTTTAAGAAGAAATACTAATAGTGTGAAGAAGTGCTATTTCAACTACAGACTGCATCACTGCCCAATCCAGACATTTAAATATCCATTGTTTGGTATTGTGGATTTTTCTAAATGCTCAACTTTTTTTTTGTTAAAATTCAGTTTGTTAAATTTTGAAATTTCATTATAATTTGAGCATCTTTTTCTAGACAATTAACCCAAATATGTTGAATTATATAATGTGATTCTTTATATATTGCCTGCAATCTATGTTGGGAGAGAAGGGTTGTTACCTCCTATTCACCTTTTTTTGGGGGGGGGGGGGAGTAAAGGATATGGGTTGCATATATGGATGTGAACAGACAATACAGAGAACAAGAGCAAGGTGGGTTCATTTCAGGCATGTAGCCGGGGGGGGGGGGGGGGGCTTGAAGGGCTTCAGCCCCCCCCCCGAAATTCTCATGGTGGTTCGCGAAAAGGCCTTACTGGTGCATTATTTAAACTGTTATGTTTATTCATATCATGATCTGATCACCATACTCAATATATCCCATATGCATGGTGGTATTCGGGTAACGATACAAAAGGTTTGCTAGGTTTAGACCTTCTTTCGCTCAGACTCAGCCCCCCCAAACAAACTCAGCACCCCCCCCCCCAAATCGAAATCCTGGCTACGGGCCTGATTTCAGGCATACAGATTACTCTGCAACCTAGGGCTTTTTAAGTTGGAGGTGCGGACCTGAAAGCATCCCATTGTGTTCCCTTAATTCAGGAGAAAAAAGGAGAGCCAATAGAGAATATTCTGCCATTTGAGGCCGAAAACCAAGCATGGCAGCTTGGCATGAAAAATGTTGAAGATGCTCTACATCCTGCAGCCAATATTTAATTCTTTATATAAAAATAAAAAAACACATCCATCTGATTAGTATGCAAATTGGCTTTTGTCTTTAATAAATGGTAAAATTATATGTATATTACAGAATTAAAATAAATTTCAGAAGAATTTATTATCAGTAAATGTTTGATTTGTATACCTATTTTATATACTGTATACCTGGGATCTCATCTGGATAGCCGTTCATCTCTTTTTGCTTCTTGTTTAATAAGGCCAGTGCTCTCTCTGCTCGTTTATAACTGTCTGTAACTGGTGGTTAATATGTATTGTCAAAGGCTTTCATGGCCGGAATCACTGGGTTGTTATCAGATATGGGTCTATAGGTTTTTTTGGGCTATATGGCCATGTTCTAGAGGCATTTTCTCCTGACGTTTTGCCTGCAACTATGGCAAGCATCCTCAGTGGTAGTGAGGTCTGTTGGAACCAGGAAAATTGGTTTATATATCTGTGGAATGACCAGGGTGGGACAAAGAACTCTTGTCTCCTGGAACTAGTTGTGAATGTTTCAACTGACCACCTAGATTAGCATTTGATGGCCTGGTAGTTTTTTGGTGTGGTTTTAATGTCAGGGGACTACCTTTACCTTTACCTTGTTAGTACCTGAGGGAATCTTTTGTTGAGAGATGATTAGCTGTCCCTGATTGTTTACTCTCTGTTGTTTTGCTATTGTAATTTTATTTTTTTAATACTGGTAGCCAGATATGTTGTTCTTTAACTTTATTTTTTATTAAATGCCCCTTTCTCCTTGTGACTTTTTCTCATTTATTTAAATTTATTTAAATGTAGTTTTATTTAAATATTACATCTTTTAATTCAGAGATCACGACTCTCGGACCACCAGCTGAATGCTGTCTACTTTGCTATCTCTTGAGCCTTCCTTTTGTACTTCCTTATATCCCATCTCCCTTAAAGTACCAAGTTTTGATTTGTGTTGTATGTGTAAAATTATGTAAACATGAAAACATTTCAATTATTTTATCCTTTTTTGACTGACTATATATTATTTTCTCTCCAAGGCCAACTGAACTCTTTAGAAGTTGCAATGCCCAATCGGACCAAGGAGCTATGAACGATATGAAACTGTGGGAGAAAGGGAGCATTAAGATGCCATTTATTAATATTCCTGTTCTTGATATTAAAACATGCCTACCAGAAACATGGAAAGCCATTGCTTGTTTGCTGCAGATTAAACCTTGTCACAGTAAATCAAGAGGAAGCATCATTTGCAAGTAAGTAGTTTTTTCTGTCTTTATGCACATAGAGATGAAAGCTATTTATTTATTTATTTATTTACAGTTCTTATATTCCGCCCTTCTCACCCCGCAGGGGACTCAGGGCGGATTACAGTCAACACATATATGGCAAACATTCAATGCCAGTTTTGACAAACAACGTTTAACACACAAATACACCAAGGCTATTTAACTTTTTTCTGGCCGCCAGGGGAGCTGCTGCTTTTCATCAAAGCTATGATATTTCTGACTCTGTAAAATATTTTTTAAGTAAAATAAAAGAGAAAGCTAGGAACCAGAACAACCCAATGTTTTCCACCAGAACAACCCACTGTTTTCCACTGGTTAGAATCAAAACATACCTGGAAACGTCTTATATTTTGCAGCTAAGCTGAATATGCGGTCAGGATCAATTGCCACCACATCAGATTACATGGTTAAGGAAACTTCAATGTGCTATGGTGGTGAGAAGGGAGGAACTGGACAGTCCCGGTTAGTGCCAGTCAATCACAGCTCAGGATGCTACAAAAGAGGCCTATGCAAAAGGAAGGATACAAAATTGAGACTTGTCTTTGAAGGAAGGCAGGTAGGAGAGAGAGGGCATAGAGACAGGAAAGAGCTGTAATAGAGAGATTACAGTCAGCCAGAGGGAAGCACTGAATAGAGTGTTGGGGAGCTGTGACGGATTAAATCAGAGCTTTCCAAACTGTGTTGCAACTTTTGAGTCTATATTTATTTATCGTGTCAGCAGCAACCATACAACTGTATTACATTTTTAACAAAATTTTAACAAACAGACAAAACAGAGTTTGCAGGCTTGGTAGTTGATTAAAGTCCTTTGACCAGTAGCTGGCCACTTGGAGTGCCTCTGGTGTTGCTGCAAGAAGGTCCTCCATTGTGCATGTGGCGGGGCTCAGGTTGCATTGCAGCAGGTGGTCAGTGGTTTGCTCTTCTCCACACTCGCATGTTGTGGATTCCACTTTGTAGCCCCATTTCTGAAGGTTGGCTCTGCATCTCGTGCCAGAGCGCAGTCTGTTTAGCGCCTTCCAAGTCGCCCAGTTTTTTGTGTGCCCAGGGGGGAGTCTCTCATTTGGTATCAGCCATTGATTGAGGTTCTGGGTTTGAGCTTGCCACTTTTGGACTCGCGCTTGCTCAGGTGTTCCAGTGAGTGTCTCTGTAGATCTTAGAAAACTATTTCTTGATTTAAGTCGTTGATGTGCTGGCTGATACCCAAACAAGGGATTGGCTGGAGATGTCATAGCCTTAGTCCTTTCACTATTGGCTGCTACTTCCCAGCGGATGTCAGGTGGTGCGATGTAATTTCTCCAGTGGTGTAGGGTGCAGACACTCCGTGGTTGTGATCCCCAGGTTGTGCCAGTCAGCTTTCGTATGATATTGTTTCTAGCACCCACTTTTTGCTTGATATTCAGGCAGTGCTTCTTGTAGGTAAGAGCACGGTCCAGAGTGACTCCCAGGTATTTGGGTGCGCTGCAATGCTCCAGTGGGATTCCTTCCCAGGTGATCCTCAGAGCTCGGGATGCTTGTCTGTTCTTGAGATGAAAAGCACATGTCTGTGTTTTAGATGGGTGAGGGATCAGCTGGTTTTCCCTGTAATAGGCAGCAAAGGCGCCTAGAGCTTCGGAAAGCTTCTGTTCAACCATCTTAAAGCTCCCTGCTTGAGCAGTAATGACACTATTATCAGCATAGATGAAGCTCTCTGTCTCTTCTGGCAACGGCTGGTCATTTGTGTAAATGTTGGCCATTGATGGAGCGAGCACGCTCCCCTGAGGCAGGCCGTTCTTCTGTTTCAGCCATCTGCTTCTCTGGCCCTGGAACTCATCAAAAAAGCTCCTGTTTTGTAGCAGGTTCCCTATGTGATATTATACATTTTTCTCAGGAGGAGGCGGTGGTTCACAGTATCATAAGCTGCTGACAGGTCTATGAAGACAGCTCCTGTGATCTGCTGCCTTTCAAAGCCATCTTCGATGTACTGAGTCTGGTTCAGCACTTGCGATGTGCAGCTTTTGCCTTTCCTGAAACCAGCTTGCTGTGGGATCAGATATGGGTCTATTTTTTCCATAATTCTATGCAAAATAAGTGTCTCCAGAACTTTGCAGAGGTGGCACAACAGGGAGATCGGTCTATAGCTTTTTGGGTCATTGCGGTCTTTGCCTGGCTTCAAGATGGCGATGACTTTTGCTTTCCTCCAGATTTTGGGGATCTGACAGGATGCAGTGCAAGCATCCTGTCTATGTGAAATATTCAATAAATCATATACTTTAAAAATATAAGTGAAAGTTTTTCATGAGATATGTTGTGTTTCCATACATTTTGTTATTATTGTTTATATATGTATCCATATGGTTCTTGTGGGTTTTTTCAGGCTATATGGCCATGTTCTAGAGGCATTTCTCCTGACGTTTCGCCTGCATCTATGGCAAGCATCCTCACCAATTATTAAAGGAGATATGAATACATACTCAGTTCTTGTGGGTTTTTTCGGGCTATATGGCCATGTTCTAGAGGCATTTCTCCTGACGTTTCGCCTTCATCTATGGCAAGCATCCTCAGAGGTGAGGATGCTTGCCATAGATGCAGGCGAAACGTCAGGAGAAATGCCTCTAGAACATGGCCATATAGCCCGAAAAAACCCACAAGAACTGAGTATGTATCCATATCTCCTTTAATAATTGGCTCAACTTCCAATTTGCTAATAAAACTAAATTACAGTGTCGTGAAATGAGACATGTCTACAAAGTGTCTCACCAACATGAGATGTTTGGAAAGCTCTGGATTAAATAAGCGTTAATGTTTGATCTCACTGTATATTAACAAAGTTTTACTTGCATTCTTTTTTACTTCTCGTTAAGATTTGATAGTCTAGATATGCTTACTACAGTGGACCCATTGAACAATACAACCACTTGTCCATATAGGGATCACCTTGAAGCTCAAGCACAAATGAAAAACCATTATTTACATTGTCTAAAATATCTGGAGTGTATCAAATTGGGGAGGGTTGGACTAGACAAATGTCCTAAACACAACATCACATACACAAAGAAGCATAGTCTGACTGACTTCTTGCTGTCTTCAGTGTTGCAATGTATCTGAAATTTGGATAAGCTCAGGGATAGCATTTCCCAGGATAGTACTGGAGTGGAGACATATCAACACAATAAAAAGCTTTTGCAGGCCAAAGTGATGCATACATGCATGTCTCTGTCCAGTATGGAGAAAGTGAGATCTCAAATTCAAATAAAATTGGTATGACTCATCCCCTTTACCTCAGCAGTCTGCTCAACCAAGCAAGTGAGTGCGCAAAGGAATACACATGCAGTAGGGCCAGCTACCCTGCCAGCAAATGAACTTTTTGTAAATAATAAATACAGTTTGAGGAATCTTGAGATATTCAGTTTTTTCCCTTTCATGTGGCCCTCTAATTGTCAAGAAAATGGATGGCCAACCGTATATAATGGAATTTGAGCATGCATGGATTTTGGTAAGGTATTCTGGAACCAAACTCCACCAGATATCAAGGGCCTACTGCATATAAATTTTAGTACAATTAATAGATAAGAGTAAGGGTAATGAATATATGAGTCTGATTTTCATATTAATAGAGCTGTGCACAAAATTATTTTAACTTGGATAAATTATTTTTATGTAATGAATATATGAGTCTGATTTTCATATTAATAGAGCTGTGTACAAAATTATTTTAACTTGGATAAATTATTTTTATGCAGATATATTTTTTTCACATTTTGTACATCTACTCAATGTGTAAAAATTTTATTTTCCTGAAGATCAGATTGTGTGGAAATTCTCAAAAAATGTGGAGACTTAAGTAAATTTCCAGAAGGACATATGGCTGAAAGTGTTTGTGAACTTTTATCTCCAACCGATGATTTGGAAACTTGCATACCCCTAGATACATATCTTCGTAAGTACTGAAGAACTGCTCTTGTGAACCACGTTTGAAATATAAAAAAATAATAGCTGTAAAAAAGGTGGATGCTTTGCGCACACTCAAAATGAAATTTAATTTGTACCAGTAACTTGAGAGACAAAAATTGCTCAATAGCTAGTTCCCTCTTCATCAGACATGGAAACAATATTGTTATAATATATTATTTTAATCTGTTTTTTATGGGTCTGTGGAAACGTCTTCATTTCTCCAGTGACAAAGTTGAATTTAGGACACTTGAATTAGATTTCCTCCTTTTCCTGTAGTGTGGGGAGGTAATCCATATGTTGGATCTTGTTCTTCCCATGCTTCTCATAGACAGGGCTTGGTTTAATGTTAATGTTAATAATTCATTCTGCCCATCCCCATAGAAAATCGGCATAATGTATAAAAATAGCCAGAATAAATGCTGGAAGTGTCGTTCACATACAGGAAGTTTCTACCCTATATGGTGGACCTGTACTGAAGCCACCAAATACTGGCAAATAATCCAGGAATAAATACAATAGATCCTAAAAAGAAAATTCCCGATGAAGCCAGAATATTTTCTACTTGGACTAACAGATAAGGACTTGAAATTAGATAGAAACAAGGACATTCTATTTACATATATGACCACAGCGGTACGTATAACATATGCAAGACTCTGGAAATCAGATCTAACTCCAAAAAAAGAGGGCAATGGCTAGAAAAACTTTATGAGATCGGGGACATGGATAGATTGACATACTTCCTGAGGAGGAATACAGGGAGACCGATGAAACAAACGGAGTGGAAACTACTTGAGTAATATAAGAAAATCAATTAAATACCCAAGGGCAATACCCAAGTGAAGAAACAGAATTAAGAGAGGATACTAGCAGTTATGATGAGGGGGAAATCTAAAATAACAAAAAAACAAATAAATCAAACAAATAAAAATTAAAGGTACACTCCCTAATTAGGGAGAGAATTTAGAAGGGAAATATATACTCCACCAAGAAGAAGAATGGAAGTCAACCTGTGTTTTCTGTTTTTGTTCTGTTTGTATTTTTGAACCGGTATTGTATTTTTTTTCTTTCCCCCCGTTTTTTATTGTTTTTCCTCCTGCCCCCCTTTTCCCCGCCCCTTTACCATTGGAACTCCCACACTTCCCTTCCTATCTTTCCTGACCCCCCTCCCCCCTCCCCAAAATGTTTTGCAACGTTGTATTTGAAAATACTAATAAAAATATAAGTAATAATTCATTCTGCCCTAAGCGGAAGTCCCAGCTCCCCCTTCCCATTTCTGCCCTGCCTTAGTTCTGATAGAATTGAGCTTTCTGCATTTTGGCTATTCACCTTCTGGAGCCATTCAATTAGAAGATCTTGGACAGATTTTTCCTTCTGGGAAGATTTCTTTCTTTTGGAACTATGAGAGAGAGGATGGATGGGATTTTTTTTGCTGCATATGTTTATGTGTATTTATTTGAGGCAGAGCATTTTAATGCCCTTTAAAAGACATTAGAGATGGCTTATACTGATCAGGTGTCTGTTACAAATGCTGACATGATTCCAGAAATCATGGCTATGGCTAAGCAGGAACAATCTGCTTCACCTTTTTCTGGAGTGATTTCAGAAGTTATAGATTGTAGAATGAGAATTATCCCATCCTGGAGTAGGTGCTAGAGCCTTTCCATCTTATGTCAGACATCTTTTTACCCTAATACTTGAGGTTTTGGAAAAGTTGAAATCTCCCTTTATGGATGCCTCTATTGTTGGATTGATTTTGGGCTCTCTTTTCCCTAAACATGGTAATAATGCATCTTTTAAAAATGGAGGATAAAAGATTGGCGACTTTGCATAGGTCTAAAAAGGCAACTTCTCATGCCATCAGAAATACTTTGCCAAGACTCACACTAGTGTTCAGCCTCAACATTATTATTTTTTTTTTGTCATTGGAGTACATCCCCCCTTGTGGGAAAGCTTGGTTCCACGACCTTCCACTATAATGAGCTCTCCTCCGCAAATAATCTGCTTCTGTCTTATCTCACCTGAGTTTTTAATCAGCTTTTAATCAGCCTTTCTTTTATCCATTACATGTAGCCCGCCCATTGTCATTGTGATTATGCCTATTGTAATTTTATATTGCTATGCTTTTCATTTGTTTTATTAATTATGTTGTTGTTGTTTATTATTTGCATTTTCGGTTTTATTTTATGTAATTATTGTTTGGGCTTGGCCTCATGTAAGCTGCTCCGAGTCCCCATTGGGGAGATGGTGGCGGGGTATAAATAAAGATCATTATTATTATTATTATTATTATTATTATTATTAAGATGGCCATTAGATGGGCAAGAGTCTTTCACTGGCCCCTAGGGAAAAGACTAAGCTCAGACAGGGTATTAATGACGATTTCTGCTTTTATGGCAGACGCCAGTTTATTGTCGAAGGCTTTCATGGCCGGAAACACTGGGTTGTTGTAGTTTTTTCGGGCCGTATGGCCATGTTTGATTCTGGATCCATGGCAGCTAATGTGGCAAGGTCTACTTTAGTAAAAATAAATTGGAATACAAATGCTAAGTCTAAAAGTTATTTGCTGCTTTTCCATTTAAAGAATCTAAATTGTTTAGTGATCCAGGCTGGTTACAGTTGGATGCCTAGAGATTGAATGGGGAAAACTAGTTGTTGAAGGATACAGTGAGGATGACATTCAGATTCTTGTAGCTAGGAAACTTTTCATGAAATGTCTCTATGAATGCTTGGAAAGTGTTTTGTAGTTGACCACAGTAGGCTCCATCTTGGCCTTTTTACAGGCAGGATTGAATTAGTGCCTCACCACCAATACTGTTTGGAGACATGTTTAAATGTTGGAATCTATTCTAAAGGGAGGCAAGGCAAACTACTTGTGTCCCACTCTCATGTTCACGGTTTTTTGTGTATAGTGTATATAGTGGCAAAAAAACAAAAAAAAAAAAAACAAAGAAGAAAAGGAAAGGAAAACCACATGGACCTCTTTCATGTATTTTCAGGGAAGAAGTTCATTTTTGTCATCCTTTTTATTTTATTGATCACAAACATTTCAAATAGAATGTTATGATGTCTGAAAAAAAACAAAGGTAGTCTCTTTTTTTTCACCTAGATCCAAGTTCTTTGGATAATATAGAAGATGTTACTCACCCCTGTAACCCAAATCCTTGTGCTGCCAATGAGTTGTGTGAAGTAAATAGAAAAGGATGTCAGCCTGATGAACCATGCCTTCCATATTTTTGTGTGCAGGGTAGGTCATGATTTTGTTGCAATTCCTAAATGTTTTGACAGTTTCAAAAATGCTGTTAAGATTCCAAAAAGAACCAACATTGATCGGAATCCTGTTGGTGATCTACACTGGTGAAAATATTATTACCCTGTGGTTGTGCTTTCTAGGAAGTCATACAAGAGAGAGAGAAAAGCTGAAACTTGCATGAGCTGGATAATAGAAGACACACCCACACATCCTCATTGTGATATGTATGATAAAAACAGAATCCTTCATAGGGGAAGGCAGCTAAAATAATATTATTATAGATGAGGTTCCAGATTTCAGTAGGTGCAAGAACGTGAAAAGATGTGCAGAGAAGTAAATTATGAACAATGGCAGCTTTTGGAGTAATTGATCAATAGTTACATTAGGAGCATGAGAGAAGCTGGGAAGAAGTTCCAGCAGAGACCGGAGGAAGGCAAATGACCCCATCTTCAAACAGGGGAAAAAAGAGGACCCAAACAATTACTGCCCTGACATCAATACCAGTAAAGATTCTAAACCACATCATTAAACACACTGCCAAACTCACAAAATGTTAATATGGGTTTTTCTAAAACAAGTCTTTTTTTATATAAACTTTTGATAGACATCTACAAGCTTGGTAGATGAATGGAATGCTGTGAAAGTAGCATATCTGAATTTCTAAGGCCTTTGACAAGCCCCCTACAGTAAGAAGCTAGTAAAATGTAGTTAGAAAATACTACTGTTAAGTGGATAGGAATTGGTTAACTGTCCAAACCCAAAAAACTCCTCTTCAACCTGGAAAGAAGTGTCTACTGATGTGCTACAGGGTTCTGTCCTGGGCCCAGTGCTATTCAACATTTTTATTAATGGCATGGATAATGGAACAGAGGGCATGCTTGACAAATTTGCAGAAGACACTGAATTGGGAGGGATAATATCCCAGAAAACAGAATCAGAATCCAAAATGACCATAACAGATTAGAGAGTTGGCCTAAGACTAGCAAAATGATATTTAACATGGAAAAATGCATGGAAGTCACTTAGGCAAAAAAAAATAAAATACAGATATAGGATGCATGTGTGAAAGCGGTCTAGGAATCTTAGGAGAACACAAGTTGAACATACAATTCCAGGATGCATTCTGCTTTGGTCACAGCTCATACCTGGAATATTGTGTCCAATTCTGGGCACCACAATTCAAGAGAGATATTGACAAGCTGGAATGTGTCCAGAGGAGAGCGACTAAAATGATCAAGGGTCTGGAGAACAAGCCCTATGAGGAGCGGCTTAAGGATCTGGGCATGTTTAGCCTGAAGAAGAGAAGGCTGAGAGGAGATATGATAGCCATGTATAAATATGTGAGAGGAAGCCACAGGGGAGGGAGCAAGCTTGTTTTCTGCTTCCCTGGAGACTAGGACGCGGAACAATGGCTTCAAACTACAAGAGTGGAGATTCCATCTGAACATGAGGAAGAACTTCCTGACTGTGAGAGCCATTCAGCAGTGGAACTCTCTGCCCCGGAGTGTGGTGGAGGCTCCTTCTTTGGAAGCTTTTAAACAGAGGCTGGATGGCCATCTGTCAGGGGTGATTTGAATGCAATATTCCTGCTTCTTGGCAGGGGGTTGGACTGGATGGCCCATGAGGTCTCTTCCAACTCTTTGATTCTATGATTCTATGATCTGCAATACCGTGTCCTGTTCTGAGTACTACAATTTAAGAGGGATATCGACAAGATGGAACATGTCCAGAAAAGGACAACCAAAGTGATCAGAGGGCTGGAAACCAAGCCCTTTGAGTGAAGCTTAGGAAGCTGGGAATGTTTAGTTTGGAAAAAGGAGGTTGCGAAACCACACGATAGCCATGTTTCAACACTTGAAAGGATGTCATATTAAGGAGGGGGTTAACTTGTTTGCTGATGCCGTGGAGACTAGGACATAGAGCAACGGATTCAAATTGCAGGAAAAGAGATTCCACCTAAATATTGGGGAAAACCTGAGTTGTTCAGCAGTATAATATGCTGCCTCAGTATGGTGGAGTGCGCTGGAGGTTTTTAGCAGAGGCTGGGAGTCCTTCTGTCAGAGATGCTTTGATTGTGTGTTCCTACAAGTCAGATGTAGGACTGGATGGCTGTAAAGGTCTAATCCAACTCTATGGTTCTATGAGATTCTGAATTCTCATGGGATCATAAGGGGACACACTGAGACATAGGACACGCCTAGGGATTTGCTACAATATTTTTAGACCCCGATCTCATTCTATAGATCAGAACTTTCCAAATATTTCATGCTGGTGACAGACTTTTTAGACATGCATCCTTTTGTGACACAGTAATTTAGTTTTGCAAACAAATTGGAGGTTAAATCAATGCCTTATAAGAGATTTGGAAACATACTTAAGTTTTAATAATGAAATATCAGGGAACACAACATATCTAATGAAAACCACTCATTTAAATGTTTTTAAATTTATGATTTGCGAGATAATGACATATATTTCCAAGATTTTTTCCCCATTTTTATTGCATTCACATGACACGCCTACGTATTGCAGTCGACGCAGTTTGGAAAGTTCTGCTATAGATCTTTCTTTTCTCTGCCCCCTCCTTTATTTTCTTCTTTCTGTAAACTTGTAGCATTTTTTGTGATGTATATGCCTAATTTTTTTTAAATTCAGTAACATCTATTTTTGTGCACAGGCTGCAAATTGGGCGAAGCTTCTGATTTTATTGTCCGCCAAGGTACACTCATTCAGGTTCCATCTTCTTCAGGAGAGGTTGGTTGCTACAAAATTTGTACATGCAGTCAAAGTGGACTTTTGGAAAATTGCATGGAAATGCACTGTGTTGACCATCAAAAGTCATGCATTGTTGGAGGGCAACGAAAAAGTAAGTACTATTGCAAGTCATTCATTCCTAAAAAATCAATATTAAGGTTTTGGAAAAAGCAAACCTAACACAGAGACTGGTTATGCTTAAGCGGAAGATTTTAGATTCCTGCAAATTTTGGGAACAATTCTGAATAAATTTCTCCTTAACTAAGGGTAGCATGCTAAGCAGAAACAGATCACTTTAAACAATTGAATCATACATGTATGTAGTATGCATTTTGTTTTCTTACATATGTCTGTTTATTTTAAAATATAATTTAGTAATCTTTATGTGTTTCTTGATCCCACTGAAGAATGAAAATGTATGTGGTAGTAAAAGATAAAAAGTGTCTACTAAAGAATACCAGAAATTCTCTTCCAAAATAAAAGAGGCAAAATATTAAATTGAGAAAATTTTAGATCTATTTTTACAGGCATTCAAGATAGACTTTTAGCTATAACTCATTAATTTATAAAATACAAAATAAAATTAATAAAATAAAAATACAATGTGAAATTTTATTGTTTGTAAGATTTTATTTATTTTTGATATTTTTACTTGTATATAGCTGTATTTTGAAGTAAAATACATATTCATTCCTTTCGTTTATTTTAAGGCCATGGAACATCTTTCAAGATAGACTGCAATGTCTGTTCTTGTTTTGCTGGAAATTTGATATGCACAACCCGCCAGTGTCTAAATGAATACAGCTCGGATGATGAACGCCGAAAATCTACGGGTAAAATTGCAAAACACAAGAAAATTTAAAAACAGTGAAAAGTTGTACGAAAAGAAATGTATTTGTTTTTCTTAGCTGTCTGTCTCTTCATATTCAGTGGCAAGCCTTTATCATTTATCTGCTGATCTTTTTTTGACATAATTCAAAGTGCTGATTAGAACCTATAAAATGTTAAACAGGCTGATAGATGATATCTCCTTGTATGAGCCATTTTATGCCTTGAAATACTTTTTTTCTCAATCTCACTAACTTTATAAATATGGCTTTTGGGGACATAAATCAGAGCCTTCTCATTGATTCCCCTCAGGGCTCTGAAACTTTTTCTCAGAGGCTAGAAAAGTTATTAACTTCTGCCATCAGGTGAATCCTTTTTTTTTTTTTCACCAGGCAAAGACTTTCTGTCCCTTTGTCAATTAGATTTTGAAAATGTTGGGTTATTTATTTATCGTGTCATCAGCAACCATACCATTGTGTTACAATTCTAACAGAACAAAACAAACACAGAGATTAAAAAAAACAAAACAGATTTTGCAAACTTGGTAGTTGGTTAAATGTCCTTTGACCAGTATCTGGCCACTTGGAGTGCCTCTGGTGTTGCCGCAAGAAGGTCCTCCCTTGTGCATGTGGCAGGGCTCAGTTTGCATTGCAGCAGGTGGTCTGTGGTTTGTTCTTCTCCACACTCGCATGCCGAGGATTCCACCCTGTAGCCCCATTTCTTAAGATTGGCTCTGCACCTCGTGGTGTCTGTTCAGCGCCATCCAAGTTGACCAGTGTTCTGTGTGCCCAGGGGGGAGTCTCTCATCTGGTATCACCCATGGATTGAGGTGCTGGGTTTGGGCTTGCCACTTTTGGACTCTCGCTTGCTGGGGTGTTCCAGCGAGTGTCTCTGTAGATCTAAGAAAACTATGTCTTGATTTAAGTCGTTGACGTGCTGGCTGATACCCAAACAGGGGATGAGCTGGAGATGTCTCTGCCTTGGTCCTTTCACTATTGGCTGCTACTTCCCAGCGGATGTCAGGTGGTGCAATACCGGCTAAGCAGTGTAATTTCTCCAGTGGTGTGGGGCGCAGACACCCTGTGATAATGCGGCATGTCTCATTAAGAGCCACATCTACTGTTTTAGTGTGGTGAGATGTGTTCCACACTGGGCATGCATACTCAGCAGCAGAGTAGCATAGCGCAAGGGTGTCCCCTGGGCAACATCTTCGTAGACGGCCGATTCTCTCGATCCAGAAGCAACCAGAGACGACTTGCAGCATGCAAACAAGAAAGCAATGTTGGGTTATTGTGAAAACAAACATTGGTGATAAAGCTTCATTGGAGAGACCCTTTTCCCATGATAACTCTTCCAGGAGTCAATTTCCTTTCCTAGGAGTAGATTTCTTCTCACTTCCTGTTGTTTCACGCCTGTTTTTAATTAATAGTTGAATTTAAGTTAAGTGTTTGTAACTCTAATTTCAGGATTGGTGTGGGGCACGAGGTATTGTGTTGTAGACAATCAGAATTTCAAGGATTTTGTGAATCTGCACAATCTTAACAATGGTCGAATTCTTTCAGGTCTACCATGTAATTGTGAAGATGAATTTGTCCCAATGTGTGGGCACAATGGACGAACCTATCCAAGTGTGTGCATAGCACGTTGCGTTGGGCTTCAGGACAATCAGCTTGAATTTGGGTCCTGCACATCTCCTTGCAAATCTAATCCTTGCCTAAAAAATCAGAGGTAAATATTTAACAAAATTGAGATTAGGAAAATGTCTTCAGTTAATCAGCCTTCTTACATATGAAAAGCAATCGACCGTATATTCTGGCATATAAGACTACTAAAATCTTCTCAAAAGTCAGGGGTCATCTTATACGTGGGAGTCGTCTTATACACTGGAGAAGCCTTATGCATCGGGGTCGTCTTATATGTGGGAGTAGTCTTCTACGCCAGGAGCCGTCTTATAGAGTGGGTGCTGAAACTTCCAATCCGGATTGGAGAATGTGTGGTTGCTGCATATGGTGGGGGGAGCTCAAAAATGGCAGTGGCCGCGTCCCTGCCATATGCAGTGACTGTAGGAAAGCATTAAGAGTGACGCTGTACAAGTATGGTAGAAGAAAATCCATTCATCAGCATTCGTGGACTTAATGCGGTCTCGATGGTGAGGCGAAGGGGCACCTCACCGGGAAGGTGTAAGTGAAGGGTGTTGCAAGCTGCAGGCGTGTAGGGCACCCGGGATATGGAAAAAAGAGATAGAGTGGCTCTGGGCCCAGAAAAACACAACTCTTTTACCTGTCTAGCCCACCCTTGTATCTTATTACCATACCTCCTCCTCTGTCTCTCAGATCTCACTCCTGAAAACTGCAGTGAAGCGGTGCAGGTGCGCATGTGCGAGATCTGAGAGGCAGAGAAGGAGGTACAGTAATAGGAAAATTACCATATTGAAATCAAATCTGATGCTTTTTAAATTTTTATTTGGTGTACGTTGGAAGAGTGGTAGTCTTATACGGCGAATACATCCCAAACTATATTTTAACTGGAAAAGTTGGGGGTCGTCTTATATGCTGGAATATACAGTATGTATTTAAGGGTATATAACACATTTTAAAGTCTCAAGGAAGTTCAACCAAACATGCACTGTAGCTGATCCTAGTATATCCCAGATTCAAGGTGAATTGACTTCGTCAAATGCAGAGTGCATCATTGTAGATACTTGCCTTGCAGAAGTGCAGTAAAAAAAAATCCAGAAATGGAGGAGGGAGCTAATTAAAAAAACCTGCAAAGGAAATGAGATCATAGGTCAGTGAGGTTCCCTCTTTCCCTATCAATTTAGGAAACAGCCAAGCAGCCATGAAGTAGGAGTACTTATTGTGTTTGGTTTACTGATTCTCTTTCTTTCAGCCTCCTATGTTTTGTAGTTCCTCATTAAATTACCTCTGGGATCTGCTAAGTGTATGTGTAATAACATAAATAATATGGATTTTTTTTTGTTTTAACTAGATGCATACCAAAGCCACAGGTTTGCTTAACCAGTGTTGAGAAATTTGGATGCAGTCAGTATGAATGTGTGCCTAGGCAATTCAGTTGTGGTGACCAGTTGCGAGATCCTGTCTGTGACACAGACAATGTAGAATATGCAAACCTGTGTACTCTACATCAGAAAGGAAAAAGTATGTCATACAAAGGTCCATGTCAGGTATGCAATAATATTTCAAGTTATTTGTGGCATTTATTGTTCCACATTTTATTTAGACCAAGTCAGATTTTTTTTGCTCTTTAATAATGATAATAATTTTATTTCTTATACTTTTGCTTTTATTCTTTCTTCATTTATGTAATTTAATATGTATACATTTTAAACAATTGAGCATGGTATGATTTTTAAACAAGAATAGAGAAGTGTGGCTCTTTAAATATTTTTGGCCTACAGTTCTAATCAGTCCTTTCTAGCATACATAGTTAATGGTGAAGGAGTGAGGGTATTGTAATCCAAAAACAGCTAGAGCAGTGGTTCTCAATCTGTGGGTCCCCAGATGTTTTGGCCTTTCGACTCCCAAAAATCCTAACAGCTGGAAAACTGGCTGGATTTCTGGAAGTTGTAGTCCTAAACATCTGGGGACCCACAGGTTGAAAACCACTGAGCCAGTGAGCCACAGTGTCCAATCCCCTCCTATAATTATTTAAATTCTTTTTCCTGAGGTTGTCTTACTGCTTGCCGTAGATACTGGCAGAATCCTTTGAGGCTTGGAATTTAGGTTTTCTGATTTGATCTGTCTCTCACTCCCTTAATCCTCCATCTTAATTTTGATTTTATAACAATTATATTAAAAGCTTTGAACCGTTTTGGGCACACACAAGCTGGATCCAGTTTTTCATGACTATTTGTCTTCCTGAACATTGCTACCACAAAATTCTGAGCAATTCTATTGCAAAACAAACCAGGCTCCCTATTATACAGAGACCCTTAGGGAAATGAAATTGGAAGAATGACAACTAGAGTGCAGATGGCGGAAAATTCGACTTTTATGCGACAAGACATGGTATAGATGTGGCAATACATGCAGTGAAGACAACTTTCTTATCTACACACATTGTGTCTGCAGATTCATGTCCAGCTGAGCTGTTCAGAGAGGTGAGAGGTCTAACTCAGGTACCCTCTCCTCTGAACCCATTATTAGAACCTTCAGTAGCTCACTGTGATGCTTTTAACAACTATATTGCGGATAAAATCTCTCACATAAAAGTTGACTTATACACTTTCATTGGAACAGAGGCCAGCAATGAGGTGTCCAGCAACTCTTTGAGTGGGATTACACTGGATCAGTTTCAATTGGTGATGTGGACAAGCTGCTGGGGCAAGTAAAGAGGACAACCTGCTTTCTTTATCCCTGCCTCTCTTGGCTGGTTGTCCAAGAAGGAGATGCAATTCATTCTCAAATACAATGAATTTTTAATGCATCTCTTAGAGAGGAGGATTTTCCATCTTGTTTCAAAGTAGCAGTAGTTAGACCACTGCTGAAAACGCCCTCCCTAGATCCCCTAGACCTTAATAATTACAGACCAATCTCTAATCTTCCTTTTTTTGGGGCAAAGTGATTGAGAAGGCAGTTGCCTGCAACTTCAGGGAGCCTTGGATGACACACACTTCCTTGACCCATTTCAAAACAGCTTCAGAGCAGGATACAGAGTTGAGACTGCTTTTGTTGCCTTAATGTCAGTGATTTCCATCGTAACACTGACAACAGGTGTGTGTCTCTGCTGGTGCTTCTAGACCTCTCAGCAGCTTTTAATACCATCAACCATAGTATCCTTCTGAAACACCTGGAGGGACTGGGAATTGGAGGCATTGTGCTGCAGTGGTTCTGGTAGTACCTTCAGGCAGGTGCATAGGGATAACTGTTCCTCAGGAAAGGAACAGTCATATGACATCCCACAAGGTGCCATTCTATCCCTAATGCTTTTAAATATTTACACTAACTACTGTGAGAGATCGTCTATAGGCATGGGGTGGGGTGTTATATGTTTGCTGATGACACCCAAATATATTTCTCCAGGCCTTCACAAACAGCCTAAGGATAGTGAGTCTCCTCTGATTGATTGAGTGGAAAAGTTAATGGGCTGGATGAGGACAAACAAATTGAAACTGAATCCAGACAAACCAGAGATGCTTGCCATCAAAGGTCCTTTTCTGGGGATGGAGGTATGTCAACCAGTTCTGGTTGAGGTTACACTCCCCCTGAAAGACACTGTCCTCAGCTTGGGAGTGCTCCTAGTTATGTCTCTCCAAATATCAGTCCAAGTTGATGCAATAGTTATTATCAACTTTGCCTGATTTGCCAGCTTGTGAATATGTTTCCATACATTTTGACTAGTCTCTCTGGAGGAAGTACCATCACAAGTGCATTTAGTAAACATTTTCTTTTAGGTTTTGACATGCAGTGTATTTCATTCTTCTCTTCCATGTCTTTTCCCATTGGGTCATTTTTATCTCTTGGCCTATGTTTTGAGCCCATCTAACCATCAAGTCTTTTACTACTTCCTCTTCTGTGTTCCAAGTCAGTAGATTTTTGTATATATATGATATAAGTCCTTTTGGTTTTTGGAATAACAAATGACTGAGTTTCAAACATAACGTAAGTATTAAATAATTGTTAGTTTGCATGTGGTTGTTTTCAATCTCAGATAATTGCATTCTGCTTTTAATTTGGAAAGAATTATAAGATTTTAGAGATATTCACTTTGTTGGGGTGGGTTTTTTTCAGTCTTTTTGCAGCTCAGTAGATCTGGTATGTGGCCATAATGGTGAAACCTACAGCAATGTATGTGCTGCCTATTCTGATCGTGTTGCTGTAGATTACAGTGGACCTTGTCAAGCTGTAGGAGTCCTTTCTGACTATAGTTACCAAGGAGAATGTGCATCTGTTACATGTCCTCATCTTTCAGATATTGGATACAGGCCAGTTACTCCACCAGGTGAGAATACAATTGAAGTTTGAGAGCATCTTGACAATATTAAGAGAAACATAATTGTTTAGGTTCTGTTGAAACAGCAGAATTTTAGATCTTGCATACTTTAGTCAGAAAAAAATAGATAAGCTGGTCTTAGTACTTTTTTTAGTGTAACCACAATAATGCATTTATGATTTGAAGAGGTCAGTGTATGCAGAGATCATACAACTTGTCTTCTACCTGGAAAGAAAACAAAACTGGGAACACTATATTTCATGTAATAGTCACAGTCACACTTTTTATGCCTTTTTATTGAAAGGGAGAGATGTGACTATTATGTGATGAAAAAATCACATAATAGTCACATCTTTGATTCTCCAGTTCCTGGTCTTTATTAAAAACGAGGAGTGCTCCTGCCTCGAAAAGCTCAATTTCTGTTGTTGTTTTTTTTAAAGTGCCTTGCCTCAAAAAAAGGAGGAAAGAGGAGGGAAAATTTTCCCTCCCTTCTTTCTTTTTCCAAAGGCAAGGCAATTTGCAATATCTGAAATGAAGCTGTTTGGGGAAAGGAGGAAAGAGTGAAGATCTATATTCCAGAGACCTCCATTTCATAGTTTTTAAACTGCCTTGCCTTTGGAGAAAAAAGAAAGGGAGGAACTGGAAATCAGCCCCAAGCGGCTCTGCGACTATTATTCAACGAACAGAAATATATCAGTTTTGCACCCCCAAAAATGGGGGTGCAACTATTATGGAGTGGCAACTTTTATGCAGAAGTTATCTTGTTACAGTTATGCTTATTGTGTCCATGCTGTGAGGCTATAATTATGAATGTCATGCTTATTTCTTTAGAGAGTTAAATGCCACAAACTGTTATGATAGCATAGGGTGCTTCTTTACTGCCAAATAATGCAGTGTAGAGGCTCATTAGCCTGTTTGCCTTCACACAATGCACACAAGCTAAAGAGATTTAACCTGGGGTAAGCTGCTTAATAGGGGGCTAATAAGCCCCCTGCAGCAAGATATGTACGTTTTCCTGTGTTGGGGCAGTGGGAACAGCTATCCTGCATCCCTGTGCTGGATCCAGTGCTACTGCCCCGACAGCCATCCCATGCTCCCCGGGCTCAGGCAACCCAGGGAGGTTGGGTGCACTCCCTTCCTGCTCTCCACACCATTGATTTCTCCCCGGAGAAGAGAGAAAAAAGGACCTTCTGCAAGGTAGCAGACCCCTTTTCTTCTTTCTAAGCCATATGACTGGCATAGGAAGAGCTGGAGGGAAGCTCACTCTTTCCAGGTTCCTTTGCCCATGCCTCACCATATATATATAATAGGTATATAATTTCACATGATTGCTCAGCCTCAAAGTTCTGTCATTGGAGTATACATCCCTCCCTTGTGGGAAAGCTCCCGTTATAATGAGCTCTCCTCCGCAAATTACCTGCTTCTCTCTTTTATCTCGCCTGAGTTTTTAATTAGTTTTAATTAGTTTGTCTTTTAATCATGACATGTAGGCTGCCCATTGTTATTGTGCCTGTGTTTACTGTAATTTTTACATTGTTATGTATTGATATGTTTTATGTAAGTATGATGTTATTGTTTATTGTTCGCGTTTTCGGTTTGTGCTTTGGTTTTTCTTTATTGTAATAGTTATTTGGGCTTGGCCTCATGTAAGCCGCTCCGAGTCCCCATTGAGGAGATGGTGGCAGGGTATAAATAAAGATGATGATGATGATGATGATGATGATGATGATTATTATTATTATTATTATTTTCTGGAGGCGCCTGGTTGACACCTGTGTGAAATAGCATGCTGAATAGATGTCCTTCATTCTGGTCTAGAGATGTTGCCTGTTGGTTTGAATATTTGAATACCACACACAATATAAACCACTAAATCATAAATTTTATTTATAAATCTGTTTGGACATGTGTTATCTCTTTATTGTGCAGGAGCATGCTGTCCCCTATATGCAGGGATGCTGCGGGTTTTGTATGACAAGGAAAAGCTGGATATCTTTGCCAGGGTGAGTAAACTCAGGTTCTGAAAATATTAAGCTATTGGACAACAGTGTGGATGGAAGCATAGGAGATAAACAAACATGTTCTACTCATGGGCCCTATACAATCCTGGTGGTAGTTATAATATCACTCATACAACAAACTAGGGGAAGGCTCTATATTTGTTAAACACCCGTGTGTTTAACCCCTAGGGAACTCCTCGTCTGCAGACATGTTACAGTCCACTAGGCCTTCCAGCTTTCCAGTATGGCTTGCAAAGCTTTCTGAGCTAGGCATATTCCACTCGACCTGCCATTTTTTCATAGCTTTGATCTGGTTTTATTCATTCTAAAGCTTTTCTTTTTTACTCTTTACTTTGGTGGGTCACGTAGAAGAAGTCTAAAAGGCCACGAACATGGTCTAAACATGCTTCCAAAGAACATGGCATCCATGAAAGGGAAAAACAAAAGAACAAATTGATTTGAATGATTTATATCCAATTCACAGATTTCTTATTTATTTATTTAAAACTTTTATATCCCGATCTTTTCTACCTCTGCAGAGGAACTCAGACCGGCTAACAGCAAAGATTCAATGCTAAAACTGAAAATCTAAAACATAATACATAACATTAAGTTACCAATTACATTACATAAATTACATAAAATTACATAAAAGCCATTCACCAGGATAAAATCGTGTCCAACTCAGTCCGTATGTCCAGTCCATATATTATAATCAGTACCATTAGTTGATTGCCGGTCTCAGACATCATTCCACAAAAGCTTTGTTGCACAGCCAGGTTTTCACTAGCTTCCTAAAGGTCAGGAGGGAGGGGGCAGATCTAATTTCATTTGGGAGGGAATTTCATAGCCAAGGGGCCACCACAGAAAAGGCCCATCAGACGCGCCTGCGAAGACGGCGGGGCCAAGAGCAGGGTCTCTCCAGACAAACTTAACACTCTTGATGGTTCATAGGGGAGAATACGTTCGGACAGGTAAACTGGGCCGGAACCGTATAGGGTTCTTGCTACATCCATATACAGAACAAAAAGACATTTTGTATAGCTTGTAATGGTAAAAGAACACTGAAAGAAGTGGGGTTGTTTGGAATGAAAGTGGCCTCCCTTTTCTGTGCTCATGCATTCTCTAGTTAAGTCTATGCTCTCAGCACTCCTTTCCCCCTCTCCATTGTCACCAGCTCATTGCCATTTCTTAAAAACATTACCAATCTTAAAAATGTGTATGGCACAATTTATATATACTGTACACAAGACCCCTAGGGCTATTAAGAAATGCAAAACATTTCACTATTAATAACTCATTCTCGAATTGCCCCCTGCCCTAAAAATCAAACTGCTCTCCCCTCATCCTCTGGTTTGTGCGTGCTCCATTTTGGGAACCATGTGGTTAACCCCTTCCAAGCTTCCTGCAACCCTCATAAGAATAATCCTCTGCTGAAGACTTCCCCCAAGCAGTAGCTGAGCCTGGCCAAACAAACTTCTGGCCATATCTGAGAACTTCACTTATTACTCAGTTTTGTTTGATCCAAATGTAAAAATGTCTGAAAGTTATATTTACCACTTTTTTTGTTTTCCTTTTTTTATTGAGAAAGAAAAATAAAAACATATTTGAACAGATAATACTTGTCTATTGTAGGCATACATTATAGTAACATATTTCTGTATTATCTATTCTCATTCTTTACAGGTTTGTTCATATTACATTATTATTATTATTATTATTATTATTATTAGTATTATTAGGTTCTTGTGGGTTTTTTTGGGCTATAGGGCCATGTTCTAGAGGCATTTCTCCTGACGTTTCGCCTGCATCTATGGCAAGCATCCTCAGAGGTTGAGACCTTCTCAACCTCTGAGGATGCTTGCCATAGATGCAGGCGAAACGTCAGGAGAAATGCCTCTAGAACATGGCTCTATAGCCCAAAAAAACCCACAAGAACCTAGTGATTCCAGCCATGAAAGCCTTCGACAATACATTATTATTATTATTATTTTCTTTTTTTTTCCTCCCCCCTCCTTCCACCACCCTTTCCTACCCCTCCCACCACATTTCTCTCTATATCTTTATTTTTAACCACGCACACAACTTTTGCATTTTTTGTACAATTTCTATGCTGGCTTTGCCTTCTTCTACCCATTTCATATATGTTGCCTATTTCTCTTTAATTTCTTCTGTTTTGTCCTCCTGTGAATCTTCTTGGGTTATACATTCAATAATATCTGATTGGACTTGTTCAAATAAATAATTATTCCAATTTTCCAAATTCCATTTTTTTCATCTCTCCACCCCCAGGCTATTACCGCCTTTCCTGCTAAAATCATTGCTTTAAATAAGTTTTGGTTCTTCGCCTCAATATTTTTATTCCCTGTAATTGCCATTAGCATAAATTCCATATTGACTTGTATTGTTATTTTGAAAAGTTTCCCAATTTTTCTAATTATCTTATTCCAAAAAGTTTTTGCATTTAAACAGTCCCACCACATATGTGCATACCAACCTTTATCTACTTTACAATGGCAACACATTGGACTTAATCCTGTTCCCATATTTGCTAATTGAGATGGTGTCCTGTACCATTTCCAGATGAATTTCCTTTCTAATTCTTTATATTTTTCCATTTTAATTTTATTTACCCCTTTCTTTAATTCCTCAATAGTTTGTTTTGTGAGTGTCCCCTCCTTCTGCCACTTATTTTGTAATGTTCTGACTACATATTCATCGTCCTTTATCATTGTTTTGTATAATTCTCCAACTAAACCTTTCATTGTCTTCTGTCCTTTCAAAATATATTTTCAAGCACACTTTCTTTGCCTAAACATTCTCCATATCAATTATTTTAAAATCAATTATTTTAAGAAGGAAAATATTTTATATTACTTGATCTAATATCAAATATCACTTTTGCAATTGAAAGCTTTGTTTTGTAAAAAAAATAAAAATAAAATTTCTTTCAGGTAACCAAACGTCCAATTACTGTACTTGAAATACTGCAAAAAATTCGTCTCCATGTTTCTGTACCACAGTGTGATGTATTTGGATACTTCAGCATAGAATCTGAAATTGTGATACTCATCGTTCCTGTTGATGAGAATCCCAAGCCACTTCAGGTATAATTTGTTAAACACCAGTAGTTTTGTATTGGTTTTGTTTACTTACTATGCTTTATTTGGCTCAATTTTTTTTCTATTTTTTAATCATATGAGCATTTAAAACAAGTCTGAAAGTGATCTTATTTGTAGTGCAAAAAACACTTAAAAACAATACAATAATTAAAATGAAGAACAATTTTAACAAATATAAACTTATTAGTATTTCAATAGGAAGTGTGGGCCTGCTTTTGGCTAATAAGATAGGGTTGTTGTTGCTGCTGCTATTGTTGTGCGCTTTCAAGTTGTTTCAGACTTAGGTTGACCCTGAGTGAGGGCCGGGTAAATGACCTTGGAGGGCCATATCCGGCCCTCGACCCATAGTTTGAGGACCCCTGTTCTAGAACATGGCCATACAGCCCGAAAAACCTACAACAACCTAGAAGGGAAATATTTCAAAAACCAATCTTTATCTTTTCTTAGATTGAAGCCTGCAATAAAGAAGCAGAAAAGATTGAATCACTGATCAACTCCGACAGTCCTGCTTTAGCATCCCATGTGCCACTCTCAGCACTTATAGCAGCCCAAGTGGAAATTTCGTTTGGAGTTTTGTCTTCCTGCAGTCAAGTTGGGCCAGCATTGCATTTGCTCTTTTGGAGCTTTGTGGTCGCTTTCTCGGCCACACAATGTAGGACATAGTGGCAAAGAAACTAGTTATTGTTGTGGGATTTTGTATTTGTTTTGCGAAAGACATTCAGAACTGCTGATAACCTATATTTCTTTTTGAGAGTTGGCAACTTGATCAGAGTTGTCTCTCCACCCACTTCCACAAAGAATATTTATCATCACTAGAGTAACATACATAATACAGCAAACTTTTAAAATTATCAAACAAGTAGTCATTTACCCTGAAAGCAGTTTGCAGAGATAATGATAGAGCCCACTGCATGTGTATTCATTTCTTTAAGCCCTCTGTTGTTTGGTCAGACCTATTTAATGCTTCAAAAATTAGCAACGTTTGCCTGAATAGTAGCAGGACAAAAGAAATGAACACAGTCGTCAATTACTCTAGCATATTGCTTTCACTTCTCTGGAAAACAGTTTTCAAATCTTAGAGTACAACTTACAAGCAAAAATCAACACAATTCAGACAGTCTAGCTGTACATGTTTATGGGAAGAACACTACATTGTACTTGGTGCTGCTTCAAGTTGACTGTGTTCCTAGTACTTTTTTGTGACTATGCATACTTCAAAACATAGTTTTGAACACAAAAAGCATAGTTTATCCAAAGACATTTATGCATAACATGATATTTTGCACAACTCTATTGGGAGGCTGTATATAGGAGCTTCCCAGCAGCATATAAGAGTATGCATTTTGTCAAATAGTCAATGGAAATACATATCTTCTTCTTCTAATAATAATAATAATAAATTTTATTTCTACCCTGTCACCATCTCCCCGATGGGGACTCGGAGCGGCTTACATGGGGCCAAGCCCGGACAACTTAATACAGCAATAAAATCGAAGCATATACATCAGACAACATTATCAAAATGACATTAAAATAATAATAAAATAATAATAGTAGTAATAAAATAATATAAAACAAAAATTCAAATAGACATAATCACGATAGAGATGACAATGGGCCGGCCACATATTCCTAATAAAAAACAATTAACAGACTATGATGAAATAAAGTAGGAGCAGGGCATTTAAATGGAACTCATAAAACACACATAGTTGTGGGGCAGAACATCCTATTTGGAGGGCACGAACTTCATTAGCTGAAAACGTTGAGGGGATATAAAATATCATGCTGAGCACCTATTCACCAAAGGTGTAGTGGAAAAGCCAGGTTTTGAGGTTCTTTTTAAATGTTTCCAGTGAAGGGGAAACAGGTGTTTGGAACTTTTCCTTCCAGTTTTCAGTTACAGCCATTTATGCGACTGGCACACACAAAGAACATCCTAGTTTTGGACAAAAGATTGATTTTCAAAAATTATGTGCAGTGTACATTTTTTCATCTACACAATATCTGTTCCATACCTGCCAGTTTCTTACTGTGAAGACAAAATCATTTTTCAATTAAGTCAACTGCTTTCTTTTCCTTGAAAGAAGAAATTGTGCAGATTTTTCAACTTCATTTTCAGCAGTAGACACATGTTGCATAAGAGTATTGAAAAGTATTATTTTTATATGACTTAGAGGTATATCATTCAAAATGTTAAACATAAACCTATTTTTCGACATTGGTTTTTGACAAACAAATTGCTGCTACTTAACAGTTTTACCAAAAACAAAATGAATAACTAATGTTTTGTGTAAATACATATTATATTTTATTATGAAGAATATGATCACGGGGTTGATTCTGCAGAGGTTAACATAGTGGAGCAAAATTACGGCCGCACAGACTTGTTTGCAGAATATCATCACCCAATATTTTAAGCTAATATCCTCCTTATAAAAATGTATGCAAGGTACAGATTGATGATGCAAATCGTTTACTCTGATTTCCTTTTAGGAGAAATGTTGTGAAGAATTTTTAGCTATTTATACATGTTAGATACTGCATAATTTGCATATTATCTAAATTTACATTTTAGCATGTTAATATTTTATACAAAGCATATATTTTTTTAAAAAAGGAACCAGTCCATCAGCTAGTTCTCCTGTTTAGGTCCTATTAAAGTACGGTAAATGGGATCTGGTAAAGCACAGTAGTGATGGTGTTCAGCTCCCATTGTCTGGAATCCTGTTGTTAAAAATCCGTAAAAGTTCATTTTTGCATGTTCTTGCACTTTCTCAAGGCTCTCATGTGGACGAGACAAAGGGGAAGTAGAAAGCTGCCATCACTGAGATCTGATTCTGCCATGGCTGCTGTTCAGGGAAGGAGCCTGTGGAGCTAAGGTGCTCTTGGAGGAGTAGGCAGTGCCGTTTTCCTGTCCCTCGCAGTTACCCCAAACCCACAGAAACCCTTGGGCCTGAGGGCTGCCTCCCCACCTCCAGAGCCATTCATAAGTGTATTGGAGCAGGTAGCTTTTTCCTACCACTGTCACCACTTCTGATTGTTCCTTCCTCAGTGCTACTGTACTCCCAGTGAGTTCTTTGCTGCCACAGTCACCTTTGACTTGAATTCTCGCATACCATATTTTATCACATAATTGAAAAATTGTGGCGTGATTGCTACACAGTGAAAAAAAATCTGTCTTTGATTCTCCAGTTCTTTTTTTAAAAAAAAACACTGTGTAAGATGGGCCCCGTGGTGGTGCAGTGGGTTAAACCACTGAGCTGCTGAACTTGTTGACCAAAAGGTTGGCGGTTTGAATCTAGCGAGCAAGGTGAACTCCCACTGTTAGCCTCAGCTTCTGCTAAAGTAGCAGTTCGAAAACATCTAAATGTGAGATCAATAGGTACCGCTTCTGCAGGAAGGTAACAGCACTCCATGCAGTCATGCTGGCCACATGACCGTGGAGGTGTCTACGGACAACGCCAGCTCTTCGGCTTAGAAATTGAGATAAGCACCACCCCCTCAGAATCAAAGATAGCAATTATAACGGTCTACCTCCCCCCTACAAGATTAAAAAGCAATTAGAGGAAACCTGGCCAAGGGTCGATGAATATATATTATCCCAAATGACTTGTTATCCTAGAGCAGGGATCCTCAAACTTTTTAATCAGAGGGCCAGGTCACAGTTCCTCAAACTGTTGGAGGGCCGGATTATAATTTGAAAAAAACATGAATGAATTCCTATGCACATATCATAGAATCATAGAGTTGGAAGGGACCTCATGGGCCATCCAGTCCAACCCCCTGCCAAGAAGCAGGAATATTGCATTCAAAGCACCCCTGACAGATGGCCATAACAGCCTGTTTAAAAACCTCCAAAGAAGGAGCCTCCACCACAATACAGGACAGAGAGTTCCACTGCTGAACAGCTCTCACAATCAGGAAGTTCTTCCTCATGTTCAGATGGAATCTTATTTGTAGTGCAACCCCCCCCCCCCCCCACTTAATACAATAATTAAAATGAAGAACAATTTTAACAAATATAAACTTATTCGTATTTCAATGGGAAGTGTGGGCCTGCTTTTGGCTCATGAGATAGGATTGTTGTTGTGTGCTTTCAAGTCGTTTCAGGCTTAGGTTGATTCTGAGTGAGGGCTGGGTAAATGACCTTGGAGGGCCGTATCCGGCCCACGGGCCTTAGATTGAGGACCCCTGTCCTAGAGTATCCATCCTAATAATGGGAGACTTAAATGCCAAGATAGGAGTAAATGACACGCTAGAAACAAAGTGCCCACTTCTGAGACAGTTCAAAGAGGATAGAGGCTTCCTTTATAGGAACTCAAAAGACATCATTTCACACACCCACCCACACCTGACATTAAGTCTAGACACAACTAGACTTAATGTCAGGAGAAACCTTTACTTTTATAAAATATGATTTTTGTTCCTGGGTTATAAATTTAATTCCCTAATTGGTTCCATCATAAAAATATAGGAAAAGATTATTAAACTGCAAAAACTTGGTTTTTGCAGGACATCCTGCAGCACATGTTCTTATAGTTTTTTAATGAATATCTCATAGAGTCTCAACCAATTCAACATCGTTTGTGGCAGTCACAAAAACAAACTTTCTGGGGTATAGCAACTATTTTCAAAGTAAATACCACACAATTAAACAGGAAATAACGCTTTCAAATCAGGAACAGATTTTTTTCGACAGGATCCAGGCTCAAACAGCCCCATTTATGTTTGTGTTTTTTAAACTAACTTGCCAAGGAAGAAAGAGGAGAGAAGATTCTTTCTCCCTTCCTTCTTTCTCCAAAAGGAAGGCAGTTTACAAAATCTGAAATGGATCTCTTTGGAGCGGAAGATGGAACGAAGATCCGAGTTCCAGGGACCTCAATTTCATAGTTATGACTTTTTTGTAAGGAACACAAATACTAATTTTGCTACCCAAAAAATGGGGATTGTCATACAGTAGCGACTATTATATGATAAAATATGGTATATGTCCCAGAGCTAACAGGATTTAGGCCATTCCTTTTAATCGGACTCATCCAGGAGACCCTGCTGAATATATCCTTTTAGTCTTTGTGCACCTGAACTTTATTTACATGAAGTATTTTGTATCAGTATTATGAAAGCTAACTTTTGAAGGATATGCAGGTAACATTGTTTTTGCCAAATGACTGAATATAAGAAGAAAGCACTGAAAGTTAATTTCAGCATTGGTGTTGTTCTCGCGATTTTGTGACACATGTCTTGCTTTAACTCTTACAAAAAGAAAAAAGCTGCAATGCAATATGAAATATTTTTTCAATAAAAATATTTTCTCATGTGTCCTTTAAAAATGTGTTAATTTTATGAAATCTGATATACAAATGGCATATTTTAATGTAATGTTTTTGTTTGAAGATCTGTTTTCTCCCTTAGTGATAACGATCTCTAATTTCAAATCAAATGGAAAGAACCAAAGTATATTCAACATCAAGGCAAAGCATTCCCAATTATTGCATTGAATGAGCACTATACAATATTACTAAATGACAAATTCAGGAGTTTAAACTACAAGTATGTACCCTTGCTACTGTTTTTAATATTTCATGCTTACTACTGTTTTTAATATTTCATGCTTGCTACTGTTTTTAATATTTTATCTATATAAATAAAAATGCAATGTTCGTTTGTGGGATTAACAGAACTCAAAAACCCCTGGACAAATTGGCACCAAATTTGGCAGCAAAACACATTCTAATCCAATTTATGTCTTCCAAACAAAAAAATCTTCAAAAATGAAGGGGAACTAACTTTAAAATCCCAGTCACAAATACCTAATAGAACATGCACAAAAGCCCCCCTCCCCAGTGTGCGAGAAGACTGATGCACCAACCGTTGTGAGGAAAGAGATGCCTAGCCATGGAGTCCCTTTCCATGTGTGGGCCCTCCTTCCTTCCCTCCCAGTCTCCTTCTCTTTGTCGGCTCCACTAAACACAGACCTCTGGAAGCAAAAAGCAAAGGAAGGAAGGAAAGAGGCAGAGAAGGAAAAGAAAAATGGAGGAAGGAAAGAAGTAGAGAAAGAAGAAGAAAAGGGAAGGAGAGAAAAAAGGAGCGAAAGAGGGAGGGAAGGTCGGCCACAGCAACGCGTGGCAGGTACAGCTAGTTACTATATATGAAAGAGAAGAAATTCTGATAAAGACACTTGAGGGATTGCCAGCTGGTGTATAAGGACAGCATTTCTATTTGAGGTTTCCAATAGAAGGAAACTCTGCCAATGCCAGCTGTTTTCTAACAGTTCCCACAAGCACAATATTTCCTGCTAGCTCTTTCAACATCTGCTTTTACAAAAGGCTGAAAAGTTTCTTACAAAATGTTTTTTTAAATGTGGGGTTACTTTCACAAGCAACTTGAGTACACAAAAAGCTGCAGAGGGAAGTGAAAACTGGGCGAGTTCCTATGCATGAGCTGAAGTGCTTAGATTGCATATTTTTTAAGTAAGGTCCGTTTTGTTGTAGACACTAGTAGTTCGCGCGCATACCGCAACGAGCGCGTGTGTCGTGTACCGGCATGCCTTGGGAAAAACTGTGCTCAGTTTCCGCTCAGTAGCTAACCTGTACGGTTCTGTTCTGTGCTTTAAAAATGTTTAAGACTATCAACTCACCCGCCGCATGTGAGGTTCACTCAGTGATACGGTTTTTGTCAGCAAGGAACCTGCCTGCTGCAGAAATTCATCGACAGATTTGTGAAGTGTACGGTGATACTGTTATGAGTGAAAGCAAAGTGCATAAGTGGGTACGACAATTCAAAGATGGCCGTGACAACGTCCATGATGAGGACCGCTCCGGTCGCCCTTCTTTGATTACAGACAATTTGGTGGCTTTAGTTGAAGCGAGGATTCGTGAGAACAGGCGCTTCACAATAACAGGTCTCTCAAACAAATTTCCTGACGTGTCGAGATCAGTGCTTTACAACATTGTTTCTGAACACCTAAAGTTTAGGAAACTGTGCTCCCACTAGGTCCCAAAACTCCTAACAGAAGACCACAAAAACCGAAGATTTGAGTGTGCGATCAGTAGTTACGATATGAGCGCGAATTACTAGTGTCTACAACAAAATGGACCTTACTTAAAAAATACCTCTCGTACAAAAATTCAGCAAATTACAGAGAAAAGCTAAGGAACTTTTAATAGAAAAATTCTAGACTTTGACTAGCGGAATGACAGTTAATCTGAGACGCAGTACTTTATCAAGCAGCAAAGTAGACAACAAAACCGTAATACTCAAAACATTTGTGACTTCTAATATTCTTCATTATTATGACATCTGTTTAATGCTTGAGATTACAAATTTTGAGGATAAATAAGAGAATATTTTTCTAACGTTACTCCAAATTCAACTCAACAATGGACCTATGGGATATAAACAGATTAATGTGACCATATATTCTTGCTGTAGAAAAGCGAAGGAACACTTCTAGCAATCATTATAGGGTTGGGGGTCCAGATACACATGCTCTTGCTGAGTCCACAAGCTGCGACTGGTTCTGAAGCATCACTGGTGGTCTAACTTCTTTTGCTTTGCAGATTTTTTTGTGAAAGAGAAACACTCTGAACAATTTGCATTGTCTTCACTTCAGAAAAATCTCAATTTGCTAGGGAAAGGTTGTGTGCACAGTACTTTTAATGCATATCTCCTTTTAAGCAACCTATGATGTCTGCTTAATTGACCTTGAACCAGAAATACTTTCACCAGTGATTCTGAGAGAATACTTCCAAACTGCAACCATTACGCAAATCATTTTTTCAGCTTTTCTACCTAAGGCAATTGGCTCTTAATTATGTCAGCTAGTCTCTGCCGCTGGTTGGATGGCAGCTCATTTGGAGCTAAATTCGTTTTGTTTGCCAAAGCAGGTAATGAGCAGCATTCAGTGTTAGTTTCTAATTCACTTTGTCCCGCTTGACCGGGAGACAAGCTTGTACCAGCATGTGTGGAAGGTTCTGTCAGTTCATCATTGTTTAATAATGCCATTGATTCTTCTAGTAGGTCAGCTGCTTTGTCACTTTCCAATTTGACGGGACTTAATTTATTTCTTTGTGCTTGAATTTCTTCATCACTTGCAATATTTGCAAAATCCTGCAACCTCTTCTTAACTCCAGACTCTGCTTCTCTGATGTACTGGGCAGCTATTGTTTTTTTGCAGCACTTGGTTATAATGCTGTGAGAGAGAAACATTTCACATTAGGACCGACTTTATAGGCAATACTATAGTAGCTAAGTGAGGTTAGGCCTCACTGATGAAACTGAAGGGACTTGCTATCTTGGGATCAGGCTGTAACATAAGCTTACTTTATTGTTATGTAAGAAGACTGCATTTTCAAATTTATTTTATATGTTCAGCTAGCAAACAAGGAAATGCCACCTGTATGGGGAACTGATTATACCATCCACACTCTACCTTCCTATTAATTCACAGCCTTCTCATGAATTAGCATGGTGATGAAATACACACCGGCAGGCCTGTAGCCAGAATTTCGTTTCGGGGGGAAGGGGGGGGGGGCTGAATTTTTTTCAGGGGAGGTTTCGTGGGGGCTGAGTTTCGGGGGGGGGGGGGGCTGAATCTGAGTGAAAGAGGGTCTTGCCTAGCAAACCTTTTGTATCATTACCCCAATACCCCCATGCATATGGGATATATTGAGTATGGTGATCAGATCATGATATGAATAAATATAACAGTTTAAATAATGCACAAGTAAGGCCTTTTCGCGAACCACCATGAGAATTTTGGGGGGGGGGGGCTGAAGCCCCTCAAGCCCCCCCCCCCCTCGGCTACATGCCTGCACACCAGAGTCATTCCAGATACTAGCACATCTACCTAGGACAGCGGTTCTAACCCTGGGGGTCGCGACCCCCAGGGGGGTCGCTTGGCCATTTCGGACGGATTGCGAGGCCGCCTCCGTTGGCCCCGCCCCAAGGGCGTGGGCCAGGCGAGGGCTCCTTCACGCGAGGCCTGGCCTTGCGCAAAGCCCCCTCGCCAGCCTCGTGCTTTCAGCATCTGGCGAGGGCGTGAGGTGGGTGAGGGGATCTTGGCGCGAGGCCTGGCCTTGCGCAAAGCCCCTCTCCCACCTTGAGCTTTTGCCATCGTCGGGACCCCTGAGCGGGCCGCAAGGGGGGTGTCAGACGGGTCACAAAGACCACTTGAAAACACAGTATTTTCTATTGACCATGGGAAAATACTGTGTTTTCAAGTGGTCTTTGGTGACCCGTCTGATACCCCCCTTGCGGCCCGCTCAGGGGTCCCGACGATGGCGAAAGCTCGAGGCAGGCGAGGCAATTTTCTATTGACCATGGGAGGAGCCCCTGGTGGTGCAGTGGGTTAAACCCCTGTGCCGGCAGGACTGAAGACCGACAGGTCATAGGTTCGAATCCGGGGAGAGGCAGACGAGCTCCCTCTATCAGCTCCAGCTCCTCATGCAGGGACATGAGAGAAGCCTCCCACAAGGATGATAAAACATCAAATCATCCGGGTGTACCCTGGGCAACGTCCTTGCAGACGGCCAATTCTCTCACACCAGAAGCGACTTGCAGTTTCTCAGGTCGCTCCTGACACGACAAAAAAAAAAATGACCATGGGGCTCCTGTGTGGTAAATTTGGTATCATTGGTGGGGTTCAGAATGCTCTTTGATTGCAGGTGAACTGTAAATCCCAGCAACTATAGATCCCAAATGTCAAGGTCTATTTTCACCAAACTCCACCACTGTTCACGTTTGGCAATATTGAGCATTCATGCCAAGTTTGGTCCAGATCCATTATTGTTTGAGTCCACAGTGCTCTCTGGACTACAACTCCAAAACTCAATGCCCATCAAATCCTTCCAGTATTTTCTATTAGTAGTAGTAATTTTTATTGATTAGCCCTTAGGCCATATCACAATAAGAAACAGAACAACAAGGCCTGACAAGACCCGGTCACACTCCACGTAGTAAGTTAAAATAAGACACTTATAACAATACAGTAAATAAATATGGTAAGACATGATAAAACTGATAAACTGATCAAGCTGAGTATATACATCATATTTCATTATCACCCCTACAGTTTACCCCAATCAGCCCTACATATGTGGTTCTCAGATGTATTTTCTATTAGTAATGGGAGTTCTGTATGCCAAGTTTAGTTCAATTTCATCATTAGTGGAGTTCAGAATGCTCTTTGATTGTAAGTGAACTATAAATCCCATCAACTACAACTCCCAAATGACAAAAATCTCCCCACCCACCCCAAACCCACGAGTATTCAAATTTGGGCCTATCGGGCATTTGTGCCAAATTTAGTTCAATGAATGAAAATACAACCAGCATATCAGATACTGACATTACGATTCATAACAGGAGCAACATTACAATTATGAAGTAGCAATGAAAATAATTTTATGGTTGGGGGTCACCACAACATGAGAAACTGTATTAAGGGGTCGCAGCGTTAGGAAGGTTGAGAACCACTACCTAGGAGAATAAAATTAAGCCCCAACATGTTTTTCTGCCTATATTTTGTATATTCTAATTTGCAGATTTTCCTATATAACTGTCTATGATGTGTATGTTATTCTTTGTTCAAAAATAGAACGTTATTCTATGTTCATACAAACACATGTGGTAACATTGCTGTCATTAGAGTGACGTTTAAGAACTAAAAGTCAGCATAAAGTTGAGTTCAGTCTTTTTTTTTTTTTTGACGTGTCAGAAACAACTTGAGAAACTGCAAGTCGCTTCTGGTGTGACAGAATTGGCCGTCTACAAGGACGTTGCTCAGGGGACGCGCGGATGATTTGATGTTTTTATCATCCGTGTGGGAGGCTTCTCTCATGTCCCTGCATGAGGAGCTGGAGCTGGCAGAGGGAGCTCATCCGCCTCTCCCCGAATTCGAACCTGCGACCTGTTGGTCTTCAGTCCTGCCGGCACAGGGGTTTAACCCACTGTGCCACCGGGTGGGTCCTCAGTCATGCCATGTGTCCTTTCATGCAAGTGCCCCATATACATCTCTGACTTTGCCATATCTGTAGGATGTTCAGGTTAGAATATAGGAGGGGTTCTATTAAATTCCAATAGGCAATCTGTGAGGTAGAATGACCAATGCACTATCTATATATCATCAATATCATCTATATATTCTAACCTAAGCGAAAATTTGAATTTTGATTTCCCATATTCATTATAGCTGCTATACCGCCCTATCTGACTAGTATGTATCAATACATACTGTTTTCTACTGTGCTTTTTTAGAATTCAGTGAGCAGCTCATGTTATGATAGTGTTCTATTTTTGTTGAGTTTTTTAGTAATGCAGATTTTCCATAGAACTTCTCAATATGGGTGAAGTCAGGAAACTACTAGCTACCTGCAACCACATGGCTCCAAGTATTAGAGACTATTCCCTGGAAGCAACAATCTAATTACAAGCAATCTAATTACAAGCTTGCTTCAGCTGCTAAATCTCAAGGAACGAATAAGGATTATATCTGATAAATGTCAAGGAAAGATGTTAGAGGTACTTACGCCCAAGTTGTCACAAGAATAACACAGGTTGATGTGGAAGATATTAAAAAAGCCAACCACATTGGTAGAATTCCTTAAAAACAAAAAGAATAGCATTCCTATTATTTATTTATTTTATTTATTTATTTATTTACTTTACTTGTATACCGCTGTTCTCAGCCCTTAGGCGACTCACAGCGGTTAACAACAGAACAGCAAAAAGTACACGGTAAAAAACAGTAACATCATAACACCTAAACAATCTTATATAATTAACAACAATAGCCATTCACTGGCGTCTCATCACTGAAAACATGATCCAGATCCATCATCCATTGTTCCATTCCTTATGTTCATTACACTCGTTGCACTAACTATTCGAACGCCTGCTTGAACAACCAGATCTTCACTTTTTTGCAGAATACCAATAATGATGGAGCTAGTCTAATATCTGTGGGAAGGGCGTTCCACAGCCGAGGGGCCACCACCGAGAAGGCCCTATCTCTCGTCCCCGCCAGCCGTGCCTGTGAGGCAGGCGGGATCGAGAGCAGGGCCTCCCCGGAAGACCTCAAAGTCCTGGTGGGTTCATAGGCAGAGATGCGGTCGGATAGGTATCTTGGGCCGGAACCGTTTAGGGCTTTAAAGGTCAATGCCAGCACGTTCGGCAGCCAGTGGAGTTGGCGCAACAGGGGGGTTGTATGCTCCCTGCGCTCCGCTCCTGTTAGTATCATGGCTGCCGAACGTTGGACTAGTTGAAGCATCCGAGCCGTCTTCAAAGGCAACCCCACATAGAGAGCGTTGCAGTAGTCTGAACGGGATGTAACCAGAGCGTGGACTACCATGGCCAAGTCAGACTTCCCAAGGTATGGGCGCAGCTGGCGCACAAGTTTTAATTGTGCAAATGCTCCCCTGGTCACCACCGAGACCTGGAGTTCCAGGCTCAGCGATGAGTCCAGGGTCACACCCAAGCTGCGAACCTGCGTCTTCAGGTGGAGTGCGGCCACATCCAATACAGGCTGTAACCCTATGCCCTGTTCGGCCTTACGACTGACCAGGAGTACCTCTGTCTTGTCTGGATTCAATTTCAATTTGTTCGCTCTCATCCAGACCGTCACAGCAGCCAAGCACCAGTTCAGGACCTGGACAGCCTCCTTAGTAGCAGTAGTATTATATTGATATGCACCAGAATTGCACTCACATTCTAGCCTTGAAGGGGAGCCAAAACTCTAGCCTCATTATCTTTGGACAAAGTTGCTACGACTTCTCTTTCAGCTCTACTTGGTGGGCAGGCCTTGGCCAGCAACAGAATTGCCAAGATGTTATAATGACAAAGCTCCATCATCATGATTGTGTCTAACAAGATCACTTCACAAAACCCTACATATTCAACCCATCAGTGCTCCAGTGAAAAGGTTTTCGAGGCACTGCACATCAGGGCACTGGGAAAGACACTTGCACTATTCTCCTAGCTGTGGAGTGTGTTTATAATAAGCAGTTTAGAGACCCTTGTCGGTCAAACAGAGATTTTGAAATCAACATATTGTCTCCCCCCCCCCTCCCCCAAATTATTTTAGCATGTTCCTTCTTGGATAGCAATCCACTTATTATTATTTAATATAAGACCAATATCATCTATATAAATAAAAATGTAGTGTTAGTTTGTGGGATTAACAACTCAAAAACCACTGAACGAATTGACACCAAATCTGGACACAAGACACCTATTTTATTTAGTTATTTATTTGACTTGTATACTGCCACTCCCAATTTGGCTCGGAGCGGTTTACAGCAGTAGATTAAAACAATACAACCAACTTTAAAATACAATAAAACAAGAACAGACATAGTCCCGAGTTATTCATCCATTGAAAGATTGTCGGAAAAGAAAGGTTTTACAGGCTTTCCGAAAAGCAAGTAGCTCTCGGATGGTTCGGGTTTCAACTGGCAAGGCATTCCATAAATAAGGGGCCACAATCGAGAAGGCTCTCTGCCTAGTAGAGGACAGATGATAAGTCCGGATGTTGGGGACTTCAAGCAAATTTTGGTCTTCGGACCGAAGTAATCTCTGGGGTTGCTAGGGGGATAAGCGGGCCCTCAGGTACGCCGGCCCCAGACCATATAAGGCCTTAAAGGTTAGTACCAGCACCTTGAAAGTGATCCGGTACTCAATCGGAAGCCAGTGCAGCTGTTGTAGAATTGGGGTAATATGACACCTTGACGGCATCCCAGTGAGAAGACGAGCCACCGCATTTTGCACCAGCTTCAGTTTCCGGATCACTGACAAAGGAAGGCCAATGTAGAGGGCGTTACAGTAGTCAAGCCTCGAGATGACCATCGCCTGGATCACCGTAGCCAGGTCATTCCTAGATAGGAAGGGAGCCAGTCGCCTAGCTTGACGTAGGTGGAAAACGCAGATCTGCTCACAGCAGAGACCTGGGCCTCCATTGTGAGCAGAGGGTCCAATTAGACACCAAGGCTTTTTACAGAAGGTGACGGACGTAGTGTCTCGCCATCCAGGGTAGGCAGCTGGATCTCCCTCCCACCCGGACGGCCCAGCCAAAGGATCTCCGTCTTCTCTGGATTCACCCTCAACCTGCTGGAACGCAACCATCCAGTAACGGCCTCAAGGCACTGATGGAAATTTTCGGGTACGGAGTCCAGCCAGCCCTCCATCCTCAGAATGAGCTGAGTGTCATCAGCCTACTGGTGGCACTCAAGCCCAAAGCTCCGCACCAGTCGGGCAAGCGGTCGCATATAGATGTTAAATAATAGAGGAGAGAGAATAGCTCCCTGCGGGACACCGCAAGTTAGCGGAGATCTCTCAGAAACCATCCCTCCCCTCGCCACATGCTGTCCCCGATTCTGGAGGAAGGAGGACACCCATTTAAGGGTTATCCCCCTAACCCCAGTCATGGCTAGGCGGTGGGTCAAAAGATTGTGATCAACCGTATCAAATGCTGCTGTGAGGTCCAATAACACAAGCAACGCTGATCTGCCTTGATCCATCTGGCAGAGAAGCTGATCTGTGATGGCAACTAGAACAGTCTCCGTCCCGTGCCCCCCTACGGAAGCCGGATTGGAAGGGATCAAGTCCGGCTGTGTCATTTAGGAACTGCTGCAACTGTTCCGCTGCTGCCCTCTCAACCACCTTGCCCAGAAACGAAAGGTTCGAGACTGGGCGGTAGCTAGAGAGAACCGAACGATCTAAGTATGTTTTTTTTCAGCAGTGGAGATACCATCACCTCTTTTAAACTGAAGGAAGAACTAATTTTGGTCTCATGTATGAAAACAATCTGTCAGATAAGAAAAATCAGAGTGAACAGTCCTTGCAATGCAAGTAAAGACACATGTAATAACTTACTATGACATTTTCTTTTTGTCTTCGCACCTTTTCCATCACTGCTTTTTGCCTCAGGACAATTTTCACACTCTACTTGGCCATACTTTTCATTATAGGACCCAACAGGACATAATATGCAAACGGTATCCTGTTTTGCACTGAATCTACCTGGTGGGCATGTTACTATTCAAAAAGAGTAAAAAAACAGAGTTAAGAATTATCACAGTTCACTTTCACTGCTACTATTAGCCTACTTTTGATCCCTATTTATATTCAGAATCACACACACACACACACACAAAAAGAATAGACAACACCCCTGGGAGCCAATGTAAACCATTTCAATACATGGAATGAAGGCAAAAACATTAATGGGATTGTGGTTCCCCTAAATTAGAGGTGGATAGAATTACTTGCATTACACATTACAAACATATTTATTACAAGTTTTCTTATATCATCTTCGACTACTTGTATGGGAAATACATATAATTTTCCCTTGATCGCAGAACTACTCCACATTAAAAGTAGTAATACCCCAAACTGAAATTCCAGAATCCTATGCCATGAGAGGCAAATCCTTATACAGAACATGTTCCTCAAAAACTCCTGAGGACTGCATATGTAAATGGAATGGTTGAATGATGTGATTGGACAATGTTTTTAATAGGAGACACTAATGTTTATGTTTTTATTGATTTTGTTATGGTTTTATTATCTGATTGTTTTTATTGTATTGAAATTGTATTTTATGGTCTTGGCACCAATTGTAAACCGTCCAGTCTGTTTTTTTTGGTAATCCCCATTATTTAGTGCGATTCTTTGAGTAAGTCTATCCATGTTCAAAATATCTAGAACTTTCAAGGTCCATTGCTCTATTGTGGATATTTCTTTTGTCTTCCATACTCTAGCTAAAATAATCCATGCCGCAGTTGTCATATAGAAGAAAAGCTTATCTGTGTTCTTATCCATTTTGAAGTCCGTGATTCCTAATAGGAAAGTCTCAGGTTTTAAGTCAATTTTTATTTGTAAGATTGTCTCTATTTGTTTCCCTATTTGGTGCCATTTTTTTTTAATTTTTCTGCATTTCCACCACATGTGGATAAAGTTACCTGTATTTTTCTCAAATTTCCAACATTTTTCTTTAATTTTTTCCCTTACTGATTTTTACCAATACTTCTGGTGTTAGGTACCATCTGTAAAATAATGTATACCAATTCTCCTTCAATTCTACTGTGTAAATATATTTTAGTGTTGGTTTTGACCTACAAAACCCTTTACGGTTCCGGTCCAGCATATCTGTCCGAACGTATCTCCCTCTACGTCCCATCTCAGAATCTGAGATCATCTGGGGAGGCCCTGCTCACAACCCCACCGCTATCACAAGTGAGGCTGGTGGGGATGAGGAGCAGGGCCTTCTCAGTGGTGGCCCCCCATCTGTGGAACTCACTCCCGGGGGAAATCAGGGCTTCAACTTCCCTCCTTGCCTTCAGGAGGCTCTGGGACCAGGCCTTTGGGCACCCTGACAATTAGACATGGAACCAGAATGATAGGACCAACAATGTGTGGAAAGTAGAACCTAACTATGAGTCGGTTAAACACTGACCAGCAATGAGGTTTGTATTGTTTTTATTGTTTTAATTGTTTTTACGGGTTTATGGCTATTCCTGCCGATAATATTGATTGTTTACGTTAATTGTTATCAGTGTTATAATTACTGTTGTTACTGATGTTATGTTTTTGATATTATGTTTTTGTAATACAGGCATCGAATTGTGCCTTGTGTGTGTAAGCCGCCCTGAGTCCCCCCGGGTGAGAAGGCCGGGGTATAAGCAACCGCAATAAATAATAAATAAATAGTTTCTTAAGCCGTATTCCTTCCCACTCTGCCATGGATATTGATCGATTTATGTCTCTAGACCACTTTACCATATTTTCCTTTATCTGTTCCATTTCGGTATGCCATATTAGTAATTGTCTTAAATTCTGCTTATTAATTTGTATCTACCTTTATTATCTTATCCTAGAATCTTTCTTATCCCAGAACTATTTTATTTTCAACTGATTTTCAATTTTAAATAATTTGGAAAAAGAAAGAAAAAATACGTACACTTAAACAGCAGTTCCCTGTATTTACAAAAAATGATCTCTTAAGCATTTATCTAATGCACAAGTACTGAAAACTTACCACAACATCCTGGGCACATTGAATTATTCTTCCTAGAATTTGTATTTTTTCCAAACCCTGGTTTGCAGTGGTCTACTTTAACAGCAGCAAGAGTCCCAGGAATCAAATATAATTCATCAATGTGAGGGGAGTCCGTTTTCTGTAGTTCGAAGAACTCCTTGATATTTTCATATGCCTAGAAGCATAACAATAAAGAAAGGTAGCGACATTAACATGCTCCTCACCAACCTAGATGGAAGAGAGGGTATGGATATAACGCTCTTGCAAAACGCTCTTGCAAAACGCTCTTTCATGGCTCCATGATGGTTCATCGCATAATGAATAACAACTTCAATGTGGGATTCAGGTTCTTAGTCACAATCGGGCAAACTAATGAAAGGACTGGAACAGGAATGGGCACCTGGGTTCTCCAAAGTTGTTGGACTACAGTTCTCATCAGCCCTGGCAAGTATAGCTAATAGATCAGCGGTTCTCAACCTGGGGGTCGCGACTCCCAGGTGGGTCGCTGGGCCATTTTCTGGGGGTCGTGAAGGCACCTCGGTTGGCCCCACCCCCTTCGCAAAATGGCTGCCAGTCCATGCCAGGGAAACAGCCAGGCTTTCCAGGTCAGCTCCTTCACCTTGCGCGATGCCTCCCTCGCCTGCATTTCTCTCCCACTGGCAGGCAAGGGCCCTTTTGCCCAAGGTGGAGGAGCTGAACCTCATCCAATGACTGATCAAGACCAAACTTGGCACACAGAGCCTGCAAGATCCACTCTACATCAGAAAGTGAGTGATAGGACTGTAAGTAATACCATCCACCACCTTGCCCTTGGTCGGCCCCTCTTCCTTTTTCCTTCCATTTTCCCCAGCATAATTGTCTTCTCTAGGCTTTGCTATCTCCTCATGATGTGGCCAAAGTACTTCATCTTGGCCTCTACTATCCTTCCCTCCAATGAGCAGTCATACATGTTTACTCAGGAGTAATCCTTACTGCTTTCATTGGAGTTTCACTCTCAGATGTAATTGCAAGTAATTGGATGAATGTAATTGGATGAATGTAATTGGATGAATGTAACTGCAAGTAATTGGATGAATGTAATTGGATGAATGTAGCTGTGGTCTCATCCAATTACCAATAAAGACCAAATTTGGCACACAGAGCCCCCAAGACCCACTCTGCATCCTACTGCAGTTTGGAGGAGGATGGACCATGGATGATGGGACTTGCAGTCCTTTCACTCACTTTCTGAGACCGCTGTGAACCTCATCCAATGACTGTTCAAGACCAAAATTAGAACATAGACCTCTCATGACCCACTTTACGTCCTGGTGTGGTTTGGCTGGAGATGGACCATGGATTATGGGACTTGCAGTACCTTTGCTCAATTTTCTGAGACCGCTGCAAACCTTATCCAATTACTGAAAAAACCAAACTTGGCACACCGAGTCTCCATGATGCACTCTACATCCTGGTGCGGCTTGGAGAAGGATGCACCATGGACGATGGGACTTGCAATACTTGCACTCCATTCCTAAGACCAATACAACTGCCAACAATGATGGATCAGAACCACCATTCATACTGAGAGCCCGCATGACTCTACATCCTGGTGCAGTTTCCAGCAGGATGGACCATGGATGATGGGACTTGAAGTACCTCCACTCACTTCCCAAGACTGTTCCAACCCTCATCAAATGACTGATCAAGACCAAAGTTGGCACACAGAGCCCCCATGACCCACTCTACATCCTGGTGCTGCTTGGAGGAGGATGAACCATGGATGATGGGACTTCCAGTACCAGGGAAACAGCCAGGCTTTCCAGGTCAGCTCTGCCACCTTGCGCGATGCCTCCCTCGCCTGCATTGCTCTCTCACTGGAAGGCAAGGGAGGCCTCGCACAATGAAAACACATCCTGCATATCACATATTTACATTACGATTCGTAACAGTAGCAAAATTACAGTTATAAAGGAGCAACGACAATAATTTTATGATTGGAGGTCACTATGACATGAGGAAGCATATTTAGGGGTCATGGTGTTAGAAAGATTGAGAGCCACTGTAATAGAAGGACACTTTGGGAATCACAGCCCTACATCATATGGGGACCAAAATTGCTGTCTGCAGATCCAGATTATGTGCTTTGAATTGGATTATACTATATAATCCAGTTCAAAGTAGATAATCTGGATTCAGAAATTTACGACAGTGTAGATGGACTCTCAGAAGTAGAGTTTTGATACCAGTATACAAGATACTACCTAAGAATCTAATTTGAATGGTGCTTCCAGCCTACAATGCTGCTTTTTACACTCACTGGTATCCGTTCCTCATGCTAAATTGCTTGAGAAATATTAACTGGAATTAATACATCACTTTCAATCTAGACCAGATATCTGGTAATGCGAAGATAGCTTGGCCCTATCAGCTATCTCTTTCTCAACAGACAAGTGAGGACAGCACTGTTTTCTGAAAACTTGCTCAAAATGGTCCAATTAAATCAACATTTTTAATCTTTAGTTGGATATAAATACTTAACAATGAATGTTGTACTTAATGGGTTTTGCATATTCATAAGTTATCATTGTTGATGTTACCATTATCATTATGGACAGCCGATCCAAAATATTACGGCCCTTATTATACTGTATTTTGTCCTCTTGGAATAATGGTTCACCTTTCTGAGGTTGCTTGTAGAATTTTCACATGGAGGACTTCTACAGAGATCTGCTGTAGTCAGCATGGAGGGGAATACTGCAGATTAAGAGAAAGCGGGCAAATAGTTTAATACTGTAACTGGATATTTGTGTGGAAGAGGTGATACATTGCTATTCTGACAGTTAACTCCATGTGATAAAATCTATTTTCTTGCAACCTGCAACTATGCCACATGTAAAAATCAGTTTGCAACAATCAGCAGAATTTTTGGAGGGTCTAATTCAAAAACTATAGTTTGAACAACAACAAAAACAACAATAGTTTGAAGTCAAGTATATAATTTATATGTAAATCTTTTACTTGTATTGTCGAAGGCTTTAATGGCCGGAATCACTGGGTTGTTGTAGGTTTTTTCGGGCTGTATGGCCATGGTCTAGAGGCATTCTCTCCTGACGTTTCGCCTGCATCTGTGGCAAACATCCTCAAAGGTAGTGAGGTTTGTTGGAACTAGGAAAAAGGTTTATATATTTGTGGAATGACCAAGGTGAGACAAAGGACTCTTGTCTGCTGGAGCTAGGTGTGAATGCTTCAACTGACCACCTTGATTAACATACAATGGGCGGACTGTGCCTGGAGCAAACTCTTGTTGAGAGGTAATTAGATGTTCCTGCCTGCTTCCTCTCTGTTGTTGTGCTGTTGCAATTTTAGAGTTTTTTAATACTGGTAGCCAGATTTTGTTCATTTTCATGGTTTCCTTCTTTCTGTTGAAATTGTTCACATGCTTGTGGATTTCAGTGGATTCCTTGTGTAGTCTGACATGGTGGTTGTGAGAGTGGTCCAGCATTTCTGTGTTCTCAAATAAAATGCTGTGTCCAGGTTGGTTCATCAGGTGCTCTGCTATGGCTGACTTCTCTGGTTGAAGTAGTCTGCAGTGCCTTTCATGTTCCTTGATTCGTGTTTGGGCAATGCTGCATTTGGTGGTCCCTATGTAGACTTGTCCACAGCTGCATGGTACACGGTAGACTCCTGCAGAAGCGAGAGGATCCCTCTTGTCCTTTGCTGAACATAGCATTTGTTGGATTTTCTTGGTGGGTCTGTAGATAGTTTGTATATTGTGTTTCCTCATCAGCTTCCCTATGCGGTCAGTGGTTCCCTTGATGTATGGCAAGAACACTTTTCCTCTTGGTGGATCTTCATCTTTATTCTCGTGGCTTGTTCTTGGTTTTGCAGCTCTTCTGATGTCTGAGGTGGAGTATCCATTGAAAAAAAGAATCTGCGAACCCCACCTCCTTCAAGATGAACTGAACCACCTCAACTGGGTTCTACAGGCCAATGGATACTCCACCTCAGACATCAGAAGAGCTGCAAGACCAAGAACAAGCCACGAGAATAAAGATGAAGATCCACTGCAAGACTCTAAAATTGCAACAGCACAACAACAGAGAGGAAGCAGGCAGGAACATCTAATTACCTCTCAACAAAAGTTTGCTCCAGGCACAGTCAGCCCCCTGTATGCTAATCAAGGTAGTCAGTTGAGACATTCACACCTAGCTCCAGCAGACAAGAGTCCTTTGTCTCACCATGGTCATTCGACAGATATATAAACCCATTTTCCTAGTTCCAACAGACCTCACTACCTCTGAGGATGCTTGCCATAGATGCAGGTGAAACGTCAGGAGAGAATGCCTCTAGACCATGCCATACAGCCCGAAAAAACCTACAACAACCCAATCTTTTACTTGTTTTCTGTGCATTTGACAGCCCAGGGTGTCTATAAATGTGGCTCAACACAAAATCATAAACTTACTGAAAACATTTTTTTAGCAATTTTTTGTAACTCAATTGCACGGTTGTGGTATAACTAGAATCTATCCTTCACCATTAAGCAGTAAAAATACACGAGCACCTTTTAACTCTGGAAGTCTGTCATATAAAGATGAGATTTACCCTTTTTTTTCTTCAATTTGACTGGTTCTGTGTTGAAATGACGTTGACCCATACTGTTGTTCTATGTTATGGTCTAGAGTTTTAATAAGCATACCTAATATAGGTAAACTGAATGCATGTGTTGTCATGAATTCAAAAATAACAATAAACACAGAGGTGGTGAGCAAACTTGTCATCTTACATATGATTGTTTTATTGCTCATGGATGTATTTTTTAATGTAATGTATGTCTAATTGTAGTGTAACTGTTTGTACTGGAATTGAATTTTTGCCATTACTTATGTGTAATCCACTTTGAGTCCCCCTCGGGGTGAGAAAAGCGGTATACAAATACTGTAAATGTAAATAAATTACCTCCAAACTGAAGAGTAAGCTTATATGTCATCTTTTCCACTGCGTCTGTAGAAGTGTGGCATTCTGTACTCCATTCTTTGATCTCACAACTCAGGTTGGAAATTAAACTCTCCATTTTCTCTAAGAGATGTTTTTCATATGAATCAATTTTATTGGTCTTGCAGCTTTCAGCTGTGAATTCAGATGACAGATGTATGCTCTTATCTGGTATATGATACACTATTTATAATGAAAGAGAAAAAACATCATGACATTGCATATGAATTATTCAAATTATCCCCTGATCTATTTCCATCAAACATAAAACATATGTAATTTAATCTACATGTTATTTGATGATTTATGTGGGAATTCATCATCATCTTCATCATCATCATCATCATCATCATCATCATTTAATTACTTATTAATTGCCCTCCATCCAAGATACTCTAGGCGATTTACAAGCTAAAATTGTAAAGGATAAAAATAAATACATACAGATATTGATAAAATTAACAGAGATCGAATGCTCTAGTAAAAAGCCAGGTCTTAAGTGCTAGGGTAAAAGGCCCTAACTCACGCATGGCTCTCATATAGGGTGGCAAGGAATTCCATAAGGCAGGGACAGAAATAGAAAAAGCTCTGCGTCTGGTCCTTTCCAAGTGCACTTCTCTAGGACCCGGTATATGGAGTAAGTCACGTTGGGAAGGTCGTTGCGACCTCCGATGATGGGAGAATGAGAAACGGTCCCTAAGATACGATGGACCCTGGCCGTAAAGAATTTTAAAGGTCAGAACTAGCATCTTATATAGACCATGGTAATCAGTTGGGAGCCAATGCAAATGCCGCAACACTGGTGTTATATGGCATTTCATGGGTGTTCTTGTGAGTAGCCTGGCTGCCGCATTCTGAACAATACGGAGATATCGGGCCGTAGACATCGGAAGGCCAACATACAGGGCGTTGCAATAGTCCAGCCTAGACATGACCGTGGCATGGATGACTGTTGCCAGAGCCTCATCAGATAAGTAGGGTGCCAGTTGCCTCGCTTGTCGTAGATGGAAAAAGGCCTGTTTGCTGGCAGCAGCGACCTGAGCTTCCATTGTCAGCTGCGAATCCAAAACAACACCCAAGCTCTTAACGGTAGGCGAAGGAGATAGGGCAGCACCATCGAAGGTGGGTAGCAAGTGAGTCAGACCAATCGAGCGGCCATGCCAGAGAATCTGTCTTCGCCGGGTGCACCTTCAGTATACTAGCACGTAGCCAGTTCGACAGAGCCTCCAGACATAAGGTGAAATTGTCTGGTATTGACGTTGCTCCAGGCTCCAAACGCAGAAGGAGTTGGGTGTTGTCCGCATATTGATAGCAGTCTAGGTCGAAACTCCGGGCCAAACTAGCAAGGGGTCTAACATAGATGTTGAAGAGAAGAGGGGAGAGAATTGCACCTTGGGGTACCCCACATAGGAGGGGAGATCTTTCAAAGACTTGATCCATATACTCCACGCATTGGCTCCGGTTTCGGAGAAATGAGTCGAACCAATTGAGGGCCTGACCGTGAACTCCGGACATGGCAAGATGGTGAATCATTAGATCATAGTCAACGGTGTCAAATGCTGCGGTAAGGTCAAGAAGTACCAGTAGCGCTGATCCGCCGCTATCAGACTGGCGACTAAGTTCATCTGTAATGGCAACCAGGACTGTTTCCGTCCCATGCCAGGGCGGAAACCTGACTGGAAAGGGTCCAGGCCGGCTGTGTCATCCAAAACGTGTTGCAATTGTCCCAGTACAGCCTGCTCTATCATCTTGCCTAAGAATTGAAGGTTAGAGACAGGACGATAATTGGCAAGGGTCATGGGATCCAAGCTAGGTTTCTTTAGCAAGGGATGAACCCTTGCCTCTTTTAACTCTCTTCTAGTCTATTCCGGCAGGAATGAAGTTCTTCATTACTATCAATATACATTTTCAAGAACATGAATGAGTTTGAATACCGTGAAAGCCATCTACTGCATGGCTATCAGCCTCCTCCTAGTAGACTCAAATAAAGGAAAAGCTTTATGAGAACTACCACTCCTCTTAACATTCCCCCAGCAACAGCAAGGGTATCCCCCTGGGCAGCTAAATCAGGAAATCCCAACAGGATCCCCCCCCCTCCCCGCCCAAGGGTCTTCCTCCAGGGGCAAACCAAGAATGGGCAACTTGGACATCCCTGAACAGACTCAGAAGTGGAGTGGGCAGATCAAAAGACAACCTGGCAAAAAGGTACTACCTAAAAGAATGCTCCACCTTGTGCGACTGTGGAACGGAACGGAACACTCCGCATCTGTATGCTTGTCCTTAATGTCCTGCCTACTGAACAGAGAAATTGTTTGAGGCTACAGACAGTGCGGTTGCTGTTGCCCATTTTTGGTCAAAAGATATTTAGCCACTTGTGCTCCTTCTATTTCTATCAGTTTTAAACTAATTTGTTGTTTATTCATTCAATTGCTTCTGACTCTTTGTGACCTCATGGACCAGCCCACACCAGAGCTCCCTGTTGGCCATGGCCATTCCCAGCTCCTTCAAAGTCAAACCAGTCACTTCAAGAATAACATCCATCCATCTTGCCCTTGGTCAGGCCCTCTTCCTTTTTCCTTCCATTTCCCCCAGCATCATTGTCTTCTCCAAGCTTTCCTGTCTTTTCATTATGTGGCCAAAGTACTGTATCTTTGCCTCTCAGGCCCGTAGCCAGGATTTCGATTCGGGGTGTGTGTGTGTGAGTTTTTTTCGGGGGGGTTCAGGGGGGCTGAGTTTTGGGGGGGGGGGCTGAGTCTGAGTGAAAGAGGGTCTACCCTAGCAAACCTTTTGTATCATTACCCCAATACCCCCATGCATATGGGATATATTGAGTATGGTGATCAGATCATGATATGAATAAACATAACAGTTTAAATAATGCACCAGTAAGGCCTTTTCGCGAACCACCATGAGAATTTCGGCTACTGGCTACATGCCTGTTGCCTCCAATATCCTTTTTTCCAGTGACCAGTCAGGCATTATTTTTAGGGCTGTAAGGCCATCTTCCAGAAGACCTCACAACCTCTGAGGATGCTTGCCGTAGATGCAGGCGAAACGTCAGGAGCGAATGCTTCTAGAACATGGCCATATAGCCCAAAAAAACTACAACAACAAAGTAGAAAATATTCACTAAGCATGTGGGGCATTCTTTTTCAGAACTGTTGCTTTCTTATAACAACACTCTCCCTGTTTTAATTTCGACTTTTTATTTTTCTTCCAAAAAATTGCAAGGATATTGAAATGTTTTTGAGTCGAAGAGTCTTTTTTTTTTTCCAAAACAGGTAAGGTAATAAAATGGACTAATTTGAGCCAATGTATATGCATACTTTCTGGGCCACAGTTGCAATCCAATCATAAAAGATAATAAAAGATAATAGTCTGCCCACCGACTGGTTAGGATAGCATTAGCCCCTCAGTCACCCACAAGGTGGCACTCCTGCTTTGGATACCATGCTTTTGTTGGCACTTGATTTTCAGCCACTGATTTACTTAGGGTCTAACTAAAATGATGTTGAGCAATTAAAGCAGATTGGAAGAAGACTATTTAGCACTGTTTATTTGGTGGTAAATTTAATAAGCAGAATGAAAGAGCCATCTCACTACTGTCTCCTGCCACTTAAGAAAAAGTTGGTCTTAGAATCATAGAATAGAATCATAGAATCATAGAGTTGGAAGACACCTCATGGGCCATCCAGACCAATCCCCTGCCAAGAAGCAGGAATGTTGCATTCAAATCACCCCTGACAGATGGCCATCCAGCCTCTGTTTAAGAGCTTCCAAAGAAGGAGCCTCCACCACACTCCGGGGCAGAGAGTTCCACTGCTGAACGGCTCTCACAGTCAGGAAGTTCTTCCTCGTGTTCAGATGGAATCTCCTTTCTTGTAGTTTGAAGCCATTGTTCCGCGTCCTAGTCTCCAGGGAAGCAGAAAACAAGCTTGCTCCCTCCTCCCTATGACTCCTTCTCACATATTTATACATGGCTATCATATCTCCTCTCAGCCTTCTCTTTTTCAGGCTAAACATGCCCAACTCCTTAAGCCGCTCCTCATAGGACTTGTTCTCCAGACTCTTGATCATTTTAGTCGCCCTCCTCTGGACACATTCCAACTTGTCAATATCTCTCTTGAATTGTGGTGCCCACAATATTCCAGGTGTGGTCTAGCCAAGGCAGAATAGAGGGGTAGCATGACTTCCCTAGATTTAGACACTAGGCTCCCATTGATGCCAGCCAAAATCCCATTGGCCTTTTTTGCCGCCACATCACATTGTTGGCTCATGATTAACTTGTTGTCCACAAGGACTCCAAGATCTTTTTCACACATACTACTCTCAAGCCAGGCATCGTCGCCCATTCTGTATCATTGCATTTCATTGGGGTCCCCTGAGCTCAGGCCCGTAGCCAGGATTTCGTTTTGGGGGAGGGCTGAATTTTTTTCGGGGGGGGGGGGTTGGGGGGGCTGAGTTTCGGGGGGGGCTGAGTCTGAGTGAAAGAGAGTCTACCCTAGCAAACCTTTTGTATCGTTACCCCAATACCCCCATGCATATGGGATATATTGAGTATGGTGATCAGATCATGATATGAATAAACATAACAGTTTAAATAATGCACCAGTAAGGCCTTTTCGCGAACCACCATGAGAATTTCGGGGGGGGGGGGGCTGAAACCCCTCAAGCCCCCCCCCCCCCCCCCCCCCCCCCCCCACCGGCTACATGCCTGCCTGATCTCAATATTGGGATCACAAAATTTGGCAACAGTACAAGTTTTTTGAATGTCACTTAAGAGACTGTTTTTGACATTTGCATGAATTTTGTAGCAACAATGTCCAGGAAATGCTTCAGATGTACTTCATAAAAAGGGGAAATCAGCCTGTTTAGCCAGCCTTGCAAATGGTGATTGCTAACACTATGCAAAATGTTTTTTTGTCCCAGGGTTGTAAATGTAATTTACTAATTGGTTCCGTCATAAAAATATGAAAAATTATTGTTAAACTGCAAAAACATTGTTTTTGTGGGAAATCTTGCAGCACGTTTTGCTTTAGTTTTCAATGAAAATCTCATTGAGTCTCAACTAATTCAACCTATTGGCAGCCACAAAAAACAAAATTTCTGGAATGTAACAATAAGTACCGCATAATTAAACAGAGATTATATTGATATTCATATTACTATTCACAGAATCTCACAGCAGTAGAATCATAGAATCATAGAGTTGGAAGAGACCTCATGGGCCATCCAGACCAACCCCCTGCCAAGAAGCAGGAATATTGCATTCAAAGCTCCTCTGCCAGATGGCCATCCAGCCTCTGTTTAAAAGCTTCCAAAGAAGGAGCCTCCACCACACTCCAGGGCAGAGAGTTCCACTGCTGAACGGCTCTCACAGTCAGGAAAGTCTTCCTCATGTTCAGATGGAATCTCCTTTCTTTTAGTTTGAAGGAAAACCTTCTGAAGACTAAGCTTCCTTGGTGGTCTCCATAAGACCAAGAGCACTGGAAAAAGCAGTCCTCAAAGAGGAGAGCAAAAAAAAAAAAAAAAAGAGAGAGAGAGAAAGTATCCTTAAGAGGGTAGAAAATTAAACTATCCTTCTAATCCCAAATCTTCAGGCCATTATCTCATGATGCTATGAAGTTGTAAGTGAGAAAGTGATTGCTTTGATTCTCTTTGCTATTACCATTGATTCTTTTAGGAGACAGTCACTAGCAATTTTACATATCCCTAGATGAATGATGCAATTTCCCCCAATTAATTGCACTAAAATTGCAGTACGTGTGAAAAAGATCTTGGAGTCCTCGTGGACAACAAGTTAAACATGAGCCAAAAAAAAAAAAAAGAGAGAGAGAAAAGGGGGGGAAATGTCAGAGCAAAACAAAAAAACAACATGTTAAAGAGGTTGATGTACAAAATGTAATACTATGTAATAAATGTGATAAATCAATAAAAAATTATTTAAAAAACAAAAAAAAAAAAAACATGAGCCAACAATGTGATGTGGCGGCAAAAAAAGCCAATGGGATTTTGGCCTGCATCAATAGGACCATAGTGTCTAGATCTAGGGAAGTCATGCTACCCCTCTATTCTGCTTTGGTTAGACCACACCTGGAATATTGTGTCCAATTCTGGGCACCACAATTCAAGAGAGATATTGACAAGCTGGAATGTGTCCAGAGGAGGGCGACTAAAATGATCAAGGGTCTGGAGAACAAGTCCTATGAGGAGCGGCTTAAGGAGCTGGGCATGTTTAGCCTGAAGAAGAAAAGGCTGAGAGGAGATATGATAGCCATGTATAAATATGTGAGAGGAAGCCACAGGGAGGAGGGAGCAAGCTTGTTTTCCGCTTCCTTGAAGACTAGGACGCGGAACAATGGCTTCAAACTACAAGAAAGGAGATTCCATCTGAACATAAGGAAGAACTTCCTGACTGTGAGAGCCGTTCAGCAGTGGAACTTTCTGCCCCTGCGTGTGGTGGAGGCTCCTTCTTTGGAGGCTTTTAAACAGAGGCTGGATGGCCATCTGTCAGGGGTGATTTGAATGCAATATTCCTGCTTCTTGGCAGGGGGTTGGACTGGATGGACCATGAGGTCTCTTCCAACTCTTTGATTCTATGATTCTATGATTCTAAAAGAAAAAAATAAAAACATCTATTATCCAACATTATATTGATCACAATGGCACCACTAGAATTGGTGTCACCACCATGGACCTCCTGTACTGGGACCATACCACAATATTGTAGCTATAATACCAAAAAATAGGACAAAATCAACAACACATACAGCAGCGTGTGCTTGTAGTGCACACAGATGAAACTATGTGATCTGAAGCTCTGTCGTAATTGGGTAATAGTGTCATCTCCGAGCACATGAGCATTAGAAAATTCAACAAGTAAATCAACATAGAATTTTAGCTTTGTAGGTAAATTGTCAGTACACGTAAGCTGGGCCAACGAAAAGGGTTTCTGCGGTTATGCCTAACTTCAAATGTATTTTTTAATCAAAATAATAAAATTATTCTGAGTTACGATACATCACATATAATTGTCAGATGTACAAAACAGTATAGATACTTGGAACCAAAATTACTAAAGCCTTACCATATACCATGAAATGAATTTCTGTAGTCAGTTGTGTGCTGTTGTACAGATAACTCACTTTGCAGGTGTACCTCCCAGAATCACTGCTTTTAATGCTATAAATCTCCAAATTACCATCATCACTCAGAATAAATTTCTTTGATCCTGGAAATCAAAATATGCAAACACATTTAATATTTTTGACATGGGTCAACAATGAAAAGTAACTAGTCTTTAAGCCAGACACATGAAGTTGCATTTCTTAGAGTCACAAAAATCCTCTATCAAGTCCATAATATATTAAGATTCTCCATAGCTATGCACTCCTTGTTGGTGTGTTCCTTCAAGTCATTTTCCAACTTATGGAGACCCTAAGGCACTGGTTGTGAGCATATGGCACACGTGCCACACATTATTTATAATAATAATAATAATAATAATAATAATAATACTTTATTTATATTCCACCCTTCTCACCCCAAGGGGAAACAGGGCGGACCACAGTACACATACACGGTAAACATTCAATGCTGCTTTGTATAGACAATACACAGACAGCCAGAACAGAAGGAAGTGGTTTGCTTAGACTCAATGTCCAGCTGTTTTTGGTGCCATGGAAGGTTGGGCTCGAGTCCAGGGGGTGCTGTTGTTCTATCCTCTATGAAGAAGAGCCATCAGGACTTCCTTTTGGTTGCCCAGCATTTTCTGATCTTCTTTCTTTATGGCATTGTAAAACACCTCCCCTGCTTTTCTCTTTTCACCTCCCTTGCTAAAGCTGTTTTCAAATTTCTTAGGTAAACAATGAGCTAAGCAGACAGTTGGCAGCTCATGCCAACCCGGGGCTTTGGACTTGCAACCTTTTGGTTGATAGATCTCATAATTGCTGATGATTTACCAGCTGTGCTAAACCTCCGGCCTTTATGTTCCCTGGGAGGACTCAGAGCGAATTACAGTAAATATAAGGCAAACATTAAATGCCTTTTAACACAAACAATGACATACAATACACAGATAGGTAAAGGTCTTCCCCTTTTATCCATCTGGAGATGATGCCCAATTTCTGGCCACGGGGAGGTGCTGTTGTCCCATTTTTCCATGCTGAAGGAGCCTGCTGGCCATAGCCTTCTCCAACTTTTGCTGGCATGTCTGCATAGGGTGCCCTTTTACCTTCCCACTAAAGGCGGTACCTATTTATCTACTTGCATTGCATGCTTTTGAACTGCTAAGTAGGCAGAGAGCTAGGACTGACAGTTGAGTATTCACCCCAGCTTGCGACTTGAACTGTTGACGTTCCGGTCAGCAGCCTTTCCTGCAGCTAGTGGCTTTAAACTGCGTTGCTATCACACAATATTTAAAATAAAGAACAATGAAGAACATGGTCATATAGCCCGAAAAAACCTACAACAACCTAAGAACAATTTTAACCAACCTAAAATGAATGGGGAGCCCCCGGTGGCATAGTGGGTTAAAGCGCTGAGCTGCTGAGCTTGTTGACCGAAAGGTCGCAGGTTCGATTCCGGGGAGCGGCATGAGCTTCTGCTGTCAGCCCTAGCTTCTGCCAACCTAGCAGTTCGAAAACATGCAAATGTGAGTAGATCAATAGGTACCACTCCAACGGGAAGGTAACGGCGCTCCGTGCAGTCATGCCGGCCACATGACCTTGGAAGTGTCTATGGACAACGCTGGCTCTTTGGCTTAGAAATGGAGATGAGCAGCACACCCCAGAGTCAGACATGATGGGACTTAATGTCAGAGGACAACCTTTACCTTTTAAAAATGAACAGTATTTCAATGGGAAGTGTGGGTCTTCTTTTAGATAGTCAAGTTAATTAGGATTGTTGTTGTTGTGTACCTTCAATTAGTTTCTAAAGTTTAGAGCAGGGCCCAGGACAGTGACCTATAGACAGAGGCGGCCCTAGGTAATTTTCAATGGTAAGCAAACAGTATTTTGGTGCCTCCCAACCAATCACTGATATATATTTTCTGTTCGTCGTGGGAGTTCTGTGTGCCATATTTGGTTCAATTCCATCATTGGTGGAGTTCAGAATGCTCTTTGATTTTAGGTAAACTACATCCCAGTAACTACAACTCGCATATGTCAAGGTCTAATTTCCCCCAAGAGCGCCTCAAGAGCGCCCCTGGGCAAAACCAACTATACCGCGAATGCTTACTTTGCGTAATGGGTTGAGCCTCCCCTGCCTATAGAGAGCCGCATCTGGCCTGCAGTCCTTAGATTTTGGACCCTTGAACTAGCTCAACCACCCAAATGGGCGATTTAAGATTTTGGAGCATTTTGGAATTTCGGATAAGGAATGCTCAAGCTGTAACCCCTGGGCACATGCCACATTGCTGAATTGCAGAAAACACAAATGTTATCAATGTTGCTTTGGGAAGCATAATCAAAACTATTGAGACCAATCAGAGTTGTAGAGAAACATCCATATAAAAGGTAAACTCTTAATTATACACACAATTAAAATTGCTACCTTTAGTGATGTATCCCAGAGGTCCCATCCATAGATATTTGGGATCAGTTATTCTCTCCATTAATAGCTTTTCAGTCAAGCAGGTCAAAATTAAATTGTTTGAATCAATAAGAACGTATACTGGAACTAAAGTGGAAAAAAATATTAATGACGTTACAAATGGGAATATATAGAAGAAAAGTAAAGTAGATAGTATTTTACATTAGATCTTTGCCCTGTGCTTTAAAAAGTGTAGAGTTGTGCATGATGAACCAACTCCAGGGAAAGTCTATGACACTCCCAAAGATTATTAATGGAAGGGCAACCATTCATTTTGGTACTACGGCCCTGAGAGTATGAATCAGCCGACCTTTCTCTGTTTGGTGAATGAACAAGCAGCTTATTCCATTCCAGTTCATTTAACAGTAGCCTCCCTACTGTATGTGGGGGCAATTGTGAATGGCATAACATTTCCCCTGTGCATCATTTTCCACTACAGACATTGCTAGAAAGGTATCCATATGTCATGAATGACTTTTCAATAACTTTGAAACATACGTTCTTTTTATTGCAATTTCCAGTGTGAGGAGGTATATCAGATTACAGAAAACATTTAGACAAAGACTGACATTGGACATACAGACATACAGATTCTATGCAACTACATTGGATTTACAATTACATTGGTTAACAAACAAACAAAGGGGAATTAAATTTTCACTCAACATTCACACAAATGTACACGCATTCGTCCACATGCATCCAAATTATTATTTATTTATTTACTTACTTTTCTTATAGACCGCTGTTCTCAGCCCGGGGGCGACTCACAGCGGTGTACAATATAGAGAGAACAAGGTTCAAATTCAAGACACAGTCTAAAATATCAATCTAGCAATAACCAAAACATCATCATCAGAAACATCAACAAAATCAGTAATACAAAAAGCCATTCATGTCGTCTCATCGTTAAACCACAATCCAGTATCATTTTCCGTTGTTCCATTCCTGTCGTCATTACCAATTATTGCACTTCTTGTTCAAACGCCTTCTTGAACAGCCAAGTCTTTAATTTCCTGCGGAATATCATCAAGGAAGGAGCCAGTCTGATGTCCATGGGAAGGGTGTTCCACAGTCGAGGAGCCACCACCGAGAAGGCCCTATCTCTCGTCCCCGCCAGGCGTGCCTGTGAGGCAGGCGGGATCGAGAGCAGGGCCTCCCCGGACAATCTCAAAGTCCTGGTGGGCTCGTAGGCCGAGATGCGGTCAGATAGGTATCTGTGCATATCTGTGCTGTCTCACGCTGGGCCTGTGCATAAGACTGTAGACAGGACATAAATTCCATGTGCCCAACAGGATGCCGGGGCTGCCTCAGATTAAAGGCCCTTGGGTTTCCTTAAAACAGAGTCTTTAGATTGCTTAAAGGTTCAACAATGTTCTTATTAATAAAAACAAACAGGTACTTTTTGGCTTTCTTAACAGTCTATTGGCTCTCTCTCAATCTTTTCCACAGGGAACAGGCACTATCTTCATAAACTGTATTTTAGCTAATAGGGAAATCCTTAACTTCTAATCTGGGCAGTCTGTCTTTGCCTCTGTTGGCGTGGAGCCCCTGCACCCGGTACCAACTGCTTCTGGCTTCCGTGAGTGACCCTTACCAGGCAGAGCTTTGTAGACTTCCAGGGAAAAAGGAGTTTAGAGGATGCTTGCCATAGATGCAGGCGAAACGTCAGGAGAAATGCCTCTAGAACATGGCTCTATAGCCCGAAAAAACCCACAAGAACCTAAAAGGAGTTTAGGTTTCAGTGCTGGCTGACTGAAGTCCCTCAGCGAAGGAGCTGTAAGGCTGTATATTTTCCGGACAAGCTGTGGGGCTGTATCTCCCTGGCCAAGCCGTAGAAGACGAAGCTTTCTACAGGAGCTCTTGGTATTATGTCCTTCATGAAAGGCTTCTCTGTGTGGACTGAACCCAAAAAGGCTCCTATTCCCTCTAAAACCCCAAAAGGGGGCGGGAACAGGGAACCTAACTATAATTGACAGGTGGCTTGTCCTATGATTGCAACCAAAAGAAGCCACCTATCTGCTGAGTCCCTGAAACTTAGGACTACAACAAACATTCAATGCAAAGCAAACAAAATTGGAGCTCCTGATACAGCTGTACCTGCACAATATCATTTTCTCCCTCCTCGGAGAAGCACTTGGTAGGCCAGACCCTGCTTCCCTGCAGCCTGCCAACATATAGTTCCATAACGCCATAACTTCAAAACGCTGAGATGCCAAAACTTCTTTTCCTAAGAACAATGCCAAGGACCAGATCTCTTTTTTCCATACAGCAGAACCTGACTCCCTGCACAAAATCCAAGATTCCAAAAGCGCACTTCTTCCTCTTCCCTTAAGAAAGAAGCCCCAAAGTGACCATACTGCTCCCTTGCAGATCTGCCATTCCATAGTAGATTATCTCTCTCCTTCCCATGGAGCAGAGCATAGAGGGTGAACCAGACTCCTCAGGTCAGTCACAATTTGAGCATTATTAGACTGAGTATTTTCTAGGAATATTCTGTTGATGTAGTCCCAAAGTTGTAAATGAATGATAGACGTCTTCCATCCTGGCTCCATCTCAGTTTCCTGGCCAGATGTTGACTCTTCTTGATTGGTGTTGCCAAACACAAGGCTTGTGTTGACTTCTTTCTTAACATAAGGAATGTTGCAAACATTTCTGTTATCACACTGTCCCAGTTCTTATCAGGGTTTCTCATTAGCAAGTCCAGCAAGCACGTAGTTAGTCATTGCAGGCCTTAATATTATACTGATGTCTCCAAAATTATTAACTCCATTCATACATCCTTCCATTCATTCCCACACATCATATTAATTTTACATTTCTCAAATCTGCACATTCAATGTTTTACACGTACGTGCGGTTTCAGTTGTCTGTTTGGATTGGGAAGACTATGGAAAAATTTGATTAGGTGGTAAAGATTTGGAACAGGAACCTGTCAGTTCAGTCATAGATTTTTCAAATTCTTTATCATTAGGACACTCATCTGCACATGCTGTAAAAGCCAGAATGATGTGGATTGGCAGGGGGGGGGGGGGGGGGAGAGAAAATGCACACCCCTAATGCACACTGCAACACGCATCCACATGGAAATCACATGTTGAAAAAAGTCAGGAGAAAGTCTGAAATCTGTGAGTTTGAAGATTAATTCCATCACTGATTCTCACCTGATGGGCTGCTGCTATTCACAGCATTTCTCCCAATGGGGTAAGGAAAAAAAATGTCATTCTGTGGATTGGTTCAGTGTAAGGAGAGCTTTTTAGCTGTTCCTGGTGTGTGTATGTGTGAATTAACTGGATTTCGTTAATCCGCATTCTGATCTGAATGTGCAGAAGAAGCCCGAATCTGCTATTTATTTATTTATTTCATTTACATCCCGCAGGGGACTCAGGGCGGATTACAATGTACACACATATGGCAAACATTCAATGCCAAAAACACACAACACATATCGAAAACAGTCAGAGGCTTTTTAACTTTTCTGGCCACCAGGGAAGCTGTCACTTTCATCGTCCATCCGCGACACTGATGAAGTACTTCCCCATTCCCTGCATGCTTAGCTGGAGTTTTTTTTATGGCCTCGTAAATTAGTTAAATTAGCCTCCCCACACATAGGTGGTACCTAATTTTCCTACTTGATAGATGCAACTGTCTTTCGGGTTGCAAAGGTCCACAACAAGCTACACAATTGGTCAGAAGCTGACTCTAACCCGGGCTGGCTTCGAACTCATGACCTTTTGGTCAGAAGTGATCTTAATGCAGCTGACACTCAGCCAACTGCATCACAGTCCTGGTGCTATATAGTCCTGTTCAAAGCAAATAATCTGGATTTTATATGGCAGTGTAGATGAGGACTAAAACATTTGGATTACCAGTTTTTTCTTCCCTTCCAGCTACTTGACTAGAAGTCTGCTGAGCTTCTGGGACAGTTGTAGTAATTTCAAATGAAGTTTCTGCTTCTGGGGATAGATCTGTGGTTTCTGTGTTCAAATCTATTGCTTAGAGAAGGAAACAATAGATTGGAAAGTTTTAAAAAAACAACTATGTAGATATCATATCATTTTCATGTGCCATGTTACGTTAAATAATATTTAAAATTGTATTTTGAAAAGTTGTGAATGATTAACAAGATAATGACATGATGAATAGCATAATTTCTAGCATCCTTTCAAGACTCTGTGTAAAATAGAGACTTAGGGCATTTAACTCAAAATATTTAAAATTGTATTTTGAAAAGTTGTGAATGATGAAATACAAGATAATGACATGATGAATAGCATAATTTCTAGCATCCTTTCAAGACTCTGTGTAAAATAGAGACTTAGGGCATTTAACTCAAAATTTGTTAAAGGCAGAATAAACTTCAAAATCGCTGCCATCATTTAAAATACTAGGCTGAGGCGATTCTCTATAGAGAATCTTCTAAGTTTCCCCTGCCACCAAACGAAAAGAGTCTTTAAAGATTCTTCAGTAGAACCATTTTAAATCTTTCTACACAGAGGCTCACGTGAGACAGATGTTTGAACAGTAAAACAATGAAGTTTATTTGAGAAAACTTGAATGAATCAGGCACAGAGCTTGGATGTTTCAGAGATTTGTCTTAAAAAGCGTTTGGTTACTTAAAACAGTAGAATTATTAAACATGTCTTGATTACCCTCTTCCTCCACACGAATCTAGCAGTCTTCGCACTGACTAGGCTTCTTTGACTATGAACAGTCCTCTCTCTAGGATCTGTCCCACTTCAGTATTCCAGCTATACTTTCTCTAATAGCCCTCTGAAAACTGCACTAACTTACCCCTCCTAAAACCAGAGTCTACCTGACTCTCTAACACAACAGAACCTATCTGTTCAATATAATATATAATATATAATATAATATATATAATATATTATAATATAATATACAATAATAAGATAATATAATATATAATAATAATATAATATAATATACAAAAATATAATATAATATACAAAAATATAATATTATAATAATATAATATATTATATTACTATATTATTATAATACTATTATATTACTATATTATTATTATTATATTATAATTGTATATTATATTATATATTATATATTGAACCGCTGTGAGTCGCCTTCGGGCTCGAGATACAGGGGTATATAAGCAAAGTAAATAAATAAATAAATATTATATTATTATATTATTGTATTATTGTATATTATATTATATTATATTATATTATTTCTGTTAGAAATGTAATACAATGAATGATATGGTTGCTGATGACACAATAAATAAATAAATAAATATTATAATTATTATAACAACAAAATAGCTAGAAGCACTTAATTGATCTGGACCAAACTTGACACAAATATTCCATATGCCCAAATATGAACACAGATGGAGTTTAAGGGAAATAGACCTTGACATTTGAGAGTTGTAGTTGCTGGGATTTATAGTTCACCTACAATTAAAGAGCATTCTGAACTCCACCAATGATGGAATTCAACCAAACATGGCATACAGGACTACCATGACCAACAGAACACACTGGAAGGGTTTGGTGTGCATTGACCTTGAGTTTGGGAGTTGTAGTTCACCTACATCCAGAGAGCACTGTGGACTCAAACAATGATGGATCTGGACCAAACTTGACACAAAAATTCCATATGCCCAAATATGAACACAGATGGCGTTTGGAGGTAATAGACCTTGACATTTGGGATTTGTGGTTACTGGGATTTATAGTTCACTACAATTAAAGAGCATTCTGAAACCCACAAATGACAGAAATGTAGCAAACTTCCCACACAGAACCCCCATGACCAACAGAAAATACTTAAGGCCATCCAGTCCAACTCTCTTCACTAGGGCAAGAAAATGTAATCAGAGCCCTCCTGACAAAGAGCCATCCAGTCATAAATATAGATAGATAGATAGATAGATAGATACGATTCACATACACACACAGATATAGTATCATAGATTTGAAATAGACCCTTAAAGAAGGACTATGATATGTTGCATATTCCAGAGTAGGCAAACCAGACACTCTCCACATCAACACTGATAAAGAAACAACAAGAAATTACTCACAAGCATAAAGGAATTACATATATTAGAAACCAACACTTTCTCATTATTTTATTTTCCAGATCACCAGACTGGGCCACAGCAACACATGGCTGGGGACAGCTAGTAACAAAATATAAAAGCAAAACATCAATCAACAACCAGATCTATGATAACAATCAGTTTCTGGGTATGGGTGGGCAGACTGGTGCAAAGACAATTGTGAAGAAAGTGCATCAATCACATGACAACAGTGAAAATAGAGGGCAGTATGAGAATAGAGCATTATAAATTTAAGTGCAGAACAATAATAAAGTGCATGGATTTTGAATCCTATTTGAGTCCAAGCTATCTGGGGGCTTGTCTAGTCAAAAGCACAGCAGAACAACCATGTCTTTAAATCTTTGTAGAAGATGGGCAGGGTGGGTGTTAGCCTAATCTCCTTGAGGAGGGAGTTCCAGTGCTAGGGGGCCACTACCGAGAAGGTCCTCTCTCTCATCCCCACCAATTGTGCCTGAGATGGGGGTGGGAGCGAGAGAAGAGCCTCCCCAGAGGATCTTAGAGATTGTGTTGGTTCGTAAGGGGAAATGTGGTTATGAAGATAGGCAGGTCCCAAACAAGCAGATAATCTGAGATTAGAAATTGGGTTATATGGCAGTGTCGATCCAGCCAGAGCAACAAGGAAACGGTATCCCTTTCCAGTACCAAAAAGGCTCAGCTCATCTTTTTCCTTTTCTGTTTTGGGCTACTTACTGCTTTCCATTACTGTGGAAGGGAGGAGACACAACAATAATATAAGTGTCAAAGGGAGCTGCATCCCATAAAACTGATGCTGTGGAGAGGCCTTTATTGTTGCCATAGCCCCCAGTTCTGGTTCTTTTCTAACTGTTGTAACAGTTCTAACTGTTCTCTCAAGCAGAAAGGTTTCTACTAGGCATGGGCAAACTTTGGCCCTCCAGGTGTTTTGGACTTCAACTCCCACAATTCCCTTTAAAAATATTATTGAGAGAAATTATAACTTACAATAAAACAACAATATGGGGTCGTTGTAGGTTTTTTCGGGCTATATGGTCATGTTCTAGAAGCATTCTCTCCTGATGTTTCGCCTGCATCTGTGGCAGCATCCTCAGAGGTTGTGAGGTCTGTTGGAACTAGGAAAATTGGGTTTATATATCTGTGGAATGTCCAAGGTGGGAGAAAGAACTCTTGTCTGTTGGAGGTAAGTGTGAATGTTTCAATTGGCCACCTTGATAAGCATTTGATGGCTGGCAGTTTTTTGGTGTGGCTTGTTAGTGCCTGGGGAAATCTTTTGTTGAGAGGTGATTAGATGTCCCTGATTGTTTCCTCTCTGGAGTTTCCCTGTGTTTGGGTGTTGTTTTACTGTTATAATTTTAGAGTTTTTTTTAATACTGTAGGCTTAGGTAACCACGGAAAAATTTGGTTCTAAACTCGTTTTGTTTTTAGGGGGTCCTTGCGTTTTGTTTTATTTTAATAATTCTGAAATTTTCCTTTAAAAAATTTCGAAATTTACAAAATTTTGTAAAATTACGAATCGATTCGTTAATGGCGGACGAGATTGCGCAATATGCTAAAAAAACCTCCAAATGGGACAGGAGGAACTTCTGAAGCTTCCCTCTCCCTCTGTTGTTGACTGTTGGTGTGATAAAACAAACAACAACTATAAAACTTGCACCAGACATGCAAAAATAATTACGAAATAATTTCGAAATAATTACAAAATAAATTGGAAAAATTGTTTCGAATCTTAATTACTCCTCACACTATTCCTGCATGGCTCAATATTGGATCGTAAGCTAATTTAAATACGAATTAATAACGAATTACGAAATTAATGAACGAAACCACCCAAGCCTAACTGGTAGCCATTTTTTTTTTTCATTTTCATGGCTTCCTCCTTTCTGTTGAAATTGTCCACATGTTTACGGATTTCAATGGCTTCTCTGTGTAGTCTGACACTGTGGTTTTTAAAAAAAATATTTTAAAGACATTTTATTAAATTTTTATATAGAATACAACGAAAGAGTGAGAACAATAGGGTATAGAAAAGTGAAGGAAAAAAAGAGAAAGGGAAAGGCCATTAAAGTAAAAAGTAAAGAAGACATCCTAAATAAACCCTGAAAAAATAAAAATAAAATAAAAATAAAAAAGATTTAAAAAATAATAATATATAAACTACAAAAATACATCCACACACACACACACACACACACAAAGGTGACTTGCATTCCATCTTCTTGGATAAAATATTCTTATTATTCAAATATATATATAATTTTTTTATTAAAGATAATAAAATTGTCTCTCTTGTTTTTTATTTTTGCAAATTGTCCAGATAGTCATGAAGATTGTCCCAATTCATACTTTTTATTATAATGCTTGTATTTTTCTTCAACAAAAAAGTCAATTCGTCCATGTCCTTTATTTCTCTGATTTTTTCCACCCAATCCTGTACGGGTGGTACTGAATCTTGCTTCCACTCTCTAGCAAAAACAATTCTAGCGGCGGTCGTAATATATGTAAAAAGTTTATCCTCTTGTTCCGTCAGTTGTAGATCCAAACCAGTAAAGCCTAATAAGTAATACTCTGGTTTTCTTGTAAAAGTTCTTTTTAAGATCTTTTGCGTCTCTGCCATGGTGGTTGTTAAAGTGGTCCGGCATTTCCACCCAGAGGAAAAATGTTCCTGCCATACATCAAGGGAACCACTGACTGCATATGGAAGCTGAAGAGGAAATACAATCTATTTATTTCTCGCATTTCTATCCCATCTTTCTCAACCCCCGAAGGGAGACTCAGGACGGCTTACAAACTATCTACAGACCTACTAAAAAAATCCAACAAATGCTTCGTTGAGCAAAGGACAAGAGGAGTCTACTGTATACCATGCAGCTGTGGACACATCTACATAGGGACCACCAAACACGAATCAAGGAACATGAAAGGCACTGCAGATTACTTCAACCAGAGAAGTCAGCCATAGCAGAGCATCTGATGAACCAACCTGGACACAGCATATTATTTGAGAACACAGAAATGCTGGACCAATCGAACAACTACCATGTCAGATTACACAAGAGTGGCCACTGAAATCCATAAGCATGTGGACAATTTCAACAGAAAGGAGGAAACCATGAAAATGAACAAAATCCAGCTTTTTTTTGTCGTGTCAGGAGCAACTTAAGAAACTGCAAGTCGCTTCTGGTGTGAGAGAATTGGCCGTCTGCAAGGACGTTGCCCAGGGGATGCCCGGATGATTTCATGTTTTTATCATCCTTGTGGGAGGCTCCTCTCATGTCCCCGCATAAGGAGCTGGAGTTGATAGAAGGAGCTCATCCGCCTCTCCCCGGATTCGAACCTGTGACCTTCAGTACTGCCGGCACAGGGGTTTAACCCACTGCGCCACCGGGGGTTCCAAAATCTGGCTACCAGTATTAAAAGCATTCTGAATCTTAAGCTCTATTTTGAAGCATGTGCATTGGTATGGATAAAAGACTGGACAAAATTAACTAAAATTAAAATATTAACATTAGAGGACTTTGATTTGAGAAAATGTTGGCACTCATATTTATGGTATGGGAAAAATAAAGTAGAGAAACTTTGGGAACCATTTTATCAGGTCCTCTCTGATTAGGGTCTGGGAGAGATATAAAAAGAACTTTTATTTGAAAATGCCAATGTCCACATGCTTATGGATGTCAGTTGCTACTCTGTGTAGTCTGACATGGTAGTTGTTAGAGTTATCCATCATTTCTGTGTTCTCAAATAATATGCTGTGTCCAGATTGGTTCATCTGGTGCTCTGCTATGGCTGACTTCTCTGGTTGAAGTAGTCTGTAGTGCCTTTCATGTTCTTTGATTCTTGTTTGGGGCTGTGTTTGGTGGTCTCTATGTAGACTTTTCCACAGGTGCATGGTTCGGGCCCCACCTATCTCCGCCCAATTCCATCATTGGTGGAGTTCAGAATGGTCTTTGATTTAGGTAAACTATAAATCCCAGCAACAACAATTCCCAAATAACAAAATCAATTTTTTTGAGTGGAGGACGTAAATTGGACTGTTAGGTGTCTTGTGTCCAAATTTGGTGTCAATCCCCCCAGTGGTTTTTGAGTTCTGATGATAGCACGAACTAACATTACATTTTTATTTATATAGATTACACTGTTCTACAAATTTTCAGTTTTTCTCAGTTTCGGAAACAAAATGTGCCGTTTCTTAATAAATTTAACATGCTGAATTCAAATATAATAATTAAATGTGTTAATTGGCTCTGGTTTTTATGCAACAGCTATTTCAATTTTCTCCACAATAGGTAATTCGTTAATATTATGATAATGCGCCTAACCTTACTGCATGTATATAAACTATGAATGTTTACTAAATTTTAGTCAAATTATATTGCCAATAGTTTATACATGAGAAATATTTATTTAATTAGTCTATTGTGCAGCAAGAAACTATATTAGTAGGCCTAATGCAGTTGAAGTTTGAAAGTTTAAATGTCGCTTTAATCGTGACTTTAGTTTTTATCCTGTTTGCTTCTCTTGACTTTTCTTTTGTATTCAAGGAAAGGATTGTCTCTTACAATGCTCCAGCAGTAATCTGACAGCATTGACAGAGTCCATTTGCCTTGAGATCTTTTTTCCATAGTGGCAACTTGTTGATGGAAACGCTCACCATGCTCGTTGCTCACTGCCCCACAATTTGATGGAAAGAAATCCAGATGCGAGTCAAGGAAATGAATTTTTAATGGCATGTTACATCCAAGACGATTGTAGGCTTGGAGTAGTTCTTCAACCACTTCCTTGTAATTTGATGATAACTACAGTAAAAAGAACAATGTGAAACGATGTTTAACGATGCTGTCTCAGTCTTCAACTGACTGACCCTCGCCGTTCAAAAGTCTGGCCTTATATAGGGCTTTCTGGCTTTTGCACATGGCGCTAATACTGCGTCACCAAACTTTCTAGAATATTCTAGAATCTTCCATAGTGTAAGTCGCAACATGCATTTTTTCAACCATACGTGATCACGTGATTGCTTATATCATAAAAACTAGAGCCAATATACATTTTTAAATGTCATTTTTGTTTTCAGCACCCCAAAATCATAAAAGAACAACTATTTTCAGGCCTGCAACTTTCTAGAATCTTCCATAGTGTAAGTCGCAACATGCATTTTTTCAACCATATGTGATCACGTGATTGCTTATATCATAAAAACTAGAGCCAATATACATTTTTAAATGTCATTTTCGTTTTCAGCACCCCAAAATCATAAAAGAACAGCTATTTTCAGGCCCACAACTTTTTCTCCGCGCTTGGTGGGGACGCAGGACAGGGCCTTTTCCGTGGTGGCCCCCCAACTCTGGAACACCCTCCCCAAAGACCTTAGACAGGCCCCTACATTGGCTGCCTTCAGAAAGAACTTGAAGACCTGGCTTTTCCGATGCGCTTTCCCAGATTAGGAAATCTCCACCACCAAGTCCCATAAGCACTTTATCAGAACCAATGATTGCTGCACATCGCACATCGCACTTGCCCTGGAAGCCCTATATACACCTCCTGTCACATCAGCACTTTTAATCTTGTACCCATTGCTCTGGCCCGGCCCAGTTTTATTGTGTTTACTGTATTGTGCCTGTTGTTTATTTTGCTTTATTCTGTTTTTAATTGTTTGATTTGCTTAGATTGTATTGTTGTGTTGTGTGTTGAGGCCTCGGCCTGTGTAAGCCGCATCGAATCCTTCGGGAGATGCTAGCGGGGTACAAATAAAGTTAATAATAATAAAATGTGTTATTAGTATCCTACAATGATGCTATTGAATCCTGGGATGTGTAGTTTAATGAGACACCAACACTCCTTAAGCAGAGGAGGATAAAGACTTTGTAAAACCACAGTTTCCATGATCCCATAGGATTGAGCCATGGTCACTCCAGGGGTGGCAAACTGCTTTAAGTCTTCAGTGTAAATGAAAGAAATAAAACTATGCACAATTTCAGATAACTCTTCTGGAAGGAGAAGGAATAGAAAATCTGGAAGTCCAAGGCTGAAAAGTGTGAAAGGAAAAAGATTGAAAATAAAGATATGGTGGACATCTCTTGCCTATTCCTGAATGTCTAGATGCTGTTAGCAGAGACTCTGTAGTCCCTTGCAGAGCACACAATGCAGTCCTAAAACCAAGAAAAACAATCAGGAATGGGGTGTGTGTATATATGAAGAAAGCGAGGATTGCTTTCCTACTGTGGTAAATGAAAACAAATAGAAACTGTAAAAAAATACAAAACAAAAAATAGCAATCTAAAATCACAGCCCCCTTCTACAGTGCCATATAATATCCAGATTATTTGCTTTGAACTGGATTATCTAGCAGTGTAGACTCATATAATTCAGTTTAAAGCAAATACTGTGGATAATCTGCTTTGATTATCTGGATTATATGCCAGTGTAGATCCAGCCTTAATCAGTTGTCTAAAGACCACTTTCATGGCTGAGTAGATACCTAAGAGTCACAGGCTTTGGTCTCCAAACCAGAAAAACTAGTCCGCACACACAGCCATTGTCTGCAGGAGCAGAAGTTTGAAGTTGAGATCAAGAGATAGGATGGGCAAGGATTCAGATCAACTAAGTAATCAAACCACACTTTGGTAAACCTGCCCTGAGATACTTTGGCAAGGCTACAAGCAACAAGGATTGGAATGTATGCAGGTATGGAGAACAGAGAGGTAGCACCGCCCAACTAAATGTAAACAGTTCACTCAACAGTTCAGTAGGATCATCATCTAAATCAGGGGTCCTCAAACGTTTTAAACAGAGAGCCAGGTCACAATCCCTCATAGTGTTCGAGGGCCAGATTATAATTTGAAAAAAACATGAATGAGTTCCAATGCACACTGCACATATTTGTAGTGCAAAAAAAACTTAAAACAATACAATAATTAAAATGAAGAACAATTCTAACAAATATAAACTAAATAGTATTTCAATGGGAAATGTGGGCCTGCTTTTGGTTGATGAGATAGGATTGTTGTTGTGTGCTTTCAAGTAGTTTCAGACTTAGGCTGACCCTGAGCGAGGGCCGGGTAAATGACCTTGGAGGGCTGTATTCGGCCCCCGGGCCTTAGTTTGAGGAGCCCTGATCTAAATCCACAACCAGGAAGAAAAGCAAAAACAAAGCAGTAATAGAAACATTAGCGATCAAGGTGGGCAACTGTAGAAAATTAGGTGAAGCATTAGCAACAATATACTAAAACATGACTCTGATGGGCAATGGAAAGCGTGTCAACAATGAAAGTGGATATGGTGAGGCAGGGGCGTAGCCAGAAAAAAATTTCAGGGAGGGTTGAAAATTTTGAGGGGGGGTGTGTGTGAAAATTTCAGGGGGGGGGGTGGGGTAGGGTCACGCTGAAGCAAAGAACACAGCAGGGGGCAGAGCAGCCTTCAATAGCCTGCAGCTCCGCCCCTGTCAACCACCTCCACCAAGTCTGGCCTTCTTAATGAGAGCATTCAACACCCCCCCCCCCACCCAACTTGGTTGCTTCGCTACATCAGCTATTGCTGCAAGTAATGACAATGTGAATATATTGTCAATATTTGCTTGAGATAGTGCTTGCAGTTCTGGAGGGACTCTTAATTTTTTGCATCTTATAGATTTAGCATGTGGATTTGGTTAACCAGTTAAAATTCATGAGTAAACCAAGGTTTTTTTAAACTGAAAAATTTCAGGGGGGGGGGGGGTCCAGAGAGCACTGTGGACTCAAACAATGATGGATCTGGACCAAACTTGGCATGAGTACTCCATATGTCCAAATATGAATATGGATGGAGTTTGGGGAACATAGACCTTGAAATTTGGGAGTTGTAGCTACAGGGATTTATAGTTCACCTACAATCAAAGAGCATTCTAAACCCCAGAAAGGACAGAATTGGGGTAAACTTCCCACACAGAACCCCCATCACCAACAGAAAATACTTAAGGCCATGGAGTTCAACTCCCCTCACCAGGGCAAGAAAACGTGATCAAAGCCCTCCTAACAAAGAGCCATCCAGCTAGAGAAATAAATAGATATATATGACTAGCCATCCCCTGCCATGCGCTGCTGTGGCCCACATGGGGGTTCTGTGTGGGAGGTTTGCCCCAATTCCATCGTTGGTGGAGTTCAGAATGCTCTGTGATTGTAGGTGAACTATAAATCCCAGCAACTACAACTCCCAAATGTCAAGATTCTATTTTCCCCAAACTCCACCAGTGTTCACATTGGGCATATTGAGTCTCCATGTAGAGTTTGGGCCAAATCCATCATTGTTTGAGTGCACAGTGATGTCTGGATGTAGGTGAACTACAACTCCAAAACCAAAGGACACTTTCCACCAAACCATTCCAGCATTTTCTGTTGGTCATGGGAGAACTGTGTGACAAGTTTGGTTCAATTCCATCGTTGGTGGAGTTCAGAATGCTCTTTACTTGTAGGTAAACTATAAATCCCAGCAACTACAACTCCCAAATGACAAAATCAATTTTTTTTGAGTGAAGGACATACATTGGGTTGTTAGGTGTCTTGTGTCCAAACTTGGTGTCAATTCGCCCAGTGGTTTTTGAGTTCTGTTAATCCCGCAAAGGAGCATTACATTTTTATTTATATAGATAGATTCACACACAGAGAGATATACAATGGCTTATTGGCCTATGCATTTTGACTAACCCTGTAGTTTCATAGATTTGAAAGGGACCCCTAAAGAAGGATAATGATATGCTGCCTGTTCCAGAGTAGGCAAACCAGACACTCTCCACATCAACACTGACAAAGAATCAACAAGAAATACTGTTGACCCACAAGCATAAAGACATTACATATATTAGAAACCAACACTATTATTATTATTATTATTATTATTATTATTATTATTATTACTTTATTTGTACCCCGCTAGCATCTCCCGAAGGACTCGATGCGGCTTACATAGGCCAAGGCCTCAAAACACAATACAACAATACAACACCTAAAGCAAATTAAAAACAGTTAAGCAGAATAAACAACAAACAGTAAACAATACATCAAGACATTATAATACTGGGCCGGGCCAGAGTAATGGATACAGGATTAAAAGTGCTGATGTGACAGGTGATATGTAAGGATTATAGGGTAAGTGCAGTGTACAGTGTGCAACAATCTTAGTTCTAATAAAGTGCTTCTGGGACTTGTTATTGGAGATTCCTATTCTGGAAAGGCACATTGGAACAGCCAGGTCTTCAAGTTCTTTTTCTGAAGACTGCCAATGTAGGGGCCTGTCTAAGATCTTTTGGGAGGGTGTTCCAGAGTCGGGGGCCCACCACAGAAAAGGCCCTGTCTCGCGTCCCCACCAAACGCGCCTGCGACGCTGGCGGGATCACGAGCAGGGCCTCTCTGGATGAGCAAAGTGAGCGCGTGGGTTCGTAAACGGAGATACGGTCACGCAGGTAGGATGGTCCCAAACCGTTCAGGGCTTTGTAGGTAAGCACCTGCACCTTAAATTGGGCTCGGAAAGTAAACGGCAGCCAGTGGAGCTCCTTGAACAGGAGGGTTGACCTCTCTCTGTAAGGAGCACCAGTTAACATCCTGGCTGCTGCCCATTGGACCAGTTGGAATTTCCGAGCCGTTTTCAAGGGCAGCCCCACGTAGAGCCCTCCTCTCTTTTAGAAGAAAACTAAAAACATGGATATGGGACTAGGCCTTTGTGTAATTTGGCAGACAGACAAAGGACAATGACGACTAAAACTGGATAGGATTATGACAATGCGGAATGAACTTACGGATTTCGAGCTTGGTGAATGTTGATCACTAGTTTGGTTTTTATTAGTTGTATTGTATAATTGGATTAGTTTTAATTATTTTATAATTGTTGCTGCTATGTATTTTATCTTCTTTCTTCTTCTTAGGCGATCCCTCGTTGGACGAGTAAGATGGTCTTCCATGATGGGTTTCCTTGTGGATTCGGAGGTGGCTGTGGAGCCCTATTCTTGACCCGCATCTTCTCCCACAGTGAAGGCATTGGTTTCCAGGTGGAAGGTGGTCCCGGTCGGGGTTGGCTTGACGTGCCTTCCTCCTGGCACATTTCTCTCTTTCACCCTCCACTCGTGCCTCCTCGAATTCTGCAGCACTGCTGGTCACAGCTGACCTCCAGCTGGAGCGCTCCTCAGTTTGGGCTTCTCAGTTCTCAGTGTCTATGCCAGAGATTTTAAGGTTGGCTTTGAGCCCATCTTTAAATCTCCTTTCCTGTCCACCAACCAGGCATGTAGCTGGGGGGGGGGGGGGGTTGAGGGGCTTCAGCCCCCCCCCCCGAAATTCTCATGGTGGTTCGCAAAAAGGCCTTACTGGTGCATTATTTAAACTGTTATGTTTATTCATATCATGATCTGATCACTATACTCAATATATCCCATATGCATGGGGGTATTGGGGTAATGATACAAAAAGTTTGCTAGGGTAGACCCTCTTTCACTCAGACTCAGCCCCTCCCCCCCGAAATTCAGAGCCCCCCGCAACCCCCCCTGAAAAAAACTCAGGCCCTCCCTCCACAAATCGAAATCCTGGCTGCGGGCCTGCAACCAATGTTCTGTTTTCCCTTCTTAAGTTCAGAGTAGAGCAACTGCTTTGGGAGACGGTGGTCAGGCATCCGGACAACGTGGCCGGCCCAGCGGAGTTGATGGCAGAAGACCATCGCTTCAGTGCTGGTGGACTTTGCTTCTTCCAGCATGCTGACATTTGTCCGCTTGTCTTCCCAAGAGATTTGCAGGATTTTCCGGAGGCAGCGCTGATGGAATCGTTCCAGGAGTTCCATGTGACGTCTGTAGACAGTCCACGTCTCACAGGCATAGAGCAGGGTTGGGAGGACAATAGCTTTATAGACAAGCACCTTGGTATCCCTACGGATGTCCCGGTCCTCAAACACTCTCTGCTTCATTCGGGAAAATGCTGCACTCGCAGAGCTCAGGCGGTGTTGTATTTTGATGTCGATGTTGACTTTTATCTTACTATGTGTATTGCTGGCATCAAATTGTGCCTTTTGTAAGCCGCCCTGGTTCCTCCTTCGGGGGTTGAGAAGGGTGGGGTAGAAATGCTCGAAATAAATAAAATAAATAAATAGATTTGAAAGGGACCCCTAAAGAAGGACAGTGATATGTTGCATATTCCAGAGTAGGCAAACCAGACACTCTCCACATCAACACTGACAAAGAAACAGCAAGAAATACTGTTTACTCACAAGCAGAAAGACATTACACATATTAGAAGCCAACACTTTCTCATTACTTGATTTTCCAGCTCAGGAGACTGGGCCACAGCAACGCGTGGCAGGGGACAGCTAGTATAAATATGATAACCACAGGGAAGAGGCGTGTCAGGAGAGCTCTGGGGTGTGCCTGTGTGCCGTGGCTGTGAACCGACCAGACCAAATCTTCCTTCCGCCAAGATCAATAGCCCCTTCGGAGGCTCCACCTTCCACGCCTCAGCAGCCTCAGCAACAGGACGGGAAGGCAGGCTGAGGGAGCGAGAGAGGCAGAGGCGAGAGGGCTCCCCTTCCTTATCGCAACGCCCTTTACCCCGCGAAGCAGGCGAAGACCTCGCTCTCTCTGCGCATGCGGGAAGAGAACCCCACGTAAGTCTCCTGTCATTGACACCTCTCATCTGGAAAACAAACAGAACCAGGCATTCCCATGAGGCGTGGGGCTGAGAACTGAGCTGAGAACGGAGTTTCCCGCCTCCCAAAACCCTTTTCTTTTTGCCTGAGTTTATCATTATTTTGCCTCTGGTGGCTATTTCCTCCTCCTTCCTTTTGGTTGTCTCTTCTCCACAGTGTGTATCCCAGCAATTCTCAGGCTGTTGACTGAGGACCCCTCTAATCCACTTCCTGAATCCAGATGATCTACAGCAGTGGTTCTCAACCTGGGGGTCCTGACCCCTGGGGGGGGGGGGGGGTTGTGAGGTGGTGTCAGAGGGGTCGCCAAAGACAGTTAGAAAACACAGTATTTTCTGTCAGTCGTGGGGGTTCCGTGTGAGAAGTTTGGCCCAATTCTATCATTGGTGGAGTTCAGAATGCTCTTTGATTTTTGGTCGTGTCAGGAGTGACTTGAGAAACTGCAAGTCGCTTCTGGTGTGAGAGAATTGGCCGCTTCTGGTGTGAGAGAATTGGCCGTCTGCAAGGACGTTGCCCAGCGGACGCCTGGATGATTTGATGTTTTTATCATCCTTGTGGGAGGCTTCTCTCATGTCCCCGCATGAGGAGCTGGAGCTGATAGAGGGAGCTCATCCGCCTCTCCCCGGATTCGAACCTGCGACCTGTTGGTCTTCAGTCCTGCCAGCACAGGGCTTTAACCCACTGCGCCACTGGGGGCTCCTCAATTCTCAGGCTGTTGACTGAGGACCCCTATAATCCAGTTCCTGAATCCAGATGATCTACAGCAGTGTTTCTCAACCTGGGGGTCCTGACCCCTGGGGGGGGGTTATGAGGGGGTGTCAGAGGGGTCGCCAAAGACAATTAGGAAACACATTATTTTCTGTCAGTCGTGGGGGTTCCGTGTGAGAAGTTTGGCCCAATTCTATCATTGGTGGAGTTCAGAATGCTCTTTGATTGTTGGTCATGTCAGGAGTGACCTGAGAAACTGCAAGTCGCTTCTGGTGTGAGAGAATTGGCCGTCTGCAAGAACGTTGCCCAGGGGACGCCCGGATGATTTTGATGATTTTATCATCCTTGTGGGAAGCTTCTCTCACGTCCCCGCATGAGGAGCTGGAGCTGATAGAGGGAGCTCATCCGCCTCTCCCCAGATTCGAACCTGCGACCTGTTGGTCTTCAGTCCTGCCGGCACAGGGGTTTAACCCACTGCGCCACCAGGAGCTTGCTCTTTGATTATAGGTGAACAATAAATCCTAGCAACTACAACTCCCAACTACAACTCCCAACTACAACTTGAGGTGTTGGAGGAAAGTGCTCAGAGTGCCTTGGACTGCGAGAAGATCCAACCAGTCCATCCTCCAGAAAATCAAGCCCAACTGCTCATTGGAGGGAAGGATACTAGAGACAAAGTTGAAGTAATTTGGCCACATCATGAGGAGACAGCAAAGCCTAGAGAAGACAATTATGCTGGGGAAAGTGGAAGGCAAAAGGAAGAGGGGCCGACCAAGGGCAAGATGGATGGATGGCATCCTTGAAGTGACTGGACTGACCTTGAAGGAGCTGGGGGTGGTGACGGCCGACAGGGAGCTCTGGCGTGGGCTGGTCCGTGAGGTCACGAAGAGTCGGAGACGACTGAACGAATGAACAACAACAAACAACTCCCAAATGTCAAGGTCTATCTTCCCCAAACCCAGTAGTGTCCACATTTGGAGATATTGAGTATTCATACCAAGTTTGGTCCAGATGCATCATGTGCTCTCTGGATGTAGGTGAACTACAACTCCAAAATACAAGGTCAATGCCCACCAAACCCTTCTGGTATTTTCTGGGTTGGTCATGGTAGCTCTGTGTCCCAAGTTTGGTTCAATTCTATCATTGGTGGAATTCAGAATGCCCTTTAATACTGTAGGTGAACTATAAATCCCAGCAACTACAACTCCCAAATGACGAAATCAATTCTCCCCCCAAACCCCACCAGTATTCTAATTTGGGCGTATCGAGTATTTGTGCCAAATGAATGCATATTGGGTATTTACAAGATGATTAATCACAGGAGCAAAATTACAGTTGTGAAGTAGCAATGAAAATAATGTTATGGTTCGGGGACACCACAACATAAGGAACTGTATTAAGGGGTCGCAGCATCAGGTTGAGAACCACTCATCTACAGGGTTTTTGGTCGTGTCAGGAGTGACTCCTGGTGTGAGAGAATTGACTGTCTGCCCAGGGGATGCCCAGGGGATGCCTGGATGATTTTTGATGTTTTTATCATCCTTGTGGGAGGCTTCTCTCATGTCCCTGCATGAGGAGTTGAAGCTGATAGAGGAAGCTCATCCACCTCTCCCCGGATTTGAACCTGCGACCTGTCGGTCTTCAGTCCTGCCGGCATAGGGGTTTAACCCACTGTGCCACCGGGGGCTCCATCTACAGGGTGAGGCAGCATAACTTCCTTTTTTCAAAACTTAATAAAACCCATTGTATGAATCAGAAATTTTTATTTTTTTATTTTATAATGTAGATGCATACCTAAAGTTTTGTTTTACGTAGTTTTGAAGATCAAATTAGGTAGGTGATGTCCCCCATTCTCCATACAACCCTTATTTATGGAGTGCCTTGCCAGTTGAAACCCGATCTATCCGAGACCTACTTGCTTTTTGGAAAGCCTGTAAAACCTTTCTCTTCCGACAAGCTTTTGATGGGTGAATAACTTGGGACTATGTCTGTTCTTGTTTTTATTGTATTTTAAAGTTAATTGTATTGTTTTAATCTACTGCTGTAAACCGCTCCGAGCCAAATTGGGAGTGGCGGTATACAAGTCAAATAAAATAAATAAATAAATACGTTGAGTAAATCGATTTCTGGCGTTTGTCATGTCTCTTGCCAGCATAGCAGGCGTTATGTTGGCAATTTCTTCCTGGATGTTGGTCTTCAAATCTTGTAGGGTCCTTGGACGGTTCACAGAAACACGGGATTTCAAAAAACGCAATAGAAAAAAATCACAAGGGGCCAAATCTGGAGAGTGGGCTGGCCACTCCAAATCTGCTCGAAAAGTAGGCCTCAACGTCAAAAGCACACTCCTCACTGTTCCAATGCATGATGGTGACTGAACTGTGTCAGGACAAAACGTTATACTCCCGCATCTCAAACGAGATCACTAGCGCTCTGCTACGTCTTCAACCGACTGAATGGCGCACATTTTTAAAAAGGAAGTTATGCTGCCTCACCCTGTACTTTGAACTGGATTATACGAGGGGTATTTTTTAAGTAAGGTCCGTTTTGTTGTAGACACTAGTAGTTCGTGCGCATACCGCAACGAGTGCGTGCGTCGTGTACCGGCATGCCTCGGGAACAACTGTGCTCAGTTTCCGCTCTGTAGCTAACCTGTACGGTTCTGTTCTGTGCTTTAAAAATGTTTAAGACTATCAACTCACCCTCCGCATGTGAAGTTTGCTCAGTGATACGGTTTTTGTCAGCAAGGAACCTGCCTGCTGCAGAAATTCATCGACAGATTTGTGAAGTGTACGGTGATACTGTTATGAGTGAAAGAAAAGTGCGTAAGTGGGTACAACAATTCAAAGATGTCCGTGACAATGTCCATGATGAGGACCGCTCCGGTCGCCCTTCTTTGATTATAGACGATTTGGTTATCGGAGCAGGCGGCAAGTTTTTAAAATTGGTTCAGAGGTATGATAAGTGTTTGAACAAACTTGGCAACTATGTTGAAAAATAGAGTGAAGTATGTACTTTCTGAAAATAAATTTAATTTTTTGAAATAAACTTCCGTTACGTACTTATGTTCCAACGGACCTTACTTAAAAAATACCCCTCGTATAAGTGTATATTGCCATGTTAAACATGAACCAACAATGTGATGCCGCGGCAAAAAAAAGCCAATGGGATTTTGGCCTGCATCAATAGGAGCATAGTGCCTAGATCTAGGGAAGTAATGCTACCCCTCTATTTCGCTTTGGTTAGACCACACCTGGAATATTGTGTCCAATTCTGGGCACCACAATTGAAGAGAGATATTGACAAGCTGGAATGTGTCCAGAGGAGGGTGACTAAAATGATCAAGGGTCTGGAGAACAAGCCCTATGAGGAGCGGCTTAAGGAGCTGGGCATGTTTAGCCTGAAGAAGATAAAGTTGAGAGGAGACATGATAGCCATGTATAAATATGTGAGAGGAAGTCATAGGGAGGAGGGAGCATGCTTGTTTTCTGCTTCCCTGGAGACTAGGATGCGGAACAATGGCTTCAAACTACAAGAAAGGAGATTCCGTCTGAACATGAGGAAGAACTTCCTGACTGTGAGTGCCATTCAGCAGTGGAACTCTGCCCCACAGTGCGGTGGAGGCTCCTTCTTTGGAGGCTTTTAAACAGATAGGGACTTAACCGACCCACACTGTGGTGTGGGCGTGATGGGAGTTGCTGTATAAACACATCTGCTTAACTGTTCTCATGGGGATCTACTTTAAACTGTATTAAATGAGTCTGCACTGCCTTATAATCTAGTTCAAAACTCATAGTTTAGGAGTATAAATTAATTATATGAATAGTTGATTAATATTCCTGGGAGCTTGATAGTCCCTTTATTTATTTATTGTCGTAATCGCAGTTAGCTGTTATGCTTGTTTCAATATCCAATGAAGCACTTTACGATTAGTTAATTAATATGTAATCCAATTAAATTAAGTAAAGATTCCAAGTCATAAATTAATCCCTTATGACAACTTCATTAATTCTCCTTTGATTATTATCTTCCCGAGCCGTCACACCGTCGAAAAGTTGATTGTGTTTGAAATAGACTTACAGGTTGCCTCAGCGCACCTCTTCTCTGTGGTTCTTCTCAGAATTAAAAGTGAGCTGGCTCGGCAGTATGTGCGGAGATTAGCCCGCTTCCTACGCCTCGATCCGCATTGCCTATGGCGCTCTTGCTGGGCCCTCTCAAACCTCTCCCTTGAGGGACAATGATGCTTGGGAAAATGGAAGGAAAAAGGAAGAGGGCCCGACCAAGGGCAAGATTTATTTATTTATTTATTTATTTACTTTGCTTGTATACCGCAGTTTCTCAGCCCGTAGGCGACTCAACGCGGTTCACAACAAGAGCAAAAGTCAATCGAACAACATACCATTTAAAACCATTAACAGCATAATATACAAAATAATGACACATCAATAACAACACATCAACGTCTCGTAACTAAAATCGTGATCCAATTCGTCATCCATAATTCCATTTCCTGTATTCATCATTCATTGCACTATTTATCCGAATGCCTGTTCAAACAGCCAGGTTTTTAGTTTTCTTCGAAACACCATTAATGAAGGGGCTGATCTAATGTCCATGGGGAGGGCGTTCCACAGCCGAGGGGCCACCACAGAGAAGGCCCTGTCCCTCGTCCCCGCCAGCCGTGCTTGTGATGCAGGCGGGATCGAGAGCAGGGCCTCCCCAGAAGATCTTAGAGTCCTGGTGGGTTCATAGGCAGAGATACGTTCGGATAGGTAGCTTGGGCCAGAACCGTTTAGGGCTTTATAGGCCAACGCCAGCATTTTGAATTGGGCCCGGTACCAAATCGGCAGCCAGTGGAGCTGGTGCAGCAAAGGAGTTGTATGCTCCCTGCGCTCCGCTCCTGTTAGTATCATGGCTGCCGAGCGTTGGACTAGTTGGAGCTTCCGGGCCGTCTTCAAAGGCAACCCCACGTAGAGAGCGTTGCAGTAGTCTAAACGGGATGTAACCAGAGCGTGGACTACCGTGGCCAAGTCAGACTTCCCAAGGTACGGGCGCAGCTGGCGCACAAGCTTTAACTGTGCAAATGCTCCCCTGGTCACCGCCGAAACCTGGAAGGTTGAGAAACTCTGCTCTACCATTTTCTTGGATAGCCAAGGATACCATGGGTGGATTGTATCCTTGGCTTGACTCTGAAGGAGCTGGGGGTGATGACAGTCGACAGGGAGTTCTGGCCTGGGCTGATCCATGAGGTCACGAAGAGTCGGAAACGACTGAATGAATAAACAACAACAAACAAAATTGAACTATCCTGGCTCAGTGCAATGGCATCCTGGGAGTTGTATTTTACAAGGTCTTTCCATATTTTAGTTCTCATGGACCAATAATGGTCTGTGGACCACAGATTGGGAACCATTGCTCATTGATCAGATTTGCTTGGTGCTTTAACATTAAGAGATATTTGTTTACAAGAATGAGACAAAGCAGATAAAATTGTAGGCCTTTCTAGGGATTTGTCATCAAGCTTTATTGAGCAGGATTCTACCAAAATAGGAAAACGGTACAGGCAAGGATCTCCCTTGCTCCTGACTTCAAGAAAATGGTAGAGCAGTGTTTCTCAACCTTCCTAATGCCACAACCCCTTAATCCAGTCCTTCATGTTGTGGTGACTGTAATTTTGCAACTGTTATGAATCGTAATGTAAATATCTGATATTCAGTATGCATTTTCATTCACTGGACCAAATTTGGCAAAAATACTCAATATGCCCAAATTTGAATACTGGTAGGATTGAAGGGGATTGATTTTGTCATTTGGGAGTTGTAGTTGTTGGGATTTACAGTTCACTTACAATCAAAGAGCATTCTGAACTCCTCCAACAATGGAACTGAACCAAACTTGGCACACAGAACTCCCATGACCAACAGAAAATACTGGAAGGGTTTGGTGGGCACTGACCTTTAGTTTTGGAGTTGTAGTTCACCTACATTCAGAGAGCATTGTGGACTCAATGATGGATGCCGACCAAACTTGGCACGAATATTCAATATGCCCAAATTTGAATGTTGGTGGAAGTTGGGGAAAACAGATCTTGACATTTGGGAGTTGTAGTTTCTGGGATTTATAGTTCACCTACAATTAAAAAGCATTCTGAACCCCACCAAAAACAGAGTTGGGTCAAACTTTGCACACAGAACCCCCATAACCAACATAAAATTGATAGGCCTTGCGGGACCTATCAACTTTCCGCAGGGCATGTAAGACATATCTGTTTCGACACACCTTTGATCTGTGATATTGTTTTTAAATTGTTTTTAAATTTATTGTCGAAGGCTTTCATGGCTGGAATCACTAGGTTCTTGTGGGTTTTTTCGGGCTATAGAGCCATGTTCTAGAAGGCATTTCTCCTGACGTTTCGCCTGCATCTATGGCAAGCATCCTCAGAGGTTGTGAGGTCTGTTGGAATTAGGACAAAGGGTTTATATATCTGTGGAATGGCTGGGGTGGGGCAAGGAGCTCTTCCCTGCTGCAGTTAGGTGTGAATGTTTAGCTGATCACCTTCATTAGCATTTGAAGGCCTGCCTGAGCCTGGGAAAATCTGTTGCTGGGAGGTGTTAATCTGTGCCTGGTTTTTTCCTCTCTGTTGTTTAGCTGTTATAATTTTAGAGTTTTTTAATACGGGTAGCCATATTTTGTTCATTTTCATGGTCTCTTCCTTTCTGTTGAAATTGTCCACATGCTTGTGGATTTCAATGGCTTCTCTGTGTAGTCTGACATGGTGGTTGTTGGTGTGGTCCAGCATTTCTGTTTTTAAATTGTGTTAGATTTTAGCCTGTTCTTGTAAGCCACATATATTTTTGAATTATAAATAAATAAAAATACTGTGTTTTCTAATGGTCTTTGGTGACCCCCCTGACATCCCCCACGACCCCCCCCCCGGGGTCCCGACCCCCAGGTTGAGAAACACTGTGGTAGAGTAACATCTGAACATATTGTTTATGATGAATTATGAATAGCATTATGAATAGCAAGACCCTCCCATGGATTCAGGTCACACGTGCAACTATCAGCAATAAGAGGATAAGAAATGCAGTGTGTGTAGCCACAGTTAACAATAGGTTGCTCAGTAAATTGTCTAGAATAGTAAACATCATAAAGCACAATGAGAGAACTCCACTTCCAAGGCAGGCCTGTAGCGAGGGGGGGGGGGGTGGTTTTAGGGGTTCAACCCCCTCCCCCCCCCCCGAAATGTTTCAGATTTTTTTTTAAACCTATTTTACTCACGAATTTTAACTGGTTAACCGAATCCCCATGCTAAGTCTATAAGATGCAAAAAATCAAGAGTCCCTTCAGAACTGCAAGCACTATTTCAGGCAAATATTAGCAATTTATTCACACTGTCATTACTTGCAGCAATAGCCGATGTAGTTGTTCTGGTACAGCTGTACCAGGAGCTCCAACTTTATTTGCTTTGTATTAAATGTTTGCTTGCAGTCCTAGGTTTCAGGGACTCTGCAGATAGGTGGCTTCTTCGGTTGCAGTCATAGGGCAAGTCACCTGTCCATCATTGTTAAGTTTTGATCCCACCCCTTGCTCAGGGCAATTGGGAAGGGAAGGGAGCCATTTTTAGTTAGTCTCAGCAAGGTAAGCTTATGTATAGGATGTACAAAAGCTTCAACCCTTAAGACCTTCTGGGGGAGAAAGGTCTTAAGAGTCTCCAAAGAATTTCCAGGAAAACAGCCCTAAAGACCAAAGAACTCCAGCTGGAGAACATCTACTGCCTTGCTGGTAGGTCCACTCGGTGTTCGAGATGCAGTTTGACCCGGTAGCGGAGCCCACATCAGTAAGGGTTAGATTACAGTCAGCCTGGGAGAAGTTAAAAAGGGGATTTTCCTTGAAAGGAGAAGTTATTGAAGACAGTTGCCTGTCCTTCGTGGGCAAGATTAGGAATTCACCAGTTGCCTAAAAGCTTGGAATCATTTGCTTAACTTTACTGAAGACAAGAGAAGTTTCTGTTTGATTGTTCATTAATAAAAGATTTTGTTGTACTTCTCAAGCCATCTAAAGACTGTTTGTGGTGGAAACCTCTGAGAACTTCTCCTTGGGCCCCCTGGCTTCCCGCTGGGCAAAGGTTGCACATCCTGTTCTAAAGACAATTATTTACAGGCCCAACTCGCGACAGAATAGTAGTGAAGCAACCAAGTTGGTGGGTGGGGATGTTGAATGCTCTCATTAAGGAGGCCAGACTTGGTGGATGTGGTTGACAAGGGCGGAGCTGCAGGCTATTGAAGGCTGCTCTACCCCTTGCTGTGCTCTTTGATTCAGCATGAGCTAGGAGGCAGGTTTCAACCCCCCCCCCCCCCGCGAAATTTTCAACCCCCCCTGAAAATTTCAATCCCTTCCAAAAAATTTTTCTGGCTACGGCCCTGTTCCAAGGAATGGTGTGTCTCTCGCTAAAATTGACCACAGCTGTCTCTTTAAAATGTATTGGGCACAATTTCAAATTATATTATTTTACCGTTTTTTTCCACAGTCCGTGCATAGCCTATTGCTTAACTAAATTGGAATGCAAAACTGTACAGTGGGCTATTCTATTGCAGAGTTTATCTGGAAGATAAATAATTTCTGACCACAAAGAAGCATCTAGTTCAGAAGAAGGAAAAAAATGACTGTAGTCCTTATAAGGCATTGCCATGCTACTTGAATACTGTGAATGGGTGGTTGCACTTTTATTGTTCACATTCTTTTTTTGTGCAGGCAAAGCGCTCGGAGCTGTACCAGGAAATTGCAAACCATTTCTAGCAAAGCAGAAGCAACAACATTGAGAGAAGCTGCCTCTGTAGCTAAACTTCAAGAGTGTGACCATGGGAAAGACAGGTTAGTGAACCAACTTTTTATTTTTATTATTTTTGCTAAAAGGATGATCCATGCTTTATTACTTTCTGTAGATCTCGATGGCTCAGCATTATCTGTTCAACACCATGAGAGGAGTTCCTGTGTAGTGAAACCTAGTAATTCTGTGTATGATTTCTTATTTTACAAAAAGACTCGTTTCAGATATATTATTTGGATGCCAATATAAGATAGTAATCTAAAAGACTGTTTTTATTTAAACAACGGTTTCCCGGCAGGATGTGATTAACGGGTACTTGCAGAGTATTTGGCAAGAATTCAAAGAGTTTGCATGGTATGTTGGGTCTCTGCAGACAAGGAGGGGGAACGGAAGGAAATCTTTCTTGCTTTCACTCTGTTCGTATCACTAAACTGAACTTGCAAAACCCCTATTTCATCTGTATTGCATCGGCTCACAACTGAAATCGCTGCTCTTATTTTCATAGTGATGGTGTCTGTGCAGTTAGCATTCCTGCCCTAAAGTCTGCTCAGAAACAAGGCATCCCTGGAAATAATGTTGTTCTGAATCAGAATCAAGATTACGTGGCAACCCTAAAGTGATTAGAAGAGCTCTGTAGAAAAGCTTTATTTTCTGGCAAAGCTTCTACAGTTTTATACTGTTCCTTGGCCTCTTGGCCATGTGTTTTTACATCAGTGCAATAAAGAAGAATGTAACAGTTGTTACTTTCATTAGCATTCCAATGATGCAAAACAAGCACATGCTGGGCATACTGTGTTTCTATTAGTTATACAGATTTTAAAAGCATAGAAGCTCTGCCAGAAATGAAGGTGGCATCCCTTAAGTCTCGTCGCCAGGTAATATTTCGGCTTACAACATAAGAGTCAATACAATAAGAAAAACATTATAAATCATCAATATAAAATACATTAAAATACAATTATACAATTCATACAGCTTACAGCAAAAATCAGTTCGTCTAAAAGAATCACAAATTCATCGCCATCCTCCAGAAAGGTCAGCAGTTATTGGCACAGTCATCATTCTGCAAATGCAGTATCCCAAAGCCATGTTTTTACCAGCTTTCTAAACGTCAGGAGGGAGGAGGCAGATCTAATCTTCATCGGGAGGGAGTTCCAAAGCCGAGGGGCCACCACTGAAAAGGCCCTGTCCCTCGTCCCCATCAAACGCGATTACGAAGGCGGTGGAACCGAGAGCAGGGCCCCTCCAGGAGATCTTAATAACCTCGATGGTTCTTAGGTGAGAATCCGTTCGGACAGGTAAATAGGGCCAGAGCCGTTTAGGGATTTATAGGTCAACACCAGCACTTTGAATTGTGCTCGGAAGCTGATTGGCAGCCAGTGGAGCTGGCACAATAGAGGACTAGTATGCTCCCTGTACCCTGCTCCCATTAGTAATCTGGCTGCCGCTTGTTGTACTAGTTGTAGCTTCCGGGCAGTCTTCAGAGGCAACCCCACATAGAGAGCGTTGCAGTAGTCTATACGGAATGTAACCACGGTGTGGACCACCGTGGCCAAGTCAGACTTCCCAAGGTACGGGCGCAGCTGGCGCACAAGTTTTAATTGTGCAAAATCTCCCCTGACCACCGCTGAGACCTGGGGTTCCAGGCTCAGCGATGAGTCCAGGATCACTCCCAAGCTGCAAACCTGCGCCTTCAGGGGGAGTGTAACCCCGTCAAGCACAGGCTGTAACCCTGAGGGGATGAGGGACAGGGCCTTCTCAGTGGTGCCCCCCCTTGTGGAATTCGCTCCCCAGCGAGATAAGATCGGCATCCTCCCTCCTTTCTTTTAGAAAAAAACTACAATCGTGGTTGTGGAGCCAGGCCTTTGGTTAGTGGGCACAGCAGCACTTTAGACACTGAACCCAGACCACAGGACTGTTACGACAATTGGAAACGGCTATGTGACTATGTGATTATATGGCTATGTGATTATGTGATTATAATTAATGTTACTGTTTTTAATTTGCTATATATTATGTTTTTACATTGTGTTACTGATATTGTGGCATCGAATTGCTGCCTATGTTAGCCTCCTGAGTCCCCCCTCAGGGTGAGAAAGGCGGGGTAGATCTTAATTTGGTGGGAAGGTGGCATATGTTTAAAAAAAAAAAAAAAAAAGCAAGTAAACCATATAGTTAACTATGAGGGGTATTTTTTAAGTGAGGTCCGTTTTGTTGTAGACACTAGGAGTTCGGGCGCATACTGCAACGAGCGCGTGCGTCGTGTACCGGCATGCCTCGGGAACAACTGTAGCTAACCTGTACGGTTGTGTTCTGTGCTTTAAAAATGTTTAAGACTATCAACTCACCCTCTGCATGTGAGGTTTGCTCAGTGATATGGTTTTTGTCAGCAAGGACAAATTTCTGCTGCAGAAATTCATCGACAGATTTGTGAAGTGTACGGTGATACTGTTATGAGTGAAAGCAAAGTGCGTAAGTGGGTACGACAATTCAAAGATGGCCGTGACAACGTCCATGATGAGGACCGCTCCGGTCGCCCTTTTTTGATTACAGTGAAGTCTTAGTTATCGGAGCAGGCAGCAAGTTTTTATGAAGAGGGTATTTTAAAATTGGTTCAGAGGTATGATAAGTGTTTGAACAAACTTGGCAACTATGTCGAAAAATAGAGTGAAGTATGTACTTTCTGAAAATAAATTTACTTTTTTGAAATAAACTTTTGTTGTGTACTTATGTTCCAATGGACCTTACTTAAAAAATACCCCCCGTATCTCCCTCTACGTCCCACCTTGCAATTTAAGATCTACTGGGGAGACCCTGCTCTCGTTCCCACTGGCTTCGCAAACGCGTCTGGTGGGGACGAGGGACAGGGCCTTCTCAGTGGTGCCCCCCCTTGTGGAATTCGCTCCCCAGCGAGATCGGATCGGCGTCCTCCCTCCTTTCTTTTAGAAAAAAAACTAAAATCGTGGTTGTGGAGTCAGGCCTTTGTCTAGTGGGCACAGCAGCACTTTAGACACTGAACCTGGACCACAGGACTGTTATGACAATTGGAAACTGCTATGTGATTATGTGACTATATGGCTATGTGATTATGTGATTATAATTAATGTTACTGTTTTTAATTGGCTATATATTATGTTTTTACATTGTGTTACTGGTATTGTAGCATTGAATTGCAGCCTATGTTACCCGCCCTGAGTCCCCCCTCGGGGGTGAGAAGGGTGGGGTAAATCTTAATTTGGTGGGAAGGTGGCATATGTTTTTTTTTTAAAAAAATAAGCAGGAAAACCACATAGTTAACTATTTTTGTGTAGTTTTGCTAACTTCGCACAAAAATGGGAGTGGCATTTCCAGATAGTGTCCCTTCTCTCTGCCTTAGTTTTATATAATATAATTAACAACAGTCTCCATTTGGATTTATGTTTATGCCAAAATATATAAAGTCTTTTGACTATTTCAGCATCTATTTTAAAGTTATGGGAACCCTCTGTGACCTTTTGTTTTGTTTTGTTTTGTTTTCATTGTAGTTTTGCCTTTGTAATTTCTTCCTTGACCTTCCTCAATAGTTGTTCCAAGCCTTCGTTATTTCTGGTTAGCAGTGTGATGTCATCTGCATATCTTAAATGATGGTGTTCCTTCCTCCCGTTGTCACCCCTCTTTCCTCTGAATGCAATTCAGTTTATAGATTATGTATTCTGTATGAACTGTATTTGATATTATCAGATAGGGTGATAGCCTTGTCTGATTGCCTTGCCAAATGGAAATCATTCTCTTTCTCCATATTCTGGTGTAGAGTTTACACATCAGGACAACCAAATGATGTGGTGCAGTCATTTCTTTTAGTGTGCGCTATAATATTTCATAATTTACACCAGTGTTTCTCAACCTGGGGGTCGGGACCTCCGAGGGGGTCACGAGGGGGTGTCAGAGGGGTCACCAAAGGCCACAAGAAAACACAATATTTTCTGATGATCATGGGGATTCTGTGTGGGAAGTTTGAGCCAATTATATCGTTAGTTGAGTTCAGAATGTTCTTTGATTGTAATGAACTATAAATCCCAGCAACTACAACTCCCAAATGTCAAGATCTATTTTCCCCAGACTCCACCAGTGTTCACATTTGGGCATATTGAGTATTCGTGCCAAGTTTGGTCCAGATCCACCATTGCATGAGTCCACAGTGCTCTCTGGATATAGGTGAACTACAACTCCCAAACTCAAGGTCAATACCCATCAAACCCTTCCAGTGTTTTCCATTGGTCATGGGAGCCAAGTTTGGTTCAAATCAATCGCTGGTGGAGTTCAGAATGCTCTTTGATTAGAAGTGAACTATAAATCCCAGCAACTACAACTCCCAAATTACAAAATCAGTCCTCCCCCAACCCCACTACCATTCACATTTGGGTGTATTGGGTATTTGTGCCCAGTTTGGTCCAGTGAATGAAAATGCATCCTGCATATCAGATATTTACATTATGATTTATAACAGTAGTAAAATGACTGTTATGAAGTAGCAATGAAAACAATATTATGGTTGGGGGTCACCACCACATGAGGGACTGGATTAAGGGGTCAGGGCATTAAGAAGGTTGAGAACCACTGATTTACACAATCAAAGGCTTTGCTATAATCTATAAAACACAGCCTGATATTCTTCTGAAATTCTTTGGTTTGCTTCATTACTCATTGTATGTTTGCAATATTATCCTTAGTGCCTCTTACTTTTTTGAACCCAGTTGAGACATCTGGTATTTCTTGCTCCACACATTGTAAAATTTTGAGCATCACTTTGCTTGCATGGGAGATTAATTCAATGACCCAGTGGTTGCTGCAATCCTGGTGCCCCATTTCTTGAGACTAGAATGCAAATCCAGCATTTCCAATTTGTGGGACGCTGTTTTGTTCTCTATATTTGTTGCCGATTTTAGTTAGACTTTGAATAGATTCTGTCTGTACAGCTTGAAGCAGCTTTATTGATATGCTGTCTGTCCCTGGTGACTTATTTCTTCTATTGCATGAAAGTGACTTCTACTTTCTAATTTCTAAAATTGTGGTTCAGCAGCAAAAAATAATAATAAAAAAATCCTTGGATGAATTTGCATTCTTTCATTTCTTTAATATGGTGCTTCAGCATATTGCTTCCAAATGTTATAGATTGCTTTACTGTTTCATTGCTTGATATTAGGCCAAATTTCCTCATGTTTGGTTCTGCCCTGTTTGCTATTTTAGTATTCTAGTCACTTATGGTTACCAACATGTCCAGGTTTTTGTATGATCGATTGCTTCCTGGAGTTCCGGCATGGAATCTTTCAGTTTCTTCCTCTTCTGTTTCTGTAGTTGGAATGTTAAACTTGTATTAGAATCATAGAATCATAGAATCAAAGAGTTGGAAGAGACCTCATGGGCCATCCAGTCCAACCCCCTGCCAAGAAGCAGGAATATTGCATTCAAATCACCCCTGACAGATGGCCATCCAGCCTCTGTTTAAAAGCTTCCAAAGAAGGAGCCTCCACCACACTCCGGGGCAGAGAGTTCCACTGCTGAACGGCTCTCACAGTCAGGAAGTTCTTCCTCATGTTCAGATGGAATCTCCTCTCTTGTAGTTTGAAGCCATTGTTTCACGTCCTAGTCTCCAGGGAAGCAGAAAACAACCTTGCTCCCTTCTCTCTGTGGCTTCCTCTCACATATTTATACATGGCTATCATATCCCCTCTCAGCCTTCTCTTCTTCGGGCTAAACATGCCCAGCTCCTTAAGCCGCTCCTCACAGCGCTTGTTCTCCAGACCTTTTATCATTTTAGTCGCTCTCCTCTGGACACATTCCAGCTTGTCAATATCTCTCTTGAATTGTGGTGCCCAGAATTGGACACAATATTCCAGGTGTGGTCTAACCAAAGCAGAATAGAGGGGTAGCATGACTTCCCTAGATCTAGACACTATGCTCCTATTGATGCAGGCCAAAATCCCATTGGCTTTTTTTGCCGCCACATCACATTGTTGGCTCATGCTTAACTTGTTGTCCACGAGGACTCCAAGATCTTTTTCACATGTACTGCTCTCGAGCCAGGCATTGTCCCCCATTTTGTATCTTTGCATTTCGTTTTTCCTGCCAAAGTGGAGTATCTTGCATGTATTATGGCTATGTTAAAAATCAAAATCGCAACTCTAGGCTTCTCTCAAGGACAACTGCTAGGTATGGAATGGGACCAAGCCAAGGATCTTATTAGACAACGGATCCTGGATACAGAGCGACAATCAGACTTAGCCTGCTCTCCAGCATTCACCATTAGCGAAGATAGCAGATATCTCATCGCTCCCATGCCTTACCTAGCTAACCTGGAGGTGCCTAAACACCGAAGAGCTTTCACTTTGGCAAGATGCCATGCCCTTCCATCGGCAGTACTGGAGGGAAGGTACCGGAAGACCCCTGCCCAGGAGAGACTATGCCCATGTGTGTCTGGCTACATCGAAACAACTGAACATGTGCTCCTCCAATGTGTGTTCTATAGAGACATTAGAGCTAATTTCATCACTCCATGGCTTTTAAAACATCCAGGGCGCACTGAAAGATATTACACCTCCCTGTTGCTCTCGGACTCTTGCTCTGCAACAACCTTCAGTGTTGCCAAGTTCTGTGCAGCAGCAATTAACATTAGACGGCTGATGACCGACTCCACCAGGCAACTTCCTGCCGGGAATATAGATAGAATGATTTGTAATAACTGAAATGCTGTAAATGCTCCCCTCTCATCCCTTTTATAGCTTCCCAGTCGTCTGATATTTGCTATTAGCCGCCCCCTATTTTAGATTCATACATGCACTTTAAACTGTAAGTTTAGTCAGTTTTATCTTTTTAATTTGTCTCTTTTATAACATGTTTTTAATCTGCTTTTAATCTGCTTTTATACTTGATCTACTTGGGAACTGCGATTCCCTTCCTTGGGCACCGATGCCCCATTCTGTACTGTGCTGGTCAAAGACCGTAATAAATCATTGATTGATTGATTGACAATATTCCAGATGTGGTCTAACCAAAACAGAATAGAGGGGTAGCATTACTTCCCTAGATCTAGACACTATGCTCTTATTGATGCAGGCCAAAATCCCATTGGCTTTTTTTGCCGCCACATCACATTGTTGGCTCATGTTTAACTTGTTGTCCACGAGGACTCCAAGATCTTTTTCACACGTACTGCTCTCGAGCCAGGCATCCCCCATTCTGTATCTTTGCATTTCGTTTTTCCTGCCAAAGTGGAGTATCTTGCATGTATTATGGCTATGTTAATAGACTTTTCCTGAAGTCTTATTGGTATTGTTCATTTAGACTTTACATTACAATCCTTGACTGCAATTAATGCCACCCCATCCCCCTTTTTCAGATTCTCATTTCTTGAGTAATGTTGTGTAATTATTTAACTGATAATGTCCCTCCCATTCCTGTCCAGTTTCTCTCATTTTCCCCAAGAACTACAGTGTTTATTAGGGCTGTGCAAAATTATTGTCAGTCCCGTAAGTTGTCACTAATTCGTTACATTGGTGCAAACGAATTGCTATTAAGAATCTTGCAAAAGGTGGGGGGGGGGGGAGAGAAAAATGTAGGAATCGGAACATTCACCAATAATTTTAGTTAAAATTCTGTAACATTTGGAAACCTCCCAAAGTCATTTTCATTTTTAGTATAAGCATTAAGCAACGTTGATAAAGCTAAAGAGGCCATTGCTAGACTGAGACTGCTTGCTGGTTGCCATATGGAAGGGCAGTTAGCTTGGCTGGATGGCAGACTCAGAACACAATATTCTGGGAAATGTAGTTTGGGAGGGAAGGCCCTCTGTGGCAGAGAATTCAGTACTCAGCATCAGAAAGCCCCAATGAGGGCTGCAGCAGCCAACTGTTTACAGTTAGTCTAATCTATATAAATAAAAATGTAATGTTCGTTTGTGGGATTAACAGAACTCAAAAACCACTGGGCGAATTGACACCAAATTTGGACACAAGACACCTAACAACCCAATGTATGTCCTTCACTAAAAAAAATGATTTTGTCATTTGGGAGTTGTAGTTGCTGAGATTTATAGTTCACCTACAATCAAAGAGCATTCTGAACCCCACCAATGATGGAATTGAACCAAACTTGGCACACAGTTCTCCCATGACAAACAGAAAATACTGGAAGGGTTTGATGGGCAGTGTCCTTGGGTTTTGGAGTTGTAGTTCCATCCAGAGATCACTGTGGACTCAAACAATGATGGATCTTGACCAAACTCTACTGGAATACCCAATATGCCCAAATGTGAATACTAGTGGAGTTTGGGGAAAATAGAATCTTGACATTTGGGAGTTGTAGTTGCTGGGATTTATAGTTCACCTTCAATTACAGAGCATTCTGAACCTCGCCAATGATTGAATTGGGCCAAACTGCCCACACAGAACCCCCATGTGGGCCACAGCAACGTGTGGCAGGGGACGACTAGTAATAAATAAAATAATTGAATCTGCAAAGAGGACTAAAGTAAGTAAGTAATAGTATAAATCTCTGCTAAGTTGAAGTATTGTGGTTATCTGTGTGTCATATAGATACACTGTTACACAAACATTCAAGGGGATTACTGTTGTAGTTTTTTGGGGCATAAGTGTTTTTTCTCTCTAAATTTTGAACAATCCTCGAAAATCAGTAGATGTGTGATTCTTTCTGAGACTTCCATAGATCGATGCCCTGGATATCTTGTACATTGTATATAAAATTCAAGTAGATAGCTCTTCTAATTTTAAAAAAAAATATTATTTGTAAAGAATAAAAAAATTCTCCCAAAATTAGTGGATTAGTATAATGTTCTGAAATTTGATGGGCTAACAGTGTAAAATGTGTGGTACAATTATATTTATTTATTTATTTATTTACAGCATTTATATTCCGCCCTTCTCACCCCGCAGGGGACTCAGGGCGGATTACAGTGTACACATATATGGCAAACATTCAATGCCAATTTTTGACATACAAACATATACAGATATAGACAGAGGCTATTTAACTTTTTCTGGCCGCCAGCATCTGCGACGCTGATGAAGCACTTCTGCATTCCCGCATGCTTCTCTACTGGAATGCTTTTACTGGAGTCTTCTTTATGGCCTCATAAATCAGTTAATTTAGCCTCCCCACACTTTAAGGTGGTACCTTATTTTCCTACTTGACAGATGCAACTGTCTTTCGGGTTGCAAAGGTTGACAACAGGCTACACACAATTGGTTGGAAACCCACTCCAACCCGGGCTGGCTTCGAACTCATGACCTTTTTGGTCAGAGTGATCTTAATGCAGCTGACACTCAGCCAGCTGTGCCACAATCCCGGTGTATAGCAAGTTTCATCATGATAGCTATATAAATGAGGGAGAAATGAGCCCCTGGAGTTTCCCCACTTGCTCAATTACTTAATCAAAAAAGTAATGAAAATTTTGTTACTTTGTTATAGTTACACGTTTTTTTAGGTCCATAATTTCAGAAACACCTTCAAAAACAATTCACTCCCTCCCCAATTTCATAATGAGTATTAAAACATTTTTTTCATTGATCACACAGATCTAGTGTTTATCTATTCCATATCTTGTTCTTACAATGTCTAGCTTCCCTTGATTCACATGATGATGATGATGATGATGATGATAATTTTATTTCTCGCCCACCTCTCCTCATGGCTTGAAGTGGGTTACAACATCGCTAAAATCCATAATCATCTAAAACATTTGATAAAATACACATATTAAACATATTTCTACAAAATACATATTAAAATACACAGAACAAATATTGAAACACAGGACACAAGTTTAAAATTCATGATTAAAACTGGCTTGGTAGGCCTGCCGAAAGGGATAGGTCTTTAGATGAGTTTTAAATTCCGACAGCTCATTTAGCTGTTGGATGTATTCTGGCAGGTCATTCCACAGTCTTTCTGTTGTGTACACTATATAGCTTTGGACTTTCCTTTCACAGCTGAACATAATAGAGTCTAGTAGGGCTGGGCGGTTTCGTTCGTTAATTTCGTAATTCGTTATTGATTTGTATTTAAATTAGCTTACGATCCGATATTGAGCCATGCAGGAGCAACTAAAAATCGAAACGAATTTTTCAATTTATTTCGTAATTGTTTCGTAATTGGTTCGAAATCGTTTCGAAATCGTTTCGAAATCGTTTCGTTATTATTTCCATATGTCTGGTGCAAGTTTTAGGGTTGTTGTTTGTTTTATCAGTGATAAAAAAATAAATTATCACACCAACAGTCAACAACAGAGGGAGAGGGAAGCTTCAGAAGTTAGCCCCTGTCCCATTTGGAGGTTTTTTTTAGCATATTGCGCAATCACATCCGCCATTAACGAATAAATTCGAAATTTACGAAATTTCGTAAATAACGAAAAAAAATTAAAGAAAAATTCGGAATTCTTTTAAAAAAACAAAACGCAATGGACCCCCTAAAAACGAAACGAGTTTAGAAACAATTTTTTCCGTTGTTACCCAGCCCTAGCAGTCTAGTTACAGTACATGATTAGAAACTGTGTTGTTTGTACTTGTCTTCTTTTCAGCTGCTGATTGAGTTCCTTCTGATTTAAGATTATCTAACAAGATTTCTAACTTTCTTTTGAATTGTTTTGTTGTAGAGTTTTTTTGTGGTAAAAAACTTCCAGAGGTGGTTAAATAGTACCTGCTTCAGCATAATACCAATCATGTTTAGCAAAAATGCCATTGCTGTTATCACTGAGATCTTCTCCACCAGTGTCACATGCACTCATACACTCCTGTCCCACTGCTCCCACCCACTAGCTGCCTGGACTGTTTAGTCTGACTCCTTGCCAAAATCCTGTTCAATCCTTAGATTTCAAATTTACAAACTCTAAATGCCAGTGAAATAATAATGCTTTTATGTCTTCCCTAGATAGAGGTAATCCAATCTCCTTTGGGAAGGAATTCCACAACTGCAGCATTGTGTCAGACAAGACTGTGTCCTGTTTCCTAAGCAGTCATACTTAAATTCTTTGCATACAGTCAGCTTACTACGGCACAAGGTGGTCCTTTATATCGCCTGTCTATAACATGAATAGATAATCATAGGCTATAAGAGTTCAGGAGAGAGTACATGAATGTTCATGTACATGAATTTTTATTTATTTATTATTCAAACTTTTTTTAAATTTATTTTTAAAACTTTTTTGTCAACACAAATATAATACCTTCATAAACGATCATTATTAGAAATTCAATTACTAAATTACTAAATTACATAATGAATACATATCATATATTGTTTTCCTAATGCTCTTATCTGTCTCCCCTTCACCTTACCCTTGTGTCTGACAGTTTTACCCCCCTCCTTTGGCAAAGGGGGTGAAGGTGGTAGTTAATGCTTCCCTACAAGAAGGGGGAGTTTGGCAAAGGGGGTGAAGGTGGTAGTTAATGCTTCCCTACAAGAAGGGGGAGTTTGGCAAAGGGGGTGAAGGTGGTAGTTAATGCTTCCCTACAAGAAGGCAATATTCCGGCCAGCTTAAAACAAGCTGTAATAAAACTGCTGTTGAAAAAACCATCACTGGACCCCACTCAATTCATCAGCTATGCAGAATAAGTCTCTCCAGAACTTTGTAGAGGTGGCACAACAGGGAGATTGGTCTGTAGCTTTTTGGGTCATTACGGTCTTTGCCTGGCTTCAAGATGGCGATGACTCTTGCTTTCCTCCAGATTTTGGGGATCTGACAGGATGCAGTGCAGTTGTTCTCAGCTCCAGCAGCCAGCGCCTTGCTTTTGGACCAAAGTTCTTGATTTGTTCCATCCGTAGATCATCCAAGCCAGCTGCTTTGCCATTCTTACATTTGTTGAGAGCCATGTCCAATTCAGAAGATGTAAAGGGTTCATGAAGGTTGTTGTTCTCAATCTCTTGTTGTCTGGCTATTGGTTTCTTTCCTACTTTGGTGGCACGGTTGGGTTTCCTGTTCTTCAAGAGTTGGTGTGCTATCTGATCTGCCTTTATGTTGGCATGGGTATTAGTTTGTGAGGGGTCATGCTTCTAGATCGAGAGAATCGGCCATCTACGAAGACGTTGCCGAGGAGATGCCCGGATGTCTTGCAATCCTGCGAGGAGGCTTCTCTCATGTCCTTCTCTCATCAACTATTGGCCAGTTTCCAATCTCCCCTTTTTGGGCAAAGTCCTGGAACGTGTGGTGGCCTTGCAACTCCAGGTACTCTTGAAAGACACAGATTATCTGAATCTGGCACAGTCTGTCTTTAGATCGGGACATGGAACTGAGTCAGCCTTGGTTGCCTTAGTGGATGATCTATGCCAGGAGCTAGACAGGGGGTGTGAGGAAGTTAATAATAATTTGCATGATTTAAAGTGTATTTATGGGTTTGTGTTGGCTGCAGTAACACTGGAGCGGCCTATTTCAAAGGAATCCTCCATCTGCGTTGCCATGGAGACCAAGGCAAGCCGGCAGAGAGAGAAGTGGGAGGAGCCTAGAGGGGAGAGTTTTGAAAACAGACAGTTAGGGAGGCAGTTAGGAGTTGAGAAGAGTCAGTTAAGGATTGGAGGGTGAGGAGTTGGTAGAGGAAAGGGAGGTTGTAGCTGAAAGAGAGTGAATTGTGAAGCAAAGTTTTGAGGCTTTGGAAAGCCAGATTAAGCTACTGGAAGTTTCTTAGGCTAGAGAGGCTGATAAGGGAAACATAGCCAGTATTCTTTTAGTCTAAGGAAAGGCTAAAGAATAAGCTTATTAAGTATCTGATCAAGGGAGGATCAGATAATGGAGATATCCCTGTATTGAAACTTTGTTTAGTAATAAGTGCTTCACCTCAGGAAGATACTGTGTAACCTGAAAGAGTGAAACGTTCAACTAACCAAGTATTATTCTGAGTTCTATAAGAAAAGTTACAACTTGCAACCACACGCTTTATGCTCAATAAATTTGTTAACTTTTGTTTGAAGACTGCCTCATCTCCATCAATTCTGCATCCAGTGTGCCATTTCTCACAATAATACATCTTACCTCACGTTGGTGGTAGAAATACAGAGAAATAAATAATAAATCTCCCTCTACTCTCCTGTTACACAACAGCACTTGTAATTTAGCTACTCCTCTGCTGACAACTTCGCAGGGGACTGTATCCCTGTTGGTTCTGATGAACCTCTCAGTGGCCTTCAATACCACTGACCACAGTATCCTTCTGGGATGCCTTGCAGGAATGGGCTAGATGTTGCTACTGGAAAATGAATTTTGTGCCGTCATGCCTGGGGGCTATAACTCTTAATGAGAGGAGCATGGACGTGGCATATTTCCCCAGGGGATTGCTTCTTGCCCTCCTATAGGAAACTGGAACTCCCAAAGACCAAAACACAACAGATAACTCGAAATGGTATTTATTGTTCACAATGAGTTATCTTTTTAAAGCAATGAGCTGGAAACTTCAGAGGGGTGAAGGAAAATATACGTTACAGCCTCAGTTAGTCCTGGGTCCAAGGAGTTTGTAGCTGAGAAGCTTTTCCTGTTTCCTCTTTCCTCAATGGCTGTGAAAGCCGGAGCAAACCACAACCCCAGTTCAAATGGCTTATGTTTGAAGACTCATGATCTTCCTCTGGTGCCAAAAAAACCGGTTTGAAGGCACTTGAGACTTCCAACGTCATTCAGGTTGGTCTGAACATGAAGCACAAGTCTCAAGGGTAAAAAACCTCAGAACTGGTGCTGAGAGGTCATTTAAGTCAGGGTCTTTTAGAGTCAAGTCTCTTACTCACGTCCATCTGGTAGAAACTCTGATGGCAGAATGAAAGAAAGGAAGCACTCCCCTCCTGCAGGAAGAGGTGGAGCCAAACAGTACTGATTGACAGCTATAAATAACCAATCCAACTATACATAAACAGGGTAAAAATGCAGACTTAAGCATTTAAATCTTGCAACTAACAGTTCTACACATATGTGGCACCACTCGTACCATCACAAGTTTAACAGGGAGACATTGGTGATTATATGTTTTTAATGGTTTTTTGTATGGATTTTTATAATGTGCTAAATGTTTTTTAATTGTATTTTATGACTGTTCTGGGATCAAATTGCTGTCAGTTTGTAAGCCACCTTGATTTGCCTTCGGCCTGAGAAAGGCAGGATAGCAATATAATAAATAAATAAATAAATAAATAAATAAATTTTAAGTAGCCAGTGGTCCAGCACAAAAGTCAGGACACACACTTGACTAGATTCACAGGATGGGAAGAACTGGTCTAGAAACTGTAGGAGTCAAAATGACTCATTGTCATATTCAGGCGTATTTTCTGGCAAAATGGGCTTTAGATGCTTGGATGCTCTCCACAAAGGTTTTTCATCCAGCTTGTAAACTTCTTGATTGTTTGAAATAGCTGAATTGAGTGAACTGAGTGGTCTTGTTGAGATTGTTCCTGAAGAAATCTTCAGTAAATGGCTGGCCTCAAATTTACTTAATGTTTTCCTGTAAAGTTTGCTTTTCAAGCAATGTTCACTTTTTCTGCTTCCAAGTTTGGTGGAAAGTCCAGCTGTTCCCTTCTCTTCCCCATCGCCTGAGAAAGCTGTCATGCTGAGACTATGAAAGTAAAAAAATACTTGCTTTGTTTGGATGTCTCTAAGGCTCTAGAGGCTACAAAGAGAGGAAGTGAATTAGTCATGCTCATGCTTCTTAAGACCAGGACAGTTGCAGCTTTAAGGAATGTTAACACCCCTTGACTGTTGGTCTGATGTTTTGATAGTTACCATGTGTTAGAAGAGTTTCTCCTTGTCTCTGCTAGGAGGGAGGAAGGGATAATCACTTCTTATCTGAAATATTCGTATACATACATGTATGTGCCAATGTACCTTTCTTTTTGTACAGTTAGGCTGTGTTAATACAAGGCTGTGTTAGTGGCAGATCTACAGATCAAGTCTTAGATGTGAAAAGTTTAATATGAGACAATATATACACCATTAAAGCCAATGAATGTGTTTGTGGTAGTCTACATGGAAATATACTGTATTTGTGCATCAAGTTTAAAGTATTTTATCTAGATTATATGTATGTTCATTCATTCCGTTGCTTCCGACTCTTCATGACCCCATGAACCAGCCCACACCAGAATTTCTCTCGGTCGTCACCACCCCCAGCTCCTTCAAGGTCAAGCCAGTCATTTCATGGATGTCATCCATCCATCTTGCCCTTGGTTGGCCCCGCTTCCCTTTTCCTTCCATTTCCCACAGCTTCATTGTCTTCTCTAAACTTTCTTGTCATCTCATGATGTGGCCTGGGAGTCACTCTGGACCGTGCTCTGACCTACAAGAAGCACTGCCTGAAAATCAAGCAAAAAGTGGGTGCGAGAAACAATATCATACGAAAGCTGACTGGCACAACCTGTGGATCACAACCAGATACAGTGAAGACATCTGCCCTTGCGCTGTGCTACTCTGCTGCTGAGTATGCATGCCCAGTGTGGAACACATCTCACCACACTAAAACAGTGGATGTGGCTCTTAATGAGACATGCCGCATTATCATGGGGTGTCTGTGCCCTAAACCACTGGAGAAATTACACTGCTTAGCCGGTATTGCACCACCTGACATCCGCCGGGAAATAGCAGCCAATAGTGAAAGGACCAAGGCAGAGACATCTCCAGCCCATCCCCTGTTTTGGTATCAGCCAGCACGTCAACGACTTAAATCTAGAAATAGTTTTCTAAGATCTACAGAGACACTCACTGGAACACCTCAGCAAGCGAGAGTCCAAAAGTGGCAGGCTCAAACCCAGAACCTCAATCAATGGCTGATACCAAATGAGAGACTCCCTCCTGTGCACACAGAAGACTGGGCGACTTGGAAGGCGCTGAACAGACTGCACTCTGGCACCACGAGATGCAGAGCCAACCTTCAGAAATGGAGCTACAAAGTGGAATCCTCGACATGCGAGTGTGGAGAGGAGCAAACCACTGACCACCTGCTGCAATGCAACCTGAGCCCTGTCACATGCACAATGGAGGACCTTCTTGCGGCAACACCAGAAGCACTCCAAGTACCCAGATACTGGTCAAGGGACATTTAATCAACTACCAAACTCACACATTTTGTATTTTGTCTGTTTGTTTGCTTTGTTCTGTTAGAAATGTAATATAATTGACTGGTTGCCCTGACACGACAAATAAATAAATGATGTGGCCAAAATACTTCATCTTTGCCTCTAATATCCTTCCCTCCAATGAGCAGCCGGGCTTTATTTCCTGAAGTATGGACTGGTTGGATCTTCTCGCTGTCCAAGGCACTCTCAGAACTTTCCTCCAACACCACAGTTCAAAAGCATCTCTCTTCAGCCTTCCCTATGGTCCAGCTCTCACATCCATAGGTGACTACGGGGAATACCATTGCTTTAACTATGCGGATCTTCGTTGCCAGTGTGATGTCTCTACTCTTCACTATTTTATCGAGATTGGTCATTGCTCTCCTCCCAAGAAGTAAGTGTCTTCTGATTTCCTGGCTGCAGTCTGCATCTGCAGTAATTTTTGCACCTAGAAATACAAAGTCTGTCACTGCCTCCACATTTTCTCCCTCTATTTGTCAGTTATCAATCATTCTTGTTGCCATAATCTTGGGTTTTTTATGTTTAGCTGCAACCCAGCTTTCGTAATTTCTTCTTTCACCTTGATTAGAAGGCTCCTCAGCTCCTCCTCGCTTTCAATTGTATCCAAGCACTGGTCTAGCAACTTTCTAGGCTACTCAATTTATTCGGTGTTCCTCTTGTCCACAGTAGTAGATCTGGTGGCCATCTGATGTGAAGTGGCTCATTCCAGTCCATTTCAGTTTGCTCCAGCACTGTCAGCCGCAAGCCTTCCTTTTCAGCTTTGAGCTAGCTGCGTCATCTCTTTGGGGCTAGTTGAACTTATCCTCTGCTCCTCCCCAGTAACATTTTGACCATCTACCTGGGAGTCCCATCTTCTGATGCCATACTGACATATCTCTGGTTGTACTGGTCCATTTAGTTTTCTTGGCAAGAATTCTGGGGTGTTTTCCATTGCCGTCCCCAGGGATTGTGCTTGGTCTGACCTCTCTGCCATGACCGCCCGTCTTGGGTGTCCCTTCACGGTTCTGCTCGTGACATCATTGAGAAGCTCCAGTGCCATGACAAGGCAGCGATCCTTTGCTGGAGAATTATATGTATATCTTACCATATTTAAAAGATTTTCATAAATATTTTATAATAAAATATGAGATGTTCCGATATGAAGCTTCAGTTTCATTGACAAATACAGTTACAAATACAATCAAAGCACTCCCAACAGATGGCCATCCAGTCTCTGTTTAAAAGCCTCCAGAGAAGGAGACTCCACTATTCCACTGCCGAATAGAGCTTATCCACAGGAAATTCGTCCTAATATTTAGTTGAAATTGCTTTTCCTGCAATTTGAACCCATTGTTCTGTGTTTAGTCTTCAAAGCAGCAGAAAACAACCTGTCCCCTCTTCAATGTGGCATCCTTTCAAATAGTTAAACATGGCTATCGTGTCTCCTCTCACCCTTTTCCCACCACCAAGTTTGGCTTCCAAAGCTTTGATTATTTTGGTCGCCAATCTGTGGACACATTCTAGACAAGAAATGCTCAAAGAGAAGAGAGTTCATTATTATTATTATTATTATTACATTATGCTGACACAAAACCACAGTATGTCACAGCAAACGTGATCTATATGCTGGATTTCATATCACAAAATCACAAGTCATACACTTCCCAAGCATCTAAGGCTGTGTGATTTATTATTATTATTATTATTATTTGCAATGTTAAATGTCAAAATACATCCTTCCATCCATATTTTCATCCAATTAGAGAACTAGTCTTATTGATCTCCTTACAAGGAGAGGTCAACCCTCCTGTTTAAGGAGCTCCATTGGCTGCTGTTCATTTTCCGGTCCCAATTCAAGGTGCAGGTGCTTATCTTGTTGTTGTTCATTCGTTCAGTCGTCTCCGACTCTTCGTGACTTCATGGACCAGTCCACGCCAGAGCTCCCTGTCGGCCGTCACCACCCCCAGCTCCTTCAAGGTCAATCCAGTTACTTCAAGGATGCCATCCATCCATCTTGTCCTTGGTCGGCCCCTCTTCCTTTTGCCTTCCACTTTCCCCAGCATAATTGTCTTCTCTAGGCTTTGCTGTCTCCTTATGATGTGGCCCTAAACGGTTTGGGACCCGCCTACCTGCGTGACCGCATCTCCGTATATGAACCCACACGATCTCTCCGATCATCTGGAGAGGCCCTGCTCATGATCCCACCTGCGTCGCAGGCGCGATTGTTGGGGACGAGGGACAGGACCTTCTCTGTGGTGGCCCCCCCGACTCTGGAACTCTCTACCCAAAGATATCAGACAAGCCCCAACATTGGCAGTCTTTAGGAAGAGCTTGAAGACATGGTTGTTCCAGTGTGCCTTCCCAGAATAGGAAACTCCAAGCATCATGTCCCAAATGCACTTTATTAGAGATTTAAGTCTGCACACCGCACCTATCTCCAAAAACCTATCCATTTCACTTGTCATGCCCAGCATTTTAAAATTTTTAATCATTACATTTGGCCCGGCCTTAGTTTTAAATGCGTTGTGGTGTTATTGTCTAATGTTTATTGCTATTGTTTTAATGTTTATTGCTTGTTTTATGATTTTATTTATTGTTGTATTTGTTATGCTGTTGTTTTATTGATGTGTTGGGCCTCGGCCTCTTGTAAGCCGCACCGAGTCCTTCGGGAGATGTTAGCGGGGTATAAATAAAGGTTTATTATTATTACTGATCTCAAGCACAGATATTTTAGAATGAGGTTTCCATGAATTAGTAAAACTGATTTTATTCTTCAAATCATCAGATGAATATTGGATTTTGCAGTGCCAATTTTGATCCTTTCTTGTCAAAATATCAACAGTAGACATTTTCACACCGTGTTAATATTTTTATTCTGTTTCAGCTTCTAAACAATTTTCAGATGAAGTTTTGAAGGCCCACAATGACTACAGGAAGAAGCATGGCGTTCCTTCTTTAAAACTCTGCAAAAAGTTAAGCAGGGAAGCACAGCAGTGAGTACATCTATTTCTTTAGTTCTTATTGCAGTACTTAGGTTGAATAGTCTAGTCTCATGGATTTATTTCTTCAAATAGCAATATGATATGCCTTTAAAGTTGATTTCACCATACTGATTGGGTTTTTTTGCAGTAGTACTATTGCTTTTTAGAGAAGTAATGACTTTTTGAGAAGGTAACATCTATCAAAATATTTCTGGATAGAGGGCAAAAAAAAATCTGCTTTTAGGGTAATATGAATTGTTGATACTCCATTAGAATATCCAAGTTATATTACTAACAGTTGCAGCTTGTCCAACCAGTAAATGCTGTACTTAAGGAATCATATATTTGAGTACTCAAGTCCAAATTTTGGAGTTCGGGCTGGAGTACATGGACAGACTGTAAAGATATTTGAGATCTATAGTCGAGTGCAGTGTAGCCAGTTCTAAGAAAAAGGATCAGCCAAGGAAATAACTCTTTCCCTTTATATTCTGGGATGAAGGGAGAGAAAATCAAGCAGGGTTGAAAGGGGGACCAGAGACCTTGATTATAACTGATATAGTTGGCTGAAAGACTATTGCACAATTCATCCTTCTTCTTTTTCTTCTTCTTCTTCTTCTTCTTCTTCTTTTTTTTTTTTTACAAAATTCTTTATGTGTTTGTCATACCATATCTACTCTGATGCTCACCTTTTTTGTCTAAATTACATCACCAAAATTGAGGTGGACATTAGATCTGATGTGCATTAGAATTGCCTGGAGGGACCCAGAGTCCCAGGGGCTGGATGACACATTATCTATATAAATAAAAATGTAATGTTCGTTTGTGGGATTAACATAACTCAAAAACCACTGGATGACTTGCCACCAAATTTAGCCACAAGACACCTACTAACCCAAAGAGTGACCATCAATCAAAAAAATTGATTTTGTCATTTGGGAGTTGTAGTTGCTGGGATTTATAGTTAACCTACAATCAAAGAACATTCTGAGCGCCACCAATGATGGAATTGAACCAAACGTGGTACACAGGACTCGCATGACTAACAGAAAATACTGGAAGGGTTTGGTGGGCATTGACCTTGAGTTTGGGAGTTATAGTTCACCTGCATCCAGAGGGCACTGTGGACTCAATGATGGATCTGGGCTAAACTTGGTACAAATATTCCATATGCCCAAATATGAACACAGATGGAGTTTGGAGGAAATAGACCTTGACATTTGGGAGTTGTAGTTACTAGGATTTATAGTTCACTTACAATCAAAGAACATTCTGAACCCCATGAACGACAAAATTGGGACAAACTTCCCACACAGAAACCCCATGATCAATAGAAAATATTTAAGGCCACCCAGTCCAACTCACTTCACTAGGGCAAAAAAACATAATCAAAGCCCTACTGACAAAGAGCCATCCAGCCATAGATATAGATAGATATCTATGATCCACACACAGAGAGATATATAGTATCACAGATTTGAAAGGGACCCCTAAGGAAGGACAATTATATGTTGCATGTTCCAGAGAAGGCAAACCAGACAATCTCTACAACAACACTGACAAGAAACAACAAGACATACTGTTTACCCACAAACATAAAGACATTACATATATTAGAAACCAACACTTACTCATTACTTTATTTCCCAGATACCAGACTGGGCCACAGCAACGCCTGGCAGGGGACAGCTAGTACCTAAGTAAATGTATTTTGTTTTATGAGTTCTCTGTCTCTGCCAGGCTGTTTTTCATACACATAAAGCTGAACAGTTGCTTATGGTTCTGCAATGAATGTGTTGTTTTGGTTAATTCAAGGTATTCCGAAGCACTTGCTAGTACAAGAATCCTGAAGCATAGTCCTGAATCTAGCAAAGGAAAATGTGGAGAAAATCTCGCATGGGCTTCTTATGATCAGTCAGGTAAGATGAGTTTTTATTACAACCTAGGAAATACATAAAGTAATTGTCAAACCCATTTGTTGTCCCCCTTCCAGTATTTATGTGTGTGTGTATATGTATGTGTGTATAGACATAGATATAAAATGCCGTTGACATTTTTTTTCTCCCAACATTTATGTTGGTCTAATATAGATGTGTGTGTTTGTGTGTGTGAGAAAGAGAGAGAGAGAGAGACCCAACACAAATGTTGGGAGAAAAAATGTCCAGGGCATTTTTAATACATTATACATGTACAAGGCATCCAAGCAATGTATTTGGCTGTCACAGTTTAATATGAACAGAATCCCTGAAGTGTTATTTCCAACAAGGAAAACATACACAATTTTTCTCCAAAGGAAAGTATTATTTATTTATTTATTTACCACATTTATATGTCGCCCTTCTCACCCTGAAGGGAACTCAGAGAGGCTTACAATATATTATATTATTAGCATAGTACAATATCAGTATTAAATATTACTATATTGTACTTTACCATTATATTGTAATATTATAAATAATATTACATGTAACATACATATATAATTATAATATCATATTATTAGTAGTATCATATTGCATTACATTATCATATTATAAATATTATGCGTATATACAATATATTATATTACATTGTATTATATTATTAGAATAGCACAGGAAACAAGGTGGAACTGTCTTCTGGCCTCCTCTCTTCACTCTGACCCATATGCAGTAGACCAGATGGAACTGTCCCCTGGCTCCCTCTCTCTTCACTCTGGCCCAGAGCAGCAGTTGGTGCTTGGGGGAGGGGGTCCCTGGCTGATGACATATGCAGGAGACCAGATGGAACTGTCTCCTGGCCCCCTCTCTCTTCACTCTGGCCCAGAACAGCAGTTGGTGCTGGGGGGGAGGGGGTCCCTGGCTGATGACATATGCAGAAGACAAGATGGGACTATCCCCTGGCTCCCTCTCTCTTCACTCTGGCCCAGAGCAGCAGTTGGTGCTGAGGGGAGGGGGTCCCTGACTGATAACATATGCATGAGACAAGATGGAACTGTCCCCTGGCTCCCTCTCTCTTCACTCTGGCCCAGAGCAGCAGTTGGTGCTGAGGGGAGGGGGTCCCTGACTGATAACATATGCATGAGACAAGATGGAACTGTCCCCTGGCTCCCTCTCTCTTCACTCTGGCCCAGAGCAGCAGTTGATGCTGGGGGGAGGGGGTCCCTGACTGATAACATATGCAGGAAACAAGATGGAACTGTCTTCTGGTTCCCTCTCTCTTCACTCTGGCCCAGAGCAGCAGTTGGTGCTGGGGGGAGGGGGTCCCTGACCGATGACATATGCAGGAGACAAGATGGAACTGTCCCCTGGCTCCCTCTCTCTTCACTCTGGCCCAGAGCGGCAGTTGGTGCTGGGGGGAGGGGGCCCCTGACTGATGACATATGGAGGAGACAAGATGGAACTGTCCCCTGGCTCCCTCTCTCTTCACTCTGGCCCAGAGCGGCAGTTGGTGCTGGGGGGAGGGGGCCCCTGACTGATGACATATGGAGGAGACAAGATGGAACTATCCCCTGGCTCCCTCTCTCTTCACTCTGGCCCAGAGCGGCAGTTGGTGCTGGGGGGAGGGGGCCCCTGACTGATGACATATGGAGGAGACAAGATGGAACTATCCCCTGACTCCCTCTCTCTTCACTCTGGCCCAGAGTGGCAGTTGGTGGTGGGGGAAGGGGGTCCCTGACTGATGACATATGCAGGAGACAAGATGGAACTATCCCCTGACTCCCTCTCTCTTCACTCTGGCCCAGAGCAGCAGTTGGCGCTGGGGGGAGGGTGTCCCTGACTGATGACAGGAATGGAAATATGGACGACGATGCATTGGGTTGTTATTGTTGTGTCAATATTGTATATTATGCTCTTGTAGTTTTAAATTGTACACTGTTGATTGTTTTTTATCCTTGATGTAAACCACGTTGAGTCACCTGTCAGGCTGAGAAACTGCGGTATACAAGTAAAGTAAATAAATAAATAAATATGCTGGAGACAACAAGATGGAACTGTCCCCTGGCCCCCTCTCTCTTCACTCTGGCCCAGAGCGGCAGTTGGTGCTGGGGGGAGGGGGTCCCTGACTGATGACATATGCAGGAGACAAGATGGTCAAATAATGTGGTCAAAAATTATTTCTCTAGTTTACCTCACTTTTTAAAAGGCCATCATTTGCTGCTTGGAAATGTGTGATAGCTTCTCTCTTCTAAACGTTAATTCTGCTGTGGTTAGAAATAGTTTTTATAACGCAAAGGTAAAATGTTTGGACAGTCTGTTCTGTTCATTGCAGTCCCACAGCATCTCTTCTTTTATCATGCAGGGAGTGAAGTAGCTGAAAGATGGTACAATGAAATAAACAATTACAACTTCCAGAACCCGGGATTTTCCTCTGGGACAGGTGAGTATGAGCTACGCTTTCCTTATTTGGCAGCCCACAAAGGAGACCTTTAGAGGAAGGTCGCTGGAAGTTTGGTGGCTGCAGAGAGAGTTTACTCAACATTGAGTTTTCCTGGACTATATCATCAGAAGTGGAGCTCCCATCTGTAGATGGTGAGGTCACTTTCTCCTTTGTCCAGCCAGTATCTCCTCCCCACCCTGGATTTGTCGGCTCCATACTCTTCCCTAGAAATAAGTGGGTTAAAAAGTGTTGTGCTCCCTTGAACGGAAGAGAATAAAAAAGCATGGTATTTTCCTGGGAAGAAGCGTGTTTAAAAATGGGAGATTCCTTGGGAAAAAGTAAGTTAAAATTAGCATGCAGATTCCCTGGAGAGAAATGAGTTCAAAAAGGGGGAAAAAGAGAATTGGTTAAAATTAAGAGGGATTTGGGAAAAGGTAAAAAAAAAAGGCTGCACAACCCACTGAAGAATTAAAGGTAAATAAATGGCTAAACACAAGAGAAAAACAAGTAAAGTAACAGTGGCAAAATATACAATTTAATGGTAGAAGATAAGGAATTTATGATTAGAGCAATACGTAACAAATGGAATGGGGTTAAATCATTAAGGACACAAGAAACAGAAGAAATAATTAGAAACATGAATAAAATAAAAACGGAAATATATAATGAATTAGAAAAAAGATGGTATTAAGATGGTATAGAACCCCTGGCTTATATGGTAAAAGGGATGAATTCAAAGTGTTGGCACTATAATAAAGAAAAAGGTACTTATTCACATATATGGTGGGAGTGTTCTGAAATAAAACAATTCTGGCAAATGATACAAGCAAAAATTCAGGAGATATTGCATATAAAAATTCAAATTAATAATGATTTGCTACTATGGGGAGTGTTGGATCACCTGAATATATCAATCAATTACCAGGAGTTATTTAAAGTAATAATAAGAGCAGCACATGCGGTGATCGCTAGAGGATGGAAAGACAAATTGAAATGGACATTAAATAATTGGAATGATTATATGTATGATCAAGTGTTGTTAGATATTACGGGAATTATGACTAAGCAAGCAACAAGAACAGATAAACAAAATGACATTACAAATAGATGGAAAGTCTACCTCAACTGGGTGAAAAATGGAGGAGCCAATGATTACATCAAAGAAAAAATACAAATACTTCACCAGTGGCTGGATCTGCAAGATTAGTAGAAATATACTGTGGTTGAGGAGGGAGGGAGAGGGAGGGAAAAATCAGTGTAAACTAGCATAATGCCATTAATATTTGTAATATTGGTTCGCTCCTGGCACGGTAAATAAAATTGTTTGTTGAATTACTCGGTGTAGTGAATTTTATGATCTATGTTGTATTTTTGGTGTGTAGCTCTAGGTTGCAATATGGCTGATAGGGAAGAATTGGCTCAAATAGGGTAGCAACAGTGAAGGCAGGGTTAATTTGCATATGCGAAGCCGATTGGTCATATTCAGATGAGAGTATGCCAGGATTTGAAAAGGCCGCTGAGCCAGAATGGCAGTTACAGAACTGAACATTCTAAAGGGGCGGAGTCAAGTTTGAAAGAAGCAGTTAGAGTTTGTCAGTTAAAAAAGAGAAGTGGGGAGCAGTTAGAAACCTTGGTTAGAGAGAAGCAGTCAGGAAAATAGAGCTCAAGGTTTAAGGAAAAATAAGAAGGCGTCAGTGTGGCCTAAGTCGGAAAATAGTTCAACCAAGGGTATATGAAGAAAGTAACATATTTGTTGATGTGAGATAGTGAGGGTTTTATAAGAAAAGTTAACTGAGTGAATGATACTGAATGTAAGACTCGAGACTGTAATAAAGACGGCCCGGAAGCTGCAATTAGTCCAACGCGCGGCAGCCATGATTCTAACAGGAGCGGAGCGCAGGGAGCACACAACCCCCCTGTTGCACCAGCTCCACTGGCTGCCGATTTGCTACCGGGCCCAATTCAAGGTGTTGGTATTGGCCTATAAAGCCCTAAACGGTTCTGGCCCAAGATACCTATCTGACCGCATCTCGGCCTATGAACCCACCCGGACTTTGAGATCTTCCTGGGAGGCCCTGCTCTCGATCCCGCCAGCCTCTCAAGCACGGTTGGCGGGGACGAGAGATAGGGCCTTCTCGGTGGTGGCTCCTCAGCTGTGGAACGCCCTTCCTGTAGACATTAGGCTGGCACCATCTCTCATGACATTCCGTAGAAAGCTGAAGACCTGGATGTTTGTGCAGGCGTTTGAGTAATTCAGTGCAATTTTGGTAATTTGAACATAGGAACGGAACAATGGACGAATTTGGATCACACTTGGATGATGACTCCAGCAAAGGATCGCCGCCTTGTCGGGGCGCTGGAGCTTGAGCACCTCAATGATGTCATGAGCGAAACCGTGAAGGGCCACCCAAGACGGGACGGTTGTGGCAGAGAGGTCAGACCAAGTGGGATCCCTGGGGAAGGCAATGGCAAACCACTCCAGTATCCTTGCCAAGAAAACTAAATGGACCAGTACAACCAGAGATATGTCGGTATGCCATTGGAAGATGGGACTCCCAGGTCGGACGATGGCCAAAATGCTACTGGGGAGGAGCAGAGGATAAGTTCAACTAGCCCCAGATGTGATGACGCAGCTAGCTCAAAGCTGAAAGGAAGGCTAGCGGCCGACGGTTCTGGAGGTGAACGACGAATCCGATGCTCTAAAGATCAACACACTATAGGAACCTGGAATGTAAGATCTATGAGCCAGGGCAAATTGGATGTTGTTATTGGTGAGATGTCAAGACTAAAGATAGACATTCTGGGGGTCAGCGAACTGAAATGGACTGGAATGGGCCACTTCACATCAGAGGACCACCAGATCTACTACTGCGGACAAGAGGAACATCGAAGAAATGGAGTAGCCTTCATAATTAATAAGAAATTCGCTAAAGCGGTGCTTGGATACAACCCAAAAAATGACAGAATGATCTCAATTCGAGTGCAAGGAAAGCCTTTCAACATTACAATGATCCAAATATACGCCCCAACCACAGCTGCTGAAGAAGCAGAAGTAGATCAGTTCTATGAGGATCTGCAGGACCTACTGGATAATACACCAAAAAGAGACATTATTTTCATTACAGGAGACTGGAATGCCAAGGTGGGAAGTCAAATGACAACTGGGATCACAGGCAAGCATGGTCTGGGAGAACAAAATGAAGCAGGACGCAGGCTGATAGAATTTTGCCAGGAAAACTCGCTGTGTATAACGAATACTCTCTTCCAACAACCTAAAAGACGGCTTTATACATGGACCTCACCAGATGGTCAACACCGAAATCAGATTGACTACATCCTTTGCAGCCAAAGGTGGCGGACATCCATCCAGTCGGTGAAAACAAGACCTGGGGCTGACTGTAGCTCAGATCATGAACTTCTTATTGCCCAATTTAGAATAAAACTAAAGAGATCAGGGAAAATACACAGACCAGTTAGATATGATCTCACTAACATTCCTAGCGAATATACAGTGGAAGTGAAGAACAGATTTGAAGGACTAGATTTAGTAAACAGAGTCCCAGAAGAACTATGGACAGAAGTCTGCGACATTGTTCAGGAGGCGGCAACAAAGTACGTTCCAAAGAAAAAGAAAACCAAGAAGGCAAAATGGTTGTCTGCTGAGACACTGGAAGTAGCCCAAGAAAGAAGGAAAGCAAAAGGAAATGGTGATAAGGGGAGATATGCCCAGTTAAATGCGCAATTCCAGAGGTTAGCCAGAAGAGATAAGGAACTATTTTTAAATAAGCAATGCATGGAAGTGGAAGAAGACAACAGAATAGGAAGGACAAGAGACCTCTTCCAGAAAATTAGAAACATTGGAGGTAAATTTCAGGCAAAAATTGGTATGATAAGAAACAAAGATGGCAGGGACCTAACAGAAGCTGAAGAGATCAAGAGAAGGTGGCGAGACTATACAGAAGATCTGTATAGGAAGGATAATAATATTGAGGATAGTTATGACGGTGTGGTGAATGAATTAGAACCAGACATCCTGAGGAGTGAGGTTGAATGGGCCTTAAGAAGCATTGCTAACAACAAGGCAGCAGGAGACGACGGGATCCCAGCTGAACTGTTTAAAATCTTAAAAGATGATGCTGTCAAGGTGATGCATGCCATTTGCCAGCAAATATGGAAAACACAAGAATGGCCATCAGACTGGAAAAAATCAACTTATATCCCCATACCAAAAAAGGGAAATGCGAAAGACTGCTCAAACTTCCGTACAGTGGCCCTTATTTCTCATGCCAGCAAGGTAATGCTCAAGATCCTGCAAGGAAGACTCCAGCAATACATGGAGCGAGAGTTGCCAGATGTTCAAGCTGGGTTTAGAAAAGGCAGAGGAACGAGAGACCAGATTGCCAATATCCGCTGGATAATGGAGAAAGGCAGGGAGTTTCAGAAAAACATCTACTTCTGCTTCATTGACTATTCTAAAGCCTTTGACTGTGTGGATCATAATAAATTGTGGCAAGTTCTTGGTGGGATGGGCATACCAAGCCACCTTGTCTCTCTCCTGAGGAATCTGTACAAGGACCAAGTAGCAACAGTCAGAACTGACCACGGAACAACAGACTGGTTCAAGATTGGGAAAGGCGTCCGGCAAGGCTGCATACTCTCACCCAACCTTTTTAACCTGTATGCAGAACACATCATGCGATGTGCGGGGCTGGATGAATGCAAAGCTGGGGTGAAAATTGCTGGAAGAAACATTAACAACCTCAGATATGCAGATGACACCACTCTGATGGCCGAAAGCGAGGAGGAGCTGAGGAGCCTTCTAATCAAGGTGAAAGAAGAAAGCGCAAAAGCCGGGTTGCAGCTCAACGTCAAAAAAACCAAGATTATGGCAACAAGAATGATTGACAACTGGAAAATAGAGGGAGAAACCGTGGAGGCCGTGACAGACTTTGTATTTCTAGGTGCAAAGATTACTGCAGATGCAGACTGTAGCCAGGAAATCAGAAGACGCTTACTTCTTGGGAGGAGAGCAATGTCCAGTCTCGATAAAATAGTGAAGAGTAGAGACATCAGACTGGCAACAAAGATCCGCCTAGTCAAAGCCATGGTATTCCCTGTAGTCACCATCGGATGTGAGAGCTGGACCTTAGGGAAGGCTGAGCGAAGGAAGATCGATGCTTTTGAGCTGTGGTGCTGGAGGAAAGTGCTGAGAGTGCCTTGGACTGCGAGAAGATCCAACCAGTCCATCCTCCAGGAAATAAAACCCGACTGCTCACTGGAGGGAAAGATACTAGAGACAAAGTTGAAGTATTTTGGCCACATCATGAGGAGACAGGAAAGCCTAGAGAAGACAATTATGCTGGGGAAAGTGGAAGGCAAAAGGAAGAGGGGCCGACCAAAGGCAAGATGGATGGATGGCATCCTTGAAGTGACTGGACTGACCTTGAGGGAGCTGGGGGTGGTAACGGCTGACAGGGAGCTCTGGCGTAGGCTGGTCCATGAGGTCACGAAGAGTCGGAGACGACTGAACGAATGAACAACAACAACTTGGATGATGAGGCGATCGGGGATGGGATTTGTGATACCTGTGTATTGATGATTGCTTATTAGTTATTAAGGGAAATGTGTAATTTAACTGTTATTGTATATTAATTATTGCTGTTTTTATTGTCTTTGCTGTTTGGAAACCGCTGTGAGTCGCCCTCGGGCTTGAGATACAGCGGTATACAAGAATAGTAAATAAATAAATAATAGTAAATAAAAACACAAATGTAACCATAAAGCATTGGAACCAGAACCTATAAATAAACTTTGTTACTTCGTTGCTTACCGGAGTGTCTCAAGCATGTGATATAAAGCACAAAGGTTTAACAGCTCACAAGAAAGCCCCAGCCAATTTAAAAAGGAAACTGCAGCAGTACAAGGTGGTAAAGGTATTTAGAAAGGAAATTATTTTCCCCCTCACTGAGTCAAGAAGAAAGGCACTTGTAACAGGACAGAAACAGAGTACGTCCCAGGTATTAAAGTGGCAACAGAAAACTACATATGTGGTGTGGCATTACGTATTCAGTTATGTGCAATGTTACGCTCCACACTCGGGATTTATGCTTGTAACACTTGGGATATGGTTTGCTGATTTGTGTTTATACCATAATAATTTAAAAAAAATCATTGTGCCACTGGGGGCGGGCAGCTGCATTCCTTCAAGGTTTCCTGTAGAATTAATGTGGTTCCTTAACCTTCCACAGTTGCTAAGCCTTGCTTTAATTCATTGTATCTCTTCTCCTGAAATGTAATAATTTGACATCTCTTTCATGATGCTTGGGCTATTTCCAAACCCTTGCGTGAAACTAATACATTTGATTTGGGCCTTTTCTTTCAGGACACTTCACAGCAATGGTTTGGAAGAGCACCAAAAAGATGGGAGTTGGAAAAGCAGCAGCGAGTGACGGCTCCACCTTTGTGGTGGCCAGATATGTACCTGCTGGCAATATTGTAAACCCTGGCCAGTATGAACAAAATGTTCTTCCTCCAAAGAAATAACTCAGTCATATGACAGAACAGAGAACTACTTTCAACAACCAAGAAAAAGCAAAACTGGGGAATTGATTGCATTAGATTGGACAGACCTTTAAGTTGAAATGAAGTCAGATGGTATCCTGTGCTTGCAAACAATATTTAGAAGATAATTGAACAACTTTTTTTTTGCCCCGAGGAGTGCATCTGGTTTTGGTTGAGGGGAGGTGTTTGCTTCTTCTCCCCAACCCACAAATAAGCCTGTATGTATTGTCGAAGGCTTTCATGGCTGGAATCACTAGGTTCTTCTTCTCCATGGCTCATGAGTTCTTCTTCTCCATGGAGAAGAAGAACTCAACAGGTTCCTGGACCATCTTAACAGCATCCACCCAAACATCCAGTTCACCATGGAAAAAGAAAATGAAGGAAGACTGCCTTTTCTAGATGTCC